>NC_060268.1:110509632-111224984 GCF_021613505.1 Equus quagga | reverse complement strand
ACTTAGAGTCCCCTGGGGAGTGAGAAGCAGTAGACAATTGATTTTAATAGAGTGTATATGTGATACACTACTATGACAGAAAAAAGAGCAGGATGCTAGAGGAGCATACAGAGTGCCAATGAGCCCCACTGGGAGTGTCGCCACGGCCCACTGCTGTGCCCTTGTCTCTCTAACTTTTATACATAAAAGACTTCTGTAGAGTTCTTCCCCACCTGCTGCCCAGTTTAATCCATCCCAGCACTACTCAGGGCATATTAGGAAAGGCTGTTACAGTCACCTAACACAATGTACTTTCACAGAGTCAAAGTGTAAATTACTCTAAATCTTGATGTATATTGATGGGATTCCTTATCGGGACCATGATTCACAATAGTCATCACACTTCCTCCTTATGCCTCTTTTCCTAGACTGCACTCTTCAAGGACAAGGACTAGGTCTCATTCTTGCTGCACTTTCTGTCTAGCATCAGACCTGTAATATAATAGATGTTCAACAAACATTTGATGGATGAATAATGAATGAATGAATGAATGAATGAAAAGGTACAAACAAAAAAACTCTAGCCAACATAAGTTAAAATATCAAGTCTCTCACTTTCTAGCTGGTTAACCTTAGAATAATCCACTTTAGTGAGACTCAGTTATGTCATTATTAAAAAAAACCTACCCTTACTTACATCACCTGATTATTATAAAGATATAATAAAACTAAGCACATGAAGCCCTTTGTAAACTGTGACATACCATGCAATAGTTGGTTGTTATAAACATCCACATAACTGATAACTTGGACTAGCAACAGAGGTCATGAACAAGGTCATAGGCAGTTTCAGTAGCATGAGAAACCAACTAAAGGCAAAACCTGATCATCCACGTGCATCTTGCGTTGGGTCCATATTATCCATGAAAGACACACAGCGATGTTAAACAAAACAAAGCTTAAAGGAAAATGTAAGAAGGCAGACACTATAAGTAAAACAAAACCATATTGAGTTTGCCCAAATAAATTACTAACCTTCCAAAAGTACTCATCAAAAATTTCATCTGGCATTTTAAACTCCACTGGTTTCTGGTATCTTATCAAGGATGCTCAATTTAACAACTTTTTTAATCTTTAGATGAAAAAATTGTCTAAGAGCACATTCAATGTCTAGTCATCTTTGTGTGTCTTTTAAAAACTCAAATTAGATTTTTTAGAAATTTCTCAGTGTTAAGGTAGAGTCACAACTCTATTTTCTTAAGTTTATCATGAAAATTGGATTCATTCCTTCCTTGCTTTATGTGCCTCTTAGAGCAAATACACAGCTATATTAAAACATCCTTTTCTACCAATCAAAAGCTGTAAAGTCTATATTACAAGCAAAAACTAAATTTCATACAAATAAAGAAAGAAGGAATTTCCCACCTGGGATTCTCTACATGATTACCAACGAGGGGAAATAAAAACCAAGAAAATATCCCCCCAGCTTATGCTGAAGACGCCTTGGCAAAAGATGATTTAGTCAAATAGTGACTGAAACATAACCCAAAGCACTATTTCTCTTTTGAGATAAATGGATTTTTCTAAATTATGTATCATCTTTATATTATTCTAATCAAATTCTGCAAAAACCCATAAGCATCATGATTTACAGTTGAGTTTTCAACGTTATGGAAACCACCGAATGCTTTGCTCAGTCTCTCCCTATGTCAATTACAGTATCACTTTTTAACTTTTAAGACCCACGTAAGATATCTTGGACTCTGCATTTTCTTTCTTTCAGCACAACCAGCAGCAGGCTCCCCTCTCAAAACAATCAGTTCTCTGCTCCATTGCCACAAGGTTCTATCCACCTTTCTCCTGTTACCTAAATACCAGTGAGGTGGTCTTTGTTCTACAAAATGTTTCTCTTTTGTGTGTTCTTCCATGATGCAGCACGCTCCTGATTTATCTACAATGGCCGGCCAGGGGCAGCTAATTAAGCTGTCACTGAGCCCTATTTTCTAATCAACTCTAGAAAGAGGAAATCTCTTGTGTAGTGAACATAATGAAGCTTCCAGCCCACCCGCAGCTCGCAGGTCCATGACATCTGTGTGGGCTCCTTTGCTCATGTTTCCTCCACCCTGTAGTTACTGTAACCATCTCTTTTATTAAGATTACCCCTGACAGGAGCCCTTCTGCAGTGAATGCACAGGAGAGGGAGAGTGGGCACTCTGAACATGAAAGTCTGTGTAATTTAAAACTCTACAGCCAAAGGAAGTGACAAGAAAAGTGGAGCTGTAGCTAAAAGGCTGATTTTAAAGAAACAAATTTTTTTCAGGAGCTCAAGTGCTTACCCTTCCGGGCCTATTTAATAGTTTTGAGGGCTTTTTCTTTTCCCTTCTTCTCAAGCAATCTCATACAAAAATTAGGAAAGGAAATTGTTGCAGAACTGTTTATGATAAACTGTGAATCATTTAGAGATCTCTTCTTTCAAATTAAAATAAGAAGTAGATAAAAGCAACATTTATATGAGTGCCAGTCCCAGACAAAATAAATTTCAAAAAGACATCTTTCAGTTGGTACTGTGGGGAATCAGAATTGGCCACCTCAAAATGTCTCTTTGGCTTGATTACTTTTAAGAAGAAAAAACTCTGAAAGAAACTTTGAACTTCCCTCTCACGAGGTAAAAGAATTTAAGACAAAAGGCATGTCTCCAGGACAGGCTATCACCATAGATAACTCCAGGTGTTGGCAGATTGTGAGGGTCCTTGCTAAGCCCATTCTTATCTACCAAACATTTGCTTTTCCATTTCCCTGTGAGTTGCCTTCCTAGTCTTTGAAGCCCCAAGCCACTACCCACACCACCTTCCTTTAACTGAAGACAGTATTTAAGAGAACAGCCTCCACCATTTTGGCAAGTTGTTCAGTTTTCCTGAGTTTCTCCCATATATACAAGTCATAAAGCTTCATTTGATTTTATCCTGTTATTCTGTTTCTTGTCAATTTAATTTGTAGCACAGCCAGAAGGACCCAGAGGGCAGAGGATTTGTCTTCCTCTCCTACAGTACCAATTGATGAGGATTTTTAGGCTGGTTAGTTTTAAAACTACAGATGAGATTCAGGCTCCAAGGAGCAGAATTTGTTTGCCCCTTTGTTGGGAAACATTTACATTTCTAAGGGAAACCTCTATCTGTGAAGATGCCTCCCTCTCTGTGCCAGGAAGAAGGGGGGATGGTCTTATCTCTAGAAGCTCTTAATCAATGCCAGAGGCAAGAACTTAAGTTGGTTACTGTCTGGCAACCTCATGTAACTGACCCCCCCCCCAACAAATCCTCCTTTGTCTTTAGCTGAGGATAAAATTCAAGTGGTGACTTCTGCCATTTACTCAATCCGGTTTGATTCTTATCTAAAAGTTGTGGGACCACCAAATGGCCAGACCCTACGGGCACTGATACCCCTTTAACTTTTTTACATATTCTTTGTCTTGTAAAGAGATAACTCACATACCTATGCCTTAAATTTAGCTCTAACCCTCAACTTGGGGCAGCAGAAACTCTGACTGCCCATGGGTCCTGTCCCCATGCTATTCTACTCTCTAAATAAAAGAGCACTACTGCCAGATCTTAAGAGTCTAAGAAATCTTTCTTTCGACTCCTCGGCTCACCGACCCCGCATCACCAATAATCTCTTACAAAATAATATACAGGACAAAACTTTCCATTCATCTTCCATTAAAATTGACATTGTTTTAAATTCTCCATCACATGGCTGAATTTATAAATTAAGCTAGTGGTGATTAAATCATGCAATCAAACCATCAAAAACAAACTATTTAAAAAGTAAAAATCATCATGTGTATTTCTGCATAAAAATCAAATCAAATATAATAAGAAAACAAAAGCCACAAATAACCAAGCCAAAAAAATATGAAAGTAGAGGGAGGTTCAATTACTTTCAAAATGTTAAAATAAAACAATGAATCCTTTGATTTTTATGAGACAAATAGACTTTAAAAGCTTTGTTATAAATGGCTTTGAAAAAGGAGCCTCCACTTGGACTAATCAGACTGGAAGCACTAAATGTGGAAAGATGATTTTTTCAAAATTTCTAAATACCACCTTGTGCATGAATGCAAATGGATAGTAACATTTAAGCAGAAGGGAGTGGCAATCTGTTGTTTCCATAGTCGCCACCCTTTCTGGTGGGATGACTTAATATTCCTCTTTGGAGGGAACTCCTCCCAGACTCTCAGTCTAGGTGATTTGGGTAGAGATGATTATGCCCTCCCACCCCTCTGGGGGTCAGGGGGCACACAAGTGACCAGTACCTTCCATCTTCTTATTGACATGACTCAAGTTGGTGCAATGAGACTCGATCCCAGCAATGGAACTATGAGGAAGGAGAGGCTCTCTCTGCCAGTCTCAAAGCTAGCAGAATATGGGCCTGGAGTTGCTGTGACCATCTTGCCACCTCATGGGGAAAACCTGTCTGCATATGAAGCCAACACTGAAGAAAGCATAGCCAAGAAACAAGAGGACCAGCCATAATGGCATCATTTGGAAATGGCCATGCTTGAATCCAGACCTACCTAGGACCTTTCAATTACACATCCCTCCTTTATTTTGGCTTAAAACAGTTTGAGTTGGATTTCTGCACATAGATCCAAAAGAGTTCCACCAGTAACTTGAGCAAATCAATAGAGCATTGGCAACATTTGAACTTCAAATTCACAAAACTTCAAATCTCAAACCTTTCCAATGAAAGGACGTAATTTTCTCTAGGGAATTTCCATGGGCCCTCGAGCTGAAGTGATTTGCATGAGGTTACTGTTCATCTGCAAGAATTCCTGTTACACATTTTCTCAATCCTTTACTTCATAGCAACATGACAATGGTGACCTCACAGGAGCAGAACTCCTAAACTTCTGAAAAAAATCTAGGATTTAAATTCCTTTGTGATACCAGGATCAAACAACAGGTGAAAACAACAGACTCCACATGGCAGAAGCCTGTGATTTTCTTTTGTGCTTAAGCACTAACAGCAGTCTTCATGAGCAAGCCAAATGATCTTTTCACATGATAAAATCCTAAGAGAGAAAGAGAGAGAAATTCTTTTATCCAAACTCCCTCCCCTCCCTGCTGGGGATATAATTTATGTAATAATTTAAATCTCAATTATTTCTCAGAATCCTTGCAATCTTGCAGAATAAATTGTTGATAAAAAGAAAGATGCGCTCTTGATATAGATACTACATAATGCAGGAACTGCTAAGAAAGAAAAATTAAAAGCCTTGTTCAAGTGAAGTGCTATAGGATCATCAAAGGCTGGGTATGCCCAACTGGAAAGGTTCAGAATCATTTTCCAAAGGAATAACAATAACAAGCATACGTATATTTCCATGTATGGATAAAAGCTCACACATCTTTTGCACTATAATTTTTGTAAGTTTATAAATGTCTACTTGAAAGAGGAGGCAAGAAGACAGCCTCATTGAGAAAAGTATATTACGCTGATGTTGATCCAGGTAGAATGATCATTTGCCTGGATGCCCCCAAATCATCCTGATTGGTTTAGTATCCTCTATTATTGTTTATCACCATCAATTTACAAATGCTAGTAAATATGCTCGATAATATTTCATTATCCAATCTGAAACAAAGGCAGACCATTAACTGCAAAGGTCAATAGCGAATCTGTTACAGATCTGAGGTGAATCACAGGTATATTATTAACCTGGATATACTGGGCAGCTACAGATCAAAAGAAGAGAATTCTAGCGTAGATGGTCTGGATGGCGGTTCCACAGTCCTCACCATGGCTCCTCACAAGTGGAGAAGGAGGTCAAGACCAAGGGAGGGGTTAGGATTATCAATATTTTCCTTTTCTGACCCACAAGATCTTCATAGAACACCTTAGTATATAATCAAAGGGTACTCCAACTATTCCCCTCCCACTTGTCAGAAAAGGACCATGCCAAAAACATCTTACATTTGTGGATCTCCTCAAAATAATATCTCAAAGCACCTCATTCCATTATTGAGAGCTTCTGCCATCAAAAACTCTAGCTTAAATTACTTAAACTCAATCTAAGCTGCCTCTTTTGTTGACTGCTCAAAGGATAAAGAGTTTGCTGCCTGATCTCTTCAGGATTTTTTGTTACTTATTTTTAATACTGAAAAGAAACTCAGACTTCCTTTCTCTACCAAGAGTTATCTGTGCAACCTTGGATAAATCATTTAATTATCCTAGACATAAATTTCCTCATCAACAAAATAAAATATCAGGCCAAATTTGTGGATTCCTAAGACTTTTACTAAGTCAGTGTTCATCCTGTAACTCTAGGTCACTTCCTGTTCGTTAAACTCTGTTCTCACTATCTAAATATATGTCCCATCTTTATTTGTCCTTCCTAATCCTTTCCTGCCACTTCCCAAGAAAAAAAAAACTGATAAAGCTGCAAATAAAAAGAGTGCAAAACAAGAAAACTTCAATGCTATTCACTGATCTGCTATCTCACAATAACCACGGCAGGTGAACAGGAGGTGAGCTAATAGAGAAACTAGCAAGTGCCTGAAACACGGCAGGTGCATCCTTCCTGTTCCTGCTTGTATCAGGGGTAATGATAGCTATCAATTTGCTATCAGAAATAAACCTCTCCAATTTGTAAAGGAGATTTTTGGTGTTTTACTTTTGTTGCTATTTTGAAAAATGGAAGGATGATAGGACACTGTGAAGGGGAAAGATGAAGTTTATGCACATGGACTCACCTTATTCCCTCAGAATTATGCTGGAATGAGTGGAGGTTTAAGAAAATTTCCAGTCATATAATTCAAAACAACATTGGGATAAAGAGAAGCAGGTGATGAACACAGAAACTTGTTTCAAATGCTTCCTTGAAACATACATACACATGGCACACTGAAAGTTAGCATTTGTCTGTTTAAATGATGGCACATCTATAGCCTACCCTTTGCCCTAAAAATTATTTTAATAACCATGGTGCCTAGCCCAGAAGGATGATGGGAAAATATCTCAATGGTCTATCATTCTCTTAGACCCTTTGTTACTTAAATGATATGAATGATCATAACTTTGTCATCTTCACATCTGCTTGGGGAGCCAACTGATGTCACAACTACAGTAGCCATATTGAAACTTTCCAACTCTTTGAAAAACCAGACAATAAATAGTTCACTCCACAATCTTCACTTTGCTTGCTAGTAACTAGAGAAGGAACTGTGCCACAAATTCAGATTAATTGGTGTTAGTATCTGGGAACCATTTTGAGAAGCAGCCCTACAGTTTATAGAAACCGTAAAACTAACCAAGGTAAAGAATCTGACTGGTAAGAGCAAAATCAGAAGCTGTATGGATCCCCATTGACCTTATCAGCTGAACACCGACTCCCAATTTCACTTTCTGGGCTGCCCTCAGGAGACTGGACGTCAGATCAAGAACAACTGCGCATCGATGACCAGAAGGTGAGTCAGGAAGGCACAGACAGTACAAGGAGCTCCCCACACTTAAAAGGTCTTTGGTTAAAAGTAGGAAAGCTCTTTTTATTTAAGTAACAGCTCTCTAGAATTGTTTATTCTGTTTTCTGTAAAACCATACGAAGAGGAAAAGTCAACACACATGGACTGGAATGGAGAGAAGAGATCAAATAGTAAAACCTAACCCATCAACAATCAGTCAGAATTCTGGAGAGGATGCCTGGGCTTCTGAATCAAGACCCTTCAAAGAAGACACCAAGTTCAGCCCAAATCCCAAAAAAGGCTACATTAGTGCTTTTAAGCATCTATGTCATTAAGAGTAGAGGTGGTATTTCCCACAGCATCCATAAACTACTCTAAAAATTAACTAGATTCTTGAGCACTAAAAAATCCCACAAAACTGTGAGCTTCTTGATGATGGGGGGCACAGACATTAACCTTGAGTCCCCTACATTTATTGAAATGTCTAGAAATTAGTAGCTACCTCTAAATGTTACTGAATGAGAAAATGATTGAATATTCTTACTTTCCATGTATCTAAACAGGATTTGCAGACTACCTAGAAATGTTTTCCAATCTCTAGAATATTATCTTTCAGCGACCACCTGTTTAATATTCATAGCAAAAAGAAAATTAATTTACAACTATGAGCATGTTTCCATTTAACTTACATATTTCAATTCATTCCCTCAGTCAAATTTGAGATCATTCCAAAATAGAGTATGTAAAAAAAGTATTTTAACACCTGAGATTCAATGACAAGCCAATTCCCACAAAACGGATATTTCAGATGTAAACTTCCGAATATTTCATAGGCTCTGTATGGAAAGGAATTTATGAAGGAATTAAATACCATAATTAACTAATAGTCAAAACTACTTTCTGGGAAGTATTGTGAATTCCATTTAGACATAGCCAAAGGGCTGAGAGAGGGGTGGGGAGTGACAGAGGAAGGTTCAAAGGCTCCTTTAGAAGGCTCCATCCAGCTCCTATGACTCTATGACCTTATTATCTAAGAGCATGTGTCTATATGAGAAAAGGCACAGAATCAGGCAGGAGACTTAATTCTTGCTGAAAAATAAAGAGTTTGACTCTAAGGTTAAGGTTACTTCAGGACATTCTAGAAACAAAATGTTGGTGGCTCTAATCATCAAGGGAAATGCATACTCAGTGCATTCTCTGTGAGTTCAGGTCAGTTACAGAGTATTTCATGGGTGTCTGCCCAGCGGTGACCAGCAGGCCCAGTATCTTGTGTGTCCTCAGTAGACACTCATTGACTAAATTCAAGACACTGTCATTCTCAACGAATGTCATGATTTATAAAGTAATTTAAACCCAGAATTCACACCAAATCTTTCGCATACAAAATGACAAAATAGGCAAAGACAGAGAGTTGAATGGTAACCCATCACAATTAAGAAAAAATGGGCACTACTTATTTTTTCAATTTAAAGTATTTGTTTTCTTTGCTCTAGCTTGTAGGGCTTGAGCTATCTTATGTCTTGACAAAAGGAAAGATTTAAGACATGATACGACCAGCTTCCATCTGAGGGCAG
This sequence comes from Equus quagga, assembly GCF_021613505.1. Taxonomy (NCBI): domain Eukaryota; kingdom Metazoa; phylum Chordata; class Mammalia; order Perissodactyla; family Equidae; genus Equus; species Equus quagga. The sequence continues at coordinate 111,215,974 of NC_060268.1, read as the reverse complement.
GTGGCAGATCTTCTTGAAAGAAGGCAGAGTAAAATTGAGTAGATGAGAGCACCTTCCTCCTAGAAGCTGAAAGGGCTCTTGGGACCTTGAGGGTGGGAACAGAAGGTTATTATTCCTACAAATGTCAGACAGCTTACCTAGAACTTCCTCTAAAAGAAACTTCAAAAAAGTTTCTCATTTTTTGGTACTTTGCTGATAACTAAGTGGGAGAACATCACACGGAACTGTCCAGTAGGACCTACAACCCAAGTATCGAGCTAGCGGGTTAAAGCAAAGGTCTGGTGGACCTTAGGGTATTACTAACACCTCTGACAGAGCTGAATATCCAACTCTCTTTGAGTGGTGGATAACATGGTTATCAACATACCTTCCTACAGTTGGTACTATTAATGGTTGAGAGAGGTACATTTAAATTGAAGTTTAGGTTTGCAGAATTTCTAAACAAGTTACGTTGAAAAGGGCATATCACTCCTAAAGAACACTCCAAGGAACATATAAATGAAAAAATAAGTTTAAGCCTACCAAGCTGGGAATGACAAGACTAATAGCCATTACACTCGATTGATGCAGATATATGTTAACTTTTCGCTATGCAACAAATGACAAACAAATACAGTAAACATTAATCAGAAATTCACCCAAAGGAAATAGAGTATAGAAAGTCACCTAAAAAGGGTCCATCAATAATACTACAAAATTACTGGATAAGACCAAGAGAAAAAGAAAAAACTACCTAAATACCTAAAATTACCATTTATGTCATAATCTTGTCTCTCCCAAACAACAAAAAATTCTGTTCAACTGATGGAGTTAAGCTTGAGCAAGGCGGAGTTTCAAGATGGATAAGTGATTTATGAACCTCTAAATAAGGCCTAAGTTCCAATTTAGTAATGTGTTCTCGCAGTATAATTACACATCTTTAGGGCATTAAAATGAACTGGAGGACAGATGCTTACCAAACAGCAATTTTATAATGTCCATGGGAATATAGGAATTCTCTCAGGATATCTCCTCTTAAGGAACGTGCCCTGCCTAACTGCAAGGTGGGGTTCCTCAGTGTTCACACTTCTCCTGTAGGCTTCCCTGCTTTCTCTGTCAATATCCTATCCTCCTGTGCAAAGCTGATGAAAAGATCAATTATGCACGGCTTTTCCCAAACATCCTACGATGTTGCAGTAAACAAAAATGTCTTCAGTGTTGAAGTATTCAAGCACAATTTCCTATCTTTCTAGAATTCCAAATTTTCTCCCCTCTAATTCATTTTCTAATGTGTTATGGTCTGAATGTTTATGACTCCCCCAAATTTTCGTGTTGGAATCCTAATGCCCAATTCGATGGTATTAGGAAATGGGGCCTTTTGGAAGGTGATTAGGTCACGAGGGCGGAGCCCTTGTGAATGGGATTGGAGTCCTTATAAAAGAGACCCCATAGAGCTCAGAGCTAGGCCCTTCCACCACATGAGGACACAACAAGAAGTCTGTGAGCCAGAAGAGGGCCCTCACTCAACTATGCTGGCACCCTGATCTCGGACTTCCAGCCTTCAGAACTGTGAGAAATAAATTTCTGTTGCTTATAAGCCACCCAGTCGGTGGTTTGTTATAGCATCATGTGGAATACAGAAGTGGCTACACCAAATTAATTAGTTAGAAACAAGCTACAGAAGACTGAATGAGTAGTGAAAAGACCTCGTCTCATTTGGCACCTATTGGAGAAAACAGGCCACCTCACCTCACAGCGATAGCCCACATGAGGCCCAGAGATGCTAAGTGATTTGTCCATAACCACCCTGATCCACAGCAAAGGAAACTGGTATTCATTGTGTCTCTTTTAAAAGATGAAAGCGGAATAAGATTGGGTGGGAGGGCATGGGGACAGGGAAAAGGCTTGATAACACATACTTACTTAGGCCATGACTACGGCATTATGGACGTAAGCATCGTACAGGCCAGTTAGGTATGTACTCCCTGGCTACTGAGTCCTCTAATGCCACATCTATCTCCCTTCATCCAGGATCATGAAAAAGCATTTTCTGCATTCATAACCACGTCCTATGTTAGGGAGAGACTAACAAAGTTTCAGCCTCAGGGGGATTTTATGAGGGTAAAAAAAATACAGGAAAGGTAAATACAGGGAAGGTATGATATTGATTTCAATAAACCATGTCCACCATTAATGCCAATGCTGGACTCTCCATCGTGGATTCACACACATCTAATAAACATAAACTAAATTTGTTGAGGAAGTTTTAAAGAGCACTAATTCACTTTACCCACTGCTGTTTAGCAAGGCATTTCACTGGCTTAAAAAATAAACAGGGAAAAACAGATACAAAAACGACAAAAATATATGGTTGTTTGATTTTTTTGATATAAAGCTACTTAGAGACAAAACAATTCAATCAGCTACATAGACAAATCTCATAATCCTCACTCATCATGCTAAAATCACACTCTTCCTAAAATTACCACAGATTTAATTTGTATACAAGGAAAAGCAAGTGTACTCCAAATTACAAGTAGTCATAATTTTAGGAGTACCATTTTAAAAATAAAAACATCCCCGTCTACAATTGACTTCTATTAAGCTATCTACCAGGGGCAGGACTGAACTACATTTGGTAAAAAGATGAACTTGTTTTTTAAAAATTGAATAGGTCTCTACTTCCAATGACAATTCCCTAAAATACGTCCATTCGGGAAAAAAGTTGGTATAATTTTGAGAGACCTGATTGTGTTTTTCAAGTGATTTTTGGGTGTATTTTTGTATTATTGTATTTTTTTCTAAAATTATTTGCCATTTAATGATTCGATAGCAAGTCTAAAACTACTATAATTGTGGTACATAGAGGAGAGATGTAATTCAACATCTTCTTTTAAATACACCAAATATTATTAGGAATAATATTGGAAATATTCATTTTAAAAGGTATTGAAGGGGCCGGCCCCATGGCCTAGTGGTTAAGTTCGCGTGCTCCGCTTTGGTGGCCCAGGGTTTCACAGGTTCGGATCCTGGGCGCGGACATGGCACTGCTTGTCAAGCCATGGTGAGGCGGCATCCCACATACCACAACTAGAAGGACCTACAACTAAAATATGCAGAGGAAAAAAAAAAAAAAAGGAGAGAAGATTGGCAACAGTTGTTAGCTCAGGTGCCAATCTTTAAAAAAAATAAAAATAAATCTTAAAAACATGAATAAAAATAAAAGGTATTGAAACTATCACTAAGGTTACATTTTTCCCTCTCTCTGTTTATGTTAGCCACAATTTAAGTTTTTTTTTTTCAATTCAGTGTTTCTTCCAGTATAAATGAAAGATAGTTGCTTTTTATGACTAATGTTAGTTATTTTTCTTTGGGTAATGTAATATTTCAACATTTTATTCACCTTTAAAACTAACAACATATATTACGACACTAAAGAAAGCATCCAGATTGCATTGTGGAGGCAGATGGCAAACCTCGGTAAAAAGACAACTATCTTCCCAGGTTGCTGTTCTTTTATATGAGCGAAGAGAGATGGTGCTGGGGGCAAATGTGCTGTGAGACCCGACGAGTTCATCACCTGCTCTGGTCCCGGTGGATGCGGGGACAGTGAGAGATCGCATTACATTTAGGATCCACTGAGGCACACCAAGCCACTTCAGTTTACATACGTCCAAAGGCCTCTGGTTTTTATTTCATTGTGTTTTGAGGATCAAGACAGAATAAAAACCTGCGAGCATATGAATCCTAAGAAGTACACTAACGCATAAAATGCCACCTCCCTGCCCGCAGGCAGCCATTTTAGGTCCACTCTGCTGGAGCACCAGGATAGAAGCTGATTCAATACCCTGACCAAGGTCTAGGATGCTTACTCCCGGCAGCCCTTGCGCCACAGGGCTTCAGGTGATATTAAAAGAGAAATCTCACTGCAGCAAGCAGAATGAAACTCAAAAGGAACCTAAGCACTAACATTGCCATAAAGCACTACATTTCTCATGTAGAGCATTACATTATTTTTCACTTATTGATATATGGGTATTTAAGGATTCTCCAGCTTTATCCTCCCAACCAGGTTAAAATCAGCTAAACAAAGCATCACCCATCAACTCTCCCTTACCAGGAAAGATGCCACCACGTGTCAACCCAGCTGAGTTTACAGCTTTATCAACAATTAGCTGCATGACCGTGGGAAAGCAACTTCACCATGGAAAGCCTGAGATTCCCACGTCTGGAGAACGGTAAACACCTCATGGAATTAAATGAAGCAATGATTGAAGTGGTTGGTACAGCTCTTGGTACACTGTTAAATAAACGTTAGCTATCGCCGTTCTTTTCTCCTATTTCCTTCATGGCACAAAAGGCTTCTAGTTCAAGCCATGCACCAGCAGCATTTGAAAACCACGAAAAGGAAAAGAATTTGGCAATGTGTTGTAGACAACATTTTATGTAAATTTTGGACCGTACAAGTCCTTACCATTTACATATAACTGTTATTAAACATTATATGACCTATGTGTCTCCCCCACTCCCTTCCAGATGGCAGATGTCTTGAAATTAAAATCTGGCCTCCTACACTGTCTGGTCACTTTTAAGAACCATAAATTTCACCACTAATCACTTCTTGTCTATACTGCAAAATAGCAATCCAGTTTTAAACACTCTTAAATGGTTATTACAACAGGGAAGAAGTTGGAGGCCTATGATCTACTAAGTTCTCCCTTAAAACTGTCTATTCAGATACTGCTTTCTGAGCTCTCTAAATTACTTTGACATCTGAGGTATTTTTCTAAATAAACAGAATTACTACGCCTATCATATAACATTCATTAAGACAATAACGCCTTCGAAAGCACAATAATCGGTCACACTGTCCATAATAAAAACTATATAAGCAACACCATTGAAAACATGATAGAAAAGACAAAGCACTTCAAGGACATGAAAGAAACAGAAGGACCCACGTCCAGAGGGACACACTTTTAAATTCCAGAAATGGGTGAGAGGTGAGATATGCAGCAATTTAACACAAACTCAGGAGGATTCCAAGTATGTTTATACCAATGTGCAATTTTCCCACCGAACCACAAAACTATTACTGACCATCACAGCAACGGGTCCCATTTCCTGATGCTAATGGTAACGTTAACTTTTTGCTGGATTCCAGACTTGATCAATTCATAACTCTAATGTTAGAAGGGAGCCTTTTCACCATTCCTGGTTTCCATTACGAAGGAAGGAGTCTCCCTAACCACACATTCTGGGCTCTTTCTGTCCCTTCACCCCCTCCACCCCCAGGAGATGGCTTGACCTCGCCGACCAGTAAACTCGGGAAAAAGTGGCATGCTTCGCTCAGCTCTGCCCTTTCTTCCTCTTGAGAACAAGCTGCCCACAAGAACAGGTCACCCAATCAGTAATAAACGTGATGTCATCATCTCTCAGCTGCTTTACTCTTTTCTTTCCCAAATTCTTCAGAATCTAAGCAAGAAAATGGATGCTATTGTTTTGCCCTACTCAGAGAGACCAAAACACGAATGTCACCCAAGAAGACGTAGACAAAATCTAAGCTCTGCTGGTTATACAACAGAGAACAAACAAATGTTCTGAAATAATTAGGACCTTTGGAAACACAGCATAGTGGTTAAGAGTGAAAAATCTGAAACTAGAATGCAATGGTTGAGTCCCTCGTTGCCACCTATAAAACGGTGGGCAAATTTCTTAACTTCCCTGGGCCTCACTTTACTCACCTCTAAAATGGGGATAATAGTGCTAACTCTTATGATTATAAATATATGTAAAGACCTTAGAACACTGCCTGGACATAATAAGTCAAGTAAATTTTAGCTATTATTAATATTACATTTTTCCTATTATTATTATTATTTTGCCTCAAAAGATAAGATCTGAAAAAAAGTGCTTGTCCATGATAGGTTAGATTCCATTGTATAAGTTTATGTCTATAGTAAGACACTAAGAATGATGAACTAACCATAATGGAAAATATGTAGGAAAATGAATCAGCTTGGTCCACTATGAGCCCTGACACCTGGAAAATAGTTTTACTTTACAAGAAGAGGGAAATCCCTAACTGCACACTACTTGGCGCACACACAAAAGATCTGTGTATTTCTGTTTTGATTTTCCACATCAGTAATTGCTCCTCACCTGCTCCCTAAATTTTTAATGTGTGTGAATGTGCCTGATAGACCGGTGGAGGGAAACCTGTGGTGTGGCCAAACTTTTTCTGGACAACAGAAGAAAAGTCAGGCACCCTTTGCTCAGGGTTTTCTATGACCCAGTGTGGTAATTTCTCTCTCTTGATGATGTAACTTAAAAACATATAGGAATAGAAGAGAAAATTTTATTTGACTCACCAGCGTACATTTGAACTGACCAAATGCGCCTACAGCTAAAATACCCCCTCTAGGAATAAAGTTAAGCTATCAGAACTTTCATCTCATTAGCGACTAAAATTGATTTTACGCCTTAACTTAGCATCACTCAGGAACACAAGCGTCTCTTTTCCTGTGACAGGGCCATACGGAGCAGTGGGAACAGGCTCAGAAGAATCACAAGCTCTAGTTTTTAGGGCACATGTTATCTTCAGGAGTCAACTTGCTCTGGCAGCAAGCGCCAGAACCATTGCTCAGATGGAAGCTGGGAGGTGAGCAGCATAGAGACACCTCATTGTCAGAAAAACGCAGTATGCCCACAGTAACTCAGGACAAGCCTGACTTATCATAAAAGATTTCTTTGAAAGAAAAACTTATCCTTGAAACAATAATATGAAGAAGAAACATAAGTTTGGTGTTGGAAAGTGCTGTTGCTACTGGACTACTGGGAAAATTTCCGCAAATCTAAAAGCACAGCTTTGGTCTACCTACATTGCAGATATTGTCAAAACCTTAAATATAGACTGAAAAGCTCAAGGAAGAAGAAAAACATTTCTTTCCAGTGTACTACCAAAAATCTGAGGAAAGAGCAGCAACAGCAAAAATGTAGGATTCTGGGGGCCAGCCCAGTGACATAGTGGTTAGGTTTGTACACTCCGCTTTGGCAGCCAGAGTTTGTGGGTTTGGATCCTGGGCACAGACCTACACACCACTCATCAAGTCATGCTGTGGCAGCATCCCACATACAAAAAAATAGAGGAAGACTGGCACAGATGTTAGCTCAGGGCCACTCTTCCTCAATCAAAAAGAGGAAGATTGGCTACAGATGTTAACTCAGGGCCAATCTTCCTCAGCAAAAAAAAAAGTAGGATTCTGGCTGGCCAAACAGAAGAATGTTAGAGTATATTTGAAGAGCCACAATATTTAGAGCTTCTCTCTGGCCTATTTATTATGCACCAATATATCCACTGGCCCCAAGCCTCCATTTTGATACATTCTGAAAGAAGATCCAAAATGTCACACAAATGCAGTATTCCCAGTATAAAACAGATGCACAGGTCCTCCCACAGCCTGCTAGCAACTCCTTGCCATAGTATCTGCCAATGGTTATTTGCAAACTCTAGGCCCGTCTGCTCTGGGAGAAGCTGTTCCTCACATTACAAATATTTTTCTTACCTCCCAAAAAAGAGCAGGGTCACTAACCATTCTATTGAAAGACCATGAAGTAATTTACGAAATGGGAAAATGCCAACACAACGTTACCCTGGGGGCCAGGTTGAAAGGGCCAGTACTAACCCTCTGACACGGAAAAGAAATCCATGTCTGTGGTGACAACTACCCGAAAATGTCACTTCAATGAGCCACTTGATAAAGAGATAAAAGCATCTCCTTTCTTGTTAAATCACATGGATTTTACAGTGCTTTAAATCAAGAAATAGGTAAGAAACCAGCTATTAATTCTACTTCTGAATATGTATGTAAAAAAGCAAATACTGAAAGAGTTTTTTTCTTGGAAAATTGGTAGTATGCGTGACTAAATCAAACATAGGTGCTATGAGCAAAGTGTCTGAGAAGGTCTGAAATTTCCCAGGATTTTCATGCCCTTTTCTTTTTAAATCAAATCTTCCCCTATGATCATAATACCTATAAAATATACTGTGTTAGAAATGTCATGATTGTGACCAAAGTTAGTCAAATTGTTCTTTCTAATATCGACTGCTTTCTTCAGAAAAATCACTCCTTTGCTTGTACATTTCATACACTAAAGTTAATGTCTTAAATAAGCAGAAGTGAGGTTTAGCTGTTTTGGTGTTTTGTCAAATCAATGTTTTCATTCAAGTCTTCTCACTAATCGAAATAATAATAAATTAATATTTTCCAGAAAAGTAATGGATTTTAAAGAATATAAATGTGTGAGATACTTTAGCTACCAACTTCCAAGGTAGGCAGATCTATCTCCAATGTTCACCAATCAGAGGGGCACAGACTTTGACTTGCTGGTCTCCTTCGAAACACTGCCAACAGTTCTGACCTCTGAGGTGGTTTCCCCAACCACCGCTTCTTGCTAATATTCACTTGACATTCCTATATGCCTTTCCTCAGCTGTAAAATACCTGCTCTGAGAAGCTGTTGTGAGGGTCAGAGAGAATGCACACAGAGTGTAAAATAGACAGTGGGACACTCTGTTCTAAGTCCTGCCTCTGGTTCCTAGCACAATGCCTAACATGTGGCAGGCTCTCAAAAGATAGCCAATAAATGAAAAAAGGTGATTCCCAGAGTGCTTAAAATGGCACAGCTTTAAGTAATTAAGCTTAAGTAGAGGCTATAACTTGTGGCCCTGGTCTCGCACTCCTTCAAATTCACAGTAATCCCTTGTTCTGATGCTGATCTTTGGTGTGTGTCCCATTTGATAACCCTGTGAGCTAAGTGTTACACTTGCCTGTTCATACATGAGGAAATTAAGGCTTAGAGAGGAGATCAACATCCTTTCCCTCCTTCTTCCTTTCCAACAAGAGCTCAGTTTTGTGCAGGTATCCATTCCTCCTCCAAGTGCTTCAAGGAGCCCCCCCACTCCACACTGCAGAGGCTATCTTTACTTCCTTAGTAATTATTTCAGGAAGTGCCATTCGACCAAACTCTGGTTAATGAGACATAAGAGAAACCTCTTGGGGAAAAGGGTTCTAGGAAAATGTTCCCCTCTACTAGGAAAAGGCCACAAGAAGAAATGGGCTCTGTTCTTCCTCTGGACATTGTCACCTCTGGATATGATGCCTCAAGTACCACCGCCATCTTGCTATGAATTAATAGATGGACTAAGATCAAGTGTAGCAGAGCAGATGGACCACCTGGATCAGCCAGCTCTGGAGGGGCTCTGCCTCTAGAGTTAAGCTAATAAATTCCCGCTGGTATAAGGCATTTGGAAATAAGTCTCTTACTTGCAGCCAAAAGCATCCCAAGTGGTCTACTGCCCAAAGTGAGAGAGGGCCATGTTCAGACTCAGCTCTGTCTGATGCCCCAGCTTCTTCCCTGGACTGCTGAGTGCCACGGGACCTCAAAAGGTACAATGGGAGCCCCACCCAAAGCCAGAGGCTGGGCTAAAGAGAAAGCAGTGACTGTGTGACAGATCCCTTCAAGATACTCCGTAAACATTTAACTTCATCCCCAAAACCCAGCATTTGACTCTGGGACTCAAATGACAAATTCACCACAGTGAATAGGAATTCGCTTCTCCTCCAGAAGGCTACATTTTGCTAAAGTTGAAAACATTTTTTTTTTTTTTTTTAAAAGTCAATTGTGGGGCTGGCCCCGTGGCCGAGTGGTTAAGTTCACGTGCTCCACTGCAGGCGGCCCAGTGTTTTGTTGGTTCGAATCCTGGGCACGGACATGGCACTGCTCATCAAACCACGCTGAGGCAGCGTCCCAGATGCCACAACTAGAAGGACCCACAACGAAGAATATACAACTATGTACTGGGGGGCTTTAGGGAGAAAAAGGAAAAAAATAAAATCTTTAAAAAAAAAAGTCAATTGTATCAAAAGCCTTGATTTGCAAAGCATGGTAGAAAGAAAACAGGCTTAGGAATTGAAACCTACAACACCTTGGGTCAGTTGTTGTCTCCCCCAGACTACATTTATTCAACTGCAAAATACCTACTCTGAGAAGCTCATGTGAGATAGTAGGTGTTCAATAATCAATAAACAGAGTTAACAGTATTCCTGCATCTATCTACAGTAGCACTAGAAAAGAATCTATGCGATTGAAACATTTGAGTGGTTTCATATTAATCCTGTAATCATAATCAATAAGTCACAGTTTTCATTCAGCAAGAATTCCTCTTAATGTTTATCCACCATCAAAATGAAAAATTACCCTTAATAATCTATAATCTTATTTATCTTTCCAGAAGTGACAGGGAATTATTAAACTCTATTGATGTTTCCTGAATGGAAAAGCAAAGATGAAAAATGAATGTGCAACGAAAAGCATCCAACCGACTTTTAAATAGCTTAGAAATGTTAATAGGGTAGCCATCCTGCATATCAAGATACAGATTTCATAGGCCACTAAGTTATTAGTCACTAAGTGATTTTAAATTTTACCATTAATCCCCTTGTCCCCAGTAACTATTATTTCACATTCTGAGTGCCAAAGCAATAAGCGCTTTGAGTAAAAGAAATACAGCAAAGCCTCTGTTTGCCGACCACAATCCTAAGTACAGATCTCTGCTCTGTCTCAGGTGGTACTTAGGGCGCATCAGACAGAATCAGAGGGTCCCTCTGGTGGGCACAGGGGAAAGGGAGTCAGCAGTCATTGCTCCCATTTAATCACAGAAGACAACTACTTCGTACTGTGCCTGCATGGTATCTAGGAATTTGCACACATTTTCTCATCATCACCACCACTAATATTCACTGAGCTAGCTCTTACGACATCCCAGACCCCACTTAAGGACTTCGCAATTGTGTGAACCAGGTGTTATTATTATCCCATTTGACAGAGGGGAAAACAGAGGCACAGAGAAGTAACAAGCCCAGGGTCATATGCCCAGTATGCAGTGTGCAGCCAGGATTCAAAGCCAGGCCAACCGACTCGAAAACCTCTACTTTCAACCACTACCTAAAGCCCTTGGTAACAACTGGTTGATATCCAAAACTAAATCTTCCCAAATATTCCTATGGTCACTTTAGGTACATCTCACTTACCAGCCACATTCTTTAAAAAAAAAAAAGTCTTTTAGACTCTAATGTCAAGAAGACAAGCAGATCAACAAGTCATCTGAAGCCTGAGGCACCAAAAGGGAAAAGGTTTTATTATAATGTCACCAGGAAGTAGCATTACACATAGCAGAGAATGAGAGCAAAAGATCATAAAAGATTTCTTTGAAAGAAAAACCAAGTAAATCACACATGTCAGATGAGCCAACCTCACTTCCCTTTTGGAGGCCACTTCTCCACCCAGGATGCTCAGTGACATGGTAGTCAAGGTCCCCACTGGGGAAGCCTCCCCCAGAGAAGGCAGCCTCCTTGGATAGAGGCCCAAAAGATCTTATCCCATCAGCCTGACCCCATTATGTGAGGACCCCACTTCTTATTAGAGACTAAATATTACAATGTCCAATAGCTGGAATTTCAGGTACCCTGGAGGAGCAGGAGAGATTTTGGGAATAGTCCTTCTCATTCACAAACATTAATTGAATACCTACTATGCGCAAGGCACTGCGCCACCATTTATTGAATATGTGCTCTGTTGGGCCCTATATTAAATGCTTCAAGTCGCAATATCTATATAATGTATTGAATACATTATGGTTTTTGAAAGATACAATTGAACACCCAACAAAGGCTTAGAATCTTCATTTTTCTAGGTTTTATCTTAGGTTCCAGATATATTTTCTTATTTTATTGAGTTTTGGAAAAAAGCAGAGAAATTTTTTGTTTTAAAACTCAATATTCAATGCCGAGTGTTGAATTCAAGTACCTACTGAAACAGGTATATAACTGGAAAAGACTGAATTCATAGAGATTCAGATGTCATATGGAATCTAAACTTCATCTATGAACCAGAAAAGTCTTTAAAAATCAGAATTAAAGTTAGGTTGAAAGTAAGAAGTCCTAATATATGATCTTATTGGACCAATTTTCATTCTATATGTTGTTACAGGATTTATATCAAGAATGAGATACCCTGTTCTTTCCTTAAATATTTTTAATTTATACTGATCTAAACTTGCAAATATTGGCTTATTAACTTGCACAAACTGAAGTGCCAATAATACTGGAATGAAGTGACATTGTGACAGTTCCATATTTTTAATTCCTTAAGCTTTGTTTCTTAACACAATCTTAATAATACAAAATACTAGAATATAATAAAAAATGTTTGGAGGACTTGCAACAAACAATCTGTAAAGTTCAGTCCACACTTCTACTAAAATGCTAATCCATGAAGACATGAAACTTTGGCACCTGGGACGGCCGTAAACAGTATTAATCCTGCAAACTATTTGCTGTCATGAATGAATAGAGAAGCTCTTTAGTTATCATGGAAACTACCTGTGGCGTCACAAGAACTGAGCTAAACAGTTTCCCTAGATATCATCCTGTATAATCCCCATGTTAAAGAGGAGGATGTCAACTTAAAAGCAAATTTGCCTGTTATTTTACCTTCAAAATGAGTTTATTTCGGAATAGCCAAAAGAATTGCAATACTGGATGTGCGTGCTATGGCAGACCATGGGCAAACCAGAAAACAAAGAGGGGAGCTGCTTTTACAGAGAAAAAGGGGGAGCAGGGAGGAGCTGTTCTAAAGGAAAGCCCATTGGGGGAAAGTAACAGTTCAGGGCAGCGTCTGTCAGATGGGGAGAGAATCCTCCCTTCAGTAGCAGTTTTACTTCCTCTAGAAGATTCAAGAGTCCATCTCCCTGTTTGGTGTAATTGGCGATGTGTGATAGGGTGTGAGAGCTCCCCCTACAGGCCTTCCCGATTCCAATTTAGGTAAGGTTTCTTTTATTAATTTCCACAAGAACATAGCAATTTTCCAAGGTTACAAGACTAGTAAACCTATATCTACCAATCTTGAAAACCTAGTCTGTTTCCCTCTTCAGTTGTGTACGAACATAATAAAAGTATTTTAATGTATTTACAATGATTACTACAGAGCCAAAATACCCAGTTAGGAGAATATAAGGAAAGAAATATAAAATAATAAAGGGAAATATGAAGACATAACTACATAAAGAAAAATACTCTATTTATGATTCCAGGAGTACCAGGGAACAAGAATCCCCATTTATATCACCTTAACTTGTTTTAGAAAAGAAGAATAAGAGGCTGGCTCAGTGGCCTAGTAGCTAAGTTTATGTGCTCTACTTCAGCAGCCTGGGGTTCACAAGTTTGGATCCCAGGCACCGACCTGATGCTACTTGCCAAGCCACACTGTGGTGGCATCCCACATAAAATAGAGGAAGACCGGCACAGATGTTAGCTCAGGGCTAATCTTCCCCAACAAAAAAAAAAGAAAGAAAGAAAGTAAGGGTGTGAAGACGTGGCGAGATGGTAACACAATAGAGCTGTCAGTTTAATTTTAATTAGTTTGTATACCATACTTTGAGAGTCATGTTCTTTTTTAAGCAGAGTTATAGGTGCCTAGGAAACCAAGCAGATCTCAGACACTGATGATGGCTGAGAAATGAGAGACACTACCTTTTTATGTGCACTTTTACAAGGAAAAAGCAGTCTTTCATTCAGAGCCAAAGCTAAGACTTTCCTCCTGGAAAGTTTTTCAAGTGATTCTGAAAAAAAAAAATTTCAAGGTTGCTTTACCCTGGCATTGCTGGCTCAATTTCGGGGCCAAATGAAGGTACAGTGGGTGCCAAAATTAAGTTGCCAGTTCTTGTTTACAGAACAAAATGAACTTAAACCACATATATCCTCACCTTCACCAAACTGACTTCATCTGACGTGAAGAACACATTATTTTCCTCCTGCTCAAGAATCGGAGAGCCTTACAAAATGTCTGTCAATTTCAAACTCCTAGATATGTATGTGCTCCACGATGCCTTTGCTGTGAGAAGACAATCTAATTCCAAGTATATTTCTCACATTGATTTTGCAAATGGATTTAATGAACATTTTTATTCTTAAATTTCATCTGAAAGAATAAATTAATGAGAAAGCAAAGAAAATACTGGAAAAAATATATTGAGTGAAGCTAGCTCTACTATATATTAAAATGGAATATAAAGTTATAGTAATTAAAGAAACATGAAATTTTATAATTTTGTGCATATACATTAAAGCAGTTAAAATCACTGAGATAACAAATTTTGGGGACAACTGGCTAACAATTTGGAAAAAGATAAAGCTCTACCTCATGCTTTACCAGGACAAATTTCAGATTGATTAAGTTCTAAAAATAGGGAAAAATATAAAACATTTTCATAAAACATAGACAAGAAGAGATAAACATATGACTACATGCACCATAAACCCAGTCAAAGGTAAATTTCAAACTACGAAAAGCAATCATACATAATTCACTAAGGGTAAATATTCTTATTTTATAAACAGCCCTTATACATTGAGAAGATAAAGACGAGCTCCCCAATAGAAAAATGAGCAAAGAATATTAAGTAGAAAACACACAAAAAAAGCAATACACCCAACCACGTGGAAAGTTCAACCTCACAATTAAAATACAAAACTACAAAAATAAGCCAATAAATTCTTTTTTAACCTATCAGGCTGTCAAGTGAAAAAGATTAATAGTAACCAATGGTGGTTAACACATGGGGAAATCAGCACTATTTTACATGGCTAGGAGTACATATTGATATTACTATTTTTGGCAAAATGTTTCAAAAGACTTTAAAATATGCATACCTTGACCCAGCAATGCTATTTTTAGGAATTTTTCTTAAGAATTAATGTTTGCAAAAGTACATGTAAAAGGATATTCCCTGTAACATTATTTATAACGGTAAAAATTTAGGGACAACCTAGATGTTCATTAATAGGAGGATGAATAGAAGCCATTAAAAATGTTGGCAAATAACTGATTTTATTAATGTCCAGGAAGCATGTCCACAACATAGTTTTAAATGAGAAAAGACAATTAGTATATATAGTATCAAAAAAGAAATTTGGAGGTACCTATCTCTAGATTATAGGATTAAGTGTGAACTTGATTTACTTATTTCTGTATCGTTTTTAGTATTTTTTGAACTTTTTCCAAAGAACATTCCTTGTAAACAGCAACAAGCAAACAGAAAACATTGCAAGAATCAGTCAACAAGACAGATATCTGCAATTTTTTTAATGCTTAGTTACCTGCCAAACAGATTTAAAATAATGCTATCATAAAATTTACAAATCTTCATCGTTCTGTGCAAATCTGACTTCAAATATCCTATTTATCTATTTAATATCCCTCATCTAATTAACTTCATTTGTTTGAGTCATCAATTTTATCCTAAGTGCGTCCCACATAAAAGGTGACACTTCTCTCAAGTGGGTCTCCTACTTATCAACCACCGTCAGGAGCAATAAATCATGCCCATTGGAGTGAATTTCAGGAGGGTGAGTCACTGAGAAGCATCCTTAAACACACACTGCAATTATTCAACACACACGGAAAGCACCTTGGCATGCAAGTAAATCAAGCATGGCATTGTTGATATTTCTTAAAAGTGGGGCAATCATGGTTCAGAGGTCTGTCAAATGGATAAATGGTAAAGCAAAGGATAAATCCATTGCAATGAAATTGCCTTCTAGAAAGTAAAGGATTCAGTAGTTTGGTTTAAGAGTTGGTACAATGGTGGGAAAATTCTAGACCTGGTATAGGGAAAGCCAGGGTTTCAACCCAGTTGTACCACTTCCTAGCTATGAGAACTCAAGCAGCCCGTGTACAGGCTTCATTTTCACACCTGAAAGAATATTACCTCTGAAAAATATCAGAGGATTGTTCGTGGTACAAATGCAAAATTATGCTAAAAAGGATGACTCAAAAAGCATAACCAATTCCTACAAATCTTAGCCTCTCTACCATGTTGCAGAGTAAACTGACGAGCTGTACACATATAGTCAAACGTGAGTGCTGGCACAGCCCAAACTCTCTGAGGCCATGCCATGGGTGGTATTGCACTTGCAATGGGCGTGGTGAGCCTAGAACTGTGCGATCTATGGAAGAGATAAAGTTTAAAGTTTCTATGTAAACAGGGAAGAAATGCACAAACTCATCGCCATCTGTGTCTTCATCAGGAACGCCATCCGGTAGTCTCAGCTGAATCCAGGGCCAAGGCTGACACTGAACATCACACTGCACTTTGCCCTCAGCAGTGTGTAGACGGCTCTGCTGCGCTGAGAGCTAACTCACTAAGCTCCATTTGCGCTCCCACAAGTTCCAACAGAAAGACGCGTGACCACACAGAAACGCTGCAAAGGTTTAACAGCACAGACATCAAGAAAATCAATTAAGTAGTTATCAATCTCTGAGGAATTATCCCCAGCTTTGGCCGGTGGTCCTAGTCCTGCCTCCCTCAGGGACCGGGGCTGGACTGCTGATCCTAGAGCCTGCTTTCGGAGGTGGTGGGACAGTTTGCTCCACCACACAGGGCGCAGCCAGTCTCCGAGCCTCTGCAAACTCGCACAGGATTAGTGCACTCAGGAACGCGAACTGTCGCGGGGAGCAGGGACTGGGGACATCACTTTGCCTCAGGACACAGAGCCAGCAGAATATAATGGTGAAGACAGGGAAAAAACAGGGAGCATACCTTCGCAGGCAGAGCAAGGGAAAATGCTGACTCAGTCCAAGATCAACCCCTGCGCCACGCAAGGGAAACACCAGAAAGGAGACATCCAAAATCAACCAGGGCTAGACCTATCAGTTTGGCCTCCGGATCTGAAGGAGGTTTTAGGAGCACTCAAGAACAGAGAGACCATGTAAGATGGGCTCTTGTTATTCAAGCATGGGTGCACGGGGAAAAATGGTACCTAACAGGGCCCAGTGGTATAGTGGTTAAATTTGTACAATCCACTTCTGCACCCAAGTTCATAGTTATGATCCTGAGTGCCAACCTACACACCACTCATCAAGCCATGCTGTGGTGGCATCCCACATACAAAAAATAGAGCAAAATTAGCACAGATGTTAGCTCAGCAACAATCTTCCTCAAGCAAAAAGAGGAGGCTTGGCAACAGATGTTAGCTCAGGGCCAATCTTCCTCACCAAAAAAAAAAAAAAAGCATGAGTAGAGACAACTATAAGGGCTCACAGTGATTTATTTAAAAAAAAAGTGCCTAAGAAAAGACTCAGCGAAATGAAACAGAGAATCCCTAACATTTCAGGAGGAAAATGTACTTTAACTGCAATATCATGCAGCCATGTTAAAGCCATTTTTATAAAGAGTTTTTTGGTAGAGAAATACTAATAATATAAAAAGTGAAAAAAAAAGACAAGCATTACATGAATAAGAAGATTCCAAATTTATTTTCAAAAATAAAAGTAAGAAGAATATACTCATAGACATATAGAAAAAAGAACGAAATAAAATATATTAAATATTACCAGCAGTTTCTATCTGGGTAGCAAGATTACAAGTAGTTTTTATTTTCTTCTGCACATATTTTTGTATTTTCCAAATTTTCTGCATGTTACATTTCTAATAAAAAATACCATTATGAATTAAGAGAGAGAAAAAGAAGTGCAATCTTTCCAAAATCCTAAGGCTGTTTCAGATGTATCACATTCCCTTCTCTGGCATTTTTAATTCACTTGGACTCATACTTCCCAAAGGAAAAAAATATATCAGCTGAATTTACACTATAGCAAATCTAGAGTCCAGAACAAAGCTTTAATATATGTAAACACACATACACATATATGTAATTTCCAGAGACTAGTATCATTTATTATATAAAATAAAAATTTAAGATGATGACATTTCCAAAAATCATGTCCATCCAACAAAATGCTATATACTTATATATGTATATATATCATCTCAAGAGGCAAGGACTGCTCAGCACTTCTAGTTCAACCCACTGTATTATTCAAGAATTTTTCAAAAGAAATCACATTACATATGCATCTCAATGTCTTATTTTATGTCACAGAGTACAGAGTGCATCAGCTGAGGAAAACACACACGTACACCCACACAGAAGGAAATCACTCAGCTCTTCGTGTTAGCATCGTCTTGGACATTCAAAATTGTCACCCTTGTAAACAAAGTGTGGAGTCAGCAAACTCCTTAATGGTGTCACTGGTTTTGTCAGTGGCTCAACGGTTGCCAGAGATAACTGAAATGATTAGTTAGTCTACACATATCTTAGTCCAACAAGAAAAAATCATTCGCCAAATGCACGCATATGGTGCAGTGGTGCTGGCTGCAACAGAGCAAATGGGCCCCGATGTGTGAGCTCTTCCCCATCACTCTAACTGGTCAACCCAACATCAGCCCAGCCCAACGGCACAGTTGGCTAGAGCCACATGGGCCTCGCTTAGAGCAAATCTAAATCTTCAAATCTAAATCCTTACACCTTCCTAGAACCTTCCACTCCTCAACTATTTTCAAAGATCCCATCTAAGGTAAAAAAAAAAAAAAATGAATACGCTACTATAGTTTTGTAATTATGTGCAAAGGCAAAAAGAGTGGAAATCTTTTAAAGTATTGAGATCTTACCAGTGGAAGAATGGACATTTTTATTGTAAAATTGAGAAAGGATTGTCATCATATGGAGCTGGGCAAACATAAAATATTTCACAAAAACTACTTTTCCTGTAACAGCTAGTCCCACAGAATTCATCACCACTGGTCTTTCAAATGTTTGGCCTCTTCCAGAACAACGCAATACCCAGGAAAGCACCCAGCAGTGGACTGACAGGTGTTCGAATGAGGGTTTTCTGAATAAACTAATGTGCATTATTGGTAAAAGCTAAAGAACAGACATGACCTAAATAGCTCACAATAGGGGAATAATTTAAATTATGGGATAAATGTAATAGTAGGATACAATGTTAACTGTAAAAGTCAACATATAAAAATGTCTATATTTTTATATCTATACAGACTATAATTAAACACACATGCAAAAAGTAGTTGACCTATTAGAGTGAAAGGATTGTGAAGAACTTTATGTTTTAAGATAATTTTCACTATATTGCTTTATAAAGTTGTTCCTATAGTAACTATTTTCATTTAGAAGGATTTCACACTCACAATATTGCCTTCCTCGCTTACTTGTCATCCTCCTCCCTTCTCCACATTCCACCATCATAGAGCTAAGAGATCAGAGTAGAGAGAAAACTTTGAATAGAAGCAACACTCAAAAGATGTAGACAGCCATTCTTGAAATTTCTCAATGAATACTGTTCAGAACAAGTTTTCAGTTAAGCTTTTTTTTAAAGGAAATTTCGTGTATAATTTGTAAAGGAAATGGAATAGGGGAAAATTTAGATTATGGCAAGAGATCATCAAATCTATTCCCAATGTTGACGTGCTCATAATCAAAACCAGGTGGGAGAAAGTCTTGCAATTAGAAATGAGTGACAAAGAAATGACAGCAGAGTATCATCAGTCACAAAAATATATCCATCAGATCACACACATGTCTATCTTGAGGAAAACTTTAAGGCAAGGTTTATAAGTAAATATAGGATGTTGATGATGTTAAAATGACAGTCTTTTCTTATGCCTAATAAAACTCATAATAGTCAAGGTTTTTGTTTACTCCAGCCTTATTTCTCCAACTTCTCTATGAACAATATTTTTTGTCTTGCACTCACATTCACCCCGAGCTGCCTTCTCTGAGAAAATCCAGCCAAATTCTGATAGCCTATCTTTTAGTCATCCGGCAGGTAATGCAACAAACCAGGAGATATGATGAAATACCTCAGATAAAACTAAATGGTGCTTATCACACTAATTCCAAATAGACTCTATCTTTCAGTCCATCCCTGACAGATAACGTTAGCACACAATAAGCCTGCCATAAACCTTCCCTACACTCTAATGCCACAGTCATCACACAGCCAAGGGAGGAGCGAGACAGCAGCCGCCTCCAGAGCCCATCATCCAATGAGAATTCCACAGGTAAAGTTGGACCTTCTTTTAAACCTCAGCGATAATGATGATGGGGAGGGATCGGGGGTGAGAAGGATGTTGATGCCAGTTTGTCAAAACAGGCTTTCCTAAATTATTCCAGACACTGAACCTGTAGACTAATAATTAATTTCCTTTCTAGTGCATCAAGCTTTTAGGAAAAAGACATCCTACCCATGTCTGTTTGCAATTTCCCTGTAACAGCCGGAAACGATGAGATTTCACAGCAAGAATCGCAAAGCTATTTCTCTCCAAACTGGCAAGTGTGCATCTCATCTGATGCTACAAATCAACATATCTGTCCAGAACTATCAGGGGAAAAAAAAGACAGCTGTCAAGACCAAGTTCTGCCAGTAAAACAAGACCTTGAATAATAGCAAGGGCAGTGTCAGGACCTCAAAGTGACACTAATAGACTGCAGAAGTAAACTAGCATCGAGTCGGGTTGATTTCTCTCATTCAGTTACTAGCGAGCAAGGCAATGACAGACACAGGCCAAATATGTCTTGGTCCAGTCATTTTCAATTCTTGCCTGAAAGAGGCTTATTTTAAAAACATAACTCAAGAAAATGATACTCCGATGTTTCATATCATCAAAATTCCCATCTTTCTACAACTGTTATTCTGTATCATGAAAATCCACATGAGAAGGCCTGGCAGGAGGAACAGAAATATTCAGATTTGGGAACCCTACATTGATTACTCATCTATGATTGACACACTGATGAGCCAGATTCCTGAATGATTGATAGTCCAGCCCCATCACCATATTCCATACTGGATGGAACCCCTCAGTAATCAGTTCAGGGAGTAAAAACTAAAAGAGAGAGTCATAGAATGGATAACTTTAGCAGTTGATGGGAAAATTGAGGTTCCTTTGAACCAAATTCAGAGAAAATCACATCATCAGTATATAACAAAATACACTTTCCGTTTTCTATGGTTTCTTCCTTTCTGTGTTTTTTGGGGGGAAGGAAGGGATTATACCTCCCAAAGTATCAACATACAAAAAACTATTAAAAATATGCTCCGGAATGGCTAAAGCAATCCTCCCCAAATTTGCAGACTTTCCATTTATGTTCTGATGAGTATCTCTTTCTACTTCATTCACTAAAGGATAACATTGAGAATAGGTGGTAAAGAATAAAACACAAGAAACTAAAAATAAAGAGGCATAGTGGAGCTAAACTGCCAGGATTCAAATCCTAGTTCCACTGTGTATTAGCTGTGTGACTTTGAGCAAATTACTTTATCTCTCTGCCTTCCTCATCTTTAAAAGAGAGATCAAAACCGACCTATTTCATAGGATTCCTATGACCAGTCACATGAGTTCTCAGTTGTAAAACACAGTACAGATACAGAGCAAGTGCTATAGAAATATTTATTACAATAAAAGTCAGTGCATTAACAAATGTTTCTGAAATAACTTCATATTAGCATAATTTTGAATTAATATAAATGTAAATATTGATATATCATTTAATTTTTAGTCGGAAACTATTTTAATATTCAGTTTTTCCCATGTATCAGAGATGTGTGCAGACATGAAATTATTTTCCACAGACCCACAGAGTGGAGAGAATCCGAAGAATTGATGCAACCCTAAGCTGCTCTGTATCGTTAGTTTTCAATCCAAGAATGTCTTGCCTCCTATCGTGAAAGTAAAATTTCCTTGAAGACAAAGGCACGTCAGACTTTCATTTTATACACTCTGCAGGACCCTGCAAACTACTGGGCATGACGTTGGCCCTTGTCAAATCAACTGAATTAACCTGACAATTTTTATGGCATTTACCTGGAATTTAATTAAGTTTGTTAAATTCTTAGTGTAAATATAGAAAGCCTGGCCAACTTGGTTAGACTATAATCCTTCAAGTTATTGAAAACCTTTCTTAGGTCATACATGGACTACCATTTCTTAAAAAGAAAAAAAAAAAAAAAGCAAACGTATTTCAAAAGAACATTCTTCCATAGCAATTTTCTGAATCCTTTTCCAGTTTTTCAAGGTCCTAAAAATTGTGGATTAGAAAATAAATTCTGGATACTGGTCTATTCCAAAACACCAGGAACAAATCAATCCTCCACGTTGAAAACCTATTCTTTTCACATTTGTCAATGCTTCTCAGAGTGGAAGGCTATTTGAGAAAACAAAAGATTTGCTCCTTCTTATTTATAAATGCTAAAGGGATACAAATCAGCAGAAAATAAAGAATTAAGAAAAAGATCCCAGTCTCAAAAAAAAGTCAACACTGTATTCAAACATACTTAATAAAGATCATTAGATATCCAATTCCTTTAAAATGCAAGGATTAAACAGCATACACCACATTTCATGAAAATGCGGCACAGTTCAGACGGTAATCCACCTGTATAATGACAGGAAAAACAGCCGGATACTTGTGTAGACTTAACACTCAAACTAGACAGTCCTACAGTAAGAAAAGGGTATTTATGAGAGACGGGGACAAGCGGGCCATTTCACTTGCAGACAATCTGACCGGAACGGACTCATCGACAGTGTTTTCTGAAAACCATTCTATCAAAAAGTCTGAAATACATAGCCATAACCTAGAATTTGTCATTACCTCAAAACAATCCTCTTTTGAAATCACATACTCTAATTTCCCCATTAGTAACCTTCTTCCTTCTATCTTTCCCACTGCCTCATTACCAAAAATTTGTCCAGGTGTATAAGACCTGTTTCTGACTTGTTTTCTTTCTTCAAGCAGCAACCTCACCCACCCATGATTGATCAAATCTACTACTTTTTTACACCAATTTCCTCAGTAATTCCCCACTCCCCTCGCCATTATGCTACAACCACCTTCCATATTCACATCGTTGGATCAATCGGGCTCCCTTGATTCTCGTGTTCTGCCCTCAAACTCCAGCTATGCCTAAAAATCACAAGACTCTGCTAAGTAGTGCTATTAAAAACGTAATTTTAATCTTAGCTGTGTGCTCACGACACTATTCATTTCACTTCCTATTCCCCCAGCTACAACTCCAAAAGCTCATCACTTCTTCCAGCCCTCTATTCAAGCCCTACCACTCTCATTTCTACAAGATGACATCACCTCCCACGCCCTCATCCACTCCACGATACGTCCACATCTCCACACCTACACAAATGCATCTTTCAGAAATTTGCTAGATTTATAATGTTTGTTCATTTTCCTCATTGGGATAAAAATGGTCAAGTCCTTTTCATCTGGAAAGTCTTTGCCTTAATACTGTTAGGTGATTATATAATTAAGGAATATATAATTAAGAGATTAAGAGACATAAAAGTATGATTGATTTATAAAAGCAGAAAAGAATTTAATAAAATTCAACACCAATGAAAAAAAAACTCTCAGTGAAATCAGGATGACGAGGGACTTTCTTAAGAAAGTGTATCAAAATCCTATAGCAAACATCACAGTTAATGCCCACTTTATCCCACTTCTACTGAACCCTGTTCTAAAGAACTGAGCTACTGCAATATAACAAGAAAAAGAAATAAAAGATATGAGAATTGAAAGACACTATTCACAGACAATACGATTGGCTATAGAATCTTCAGGCAAATTATTCAAATGAGAGTTTAGCAAAGTGGCAAATATAAGAGCAGTATAACAAAAAATTTACTTCATATACACTAGGAACAAACAGAACATAATTTTTAAAAGATTCCAGAGCAAGAAAAAGAAAGTACCTAACAATAAATGTAACAAAAGATACATTAGACTTTATGAATTATAAAACTTCATACATAAACTTAAAGGGACCAAAATAGAGAGCGATACCATATTCATGGATAAGAATACTCAATGTTTTACAGATATAAACTGTTCCCAAATTGATTCACAAACTCAGCGCCATTTTAATTAAAATACCAACAGCGTATTTCACAGAGCTTGATGAGCTGATTCTTAAATCTATACCAAAATGCAAGATGCCCAGAATGGCTAAAAGCATGTTAAAAATGAAGAGCAAGGTAGAGGACTTATTATCAAGACTTATAAAACCATAGTTAAGACAGTGCGATAATGGCACAGAACCGGAAAAGACTCAGAAGGATCAAATGAGATCTGTAAGTATACAGAAACTTGAAATATATCAGAGCTGACATATAAATAATTAGGGTAAAGATGAACAACAATATATTATTAATACGGAAAAAATAAACTTCCAAAGGAAATTCCAGGTGAATTCAATAAGTAATTGTGAAAAGCAAAACCTAGAAACCTTTAAAAGAACAAAGAGGAGAAAAATTTCATCACCTCAGGATAAAAAGGATTTCTTAAATAAGCAAAAAAGAACACAAACCATAAAAAGAAAAGCCTGAAAATTCTGACTTCAGCAAAATTTTAAAATTCTACATATCAAAAGACATCATAATGTTAAAAGGCAAACCAAAGACTGGGAGAAAGTATTTACCATCCAGAAGAAAAAATATATATTTCTATCTGTAGTATAAGATGAACCAAGGAAAACAACCCAATGGTAAATGGACAAAGAACATAAATAGGAAATTCACAGAAGAGGGAACCCAAATGCCCAATAAATATACCAAAAGTGTTCAATCTCACTATTAGTGAGGAAAATGTAAATTTGAAACTTTGAATTAATTTTGTTACATCCCTCAGATTAGCAAAAAAAAAAATTAGAAGTCTGACAATACCAATTGTTGGCAAAGATGTGGAGGGTCAGGAATTCTTATTCTTATTCACTGTAGATGGAAGAAGAACGGGCACAACCATCTGGGACAGCATTTATCACGAGCTAGAAAAGCTGAAAAAGCACACGCCCTTAGCAATTCCACACTAGAGGAATCTCCGAATATGTGCCCGAGGAGATATGAACAAGAATGTTCACTGGAACAGTGTCTCAAATAGGGAAAAAAAATACACTTGAAAACAATATAAATACTCAAAGAAAGGAGAATGGATAAATAAATCGTGGCATACGGAATATGCTTACAATGGAATACTGTACAATGACAAAATCAGTGAACTGGATTACACAGATCAATTTGGAGAGATCTCCAAACAATGTTGAAGAAATAAAGCAAGTTACAGAAGAATACAAGAAGCATTATATCACTTTATCATGTTTGAAAGCATGCAAAAGAACAGCACATACTGCTTATGTATGGATGCATACGGAAAACACGCACATGAATGATAAACATCAAATTTAGGAGAACGATTCCCTCTGGGAAAGCAGGGAGGGAATGAGACCAGGGAGGAGACATGGGAGGTTTCAATAATATCTGTAAATGTTTTTCTTAATCTGAGTAATGGGTACATGAGTGTTTGTTATAATATGCTTCATACTTTTTTGAAGGCCTAAAATATTTCAATATTCTTAAAAAGCTTTTAAAAATAGAGAAATCTGAAGATAGAAGGAAGACACGAGTGTGGACTATAGTAACCAGTGAAGATTTCACTAGGAAAAATAAAACTTCACCTAGACCTTAAAAATAAATAGATAAAATCTGCCCAAACTGAGAGGAGGGGAAACAGGCTCCAGATTAGACCACAGGCTAACCATTTATCTTGTACGACACAAAATGGAGTCAGATTCAGACCCGTGAAAGCATCGCCATGAGAGCAAAATCAGGTGAAAAGGATGTTTAATTATCCCTCACTGAATTTTAACCAGCATGGTTCATGAGTTTCCTTAAGACTGAATGTGCTATAAAAAAAGACGCATTCTTAAACAGTAAAGTGATCATAAAGAGGATTAATATTATCCTATGGGACATTATCAATGTGACTTTGTCAGGCAATCAGAAATTAAGCTCTTCAAAATGTAATTATCCAGTTTTCCCTTTTTTCCGTATAGATTTCTCCATAGTATTTGACATTGCCACAGTTTTGGCTTTGTTACATCACCTATGATCCAATCTAGAATGTTCTAACATCTTTGTGGAGACTGCAACAATTTAAATATGTTTCTTGAATGGATGAATTAAATGAATAAATTCAGTCTTTAGTGACCACAAGCAATATTTTTAAAAACATGTGATATACATTGAGGATCCCATTCCTCAATCCATTTCTATATAAAATTTTTAAGAAATACAATTAAACATTAGTAAAATAAGATCTCTTTCTTCATTATCCTTTAGCTGAGGGCTAAAGGATCTTTTTCCAATAAGATGTAGGAGTGAAATTACAGAGACTTACCGTAAACTTACTGCTTAAGTTTAGATGTTTGAGCTATAGTTTCAAACTATGGGAGCTTAGACAAAATAACTACTGAATTCCCTTATTACACTAAAATTCTAATTCTATAAAATATCACTATCCTTTTCCTAGTAGAAAGTAGTATAAAGAGTTGTGAAGAGCACAGGCTCTACCACTTATCAACCAGGTGGTGACCTTGGTCATCCCTTAACCTCTGCATGGCTCCATTTCCACATCTGTCAAACCACGATAATAACAGTACATTGGGTGTTATTCCTGTGGTTACTATAGCTATTGAACCTATATAGTTTTCATAAACCGTTACACAATACACAAATGAGGCACAACTTTCATTAAAATCTTTGCAATCACTGGAAATTTTTCCCACAAAATATTCATTTGTTTTAGCACTCTCCAAACGCAAAAGGTTTAAAAATTTGTTTCTAATAAATAATATCTTTAATTTATTTAATACTACATACAAACCTGGGTTAGGCTAGTCCTACAAACTTTTTAAGTTCTGCTGGATGCTCCCTCTGTGTTCCATAGGGGTTATCTAACCCAGTGATTCTCAACCAAGTGGTTTTGCCCCATCCCCAATCCCCAGGGCCGTCTGGTATTGTCTGAGACATTTCTGATTGTCACAACAGTGGAAGGGAATGGGGGAAGGGCTACTGGCATCTACCGGGGAGAAGTCAGGGATGCTGCTAAGCATCCTACTATGCACAGGACATACACCCCCACAGCAAAGAATTATCTGGTCCAAAATGTCGATAGCACCAAAGTTGATAAGACTTGATATAGCTCAATTATGGTTTTCCCCTCTCTATTATTAGTATTTTATTAAAGTTAAAAGTTTTTACAACTTTTCAAGGGGCACAAGACAACCCTGTGGGAGTAATGTAAATATTCTATAAACTGATTGTGGTGGTAGTTACCCTGGTGTACATATTTGACAAAACTTATAGAACTGTTCACTTAAAAACGGATGCATTTAATTGTATATAAATTATACCTCAATAAAGTTTAAGAAAAAAATTTAGAACACGTGTTTAAGGACTCATTGTACATATATAACATGGTCCAAATATTATCAGTCCAGTTCCAATCTGTGTTCCTAAAGATAGAGCCTGAGCAAGATATGGGTAAAATCTTTTAAAATAGTAAAAACACTGCATAATTTTTTAAAGTAAGCAGTAGTTCACTTAAAAGTAGAATTAATTTTAATAAATTAAACCTGGAACATTTATTTTTATTAAATTACTAATTATTAGAATATCAAAAAATATTAATTTCTTTGTTTTTAAAACCAAAAGATTTTTCCCCGTGTAGGTAAATCCTAGCCAAATCACAAACATGCTATCACGGATGACCACATATAATGGTTTTGCTAAAAGACTATTAAATTAGAGAGAAGACTTCGGGTTTTGTAGATTAGAATTTCGCAGAAAATATAATAAGATAATGCAGATGAAAACATTTTAAAAGGCAGAAACCGTATCACAAAAATGTAAGGAGGCAATATTATTAGTATTATAAAGCCAAATAAGTCTGTTTTCATGTCTTACTATTCTACCCAGGTCATCCAGCTCAAAAATTTTTTTTTGTTATTTCCTTTGTCTCAATGTATTTATTTAACACAGTTAAAATGCAAGTAAAAATAATTTGCTATTAGAACATTAAAAGTATACCCAAAGTACATTTCACTAAGGATTCTTAGACCATAATATATTCAGTTGTTTCTTTTTTTTTTTTTTTTTTTTGAGGAAGATTAGCCCTGAGCTAACATCTGCTGCCAATCCTCCTCTTTTTGCTGAGGAAGACTGGCCCTGAGCTAACATCCGTGCCCATCTTCCTCTACTTTATATGTGGGACACCTGCCACAGCATGGCTTGCCAAGTGGTGCCATGTGCACACCCAGGATCCAAACCGGCGAGCCCCAGGCCATCGAAACGGAATGTGTGCACTTTACTGCTGCACCACCGGGCCGGCTCCATATTCAGTTGTTTCTTAAGCTACCATTTATTTGACACTCATAATTAATGATTTCCTAGCTTATCCTGACCTTTGCATTATGAAAAAGGAAAGCACTAGTATTGTGTCCTTTAGTCTTGACACTGGAAAAGAAATGAACAGATTCCTCCTTTCAGTACCCAATGATTCAAACAACCTGCCAGACAAGAAGCACTATTAGATAATTAGGTATTTGAAGACTAAAATTATAAAGGACTTTTCCCACAGAATTGTTTTTTTTCTCATTAATAGTCACAATTCAATAATAAGAAGGATGGTCCCATTTATTGAGTGATCACTATTTCCTGAGTGTTAGGCTAAGCCCTTCACAGTTATTATCCCACATACTCCTCATATCTACACAATGAAGTGGGCAATATCATCTCCTTTCACAGGCGAGGAAACAGGCGTAAAGAGGATAAACAGCTAACCAAAGATTATGTAATTACTAATAGCAGACTTGGGGCCAGAAGATAGGTCCTGTCTGGTGCCAAATCGGATATTTCTAACCACCATTCCACACTGCCTCAATATATAAATGCGTGTGTGTAAAAGGCAGAATAGAGTACACTCCCCAATTAATGCAGAGAAAAGACTGAAGGAGACTGACCAAATTCTAATACTGTTCTTCTTAACTGCCAGAATGTTGGGTGATTCAATTCTTAATTAAATTAATTTTAATAATTGAAGTTTTTAATTCATCTTTCTATATCTTCCAAAATTTATCCAGTAATCCTATCCAACTTCTTTGGTAAAAGTAAAGATATTGGAAAAATAACCAAAAAAATATGTTTACATGCATGAACCTAACAGTTTGAGTAATAGCTTAAAAGAGTTTAAAGTGTTTGGAGAAATCTTAAAATCCCTATTCACAGATCAGATGCAGTAAACATTGCAGATCACCTGATCGGTGCCGGCACTGCATGAGGTACAGGTGCAAATGGCATCTCATGTGCTTGCCCAGCAGACCCCCACTCTACCTGTGAAGGAACTGGGGTTCAGAGAATTCTCCGGGGAGTGGGAGTCCAGCCCAGTGCTCCTCTCACAATTCTTCAGCTGCCTCTCTATTAAATCAAAGAAAGCTTTGATGGGGGACAACACGACATTTGGAAACTAGCAGCTAAAACCACTTCAAACTCCTGGCTCTCCTTGTCAGACTCAAGGAGAAACAAAGATGCTTTGTCATCCTTCTCTCCAACAACTTAGTTCTGTGGGCCCTGTTCACTCTCCCTAACTTGGTACAGAAGATGAGTGCGGGCCTGCCTCTGAGGCAGAATCGGGGTCCACATCAGAGCTCAGTGTTGGTTTCCTTAACTCTATGACCTCAGCAACGGTCTGCCTCTGGGGCAGAGTCGGGGTCCACACCAGTGCTCAGTGTTGGTTTCCTTAACTCTATGACCTCTGCAACGGCCTGCCTCTGGGGCAGAGTCGGGGTCCACATCAGTGCTCAGTGTTGGTTTCCTTAACTCTATGACCTCAGCAATGGCCTGCCTAATGCCATGGACCCCGCTGGTACCTTTCTACCTCAGCCAACCACCCCTTATTCTCCCGGACTTGGCATCAGCATTCAATGCTCCAGACTCACCTCTCCTGCACAGTAATCTCAGAGACTGGACTATTAGTACTTTGAGGGCTGTGTCTCATTCATGTATTATACACAGGGGGTGCAAGGGGGTGCAATACAGGGCTTAAGAATAATTAATTCATTAATGATCTTGACTTTGCACCTGACAGAACTGTCATAGCCACAAAACCTCTATTCTTCTCTAGATTTCTCATCCAGGTCCCTCCTAGCCAGCCCTGCCAGTATCCTAAGATAAGAGAGGGAAATAAGTGGATACCAAGGACCTATAAAACCCTATCTGTAATGCTGCCAGCAACTACATGGAGGTCAAGAAACGAAGAAATTATATGCATTTATGCAACGGAAATATTTAAGAATGCAGAAGAAAGGCACTTCCAAGCAAAATTTCTTTTGAAGTGCTCCAATCAATGGCAAGTACTCAAAGACATCAAAAGGATTCTGCTTCCTCAAAGTTCTCAAGAAAAAAGAGAAGTTAAAGATGGAATGGCAGTTATGAGACAATGTTTGACTTAAGAGAAAGACAATCTTCTCTTCATTAGAGTTTTTCATTAAACTACTAGAAATGCAGTGAGAAAAAAGTGACAGGGATGTAACAAATACATTCTTCTTGAATTTGGTCAAAGTCCTGATGTCTATGATTTTTCTGTATAGTGTTTTGTAATATATTTATGCCTCTTCATAAGGACTTGTCAGTTTTGACATTACTAGAAAATGTGCATCTCATTTCCACAAAATTCTCAAGAGTTTTTGGAAAATAAGAAATGTGAGTTACATAAAAACGAGATCCAAATACATCTGCAATTTACAACAGCTTCTTCTCCGAAAAGCAATACTCAGTATCTAG
This sequence comes from Equus quagga, assembly GCF_021613505.1. Taxonomy (NCBI): domain Eukaryota; kingdom Metazoa; phylum Chordata; class Mammalia; order Perissodactyla; family Equidae; genus Equus; species Equus quagga. The sequence goes on along the minus strand of NC_060268.1, from coordinate 111,185,389 downwards.
TGCTGGAGGGAGTAGGGATACTGATCTGTGGAGGGCAATGAAGTCCCCCTGGATTAATCATTTTAATCAGTTCACATCATCATTGTGACAAGTTAGAAGAAGTCTGCCAAAAATACTCAAGATATTTTCGAAAGGCAGAGAAAGGTAATTTTTGGAGAAACTCCACACAGGTGTCATTTTACCCATGGATTTTGGATTTGGGAGAATACCGAATAATATGTCTGTTTTATCTGTCATTATGTTTGGGTTCTAAATAACATCAAATAATTTAACTACATATAATATCTAGAGTACTATTGCAGATAACACATATTGATGACTATTTATTCAGTTATTCTTAACTTGAAAAAACACCTTTAAGTGGAGTAAAATAAAAATTAAGAAAATTGGCTTTTAGTAAGTTATATTTAACAGCTACATGTCTCTGTTCTAGCTGAAAAGAAATGCGCTCTGCCTTCCTCCCTTTCTTGAATTTTAAGAAGATTAACGTCTCCCATGATCTTGTGACTCCCACGTAAAGGCACTGCCCAAAGGCTAATTCATTGGTCTAGTAGTTGAATGTGTGGTTTCTGTCACATAAGGGAGTTCACAGAATTTGGAATTACTAATAAATGTATTAAATGCCACCTGAAATGATTTTATTCAGGAGAAAGCATAGGCCGCAGTGTCACAGAGCATAAAGTCAAATCTTGGTTCTGCCCCTGAGAGCCACCAGGCCTTGGACAAGTCGCCCCACTCCTCCAGGTTTAGTGTCCACACTAAACATTTTCCAGAAGCTTCTATTCTGCCCATTTCACTGCGGTGTTCAGATAAGGCTGTGGAAGAAATTCAAAAAGGTAAGGCTGTGGTTAATCAAGGACTTACATACACAAAACCCACTTATTCTCACTAAAGGGACCTGACCCAAAAACGCAGCAAATATTACTCAGCAAGTAACAATATCAACAGCAACAACAGAAAACTCCTATCACCTACTTCTCCCTCTGTAAAAAATTTCCATTAGTCATCTGATATTTAAAACTGCTAGTTGTGAGAGTTTTTCACATAAAACTGTTATTTGTCAGCAAGAATAATAAATGTTCACTGTTTCTATCATTAAATCAAATCAAAAGTTGTTAAAATAGCCTTTTCATCATTTAGAGCTAGAGATCATTGTCTACAGACTGCATTGCATGGTTTGATCACGCTGCTCTTTTATCTTACCTCAATCAGAACACAACTTTGGCAACACGGGCCACCCTGCAGCAAAAGAATGCTGTTTTATAGCCAACAGCTCACTTTTCTTGTTAAGACTGGTTAACAGTTTTATCTGATAAATCTATGGCAGTCAAGATTCAGTGCAATCCTTATCCAAATCCCAATGGTATTCTTTGCAGAAAGAGAAAAAAAAATCCTAAAACTCACACAGAATCTCAAGGGACCCCCAAACAGCCAAGGCAATCTTGAAAGAAAGAAGAAAAAAGTTGGAGGCCTTACACTTCCTGATTTCAAAACATACTACAATGCAACAGTAATCAAGATGGTGTGGTACGGGCATAAAGACAGATATATAGAGCAAGGGAACAGAACAGAGTTCACAAAAAAACCTTTGCGTATATGATCAAATTATTTTCAAGAAGAGTGCCAAAACTACACAATGGGAAAGAGACAGTCTCTTCAACAAATGGTGTTAGGAAAACTGGATATCCACATGCAAAAGAACAAAGTTGGACCCTTACCTTACACCATATACAAAATTAACTAAAAAATGGATTAAAGATCTAACCTTAAGACCTAAAACTCAAAAACTCCTAGAAGAAAGCACGGAAGGAAAGCTTCAGGATATTGGGTTTGGCAATGGTTTCTTGGATATGACACCAAAAGCACAAACAACAAAAGAAAAAAGAAGATAAATTGGACCATATCAAACTTAAAAACTCCTGAACATCAAATGAAACAATCAACAGAGTAAAAAGGCAGCCTACATAATGGGATAAAATATTTGCAAATCATATATCTGTTAAGCAGTTAATATCCAGAATATAATATATAAGGAACTTCTACAACTCAATAAATAAAAAAAAAATTTTAAATGGGCAAAGGACTTGAATAGACAGTTCTCTAAAGAAGATATGCAAATGGCCAACAAGCATATGAAAAGATGCTCAACATCACTAATCCTAATAGAAATGCAAATCAAAACCACAATGAGATACCCTCTCACACCCATTGAGACGGCCGCTATCAAAAGAACAGAAAATAACAAGTGTTATTGAGGATGCAGAGAAGTTGGAACCCTTGTGCGCCATCAGTGGGAATATAAAATGGTGCAGTCATTATGGAAGAACAGTATGTAAGTTCCTCAGGAAATTAAATATAGAATTACCATATGATCTAACAATCCCACTTCTAGGTATTTATACAAAAGAATTCAAAGCAAGATCTTGAAGAGTTATTTGCACACCTATGTTTTTTGCAGCATTATTCACAATACAAGAGTTGGAAGCAACCCAAACATCCACCAACAGATAAATGTACAAAGAAAATGTGGTATATACATACAATGGAATATTATGCAGCCTTAAAATAGCACTCTTGTCACTTGCTACAACATAGGTCAACCTAGAGGACATAATGCTAAAGGACAAATACTATGTGATTCCATCCATATGAAGTATCTAATGTCAGCAAAATCATACAAACAGAAAATAGAAAGGTGGTTACCAAAGGCTGAAGGGAGGGAGAAGGGAGAATTAATTTTTAATGGGTATTGAGTTTCAGTTTTGCAAGATGAAAAAGTTCTGGAGATCTCTCACACAACAACATGAATATACTGCACACTACTGAATTAACTGTACATTTAAAAATGATGAAGATGGAAATTTTAATGTTATGTGTTTATTATCACAACTTAAAAAAAAATCAAAGGCAGTCAATATTAAACTACAAAATAATGCCGCCACGCTAGACTCCCCAGATAAAGTCACCTAAGAATCCATTTTAAATGACATAATGATAAATGCTACCATTTAGTGAACATATATGCCAGACACTGTGCTGGAGCTTTAGATGTACTTTCTCATGTAATAATCCCAATAGTTAGATCAGAATTATTATCACCATTTTAATGAAAATATTGGGGCTTAGAGAGGTCGCACTCTGATGAGAACTGCATGACTCTTAGCCATGCTGCTGAGTGCTGTGCTGCATGTTGCAAGACCTACTACCTTCTCTGATGAAACACTTTCTGAGACTAGAGATAAAAGCCCCAACAGATGCCATCTTTTCCTAATTGAACAGAAATGAATAGCCAAAAAAGCAATGCTGAGCTTTAGAAAACAACCGACTAGCGGTGCCCCATGTCTATTGCCCATTTTCACTATAGAGAACCTGGGATACCTACCCCACACGAGGAGGCCCTCACCCTTCTCCTTCATTTTTGACCTAAATTTATAAATCAATGCTAGAAAACCACCTTTGGGGAAATATATTTACAGCTGCAGCATGTTCATTTACCAACCTTGCCCAGCAAACTTACAGCAGGCATATATTATTACAATCCTTCACCAAGAACAGCAGTCAATGAGACCAGACGGATCTCAGTTTTCTCATCTCAAACAAGCTGCTCAAGGCCTGGGGACCGTGAGACAGGCTAGGGCTGCTGGCTGAGCCGCATGACTTCAGTGGTCTGGGCAAAGGGAAGAATAAGTTAAATCAAAGGATGAAAAGAGGAGGTCATTTAGAAGTATGCATCATGTGGCAGACAGCAAAGAGCTCGAATGTTTGTCATGGACATAACAACAAAAAGCAAATGGCAACTAAAAAATCAAATACAAGAAATCCCTGCCCTAATAGAGGTGGTTTGGAGAGGACTTCGGTTCTTACAATAATCCCCAAAGCCTCTCAGTCCACAGAAGACGGTGCAGCTCTGCCATCTGCCTTTTGCCAAGACAGCGATTTCACAATTAAAGTCTCTATGTCATTCTTACCATCACATTTCTATCACAACTCTAACCTAAATTTGGGACGTAGGGCTGCGAAGGATTCCATTGCTTTACTTTGTGAACTTAGCAAAGAGCCAGGCTTCAGCAAGGCTGCAGTGAATGAACTCTGCCTCTCTGGCTTTTGGAAGGGGCAGAAACCTGCTTTCTCCTCCACGGGTTCCCTTCCCCTTGGCCGGCACAGGCCACAGAGCTCCTCCTCAAAACGCTGCAGTGGGAAGAGGCGAGTCTCTCAGAGCAAGGCTCTCTGGAGGCCCCACCACGCGGGCTGCATCCTCCGCAGCTTATTAGCTCTGCAGCCATTTGACACAAATACGTCTTGATGCTGAAAACTTACTGCAGGCTTTGGTGATGCTCACAACCACAGGGAAAAGCGAATAATTATTTTTTTAAGGCTTTCTCTCTGTTTCTAACAGTAAATCAAGACGATGGGATTTCTGGGGACATAAGGGAAAGGACAGCCTGTACTTTTAGGCACAGTGATGTGGCCTGTTATGCAAGTAGGTCTTAATCTGTTTCTGTTGCTCCCTGAGAAGGAACAACCCAGAACAATCATCCAGAATACATCTTGGCCATCAAAGTTGACAAGAGACAAATGTAAATCAAAGCATCTAACCAAGAATTGGGGATCTCTGACACCTTAAAAGTCAAAACATCACAGCAACTTCAATATTCAGATCTACATGTTTGATCTGGTCCAGTTAAACTGAAACTAGATGCCACTCCAACAGTGTGAGGGTGGAATCCAGATTTCTCACCATTATTCTAAGGATCTCATAGGACCACATATTTGTTTTTACATATGCAATTATATGTTAGAAAAGAGCCAAGCACAACCATAACGCTCGCAATAAAACAGCTCTAAATGCACTTACCTGTACTAATGGGGGGACTTTGCCACAGGTAGTAACTACATCTGGAAACAGGATACAGAGAGAGAAAAATGTTTTCCTAATTCACAACTATAAAGTCCTGCAAGACAAGATCTCGTCTCTCATGAATCAGGGTGCATCATTTACCTACAAGAGGGCATGGATTTCAAGGGGAGAGCAGCCCCCAGGGTGCCGACCCATGAGGTCCTGGAGCTGCAGCCCTCAGACCCCTGAAACCTCAGAAATCAAGGGCCTGAGACCCAGAGACAGATTTGTGTCAATATAATCCAGGCAATAAAACCCTTTCACCAGGCACCTAACAGAGCAGGCACTACTGTTTCCCAAGTTGTACGAACTCCAGGTAAACTGAAGATCGCACAGCAGGGCTGCCAGAAGCTGTGCTGCATTCCAATTGTGGTGCACAGAGCAGCAAAAGGGGCAAGATGCTTATGCTTCCTCGGCCTTCAGTAGCCTTGGAGTCACACACATGCTGTCCATACATGTCGAATGGCCCCAGAGAGACGAAACCTGACAACCGCCTGGGCACTTCCACTCACCTTACCCTGGGCACACACAGCCACGCAGCATCACTTACCTTCCCCACTGGACCAGGAGGTTACGGAGGAAGGGAATCTTGTCTTCTACATAGTTGTAGCCCTACTGCACATAGTAAGCACTCAGAGGTTTACTGTTTGCTATTGGTATTGGACTGACAGCAGGAGGACTGAGAGTCTGAGACACTTGAATTCACGGGGTGCCAACCTAAGGCCAAGGATGAAGGGGCTGGTGATGCGCATCTATGAAGTAACGGAGTGTTCTGAGGAAAGATAAAGAGCTCTGTTTTAGATATATGGAGCACGCCTCAGTCAGTTCAGGCGGCTAAAACAAAGTACCATAGACTGGGTAGCTTATCAACTACAGACCTTTATTCTCACAGATCTAAAGGCTGGAAGTTTCCAGACAGCAAAACTGGGCTCCAGTGAGAGCCTTCTTCCAGGTCGCAGACTGCAGAGAGCAGAAGGGTCCCTTTGATAAGGGCACTAATCCCACTGAGGAAGGCTCCACCCTCCCGACCTCATCACCTCCCAAAGGCCCCACCTCACAACACCATCACCTTAGGAATACAGGTTCGACATATGAATTTTGAGGGGGACACATTCAGTCCATAACAGAGCACAAAATCTAATCTAAATTTGGAAAAAGAGGCCAAAATCTAAATATGTTATGCTAACCATACCTAAAATCTAACACCTAATAAAATCTATACCTAAAATCTAACTATGTTATGCTAATTACATACAACAGTCATGCTCAGGACTTTTTGGTATAAAGACTTCTTCAGATGGAACTAGGATCCCTCAACTCAACCAAAGAAGGAATGGCACTGCTTTCAGTGAGACTGCAGCAGGTTCTATACACTTTAAACAAAATAAATAAATAAATTTATCATACTAGAAAAGTAGAAGCATTATCATATGAGAAACATTAATGTACAACAGACTGTGAACGTCCAGGATCTTATGGCCTACCATCACACCCCAAATGGAACTTCAGTAATAGCTAGAGTCGATCATTATCTAATGTTTAAATAAAAGCAGACCATGTAAGTATTATTTTTGTCAGACTATCTATTCTGCCAAGAACTTACAAGTCATGCAACTACGCCTATTATTTAACAGAAAATAAATTATGTAAGCCTCCGAAAAACATGTTCTTGATTCAACTAATGGTTCCTGAAAAGTAGTCCTTTTCTGACAAATTTGATTCCATCACTTGAGAAAACTCGCAACATCTAGAGCAGATAAAGCTGAGCCAGCATCTTCACATCTCATAATCGAGAGAAAGGGCACGAGCCACACATCCTCCCTCGTGACTGCGGCCAGATGATTCACTCTTGCGGGGCTTCCTCACTGCAGTCCCCATCTCCTCCTTTGCACCCAACATCCTTGTGCACAGCCACCGTGAGTCTGGGCACACAGGCTTTTCTGAGGGAGGCAGGGTGCCCCCAGAGGCCCCATGCACTGTGCCAGGCCAGTTCACCACAGCAACCCCAGTGCTCTGCCACCCCGACTCCCAGCACACCCCATTCAAGGGTTACACATTGACGCTAGGACAAGTACTCCCAGGAGGAGATAGAGACACAGGCAGCTTCCTAAAGCAACAAATTATGTGGCAGTATCATGGCAAAAATCCTGATCAATTTAACTGCAAGATCTTACAGTGCTTGGAACCTCCTCCCCTCAAGTAGCTGGGGTTTCAGAGTCCTAATCACTGACTCACCCAAAAATTGATATGCAATATGAAGCTCCTTCTTTAGTCGTTAAATAAACTCAAAGGGATTAAGGAAAATCTGACTAGTATCAGGTGCCCTTGTTTACAGAGGAAAGTCCTCCCTTCTCTTCCACCCTTGACCCATGTTCACTGGTATTTTAGCAAAGGTAAGTCTCTAAATGGAACAAAGGATGAGACACGATATTGGGTACATTCAGGAAGGGCACTGAAAGGTCACCTAGTCTATCCTCCTGTTTGTCCATTAGCCTAAATCTCAACAGCAACATTTTACTTTCTTGGTAAGCTTTCCTTAATAGAGTCCCCACAAGTCATTTCTATGTATATTCCTTATCTTTACCATCTGGAAATTCTCTTTCTCCTAACCTGAAGATGTCAGAGCAACATTTAAATACACCTTCCTTCATTAGGTACTCAGCTGCTTCCACCCTCTCATCTTTCCTAAAACTGCTATCAAAAGGTCACTGATGGCCTCCCAACTGGTGACCCAACTGGTGAATCGCACGGACTATTTGTGGTTCTCAACCCAACAGGCTTCATTTGATCCCGCTGCTCACTGCATTCTTCATACACTGAGCATACGCCCTCCCCTCAACTCCTCCTTCCTGGTTCTAGTCCTTTTTCTCTTCCCCTGTCCCTTTTCACAGGTTCTTATTACTCCATCAAACTCTTAACTAGGGCTTGCTCTAGGATTCCACTAACAAATACAGCAAACGAATGCATGCGTGCAAAGGGTTAAGAAACTGGGATGATATATATTTTTGAAAAAGAGAAGGATTAGTGGTGACTTGCAACTTTTTTCAAATCTGCAATTCCTGTCACAGCCAACTTGTGATGTGGTGGATGATCTAGAAGGACCAGAGTCTGGATTTTGCCAGCAAAGAACAGCTACGTGCTGTCCTTTCCCTAGGACGCTGAGGCTGGTGAGTTGGGCTGGTTTTGCCTCCTTCGTGCCACCTTATTTCTAGTTGAGGCATACCAGAGCCAACTGTGTGAACATGAGTCCTGGCAGTCCCCAGCTCTGACTCATCTCTAAACCAAATCATCTGACACATCCCGGGTGCTTCTAACATCTGCTCATCCGTCTCTGAGGGATGCTTGGATGTTAAAGAGCTCTCTGGAGCTCCCAGCCTGAGTTCAAATCTTGGCTCTACCACTCACCAACAAGCTTTACCTTGAGTCAAGGACTTAACATGGGAATAATCATTGGAATCTCTCTCTTGGGCTACTGTGAGGATTACAAGAAATAAGGCATGAAAGCCCCAAGAGCAGTGGCTGAATTTGCTCAGTGAGGCTTAGCAATAATAATAACTATTATTGCGGTTTTGTTATTATTGTTATTTTTATCTGAGCTGACCAGAAAAACAAAGCAGAAAAAGACGAGTTGTACTAAAAGATCAAAAGTTGGGAGAATAAGTCTCAGAGGGTCATAAAGCCACTTGTGCATTAGAAATGAAGGACCACAGGGTCAGTTACCAAAGAGCAATCAAGAGAGAAACCAAGGTCCAAAAAGAGAAAAATGTGAAACGCAGGCCACACAGAGCAGTGCAGGATCTACCATTGAGAGGAGAGGAGAACAGATAAGGGCTGAGAGCCTGGGGGTGGGCAGCCGGGAATCCTCCCCTGTCATTCATCAGCTAGGCTGTGCTCACTCTCTTCCCTCCTCCGCCCAGCTCTACAGGAGCCTCGCTTTCCACTTTCCAGACCTGGGGACTGAAATGCAGCATTCACCCATCAGGCAATTGTCCCAGGCTCTACCTCCCAAACAGCCTTCACCACTAGGGATCTTGAACTGTCCTTAATGCTTAACTGTGGCCCACTGTGGATGACAAGGATACAGCGGGATCTCTCATCAACAACAACACCCAGAGTCAAAGCGTTATCACTTTTGCCGTCACAGACCTGAAATCTGGTCAGAAAGCCAGTGCCACTTTGGCACCTTGCTCTATCCTCCAGGCTCCCCAAGGGCATGCTGGCCCTCTTGACTCTCTTTGCAGCCTCTTGGTTAATCAAGCAGAAGGCAGTCCCAGTGCGGAGCTCTGCAAGGATGACGGGAATCACGAGACTCAGACTGATTCTGAAGGGCCACCCCCACCTCTCTGTACCTCCCACTGCGTCTAGTCCCAGAGCCCAGTCAGCAACACGCAGTTGTTGCTGGGGCAGCTGGTGTGAGTGGGAAGCATGTGGGTTCTGGATATAGACAGACGGATATGGAGCCCTAGGCAGACACCTGTGACTGATGACCTGCCCTCCAAGTCAGTTTTCTCAGCTATAGGACAAGCAGAGCAACCCCATCACAGAGATGTTGGGAAGTTAAATGAAACAATGCAGATGAAGGGTTTAACAGAGTAGCTGGAGCCTGTAGGTTCCAATAAATGTCAGCTCTTCCCCTCTGCTTCCTCCTCCTCCCCGCTCCTGGAGGACTGTCACAAGGACTTCTGAAGGTATTCCTTGTCTCCTAAATTTAAAGAATTTCCAGGGGGTCACAAGCAGAATCTAATCCCAGCTTCTAAATTTCTTGCTAAACCTTCAAGCTTGCCTCTAAAAATTATAATGAGAAAGACATAACATAACATGATTAACCTTATCAGCAGATAGTCGTTTTAGTCATTCTTTGTCCAACAAGCTCCACAGGTATGTCTCTTAACTATTTGAGATATTTCTGAAGATGAGTGAAAGTGAGGCAGAAGTCCTAGTACTATTTCTGTTTCTCTGTGAACTGTCACATGGCCCAGATAAAACTTGCTCATCAGAACACTCTTGAAGAAGAGCAAAGACTGCCCTAAAAGATATCAAACTTATCAATAGCTATTGGAATTCAGACAGGATAGTGTTGTCAGAGGGATAGACAAATTTAACAAAATAGAAAGCTCAAAAACACACATATGACAAAGGCGGCAATGGGCAAGATGCCTTTTCAATAAATAGTGCTAGGACAATAGCTTACATATATTTTGAAAAATAATATTGGATATCTTCCTCACACCGTACAGTATGTATTAATAAAAACTGATGGTTATTAAGAACTTAAAGGCTGAAAATAAAACTTTGGGATTTTTAGAAGGAAATTTTTTTTAAATCTCTATGACTCTGAAAGAGAGAAGGATTTCTTAAACCAAATGCAGAAAAGTCCTAACTATAAAGAAAAATAATAGATAAATTCTCCTATATAAGAATTAAGAATGCCTCTTCACCAGAGAACTCCAGAGGGTGGAAATGCAAGCCAATAATTGGAGGAAGATAATTGTTCATGGCACATGTCACTGACAGAGAATTGGCATCTTGATTATACAAAGAAAATAAGAAAAATGACAACTGAATAGACAAATTATAAGTTTTTCCAGAAGAAGAAAGATAAACAGCTAAAACCATATGAAAAGATATTAGGGCACATTAGGAATCAGAGAAATGCTAATTAAAACCACAGCGAGATTTTATTTTATATCCCTCATACTGGCAAAAATTAATGTCTGACAATATCAAATACGGAAAGATGTGCAGCAAGCAGAATTCTTACCGACACTGGTCAGAGCATACATTGGAAGACTCTGGAAATCAATTTGGCAATGTCTTGAATATAATGTATATATTTTTTTGCCCTGGAAAACATAGTTTTCCCATATATAAACATTTTATATACATTTCGTTGAAAATTCTGGAAAACAATTTGGTATTATCTTGTGAATATGAACATGCCTATACCCTACAACCCAGCAATTTTCCTTCTAGGTATAAATCCTAAAGAAATCCTTGCACATGCACATCAGAAAACAGACACATGATTGTTCATAGCAGCTACTGGTTTTTTTTTTAAAGAAACAATCTAATGACTACCAGCAGTAGTTGTATAAGTAAATTGCTCTGTATTTACAAAATGGAATACTATACACTTGTGAAAATAAATGATCTGCAGCTAGGAGCATGAGTGTGGATCGATCAGAAACAATATTAAGTGAAAATAGCAAGTCGTAATAGAACACATTTATAGCATGTGAAATCATTTTCAAAGTTCAGAAACAAGTAACACACTCATACACGACTTTAAAAAATAGAGAAGCAAGAGAATGAGAAAAAATTCAGGATAGGAATTTCAGCTGGGAAATAGGAATTTCAATCAGGAAAACGCTCACAGGGAGCTAAAGAAGTTGATAATGCTCCTTAAATTGGGGCCTGTGCTCATACATTTTCAACATTTTCAATAACTTTTATAATTTACATATCTGTAATATTATTTTAAATATCTAAGTATAGTAATTTTGAAAACAATTAAGATAAAATTTGCTATGTCACATCATGTCCTAAAATAACAGAGCGATTCCAAAGCAGACAGCTGACTTTACCGTGTAGGAGCCAATTCAGAATGATTCGGGCAGAGACTGCCAGCAAGAGAGCAGAGAAAAACCCTAAGAGTTGCCAAAGCCAGGCTCCATGCTGTAGGAGGCTGATAAGGAGGTAGTATTTTGAAGGACAACATAACACAGACGAACGACTACCTTTTTCTTTACAAAAAGATCTAGTTATTCTATCTGCAACAGCGCTGGTAATCTCAGTAAATATCAAGGTATTATTTCCTCCTCCATAATTCAACATCTGACACGTCTGTTCCCAGTATCAACTTGTTTCAGATACACACGGTTTCTTGAAATACTGTGTTCTTGAACCTTCCACTGTGCTTTCATACACACTTAAAGACATCTTCACCAGACACACAGCAGTAAAATGCAAATGAAGGATTTGCCACCACCTGTATCAAATAAAATGTCAACATTTTCAGTGCGATCCCAAGCAAAAAGTTAACACCTGCAGTGTTAAAAAATTTTTGCTTTTTTAAAAAACACGTACTCCCCAAGGTACAGAAAGTACTGACAGTTTGCTCACAAACTCAGGAAGGCAATAATAAAGTTCCTGTATTACTATAACAAAACCTGTACTATTAAAGTTTGTCTTTTTTTTTTTAAATAGCAAGATTTCCAAGTCAAAACCTAGGGTTTACTTATTTCAAACAACAGTTAGTGCAACTAAGTGACAGAACTCAATAAAATCATCTTTTGGCCATTTTTGAGATTTTCATAAGAAGATTACCATAAATGTTTATATATGATAGCGTATTTTAAAGTAAAGTAGGAACCGTTGTCAATTCTAATTCAAGAAAATTAACTGTGAAAACTTTAAACGTGAATGTGAGTGAAATAACATATGCCACTTGTCCAAGTTAGTGGGAAATTATTATAAGTTTAAAATTAACTTTCCGACCTATTACACCTGCAACATGCCCAACACCGACAGTGTGGAACAAAAGTAGAAGGCCTGCTCTGGGCTCTTCAAATTCCAGCTGCACATGGGAAAGGGCCCTATTCCAGGTCCTTCTGTCTATAAATGAGGAAGGCAGGAACAAGACCAGAGCGAACCCGGAACCCCACAGAGGTTGTCCTGGCTGGGACAGTCTGAGATAGCAGAGTACTCTGCTGGAACCAGAGATATCTTTAGCTTCAAAGTCATTCAAAATTATATATATGATACGCCACAGGCATTAAGAATGGTGCTTTATATTCCAAAAGAATGAACATCAATAGTTCAATTTTCTCTACTAAACAAGTACAATACAACCAATTTTCTAATATTATTACAGATAATATGTAATATGCACATGCAAGCACAGGTATTTAAGTATGTAGGTACATACAGACAGACGCACACTGAAAGAAGAAATCGTCCACAGGGTTACGGGCGTGACTCTAAGGTAATACCAGATGTACTGAAGGCCACAAAAGAAAAGAAACCTGGAAACTTCCAGCAGACTGGCATCTGTAACAGCAAATTCCAGAGAAACCATTTTTGCTATTTTAAGGTCCACCATAAGGAAAATAAAGAGAAGAAATTATTTCTGAAAAATACAAAAAGAATTCAAGAACTACAGTGTATAATTAAGGTACCCTAAGGGCACACTATCCAGATTGAATGCAATGTGAAGAGATTACGTAGTACATAATGTATCTATAAAATGTAATGCAAATGAGACATAACATTTTTTAAATAAACAGAAAAATATGAGTCTTCAGATTATGAGTATTATAAAATTTGCATATTCAAGTGCAATACATAAGCGCATGATTCATTTGGAAGTTATACATTATTAACGAGACTAAGGCTTTGCAATCATAAAGGTTGACTCATGATAACACACTGAAAATCTGGAGAAAAATATTTGTTAAGGAATGATGCAAACAGAAAACCTTAATTAACGTAGTGTTTTTTAACCTTCCTTGATCAACTTACATAAATCAATGACTTGGTTTTTTTAAATGCGGAGACTATCTTATAGATCAGCTTTTCCTCACTAGTAATCGAAATACTTTACAAATACTACTTAATCCTGACCCTGGGTCATTGTTGGAATATTTCTAACAGCAGAGTCCAAAGAAGTTCCATTATGAAATTACTCCTAAATATTTAACATAAATTGAATTAAACAGTGCTGGCTGCTATTTGAAACAGCAGTAGGTCTATTAGAAAGAACATGAGATTGCTAAATTTCAGATTAGGTCTAAGGGGGAAAAAAAGAACTAAATAGGTAACTGCAACTCACTCTCTTGGGGTGCTGCCACAGGAAGGCGAGGTAGCACATGGGAGAGAGGTGGACCTCAAACAGGGCAGTGAGGTCAGCGAAGACCCAGGTTAGGGCCGGGGGGCAGTGGGTGGGGAAGGGAAAGTTCCCAAGTAGGAAAGATCAACATCAAGAGTGAGTAGGTGCATTTGAAATCAAAGATCAGTTCAAAGGGCGCCTAGTTTAGGAGGAAGGGACCAAAGATGATATCTTAGAGCTAGGTAAGAAACCAGATCACGAAACATGTTACAAGCCAGATGGATATTAACAAGAACATACTGGTTGTTCACAATATGTTAATATTTCCACTAATCTGAGGACAGATTAAAACTCAAAATACTTGAGGAAAATTGAGAGCCATGCTGATTTATTATAAATGTACCACTCTCTAACCTAACTATCTTCTATTTAAATATTAAACTAGATTGAAGCAAAGTGAAACATTTTTGTTTAATTCTCATAGTGTTGAATACCATAATCAAGTATCCTTGGAACTCTCTCTTTTAAATTAAATAAAATTAACCATGCTAATCTTTTATGAAGGTCAAACTGTCTTTTAATGTGTCTATCCAATTTTCTAATGCCTATGCAGCAATTAAGAATCATGCATAAAAAAAGCCTGCACACACATATAGACGAATATGTACAGCATGTGGATAGGCATGTCCCAGCCCATCTCTGTGGAAAATTTGACATGCAGAGGAAGACACCAGTCACTCCTGAGGTGAAAGACTGTCACTTGACCCAGCTACCTTCTCCTGCAACTCTTCTCAGCTCACAGTCACTGCATTTTCTCAAAGAAGTAAGCATCATAATATTATTAGCTGACAACCAGGGAGCCTGACTGCTTGCAGGCACTCATCTCTCCCATTCTCCTGGAACTCTTGCCACAACTCAGTGAGATGGGTTCTATTCTACTACTGTCCTTGTTTTACAAATGAGGAAATTAGGATTTGAAGAGATTAAGTAATTTGCCCAAGGCACAAGGCTAATAAGCAGCAGTGGCAGGCCTCAAACCAATTGTCTTCAGTCCCAAACCCCAGTAGGAGGAGCTGGCCATGAAACAAAACACACACACAAATTGCACTCATGCTTCCTTATTTTCTTCTCAGAGCCGCATCTAACCCTGTCGGGATGCACTGAGCCACTGTGTGAGTCAGGAGTCGAATCTACAGCATCACACCTGGTTTCAGGTGAATCTTACTGAACCTCTTTTTCCTCATCTGAAAAGTCAGGTCAATAATACTTTAGCAGTAATAATACAACGTTAACAGAGTTTTTAAGAGGATTAAGTGGGCGATACGATTACTCTGATGCACAAGAACCAGCCAACAGCTCAGACTAGCAGGTTTCTGGCATTTGATACCCCAAGTACTTGAACACAGAAAGAATTTTACCTTGGATATAAACCCAGGCATCCTTCTGGGTATACAGCTACAGTGTGCTGTAACGCAAATGACTCTCGGAGAAAGGGGAAAGTCTGTGTTCTGGAACCTCCCTGGGGCTCCCCAGTCACAGTCCCACCTAGATGAGGTGGGCAGTTCCTCCCGCTCCAGCATTCCATGCACAGTGAGTACTTAAAGAACAGAAGTCAATAAAACTGGGTTCGCCAGAAGCATCCCAGAGCAAAAGAAAATTTGGTAAATTTCTGAAAATATTTGGTTGCTGTTCACATGTCTTTTTACCCCTCCTAATAAAAGTACGGCATTTTGTCTCTGGCTTTATGAGGATGTTGGAGCACTGGCTTTCCTCTTTAGAAAAAAAAATAGGTATTTAAGATGAAAGATAACAGTTTTTAAATTATCATCCCTTCTGTTTCCTCTGCACACTGGGCTATGAACTAGGTGACAACAATTTTCTAGATCTCACCTCTGATCTCTTAAATAATGCTTCTCACAGGTGGTAACTAGCTTGCACACTGTCCCTTTAATGAAAACAAGGTTAATGATAGAAAGCTGTCTGGATCCTTTGCTGGGAAGCGTAATGAGCTGTACCTACCCAACAGGAAACAAAATTCAAAGGCTAGTGAAAGAATCCGATTAAATTCATCTTTTATGACCATACATTAAGAACTTAAAGAGGAATAAGATCACCCTAATAGAAAGAATTAAATAGTCATTTCAATATGCCCAAATAGTAGTGGTGAGAATGGAGACCATTTAGGCCAGACTCTGATGAACTTCCTACTTTCTTCTCAAAGGTCTGTATGCTTTTAAGGGCACAGCCAAGCAAACTTGCTGCTAAGCAGACAGTGATGTAAGGGCAAAAAGAGCCAGGTCCAGGAAACACCACGTTGACAGGAATGAAAAGTGCTATTAACCTCTTGGGAGCAAAGCAGAGAAACCCATGAATAAAAGCATTGATATTCCAGCTAAGAAACTACTTATGTTTGCATAGAGCTCTGTGATCTTCAAACCGCTCAGGAAGCAAAAGCACATTACTCATTGTGCAACACAAAAATCTGAGGAAATGAGGCAAGTGCAGACGAATCTATCGCAGCCTTTTTCTAAACCACTGCACTGCATAATTAGAGCAACTCTGATGAAAGCAGGTTTTGAATAATAAGTTCCAGAGGAGTCTCAGGGATTTTTGCTTGTCCCTAGATAATACTTGACAATATTTTGATAGTGCAAGTGGCTAATAGCCAATATATCAACAGGCAGGTTACCTATGACACTGAAGCTTTCTAATACCTAGTAAGGAAATGAGTACACAGAAGCGAGATAATATAAATCATAGGCATATTATGATATTAATACCACTCCCGTATTTTCTCTGCAGGTGGTCATCAACAGCACAGGCTGAGTGACTTGTAAATGTGTGGCCAAAAGGGTGAAAATGAGAAAATCCTCTGCCTCCATAAACATTAGTATCTACTTCACTCATATGGCAATTTTCATGCCAAAGTTCACATTGTAATTTACAGTTTAAAGCAGAGTATTTTAAAACTTTTTTTTAAGCAAAGTCCACCCATTTGGCCTCACGCTCCTCTTTACCATAACCATATCCCTTTGGAAACCTCCAGTAATCCTAGAACAACTTAGAACGCAGATTAAAATCCCTGGTATCATGCACACTCACTCCCACACCTCCTCCTTCCTCCACCTGCTCCTACATCTATTCCCATACCTAAACCTACATGATACCTATACCTGTTCTGTTTTCCAGAATCACTTTAAGTTCAAGCAGGTTTTGTGTTTTACATCAGCTGTATCTTCATCGAGCTCCACAACACAGAACTCAGTCTCTCAACATAAGTCGTATGTTCCTTCTCATTGTGTTTTTGAAAGATTTTCTATACCCATAGGATAATAATCTCTTTGTTTCCTAATTTCCTTTTTGTTTTTTGCTGGGAAAGATTCACTCTGAGCTAACATCTGTTGCCAATCTTCCTCTCTTTTTTTTTCTCCCCAAAGCTTCAGTACATAGTTGTATATTCTAGTTGTAGGTCCTTCTAGTTCTTCTATGTGAGCCCCTGCCACAGCATGGCTACTGACAGATAAGTGGCATGGTTCCACACCCAGGAACCGAACCCGAACCGCCAAAGCAGAGCCTGCTGAACTTTAACCCCTAGGCCATCAGGGCTGGCTCTCCTAACTTCCTTCTTGTATCCTTACAAAGAAAGCACTTTAACAAATATTTATTGTAAAGATCTAAAAATACATAGGCTT
This sequence comes from Equus quagga, assembly GCF_021613505.1. NCBI lineage: Eukaryota > Metazoa > Chordata > Mammalia > Perissodactyla > Equidae > Equus > Equus quagga. Next base: position 111,167,973 of record NC_060268.1, on the reverse strand, counting down.
GTTAAGAGGGTAAAATGAAATAAAATACATACTTTTATTAACTACAAAGTTGTTTCTATTTATATCAATTTTATAATTAGTCCACCAGTCTCCTGTTAGCCATTGGCATCTCCCAGACCACCTGGATGGGACTGACGGGAGTCACTGCTCTAAAGGTTATGACAGTTCACATCCTCACTGGAACCCTGCCTCCTCCCTCCCTCCACCTTACACACTGGATATACTTCTGCCACAACACCCTCCAACCTGCCAAGCCTCTTCATGCCTAAGAGCGTGGCACTGGCTGCTTCCCTGCGTGGAAGGCTCTTCCTCTAGATCTTTCTAGGCCTGGCTCCTTTTCATCACTCATGACTCAACCCAAATGGCACAACCATGGAAAAGAATAATTGGATCAATCTGCCTAAAATACACTCCCTCTCACTCCCAAACTCCATGTTGCTCTCTTTCCCATTACTGTGCTGCTGTTTGTTTCTTCAAAACGATATTCCTGTCTGCAATTTTCCTTCTTACTTATGTTGTTTATTGTCAGAATCTCTCCACCTTCTACGGCAAGCTTCACTTGAGAAGGGCATTTGTCATTTTGTTCACCATTGAATCTCCAGCACCTAAAAGAATGACTCTACACAATAAGCATTCAACAAATGACCAAAGGAAAAAGATATCCAAACTACACCTAAATCAATATTACATGGCAAATTTCAGAAGAATTTTGAGATATTAAGTTTTATTTGGTATCTAACCAAATAAGGTAGGAGTTTAAGTGGTACTCATTTTCAGAATTTTCACTAAATAGCATATCATGCCTATAGTATATGAATTATCCATACAGCAAGAACCTACTTAGATGCAAATGGTATAATTATTTCCAGGGCTCAAGCAGATCTGCTTCCTTTATCATTTTCTGCTTAAAATATTTCAATTAGGTTATGCATTTAGAAATGTGAAAGTAAAATTCCAGTCATATTTATTTTAAAAACCCAGTAAGAAATTAGAAGTATATTTCATCTAGTAAAAAGCAATCACCCACAGCTGCCCATTTATATCATAAGCCAAGACAAAAAGAAAATGATCTTTTGGTGTTTTAAGGGAAAGTAAATCAGAATCTGATTAGATGACATTTAGAAAATGATGGACGCATGTTCACACCACCTACAATTTAATAACAATTTCATGTTTTATGTAATCACAGACATCTCATTCTGTCACTATCAAAAGAAACCACCATGGCATATCAAAGGTATTCAATGATTCCTATTCTTGTTGTGGAAAAACCAAAGATGAAAGAAAAAATGTTAAAGAATAGAAATATCTCCAATGAAACATTTCATCAGCTCTGTTCTTTTTGGTTGACTATAAAGAATTAAAAAAAAAAAAAAAACAGAAAAATCAATCACCAAATTGTTTCCAAAGGCACGAACCCCATGGGGAGGAAAGAATTAGACAGTCTTAAACATTCCTAGTACATTGAAATCAACATCCTAAAATATCAAAAGGTAAAATTACTTTTGACCATCAAATTAAATCTATAGCCAGTGGAGAGCATTTATCTGAAAACAGCACATATCTAATGGCAGTCTGCTTTGCTGTTCTTCACACTGACATACAAAATTAGCAAAAACAGATAATTGAAATCTAAAGATTTTAAATTCCCCACCCTTAAATTTTCCCCAAAACCGTAATTCCAATATTATGCAGTACATATTGTTTCACCTCCATCCTCAGAAGGCACTGAAGATCCTCTCAGAGAAAGGCTGGAGAAGAGATGACATAGAGGAACAGAGGCTCGGAAATCTATCAACCTGCTAATCAGTCTCTTAAGAAATAACAGACTCTACCTTTAACAGGCGGGGGACGAGAAGACAGATAACACCAAAGTTCGTAACCCTCAAAAAACTGACCCAAAGGAAAAATAGGACGTCAAAAATGCTGATATGAAGTTCCCAAACCAGTCTCTCTCTCTGCACACAGATCAAAGCCATTTTTATTAAAGCTTCGTCCCTAACACAACATTTAATGAGTAACGCCAAGGAATCTGAGCAGGACATCACTGGCACAGAGTGGGGCTAACATTCACCCTGTACTCAGCAGCTGGCCAGACCCACCAATCCCGTCTGGGATCCACAGAAAGCAGAGATAAGTGAATTGAGTGAAGTCCCAGGCCTTTCTGAAGACACACTGTGACAGCCATAGGTTCCTGCCTGCCCCAATTCCCAGGACTCCCGTTCTCAGAAGATCAGTATCACAGTAAATCCATTTCACTTTGGCTGGGTGGGTATCCAGGAAAAGAAGAAACTGTTGTTATTGTTTGGTTTTTTGTTTTAAGAGAAAGAAAGTTAGCCTATATCTTGAATCACAGCTTTCAACTATGGGCTCCTTACATGCAAACTGACATCACAGAACTACACGGATTCCTTAATTTAGAGAAACTACTGACAGACTGCATGGCTTAGTCTCTGCCTTTAGGGAAGAATGCTCACACTATCATATTAAGTTGAAAATTTATCACAAACAAAAGGATATCCTCCCCCATCATTTCCAGAGACGTTACTTAGCAAAACTGCCCTCGCTGGAGACAAACTGTTGAACAGTCTTTGTTCCTCTAAGAAAAGCTGGACCACGACTCCATCTGATGTGAGGACCGCTACTCTAACCTCACGTGGAACTTTTATTGGAAGGTAGGAAGTTCTGAGTGTTCACGTACCATTCTGATGCCTACGCATTTGACTGTAATCATCACACTCCTCTCCACTATCCTCCAGATTGAAAAGCAACCCCTGGAAATCTCCAAAGGGACAGCCTCCTGAAGCTGCCAGCAGGGATTCACCAAAAACGCCACTGCAGATATCTGCAGTCTGTTTCATCAAATATTCAACAAAGCACGGCTTTTCAAATCAAATAAAAAACCTTTGGTTATAGCTTTTAGACAATCTTAGAACGCTAAGTGTTAACAGCCAAAGTGCAATGAAGAAGTTGGTTTTGCTCATTAGTTTATTTGTTGCTTCATTATTTCTCAGCATATTTTTGTCCAAACCCAAACAAAAACATTTAGCTTCGCCTCATATAATTTAAAGTCAAGCATACTCTCTGGTGACTACTAATTTTCTTGTTAAGTCCTGCTGTACAGAGATCGAACTTGAAACCCTAGAACCTAACACGTACACCCTGATGTTTTTATTTTCTCATCTCCAAACAGATACGTGAGGCAGCAAGAGCTCTAAGCTTAAGGAGACCTCTGCACTGCAGCACAATTTGTAACCAGAATTGCAAATACTCTATTATGCCCAACTGTCAATATGAAATTTAGCTGTTCCAGAGAATTGTTTTGTTTTCTTATTTATTACATGACTTGATGATGTAGCATGTCTAAGGAATAAAATATATGATTAGATTAGGTTAGATTAGGTTAGATTCTACCTACTTTTTAACAGTTAACTCTGTTATGTTCATTTGTTTTAAATACATGGCTAATTTTACTTATTTAGAGTTTCACGCTAAAAAAATTTTGCAAAGAATCTTAAAATCTAGGTTCCAGCCCTGAGAGACTTCAGTCTAAATGTCACTGTAAACAGTAGCAAATCACAAATTTCAAAAAGACCATCCACGTGTACAAATGTTTCATATGCATCAGGAAACAAAATGTTTAATTTGGCTCATCTTTCTGCCTCCAAAAACATTCATGCAGAAAGTATTTGTTTTATTGCTGATGTTGTCTAGTATTATTTTCAAAAGACTGCTCACAAATAATATCAGAGACGCAGGAGGAAGTTGGCAAAACACCCAGCAATCTACGTCAGATGACTGGAACCTGTCCTTAAGAAGCTAAGTTCCCAGGCTCCAAGACCAGCACAATAGAAACACATGCTGACAGAGGACCACCTGCGGCCCACAGAAGACACTCACCCTGCTGTGGTGGGTGGGGCATTAAGACCATATTCATACAGTTTCTCATTTTGAAGTTTTAATAATAAATGAAAAAATACTATTTAAAATATATTAAACAGGGGCTGGCCCAGCGGCATAGTGGTTAAGTTCACGTGCTCCACTTTGGGGGCCCGAGATACACAGGTTCAGATCCTGGGGATGGACCTGCACACGGCTCATCAAGCCATGCTGTGGCAGCATCCCACATACAAAATAGAGGAGGATTGGTGTACATGTTAGCTCAGTAACAATCTTCCTCAAGCAAAAAGAGGAAGGTTGGCACCGATGTTCATTCAGGACCAATCTTCCTCACCAAAAAAAAAAATACATATATATACACACACACACACATATGTGTGTGTGTGTGTATAAAACAACATTGTGTAACCTGATGATAGGCAGTTCATAATTTACCCCCACCTTAAAAAAGTCAGGGCCCAATTTCTGACAGTTTCAAAAATTTGTAATTCATAAATCTGTTTCCACAGTGCTTTCAAATGAAGTCAAAAGCAAAGAGATTTTGATCCATTTTAAGAATTTCTATCTCTAGTAGTTCAGCAAGAATTGGTACATGAATTTGTTAATAACACTTAAGATTATCTCCTGAAAATAAGTTTCATTTCTATAATGTTACTGATTTTCAACCATCCACCACTTTACCTCACTGTTCTATCTTCCCCATCAGTACTCTCATTCCAAGAATAAAAAGCAAAATGAATAATAAATAACATGAGACCTAAAAGCACTAATATCGCCAATAATTATCAGAAATACATTCCTACACAGGGAAGATTATTTCTTGATTTTAAATACATCCTAAGAGGCATATGTGGTATGGAGAGGAGCTAGATAGAGCCCCAGTGGTTCTGGGAAAAAAAGATGGTAGACGATTGCCTTTTAAGAGTTAGCATAGAAAGGAGCAGAAACAAAAATAAGCAAAATCAACTTGGAGAGCTTTGTCGTGAACTACACCGTATTTACAAACACAACTACAGAAAGCCTATGTCTGCTAAAAAAGGTAGAGGGTTGCAGAGGTCCTTGATTCCAAGGTCACCAAGCACCCTTCGGCTAAAGTCTCAGAAAGGTTGGCTGGCCAGCCCATGTCAGCCAGCAATCCAGCCACTCGCTGTCACAGCTTCTTACCGTCACCTTCTGCACAGCACTCATCATTACCTGATAGTTTTCCTGTTCTTGTATTTATTTGTTGCCTATCTCTGCTCCTTCTCCCTGCCTCCCTCTCAGCATACCCTAGAACGTGTGTCTTGTTCACACTATACCGCAAAGCCTAGAATTATTGTTTATGAACAAATGAATAACGTGGCTCACCAAGTCTACAGCTGGGCAACTTCAAAAATCTAGCCCAGCTGATGGTAACGTTTCTCAGTGTCAGTTAGCAAATCGGCGCTCTAATGTTATTCCTCAGTTTTATGAGCTTTCTGTATTTGAGGCAGCAGATCTGATTCACAGCAGGACACGAAGGAAATTACTTTTCAGATCCTGCAAGAAGCAGAGGCAGACTTCCACCTCCACCTCCCTCGTCAGTGACATGGGCGGGCAGGCGACTTGCCCAGACAGCCCCTCTGCCCCTCAGCTCGCCTCCTCCATGCCTGTCTGCGCGCACATAGATAGGTTCAAACAGTTACGCTTTACGTCCAGTGGCTCAAGCGTATGACAAAGTCTAGATCTCTCACACGTGAATTAAATCTTTGTGGTAAGCTAACACACCTGGGAGTTAACAAAAAAGTAGTGTGTATTCCAGCTCCTTCTAGTTTTCAAAAGGAACGACCAACTCACCAACCACCACTAACTAACATGACTTTGAGATCTGAGTTTCCTTAAATAAACAGTGCTTTATACGAAGAGGTAAAGGGAGTAATCTTCAAGGGAATTACTTACTTAAACCTAAAGCGATGTAGGCACCAACGTGTGCATGGACATAATAAAGCACAGTCAGAAAACCTGTAGAGTTTGCATCAGTCATTCCCAAGGAAGACCCAAGAGGCCCGAAGCATACCTATGCACACCTCGTGCATTCTAGAAAACATCTGTGGGCTTTATGCAAACTGCAACCTCTCTTTTGCAACCTGAGGGGAAACACTATTGATACGCATGTGCTGTGGCATATTCCTTAGGTGGATAAAAAGAAGGAACCACTGGTTAACTCTGAGTGTTAAAGGTATTTTAGAGGTCACTGTGGATTCCCAAAATGGGCAATCGATGGAGAGCTTTAATATGGGTGCTTGTATATTTCAATTTGATATTAAAATCTAAAAGAGGAACTTAACTGAGGCCAGAGTCAGCTCTTGTTTGATCTCTGGCCCTATCAAGTAATGAGTAAATAGTAACCCTAATATCAAATACCACTGGACTTACCACTGAATAAAGGAGATGGAGCATTTCTGACTGACTCCTATTTCTACTGAAGGAGTAGTTGCAGAAGTAAGTACCATTTATGCCAAAGAGGCCTCTTTCCCTTGGATATTCTGCTTAGTAGCCACACTCCTGTAACTGCAAGATTGGTCTCCTGGAGAAAACTGTAACTCAACCTACAGACAGTGCTTAGACAATGAGAGATTCGTTACACTTTATCTTTCCAACCAGCATAAGCATCCTACTGAAATACTGTTCCTCTGTATAGCAGGGTAAGTACTCTTCTCCTTTACATTATCCCTGTTTCTCTAATTTAAAAGACCCCGAGAGTTAAACTTAGCACACAACTCCCTTTTCATTAGATAAGTGAATAAAAAGACTATTCTGGAATTCTAGCTATACTAACAGCATACTTACTAAATATTAAATGGGTTCAATTCATGATATACTATTCAGTATATCAGTTCAGTATATACATGATATACTAACCCTGGAGCCTTTAGGGGTGGCAACTTTTTGTCAAATTAAATACCTTAGAGTTTGAAAACACAGCAAGTTATAGGCTAGAACCTTAGTTCTCAATATGTGATCTGAGGATGCCTGGGGGCCCTCGGGGTCCACATGTCATCTCTTTTCCAACCACATATTTATGAGACGCTATATTTTCTCCATATATATTTCAACCAGATAAGTACCTTAAGCAACATACCACAACAGATAGAATACAAAAGCAGATATGAGAATCCAGTTGTCTTCTACGAAGCCAAACATTAGAAATTTGCAAAAATATAAAATAAGACCCTTCTCTATATTTTTTATTTTTCATTAAAAAATGTTACTTATGTTAACATGTAATGTGTTTCTTATTGCTGCTTTAAATGAAATAATAAATGTTAAACAGCTCTCAGTTTTCATTTCTAATACAATAAAAATTCATAAATATAATTCACATAAACAAAAGCTCTTCGGAACTCTCAATAATTTTTTAGCATAAAAGTTTGAGAACCGTTGACTTGGAACAACTGTTCAGTGAACTAAGCAAAGCCTGCTCAATGGCATCTCTGGTCCAGAAAGTTAGCCTACAGCATTAACACATCTTCAAGACCAAGTGTGCTGGTTCGCTTCCTTCCTTTTTTCTTTCTTTTGAAAAGAAAGAAAAACTTTAAGGATTCTGAAGAATTATAGCTTTCTTTGTGAAGGTATATGTTTTTGAAATGGGAAAGTGACTTTTATACCATACTTATGTAATACCAAATAGCTAAAAATAGCTAAAAAAATTTAAGGCCAGGCCAATTACATTTAAGACCTTTTATTTTGCAATAAAGGCAACTGATGATACCACTGATTTAAGTGTGATCATGCATCATGGTACTTGAACATTTCAAACATTTAGGAATGCTTATTTTGGCATTTTCCTATAACTTGTGATTTCATTTCCTATCAAAATTATACTACTCAACTAAAGTTTTTTTCATGTAATCCAAACATTTTATTAAAGGAAAACAATAGCAACTTATAATCAGAAACTGCTGGTTAGTGTTCATTAAGTTTAAACATGCTTTTTGGTCATCATATTTGTTAAGTTTAAATTATTTTATGTTTGTTCAACTTAAAATGGTTTTTGGTTATCACAGCCCTCATTATCTCTATTTAGCCTTTTGAAGCTCCTTGATGATAGAAGTTAAGGTTATTCATGGGGTGGGGGCAAGTTACTTGACACACAGAAGTCCAATAAAGATTTGTTGGATGGATTATGTAATTATATGATGGCATGATTAGTCTATATTAACATACGATAAAAAGTTACAAATGCCTGACTCATAAACGATTCACCAAAAGAGTAAGCTGGGTAACCTGCTTCCAAACCTCCTCTGCCCAGAGGAAGCGGCGCACCAGCTTAGAATACCAGCCTAAACACAGCAGATACTGAGGATTAACAAAACATCCAAAGCTCCTCCACGCCCTCAGAAGACGCCCTGGTAGCCACCAGGGCCTCAGGAAGCAGGGGAGGCAAATATAACAATATTCTCCCCCGTTTCCACCTGAAGAAACTCTCTCACCCTTCAGCTGCCCTTGGAGGACGCATGATGTACTTCAGGGATGGCAAACAGCTTGGCAGAGGGGCCCCCACTCCTCCCTCCATGCAAACATCCCTATGGGATCTTGGAGTCTTTTCTCCAAAGCCTTCTCTAGAAGAATGTTCCAGGAGTTCCTATCAATTGATAGGAGTCGGCACATTAGATAGGAGCCACCTCCTCAGAGAGGGCCTAGCAACCTTGTCAGTTCCTGGCAAGAAATTCCACCCACTTCACCAAACTCACAGCCTCACTGCCACTACATGAGGCTATCAGCACTAATCTCATTAGGCCCTTTATTTTTTTTAATAGAAAGTTTCTAACGTATAGAGAGAACCACATAATGTATGTATCCACCAACCAACTTTAACAACTATCAGCCCATAGCCAATCTTGTTTTCTTTATATCTCTACCCTGCCCTTCCCCCAAGATCCTTTTAAAGGAAATCCAGGATTTACCAATTAATCTCTAAAACTTAATCTCTAAATATTTTAGCATGCATCCCTAAAAGATAAGGACTCCCTTTATAAATATAACCACAATACCATCATCACTCCCTCCCCAAATTAAGAATAATTTCTCATATCCCTATTTACATCAGTCACCAGAAGGAGCCCAGAACTTCCAGGTCCCATCCCACATCCCCCAGACTCTCATCCCCATAGGGTTCAAATGGTGCCCCCTCCCTGAGACTTTTCTGATCACTCTCTATTTAAATTTAATTTCTTCAACTTTATTGAGGTATAATTGACAAGTAAAATTGTAAGACATTTAAAGTACACAACATGATGATTTGGTGTGTGAATACACATCTGATCACTCTTTAAAACCGCATCCCCCTCCCTGCCAGTACTCCCTATGCCCCTTCCCTGAATAGCTGGCTGTTGCTAGCCCGATCACCATCTAACATGCTGAGTATGTTTGTCTGAGTTTTCCTCCTGCAAATAAGCTCCACGAGGCAAGAATTTCTGTCTGTTCAGTGTTGTGACTCCAACATCTAGAATAGAGGTGCTCAATGGAACTCTGATGATGGGGATGCTCTGTGTCTGCTGTCCAATAGGGAGCTAGGAGCCACGAGTGGCTATTGAGCACCTGAAATGGGGCTAGCGGCACTGAGGAACTGATTTTAAATTTTTTTTTCATTCTAATTCACTTAAATTTAAATGCCTATATGTGGCTAGGGGCTACCATATGGAGGGCACAGAAAAACAAATCCTGGCACCTACTAGATGCTCAAGAAATGTTTGTTACACAAATGAACAAACCCATTTGCTATCTTTGTTACACCAGCAAGAACGTGGGTTTTGGAACCAACTGACTTTCTTTTGAGACCTGGTATCACTGTGTCACCAGCGCCTAGTGTCTATGTTTAAATTAGAAAAAGAATCTCTTTAACAAGTATATTTGGATGTATCTATGAATGAGTAAAGGAATAGACATGAAAGACATTTAAACTCATCCACAACAACCACTCCTTTAGTATGCAAAAGAAGAGATCTATTTGTAATCTCTCAATTTGAAATATTCTTGTGGATACTTACATGGAAAAGATATGTAACAAATTGTATATTTTTGCTTCAAGTTCAAGTGGACAGCATTCTTGGAGTCAAGATTTTTTATTAAAACTATTGTATTGATCAACAAGCTGAAAAAACTTCCAGTTGATGTAATTATAAAGCACTTCCTTTGCTTGTATTTAAACTCATTATCAACTGTGTACACAATGTTTCTCTTTTTTTTCCAAAAATTTTAACTGACAGTGAAGACAGGTATGGCTTATATAGTGTGAAAGGTACAAAAATCTAAAAAAGTAATTGAAATCATTTGGGATTATGATTAGAAAAGAATGCTTCAAATTCATCTTGTTTGTAACAAGAAGTCAAGTCCTAATCAAATACACATTAGAAACACAACTTCACCAGGTCACACATGATTTTCAGATGCTTAAATGGTTCTTTTTATCCACAATATTTGCACGCGTAGTCCGCACTTCAAACAAATAATTCCTAACCTACAAATATCAGAATCTCCTAACACAGCACTCCATTCAATGCATAACTCAGCAAGTTTAAGTTCTATGCTTTCCTAAAAGCGCAGAAAGAAAACAACTACAGTGGACAATAAAACTCTAACTTAACAAAATGCCATCATGGGTCTAACATCCAGGGATGTAAATAAGCCCTATGGAACCTAACTATGTTTCTGCGTGTACAAATAATTAATACTAAAATACAAATTATAATGGTTTAGAATTAAGTTACAAAGAACAATTCTTTTATCAATTTTCAGAATCAATTCTAAGTTTCTTGTTTTGCGTTCTCTATCATCTACTGGGGGCGGGGGGCGGGGCGGGGGGGAATCCAAGTTTAAGCCAATCATCTTGAGCTTCTAAAATCTCACCTTCCCAGAAAAGAACTATAAAGATCAATGAGAGGCTGTCCACAAACATTAGTGAAACGGATAACTCCATTCACAACTGGATGAATATATACATTCAGACACTCAGGGCTACATTCTCAAACATCCCTTCCGTTAAAAAAAAACCCACAGACATTTGTTCCAAGTCAAAACAAGGACTCAGAGACGAGGAAAAAAACAAAACTAAATTTCGTTGTCTTTCAAGATGGCAAAATCTGGATAATCTAGTAGAGAAGAGCATCACTTGGTATTATTGACCAGTAGAATTTAACAATTTAGAAACAACATTAAACAAATAAGGGGGAAAATGTGATTGAAGACCACAATAAAATTGTTGAACTATACTGACAGCTTTGAAAAATGTTTGGTCTAAAAACTGACAATCTTTTGTTTCCAAAATACATTATTAATGTGTACACTCCAGATCCTAATGAAGTTAACATGAATAATACATATAAACTTGTTCTATAAATTAAACTGCTTTATGCAAGTATTAAGGTACTCTTCTTCAGTGTTAAAACAATTACTCCAAAGATTCCATGCTTCTACAGTATGTGTTTGTCAAGTACCAATTGTTAGAGACTTCAGGAATCGTAGATTATTCTATTAACACGTTATGGTCATCATTCCATCAGTAAGGAATGGTCCCTGACCTCAAATATTCAATCTGGAGGGGAGAATAAAACTAATAGCCACAGAGGAAGCAACTGTAAACAATATAAGAGGACACAAAATTAAGTTTCCAACTTCACATTCCTAATTTCATAGGATTCTCTTTTCACTGGAGATGATTCCATGGAGGAGATGGTGATTGATACGGGCCTTAAAAGATAGCTTGGATTTGTATGTTTTGTTTCTCTATAAGACTGAAAATTTCCCAAAGGATCAATCTACCATAAGCTCTTTGTATTCCTCTGATTCCCAGTCCCTTGCTGAGTACACATTTAAATAAGTACTTAATGAACTGAATCACAAGTGTCATGACAATATAAGTGTATTTCTCATCAAAGCGATGAAATGGAGCCTCTATCTTCACACATTTAACAGAACCCTCCCGTCTACTCGATCACCTCTTCCTCCCCAGGTGCACTCCCCATAGGCTACACTTTGTCCTGAACCAAACGAGACTATCTATGAATTAGTTCCCACTTCTCTTCTTTTTCTCAGACATTCTAACACCAATGGCTAACCTGGACTACTATATTGTCTATTATGAGCATGCTGCTCTCTGCCAGATCACATCAAGCCTGAAGGAAAGGACTTATTTTCTAACATTGCCTACCACCTGGCACTTCACATAACCTCATTAGAGACCCTTAGCCTCAGTCTTAGGCACACGGAACTAGATCCATTCTCTCTTCATTCATTCATTTGGTCAGTCGTCAGTTGGTAATCATTTAGTCCACAACTTCTCAGTGTTGAACATGATGTTAAAATGAGGGGATGAACATGAATGTGATTCTTGCCCTAAAAGAGCTTATAGCCTGTTAGTTCAAGTGTTAACCAAAATAGGATAAGAATCCTTCGGACAAAAGACACAGCATATCAACATGCTAAAAGCTGAAGGTGAGAAACCTAAAGTCGAGGCATTTTTAGGAATGGGAGAAGAAAATGGGAGAGAGAGGGAAATAAGGCAAAACTGTCTGATCCTGATAGATATATCCCTAAAGAGAAAAAAACATTACCATTTCTTCCTCAAAATCAAGGAGAAAGAGCATATGAAAAGAATAAAACGTGGAAGTGAACACAATATTTTTCTTAAGAGTACATGTACTCTACTCTCTTGCCTCCAGATGTTTATTCATCGTGTTCTCGCTCTTTAACGTCCTTTCCCTTTATCTCCTCGTGTCCAAATTCTGTCAATCCCCCAACTCATACGACTACAAAAATTTCCCTGATCCCCATAGCTGGAAGAACTCTCATTGCAAACCCCCAGATCACTTCACCTATAAATATTTTATAATAATTTAACTTTCTATGGGAAGAGAAAGGAACTACCATTTATTTGTTACCTTTTATGCTAGACACTTTTAACATATTAACTCTTTTAATCCTCACAAGATGTTTTTTATTTCCATCTAATAGATAAAGAAATCAAGTAGTCACCAAAAGTCACAATAGCTAAATGTGATAAGTGCTAGGATTTAAATCTTGGTCTCCACGTCTCTACGTTCCTCTCACAATACACCACGGCATTCCACATGTTATTATACTGATTTAAGTATTTCATTCAACATGTATTTACTGAAGGCTTATTCTGATCTCGATTCCAGGACTACAAAAGTAGTCCTGCTCACGTCCTCAGGAAGATCATCACTTAGTGTGGGGAAAGGGACAATTAGCAGGCAATTGCAATTTACTGTCCCAGAGAATATTGATTAGCTGGACAGTATTGGTAATTGTGTATTTTTTTTAAGTCTCAGCATTGGGAACATTGAGTCAAGCAAAGTTAAACAGGTTTTTAAGACTTCTCAGATTCTTTATTGTAAAATCTCCAGGAGGAGATTGTAATATAAGTGTTTCCCAGACTTCCTGTTTTTGTTTATCATGGTAAAATACACATAACATAAAATTTGCCATTTTTCAGTGTACAATTCAGTGGCCTTAAGTACATTCACAATGCTGTGCAACCATCACCATCATCCATTCCAGAACTTTCTGACCATTGCTTTTGTGGAGAATACCACCAGCGTGGGGTCCCAGAGAACATTTTGAGAAATATGTGACGCGATGGTCAGCGCTACGGCAGGGGGAGCATAGGATGCTGTGAGAACACAGAGCCCAAGCCACTACTGAAGGCCCAGGGCAGGTCCTTCCAACAGAGAGGCCTAAATGTCTAATCAGACACCTGGGGGCCAAGCGTTAGCCAAAAAAAGATAGAGGTGAGGTTGAACAGGATGAACAGGAGGGTAAAGACCCAGCATGGAGAGAGAGTGCATCATCGGGGCTATGAAAATTACTCACAGGCCCTCAGAGACAGAGTAGCACCATATACGCAAATGCTTGGTTAAATGGTGAGGAGATTGGCCAACGAGAAGATTACTCTATTCCTGCGTTGCTTTCCTCGTGCCATAGAGATGGTAAACTTTAATAACTTTCGGAAACTTCAAATTCACTTTCTGTTCTCAGGGAGCAGGAAAAGCAACAGGACTAGCCATTCTCCTTCACCCCAATCAGATCTGTAACTGCATGAGAAATCGTTCAAGAGCCGGCCATGCATACATTACTAAGTCACTTAGACACAAACTACAGGAACATTTAGGTGACCATTTACATTATTTAATGAAAATTTAATAAGGGGTCTTCCAATACAAAACTAGACATATCTACCTTCAATTTGAAATCAAGCCATCTACTCTTTTACCTAAATAAGACTCCAAAATTGAACCAAATCTCCCTTTCTCTATCTTAATACATCACTGTCTGATAATAGTTGTCAGTTTTATGTATTAATTTATTTCACTTCCCCTCTTTTATGAGGGAGTTTAATCTGAGGAAACAAAGAGACAACTGTCACCAAAGTAAGTCCCAAAAGACCTAAACACCCCTGTGACTTAGAATGCAAGTGTCCCCCAGTGGGATCTGAGACTTAGTAACCGAGGCAGAAAAGTGTGAACGGCGATGAAGCGCTCTTCTTTTCATTCTCAGTAAGAAAGCCATATACTATATTTCTCAGTTGCAGATTGATGCTGTGCATTTTAAATGCTCTGAAAATTTCTGCAATAAAGAAACTTGTCTATCTTTGTCTATAAAAAAAACAAACCTGAAAATAAGCTGCAACTAGCTTTCCTTAGCCAACAGATCTTCAGCCCTGCGCAGGAGGTAACCTCATCACAGAACAGCTGACAACATCATCGCATCGCTGCAGGTCGCAATAGATCTCAGACTGCCCCACCAGCAATGTTGTTCCAGAGTCTTCAGAAAAGCAATGAATCCCTTACTTACCATCAGGGGAACCTTGTTTGCGTCATAGGGAAGTAACAGTGAAGTAACAAACAAGCCCCACTAGGAGTGTTCAGAAATATACAGCTAAGCTGCAGAGAAGCGCAGAATCATATTTGCATGGAAAACTGCACAATTCATAATTCACAACTCCTGTGATGGGTCCATTTGGCTATAACTGGCGGTTGGCAATGTTATCTTGTCAAAGCAGTGCAGCCCTATGCCCCTCTCCCGGGCTGCAGTTTGCATTCCTCCTCATCTTCCTCTTAAGTCGTATTTATCAATTTATGACAAAGCTGCTCCCCAAGGTCACCCACTCTTCAAATCTACTGTCCTTTAGAACGGAAACTTTTGAAAGGAACAAGTACCAACCCAGAAAATTTTTAAACATATATCATTATTTTAATCCGTTTCTTTCAGAATCAAAAAGCACTCTTTGCCCAGTGGTAAAACAGTACTTCTACAATAGAAGATGACTTCTTTCTTTCCAATACAAACATAGCCTTTGGGTGATTTAAATGGAAAATACATAATGACCCACAGAAGCATCATCTAATGTACGATGTTCATTTTCTACCCACGGCCTAAAAAACGGTTTTGCAGGTTGTCTGCAAACTTACTGGAAAAACTAAAAGATACTTATTGAGTTGTGGTTTATAACCTTCAAGAACTGCCAAAAAAAAAAAGGCTCTGCATACACATCCCTCATACTATCTATAACTGTTCCCTGCCAGCTGAATCAACATTTAATTCATTATTCCAAAGGCACTGCATCGGTGCACCAGAATTACTTCATCAAAATGTTAGCACCTAATTTCAACTGTCAGAATAATGATGGGCAATGAAGGCCCATCGCTATTAAAACAAAAAAGACACAGAACAACTTAGGTATCAATTAAGTAATTCCTAGGAAAGACACCATTTCCTTTCTCACCCCCTATCAACTTGCTCCTTTTCTCTTATATGTCCCACCTCCATTAATAAAGTCATCACTTACCCAATTGCCAAGGCAAGAAACCTTTAGCTCATTCACAATTCACTCCTTTCCCTGCAGTGATATTTCCCCAACCCAATTCTTCCCCACCTGCCTTCTGCCCATTCCTGCTGCAAATAGTCCCTCACAGCCGTCCACTCTTTGTGCAGACCTTCATTATCTCTCACCCATACAAGAGCATCCTAATTCTTCTCCCTGTTTCTCGTCCCTCTACATACACCTTGAACCACCTTTTTAAAATGCACATGTGATCCGGCACCTGGCACAGTATCTGCTATTAGGATCCTTAGTAAATATCTGCTGGATTAATGCCCATATCATGTCCCATTGCTTAAAAACCTTTGATTCCACACTTAGCCCACCTCCATTTCCTAAAGGGCACCAATTATAAGAGTACTGCCCGGCTCCCTTAGCAGTCATCTTGACATTTTCATCATTACATTCAACAATAACAACAGCAATAACAATAACAGTTGCATATTAAGCTAAATATCATACACCTCAAAATTTTTTAAAGTACAGCCTCACTTAGTAGATGAGAAAATTGGCAGTTTATGAGGAAATACAGAAAGAATGTAAGTAGAAAAATTTGAACTTAGGTCTTTCTGACTGAACTTTACATCGTCTCACTATCCTGCCTACAGCTCGGTTGTAACAGGAAACACCATTTCATTCGCTATTTCTAAATAACATTCAGAAGTAACCATTCAAAGAGCATTTTGAGGGGTGCCTTACGCATTACTGCAAGTCATTTTCTCTAGAGTCAAAACACCAAAAGTTTGGGTGGCTGTCTCTGGTAGGATACTTATTCCACTCTGACACGTCCATCTCTGCTGCAGGCAGATGCCCAGTTTTTGTTTTAAGCAAGTAATAACGTCTTTCAGAAGAAGCGTGCTTTGGTCTCTGGACAGTTCTGGAATTGCAGCATTGCATCTGAATACTAATTTCTTGATGCTAAGATTAAAATTAAAAATCAGGCACAGTACAATCCTAATGCAAAATTAAATAGCCCCTAAACCTATTTTCCTGAGAGCACCACTATTCTTCCTAGATCTAAGATTAATCAGAAGAGAAACCAAGATGAAAATTAATCAATGACTTTATTTTCTCCTGTGATTCATGTTTATCTGTTAAGTTTCATCTTCAAAATCATAACCCTGAGATCTAAAAGAAGAGAAGTTATCAAAGTAAAAGTAAAACCAAGTTAAACCCGTGACCCTCATCTTAGCAAATTAGAATTCACTTCTTCCAGCAGCACGTGGAGTTAAGTAGACCCCTGAAAATCAAAAGCAAAATTAAAGCCTTTGAAGCCAAAATCTGTGGGATTTTCTCTTAATTCCTCCAGACATGAAATCCAGGAGGATTTCCAGAATCCTCCAGTTAAAATATTCAAGAACGTCATCCCTGCGTTTTCAAACACCCCAAATCTATTCCTGAAAATCTGAAAAATGTACCATAGGTTCAATATTTCCATTAGTCTATTTTTATCTTTAGTGTTTTCTTTCACAGAATAAAGGAGATGGCTGTACAGACTATGTTGTTTAAAAAAAGAAACTTTGCAACCGCTAATCTGAGAAAAGTACCTGTCTTACCTACATTCAGGGGCTTTCCACATGCTAGTATTGTTAAGCACCAAGGATACAAAAATGAAAGGCTTGGTCCCACTCTATTCAGAAACTTGCTTTCCAAGAACCTTCCAGCCTTTGCCCTTGCTCCATCAATAACATTGCTAGTTTGAGGGCCACACTATGGCCCAAGATGAAACTAAATGCTCTCTTTCTCTACATGCTTTTCAATTTCAACATCTCAAGAAGCAGCTATTACAGAAGTAGAGACACCGCAATGATCAGGGTATGGGCTTTGGAGTCACACAGATCTTGTTCAAGTTCCAACTCTGCTACTTACACATTTATGTCCTTGGAAAAGTAATGTCTCTAAGCCTTAGGAAAGGAAAGAAACAAAGGAGGTAATGAAAGAATTTAACCTCCAAGATTGTCATGAGGGAGAATGCACACAGAATACCTAGCATTGTGCCTAACACACCTAAGTTCTCAGTAGGCATTGCTTGTTGATGTGGTGGTACTGGAATAACAGTCGTAGCTATTTGGTAAGCCAAGCCTTCAAAATTTTTACACAACACCAAACCCCACTAATGAGCTTTCTTGAATGGAAACAGGCCAGCGTGTGAACCATAACAGCCATGTCTCAGATTTGAAACTATGGGTATCTATCTTCCTTACCTAAAAATTCCCAGAGGGGAACCATTTCAAAATATCACTGAAGTAGCCTGGGCTCTGTGAAGGAAAGTGGGCCCCTCTCCCTAGTCTAACAGGTCAATCTAGCAAGCAAGCTGCATAGGCTTAAAGACAGTACATTAAAATCCATGCTGTTCTGTGAAGCAGCCGTGCAGGCCAGCTTAAGCCTGTGTTAGAATGACCTTGCAACCCCTCGCCTCATGACTGAAGAGGCCAGCTGGACAGATGCACAACAGGAAAGATAAAGCGTACTCACTCTCACATTTCCCAGGCCCACATCTTAGAGATTGAGGGACAAAATAATGACCCTGGTCCTTGCCTCCCCCAACACATAGAGAACACCAGCACTCCAAGCCTTGTTTGATGTATAACCAAAAAGCTCTTGCTCATGACATCCTTGAAGCAGATGACTATTAGACATGTAAGCCCTTTCCTGTATGTACACTGCTTTGTTAAAAAGCATAAAAACTGCACTCAGACCTGGAGATCTCGGAGCAGTTCCTCAGAAAACTCTGCTGAACCATTTCCCAGGATTCAAATTCCTCCCTTTGATTATCAAATAAACTCCTTTAATTAACCTTTATCCAGACTCTTTATTTCAGTTGACAGCTTCATTTCACACAAAAAAATGTGATACGCTAACCAAAGGCCAGTTATGACATATCTTCATGTTCCAATTAAATTAAAGGAGAAGTCAAATTACAAGTTACATTTAACACAATATTTCAGGGTGGTCTATAATAGATGGGGGAGGGGACCTTCATTACAGTTCACAGGAGAATAAAAAAAATCCCTCACCTCACTCTTCATGAGATCTCACAATACTATTCTGCTACTGTCTTGCACTCTTCCCCTCACAGACAGAACGCTGCCTGTTCTTAATCTTATCAAATGAATCTGTTATTTTATTTTGTTTATGACACTTCATTTGCAAGTATGTTTTGGGGTCCTAACTGCTGAATCTCACCAAAACATCCTTGTAAACTAACTAGCCATATCAATTACTTCTCACATCCCCTATTTTAGCTCCTTTAAAATTTTCTTTTAATTTTCAAATATTTCAAGGATACAAACAGGCATAGAAAATAATGTAAGTGGTACCTTTCGAACAAGCTATCCAGATCTAAAAATGCTTCCTCTTTCACATTTGGTATCAATTATTGCCTTAGTTTTGGAGGCACTGTCTCCCAGGACATTTGACCCTCGGAACACTCCATCAATGCTTTGAATGACTTGCTCACTCTAAAGGAAAAGCCAATCCAGAAGAAGCTAGAGCTTGGGGCCAGAAGTGAATGCAAAAATATAAAAACCTGAAGAATTCACAGCAGTTTAGAATTGACTGGATTTTCCACTCTGAAAAATAAGGGTCAAGGGCAATGTTATCTAAATCTTAAAGGGAATGGCAATTCCAATGACAGTAGAAATAACAAGTACTACTGTTTAATACCTACTGTGTACCTCACACTTTATATTCTTTCATCTCTCATCTTTGTAACAATCCTACAAAGTAGGTATAATTATCACCATTTTTATATCAGGAAATGGAGGCTCAGAGTGGCTTGTCCGAGACCGCACAGCCAGAACCTGGATTCAAACACAAGCACAGGTGGCTTCAAAAGTCATATTCTTTCCACTATTCCACACTGCCTTTTCCAACAAACTTCTGCTTATCATAAGCAGACCAACAGTCATCCACATATACAGATTTCAATGAGAACCAATTTCCCAGAAAAAGGAAATCAGAAAGGAGAAGCTGTTTTTTTATTAACTATCTATTTATCCCATTGTCTGATTTTTTTATTAGACCTTGACACTTCAGCCAAAGCCCATTTACACACCCATGTCACCTCCACTACAAGACATGTGTGATATGACTTGTGGTGGAGCATAGTTCAGGAGAGAACCATCACGTCATATCACATTTTCAGATGACTCAAGCACAGGCTTGCTAACTATAATTAAGCTGGCCTGAATAAAACCAGACAGAGTTGCCATAAGAATGTCAAGGTCAAGGCAAACAGTGGAAGTCCTTTTAAGAAAACACCATTGAAATTGGCCAACGTGACCTGCTTGGCTATTATCCCCAAATAAGAAGTCCTTGCAATAACTGATGTTTGGTCTTTGTTATATTCAGTTAAATTCTCTGACAGACACAGTGCTCCAGGATTCCAAAACATTCAATTTAACAAATATTCAGGGCACAAGGACTCAGCGCCAGATATTCCATGAGGAGAATGTACAAGTAGTTGAGAAATGGTTCCTCTTACCAAGCAGCTTATTTTACATTATGTATTATATAAGAGGTAGCAACCTCTTAGTGAAAAGTGACTCACAATGCAATTTAAAAATGTGATCACCACTGAGATCTCAAAATTGCATGATTGCCCCCAGACAAATCAAATTGTTGAAGATGTAAGACGGTTATCATCTGAGCAGGAGGAAGATGTATTAGTGGAGAGCTAAAGTTTAAGCGAAAAGATGGAAGAAAGAATACCCCAAGCAACAGATCATATTTGTGCGTATCCCACCCCCGCCCCCATATCCTGGTAGTGTCGGATTTTGTTAATGTTACAGCTGAAGACGCCTTCCCTCTTAGAGTAACAGAAATAGGGAAGTTTATCAAAATTAGCAAGACTAACAAGGCGATCACCTGTTTAACTATTAAACTAAACTAAAAATGCTCTAAAAGTCCTTCTACCTTTCAATCAAAGGAAAGATTTCCTAGTCCCTCTTATGTAAATACTTAATTCAGCATGATATCCTTGATCTTTTCTGGCACTTAATATTTTTAGGTAAAAAGAGTCTCCTGGGATTTCAAATCTATTTTCAAGTCATCTGGTTGACCCCAAAGACTTCTTACGAAGAGTTTTGGTTAGGCATTAATCATCCCCTACTCTAAAATAAAGGGCACTCACAGCCCCCTAAACTTGAAAGCTGCTATAAAATGAAGGGCAAATTGAAGTTCAAAAGGTATTATGTTCGATGCTAAACTAATTATACATGGGTGATTATTCTAGATTTTAAGTGGAA
The DNA here is from genome assembly GCF_021613505.1 of Equus quagga. Lineage (NCBI taxonomy): Eukaryota > Metazoa > Chordata > Mammalia > Perissodactyla > Equidae > Equus > Equus quagga. Next base: position 111,146,967 of record NC_060268.1, on the reverse strand, counting down.
AAAAACTCCAAGAGAAGATATCTCTCTAAACTATAGGCTCTTTTTTCAAAGGTTCAACAGGATGATGAATCTGTAGCTTAAAATTTAGAAATTAAACTACTAGAATAGATGAGGGTAATACTTAAAATGCATTCTGGAAATAGATTAACACATTCTGGAAGTGAAAGGAAAAATTGGCAAAATGACAATTCAAAAAAGCCCAACTCCCAGTGCGGTTTAGAAGGATTTTTACTTGCAGACAGAAACTGGTAAAAAATGAATTTTAAAACGATTGTCACAAGTGAACTAGTCAGGGAAAATAGCTGGCCATAGAGCAAAGTGCTAGAAGAAGAAGTGTATCCTATAAAAAGTGGGAATTACTTACTCCAAAAAGGCTGACTGCTACGTTATCTACATATTTGAAGTGGGTTCCCGGGAGAGCCATCTCAGTCATTCTTGGGTCTGCTTTCCCACGCATTCCTCTCCATGTCAACCGAAGAACGTTCTTGAGAACACAAACCACACACTAAATTCAGCAGCACCCCTTTCCAATACTGGTGTATTCTTTAGATAGCTTACTTATAGACATCGCGTGCTAAATTAAAATGTGAGATTAAAAATAGTGGAATCAATGAAGTAAGATTTTAAATCATACTTGGACATCTCCCTAAATTTCCAAACCCTGCCCTCTGATAAACTTTTTCCACTCTATCTAAAAAAGATGGCTTTTTAAGAGAAATTCAACAACTAATTGTGTCTTCATTATACCAAAGACAACACCACATATCAAATTTGTTATCTAAATGGATGTTAATCTTAAATCCCTCATCAGTCATTATCTATTATCAGCATACCTATCTCTTGGCAAATTTTACTCAAACACTCTTACTAATATTGACATTACCCTGTTTACTGAGACTTCGAAGCCTTAAACATGATTTTTGTTTACTCAAACAGTGGCAGCTGGAAAAGAAAATCCTTTCAACTTTAACTAATAATAGATCTTGACAGTCAGAAACCCCTACATTTAAAATTACAACTAAGGCATATAATTTCTCCCTTAAAATTTCTATTTTCAGGCTCGCAACCATCAGTTTCCTAGTGTTCCTCATTTTTTTCTTCACTGCCTTCACCAGAATGGAAAGCTGGTGTTTATCTGGAGGGTCTATTTAGAAAAACCAGTCATCAGGATTTGGTTCATTGGTATTTACGTGTATAGCAGGTCTCGAGCAAACCTGTACACAAAGGAGACTGAGACAAAGACCCACTCGACCAGAGTTCACACTGTGCAGGAGGGGAAGAGACAGACAAAAAACAAAGAAACAAACAGATGAACAAGATATTTTCAGAGGCAGAAGTGCTATAAGGAAAATAAAACAGGGCGCCTAGCAATTCCACTTCTGGTACACAACCAGAGAAACTCCTGCATATGGCGCCAGGAGACACAACAAAGATGTTCATAGGTTATCACAAACTAGTAAAAAACCCAGGTGTCCACAGACAGGAAAATGGATAAACACTTATATATACAAGAAATGGAATATTAGATATCAGCAAAAATGAATACGCTTAGCTGCATGCCACAACAGGTGAGTGTTGGAAACATAATGCTAATTGAAGGAGACCCAAAAGGATACCTACAGTGTACCTTTACAAACATGGCCTTCTCGTCCCTGAGTTTGAACTTGCATGCCTCTTTGTATACACATTTTGAGCTATCTCATCACCGAGCACTGCCTGCCAGCCAGCAATTCCATTTTGTCAAAGCCCCCATCCTTACAAAACAAAGCATCACAGTATTTGTGAAATTATTTGAAGCTGTTACTGAATTTTGCTCTTATTTAAAAAATGAATATAAATAGAAATATTTTGAAAATGCAACTGCTAGTGATAATTGAGACAAAGAAAATCATTAGGCACTAGGCATGCTAGACAAGATGACCTTGATCACGGTCAGGGCGGACAGCAGGGAGCCTGCTGGATACATGTCAAATACTGCTCACAGGGATTTCATTATGCTATTTTTCTCTCAGGAACGGAGTTCCGCCTTTCTACCACGAGCTTTGGATCATGCAAGATCATCTCACTTGTGCACATTCAACTTTTTTATACTGGCTTTATTAAGATAGAATGCATTTACCATACAATTCACCTATTTAAAGTGTACAATGAGTGGTTTTTAGCTTATATTCACAGAGTTGTGCAACCATCACCACAATCCATTTGACAATATTTTCAAAGAATCCCTGTACCCCTTAGCTGCCACTCCCAAGATTCTCATCACCCTCTCAGCCCCTGGCAACCATTAATCTACTTTCTGTCTCTGTAGATGTGCCTATTCCGGAAATTTCACATAAAGGGAATCATACAACACGGTCTTCTGTGTCTGGCTTCTTCCACTCAGTATAATGTTTTCAAGCTTCAACCACATGGTAACCTATATCAGTATTTCATTCCTTTTTACGACCAAATAATATTCCATTGTGTGATATACCACATTTTGTTTATCCATCCATTAGTTGATGGATATTTGGGTTGGTCCTACTTTTGCCTATTATGAATAACGCTGCTATTAACACTTGTGAATAAGTTTTTGTGTGGACATTGTTTTTATTTCTCTTGGGTACATACCTAAGAGTGGAATTGCTGGGTCATTTGATAACCCTATGTTTAACCTTTTAAGGAATGCAAGACCATCTTCAGCTTTACCATCTTACATTGTCACCAGCAGTGTATGAGGGTTTCAATTTCTTCACATCCCCACCAACACTTGTCTGTCTTTTTTAGCATAGTCATCCTAGTGAGTGTGAAGTAGTATCTCATTGTGGTTTTTGATGTGCATTTCCTTAATAATTAAAGATGCTGAGTATCTTTTCATGTGCTTATTGGCTATTGCACATTCAACTTTCACACATCTTTAAAGTAGGATTACATTTAAAATAAGAAACCTGCTGATTACCAATTTTAACACACTGAAGACTGCCAGTGTGCTAATGTGTTCTCATTTATTGATTTTGTAATGAGTAAATTTTATAAACCCAAACTGACAAAATAAATACTAATTTATTTTTTTTATATTCAAGTTTCATAGACTTCATGTTACCTTAAAAAAATGAAACCACTAATCTAATCAAATCTCTCATCTGTTTCTTTCCACATATAAGAAAATAAGCCAACAGACTTTAAATGACAAAACTAAATTGGACCGGAGAAATAATAATAATGATGATGATGATGATGATGATGATGATGATAATAGTCTGTCTCCCAGACAGCTTTTTCTAGCAGAATTAGATGAACAAGAACAACAACAAAATTAATAAAAACACCTTAGTGATACATTTTATATAATATTCCCAGCAGAAAAGTGGTAAAACTAGAAAGTAAAGCATGTAAATGATTATCACAAAAGTCAAGATAGAGGTCACCCTGAAGGGCATAGCATTCTGAGTTTCTGTGGTGCTAACAATGTTCTATTTCAGGTAGTGATTAAGAAAGTATTCACTTCTTCATTGTTTATTATTTATTATCACTTAATTATTTAACTGTTTACAGATGTCATGTAGACTTTATATTTCACAATTAAAAACTTTAAAAATAAATCTTTGCTCATGCAAATTTATTGGTAATTAAGTGGAAGATTTTGCTTTACAAAAGAAATTGCCTAAAATTCATCCAAAGCTGGCAATTAAAAGGAGAGAATTATCTTCCTTCTATTCTTCACACTTATTCAAATAGAGACCTCATTGCACATCTTAATTTATTCCGTACAGATAAACAGAGCACTGCTTTCAAAGATAACCCATTCTTCTAAGTGACTCCCCTTTGATAAACATCATTTCCTGACAATTTACTGAAAATTACATGGATTACAAGGTCAGGAAATCCTTGACATTCTTGTCAACTCTAAACTAAGCACAACCCCAGGGTCACACCTGTTTTTCCTCACCCACCAAGAAATTATTAGGTGCAGCAGGGATATCTCACATTAGCTACTAAAAGCCTTAATATTTACAATGCTTAGGAACCCTGCGCCCGCTCTCTGGTAAATTATTTTAGAGCTGAGAACTAGAGGTCAGTCCAGCAGAACAAACACAAGCCACAAGGTTCTAGAGACAATGGCGTAGGTAATGCTCCCCACTCTCACTGACTCAGTTGCCTACCACCGGCAAAGAATTGTTCTTTAAGGGAAGTGAAATTAATGGTTACAACAGGGACCATACACACACAAAATAATGTTACTTGGTGATTCTCAAAGCAAAGCAAAATTTTGCATGTTCTCCAGTATAGTTCATGAACATTAAGGTTGAGACCGCAGGCTAGAGGGATCTAGAATATTTTATTCAGCATCCTTTTTTAACCACCAACTTATAACCTTTGATGTACTAAGAACCATCACGCTGCTTTCACACTGCGGTGTATCTGAACAGGCAAAACCTCTGCCTCCCCCCCAGTACTTCTCCCTCCCACACACAGCCTGCTCTAGAAAGATCCAATGCACTGAGCACACATCCTAAATAACCATCACTGTGCAAGATGCCAAGCCTGCCCAGGACCTGCTGGAGGAAGGTGGGTGTGCTCTTTATACGCTTGTTGTTGGGAGTCTGATAACCCATATGGTGGGGAAAACAAGAGAGAGGGGGAAAGAGGGGAAGATCTGATCTGGACCTTTACCATTTGGAGCTCTCAGAAGCCCTCCAAACCAGCATGCGTGCGGTCACACAGCCCAGGTGACTACAGGAAAGAGGTGACGCGATTTTTCACAGTAAGACTAACCCAAGGTTATTCAGCCCCTTAGGCAACTCTGCCTTGCACTTGACATTTTTCCAAGAGCCTCTGTATTATAGTGCTATCACACTCCACATTACTTTCTTTACATGGCAACTGCATTCTAGGCAGGTAGCAGAGTATTGCTTCTGCTTTATTACTGCATCAAATAGCATTAATAAAATTCAGTGGGCAAAGCTAGTGTTTGGGAGAGGGTAGAAGGGTCATTTGTCATGGACACCCCAGTTATGTTGGTAAGTTAATTGTATACAGCCCTCCTTCCCAAGAACCAGTGAGGAACACAGCAGCATGAACTCAGTGGGGCTCATGCTGCCCACCCCTCAGGCCAGGGCAGCTCTGGGTGCTCCCCAGGGACCCTATGACCAAGTGGAAGAGTGGTAACAAGCTAACATGCTTGCACGCCCCATCTCCACCCTGGAGGCTCTGCTCTCTCTCTCTCTCTCTGCTTCATGTTATCAACTCAAAAGATTGCATTCAGCATAGGAAAGACCCTCCAGAGGCAGCCACATAGGTTTAATGTATGAAAGTGAAGGGTGTACAAAAGACAAACCTATCAAAATTAAGGATGCTCAGGCCAGCCTCGGTGGCCTAGTGGTTAAGTTTGGTGTGCTCTGCTTTAGTGGCCTGGATTCAGACCTACACCACTCATCTGTCAGTGGCCATGATGTGGTAGTGGCTCACATACAAAAAGAAGAAGACTGGAAGCTAAAGTTAGTTCAGGGCGAATCTTCCTCAGGGAAAAAAAAAAATTTACAACTGCTCGATAAGCCATAAATCAAAACTTGATATAAAACACAAGCAGTAAAAAGAACTTGAGAGAGGCTGGGGAGTGTGACTTCAGAATTTGTAAGCCAAAAGAACAATGAGAGGCCTTTGTTCCCCATGACATTCTATTACAGGAACTTTTTTTTACTTGCCTCATGGATTTATATCACAAAGAAAATTGAAAAGTGATGCTACACCATCCTTGGTTGCTGTTGCTAAGATTTCTCGAAGATACCTGAAAATAAACTAAATGTAACTGAGTAACCTTACATAAGGCATTGAAAGCATGAGTCATCTATCACCGAGAGCCTGCAGACTAAATATGTTTCAAACAGCTTACTTGTTAACTAAAAGTTAAAAGTGATCTAAGTTTTATGTTTTCTGGACTCTGCCTCCACTTTCAAGTTCCTGGCATGGTTCTCCTCCATCATTTCAATTTTTCCTGCCACAGTGAGACACAGTAAAGCATGGTGAATAGGGAAAAGAGTTTGGAACCAAACTATCTGGGTTTGAATCCCAGCTCTGCCATTTTCTTGCTCTATGACTCAGTTTCCCCATCTGTAGAACAGGGATGACAGTAACAACCATCACAGAGTGCTCTGAGGATTAGAGAAGTTAATAAACGTAGAGTACTTACAACAGTCTCGAGCACTTTCGACAGCTGTTTATGATTATATCATTACAGAACCAAAAATTTGACAGTACCTTTGACCACTTGCTTTGAAAGGAAGTATTAAATTCTATTTTACCCTGTTCATCTTTATACATATTATAATTACAGAGAACATCAGATAAACCAGTTAAAAAAGAACAATACCAAAAATCAGTGGTTGCTCTTTCCAACGGAGGGCCAAGAGCAGGGTTGGACAGGCTCAGAGTCCGCCAAGCCAAGTGCAGCAGCGATGGCTACCAGAGGCACTCTGAGCCAGGAACTTCACAGGCTTCACCCACAATGGTGTCCCAGAAGCAGCCCAATACCCTCCATGCATCCCAAATGCCGACTGTGTCGGATCGGTGCATGAGTCACGCGGAAGTCATCCTGGTGAGCTCAGTGCTTCAAATCCAAGGAAACACCTCCAACAGCTGCAAACAGAAAGGGTGGCAACCAACAGGGCATGTGCTTTCCTAACTTCCCTAACAAAGGGAGGACCACCACCTACACAGATTCCCCGCCCCCTGACTCCCTACAAACAACTGGGGAGACGTTTACTTGCCCTTTGAGGGGCAATCCAACCCTGAACATACAGTATTAAAAGGCACAAAGCCACACTGCTCTATACGTCTTCTTGTGCCTAAATTATAATAAGGCCTTCTGAATGGGTGGGAACATCAGACTTCTCAACTTCCACAAGAAAGTTCAACCTACCTCCTGTTTCAACTGGTTGCAAGCAAAATATTCAGGTCTTTATCGGACTACACAAATTATTTACTAACTCCTATCAAATCTCAAGTAAGAAAAGTAGTCTGGAAAACACATTCTAAACCAATAGCTTAAATTCACATCCAAGAAAGTGACCTATTCTTTCCTGATCTCTTCTCTTCCGATGATCTTTTCTCCACCAGATCTCCATCCCTCATACCCAGGGCTATTCCCCAGACCTTACTAAGTGTAACTCCTCCACAACCTCACTTTCAAGCATCCCACTTGCATTCCTGCTAGTACTCTGCCTGCAGACTCATCTGATCCCCTGAACGCTGATCCTGCCACCAGCCCACTCTCTCTCAACCCCATCCCTACTCCTCCAAAGTCTTCGCTCCACTCCTCACTCAGCTGAAGTCTATAAGCCATCCTATAGACTTACAAGCCACCTTACAGACATCATCACATCACTCTCTGGCATATACCCTCAGCTCCCTGTCCTCTCTTCCTTCACCCTACTTGCCTGACAAAACCACCCCTGGTAACAGCCCAACTCTACCTGGACACTAAACTAAGTAGGATCGGAAGGAATTCTCAAGTTTTTCCCTGTTCAATCTCATACAATCCTAGGTTATTTCTTTCTTCCTTTCTCCTTAAAACACCAACATCTTCCCATCCTTACTCTCAATGGAAGACCGTGTGTCCTATTTCACCAAGAAAATAGAAGCAATCAGAAAAAGTGCACAAGCTCCCACCCCATTCACTCACCTAAGTGCACCTGTGTCCATATTCTCTGCCTCCTCCCGTTTATAGGGATGACTGTCTTAGTTCCTGGCTAAGGCCAACCCTTAGCTAGAAACACAAGGTCCTGCTCTTACCTTTCTCCTATTGAAGAACAAGTCTCCTCTCTCTCCTGCATCATCAAATGTTCCCTCTCAATGGGATCCTTCACCTCAGCATACTAATATGCTTTTATTCCTCTTGTATTAAAATTCTCTTGAGCCTGCTTTCCAATTCAGGTATCATCCCATTTTCTTCCTTTCCTTTAGAGCCAAATTTTTTAAAGAGTTGTCTACACTCAATTCTCCTTCCATTTGCTCTTGTACCACTGTAATCAGAAGTTCACCCCATGACCCTATGCCAAGGTCATCAGTGAAAAATCCACAGTAAGTCCAATTCTCAATCACCATCTTACTTGATCAGCAGCACTTAACCTTGCTGGAAAGTAGCACGGTAAAGTGGTTAGGAGCATAGACTCGGGAGCCAGACTTCCTGAGTTCAAATCCCGCCTCCTCCACTTCCTTCTTGGGTGATCCTGGATAAAGAGTTAATCTCTCTGTGCCTCAGTTTCCTCACCTGTAAAATGGGAGTGATAATAATAATATCTATCTCTTAGACGTTGTTGTCAGGATTGAATAAGTTATTATAAGGAAAGGGCTTGGAAAATTGGCTGGAACATGACTATTATCAATCACATCCTCCTAGAAAGATTTTCTTCAGTAGGTCTTCGGAAGATCATTCTCCTGCTTTTCCTCCAGTCCTCTGATGGATCCTCTTCATCTCCGCGATTCTGTCCTTAATCGTCTTCTCTTTTTTCCTTCTAAAGCCCTAAGGTATAACTCCAGCCCACATTGTTCCTCTGAACTCCTGATTCATTAATTTCATCTCTGTTTCCATTCAACAATATTTCTTAAGCATGCATTTTATGCCAGGCATACGCACTGAGTGTACAGCAGAGAACAAAGCAGTAAAAAATTCTGCCCTGTGGAGCTATTGGGCTAATAAGGGAGACAGACAATAAGCAAAACAAATAAAATGTATTATGGATTAGACAAGGAAGAGGCTTAGAAGAAAGATAATCAGGGAAGGGGACCAGGGAGTGTATGTGGGGGAAGGGATGAGTTACAATAACAGATGGGGTAGCAGGGGTGGTCTCACTGGGAAGACAATGTGTGAGTCAAGACCCCTACAAGAAGTAACAGAAGAGCCCTGTGTAAAGTGAGGGTGATGATCCACATGGGGGCCAGCACTGGTGCGAGCCCCTGCGGCAAGCCCAGGCCTGGCCTGTTGGAGTGACACCGAGGAGTCAGTGCGGCCAGGAAGAGATGAGTATAGAGAGATAACAAGGGGGCCAGATTCTGTTGCGCCTCACAGGCCATCGCAAGGCTTTTTCTCTGGGTGGTGGAGGCCTGTGCAGGTTTCAAGCAGAGGAATAACATGAATTGACTTGTACTTTTTCAACAGGTTTTATTGTGAAATATAATAAACATACAGAAAAGTATAGACAAAAAGATATGCACATCTCAATGAAACACCCTTGAAATCACAGACCATGTCGAGAAATAAAACGTTACTCTGCAAATCCCCTCATGACCCAACTTAATGACTTTCCTTCACCTCGCTTGGTAAATGTAAGCATCATTCTCACTTCCTCTTCTTGCTTCTCTTTATAGTCTTGCCATCTAAGCAGGCATCTCTAAACACTACAGTTTACTTTTGCCAATTTTTTAACTTAGAAATAGAATCATAAACTATGTCCTCTTTTTTGTTTTTAAGATTTCATTTTTTCTTTTTCTCCCCAAAGCCCCCGGTACAAAGTTGTGTATTTTCAGTTGTGGGTCCTTCTGGTTGTGCTATGTAGCACACCGCCTCAGCATGGCTTGATGAGCAGTGCCATGTCCATGCCCAGGATCTGAACTGGCGAACCCTGGGCCACCGAAGAGGAGCATGCAAACTCAACCACTCAGCCACAGGGCCGGCCCCTATGTCCTCTCGAAATACACTTCTTTCACTCAAATATATTTTGCTCCATTTTGTTGTCTCTAGCTGCAGTTCACTCATTATCTTTGATATATAGTATTCCACTCTACAGGTAAACCACAATTTACTGACCCATAGAATGCGGCTATAAACATTTTGCATATGTCTCTGTGCACACATGCAAGCACTTCTCTTGGGTATATAGAAAGGAGTAAAATTTCTGGGTAATTGAACCACATCTTCAACCTTAATAGATAAGGAAATTGTTTTCTAATTTACACTCCCTCCAAAACCCAGCAAGGACATTACAAGAAAGAAAAGCTAGAGATTAAGCTCACTCATGAACACACATGCAAAATCCCTCAACAGAATGTGAACAAGCCGAAATCAGTAATATATAAAAACCATAATATACTACAAATAAGCTGGGCTTATTCTAGGAACGCAAGCGTGGTTTAACATTCAAAAATCAATCACTATTATTCACCACATTAAAAGAATAAAGATGAAAAATTATAACATCATTTCAGAGATAAAGAAAAAAACTTTGGCAAAATTCAATATCTGTTCACAATAAAACCTTTTGGGAAACTGGGAATAAAACTCAACATATTCAATCTGATAAAGAGTACTGTCAAAAAAAATCTACAGGAAATCTTCTTCTTGGTACCATGGAAATGTTCTTCATGGTACCATTTGAGTCAAGTTTGTGATCATAGTGCTCAAATCGTTATCTTTACTGACTTTTGTCTGCTTGTTTATCGGTTACTGAGAGGGACATGTAAAACTCTCCTATGATCGTGGATTTGGTAATTATGCTTCAAAATCCTGCCAATTTGTGTTTCATATATTTTAATTCTATGTTATTGGTTGCGTACAAATTTAAAATTATTAAATGAATCTTCTATCATTATGAAATGTCTCTCTAGCTCTATTAACGCTTTATGTCTTAAAGTTTACTTCACCTGTTATTAATATTCTATACCATCTTTCTTTAAGATAATGTTTACATAGTATAGCATTCTCCAGTCTTTCACTTACAACGTTTCTGTATCCTTATGTTTAACTGTGTCTTGTAAACAGTATATATTTAAGTTTCTTTCATTTATCCAATCCGACAAGCCTTGTCTTTCTTAATTGGCAATTTTAGAAGATTTTCACTTAATGCAATTACTGATATATTTGGATTTAAATTTACTGTCTTTCTATGTGCTTTTTATTTGTCCCATCTCCCTGTTCCTCTTTTGCTGCCTTCTTTTGAAATGATTTAGAAATTTTATTGTTATATTTTTATTCAGTTAAAAATTATTTTTTAATTCCCCTTGTCATTTTTTCTTTAGTCTATGGGTTTAGAAGGGTGTTATTTAACTTCCAAATATTTGGATATTTTGCACATACCTTTACTATACTGATTTCCAGTTTAATTCCATTTTGAACAGAGGATATACTTTGTAATTTCAATCCTCTTAAATTTGAGATTTTTTTTATGACCCAGAATATAGTGAACCTTAATGAATATCCCTGAGTACTTGAAAAGTACTAGTGAGTGGCACTGGGTGAGGGTTCCATAGATGCTGTTGATTTGATAATGCTATTGAAATCTTTACTGATCTTCTTTCTGTTTTTTTCTATTCATTAAGATAGGAGTGTTGAAATACCCGACTATAACTGTGCATTTACCTATTTCTCTTTTCAGTTCTACCAGTTTTTCATTCATGTATTCTGAAGTCCTGTTATTAGATGAATGTACATTTAAAATTATGTCTTTTTGATGAATTGATGCCTTTATCATTATGTAATATCATTCTTTATCCCTTGTAATATTTCTTTATCTGTAATCTACTTTGCTATTATGATAGCAACTTCAGTTTTTTTTCATTAGCGGTTGAGTGGGATATTTTTTCAATACTAATCTGTACCTTTATACGTAAAGCGGGTTTCCTAATGAGAGCATATAGTTGGTTCTTGCTTTTTTATCAAATCTAACAATCTGTGCCTTTTAAGTAGCATGTTTATTTTATTTACATTAAATGTAATTATCAATATGTTCAATGTGTATCTACCATCTTGCTATTTGTTTTTTACTTGTTCCATCTGTTCTTTTTTCCTTTTTTCCTCCTTTCCTGATTTTAATAAGAATTTTTATTTTATTCTACTATCCTTTTATTAACTATAGCTCTTCATTTATTTTTGTTATTGCTCCAGAATTTACAATATACATTGTTAACATCACTATCTACCTCCCAATAATATTATTCCACTTCACATAAGGTACAGTATACTTCCATTTGCAACCTCCTGCCTTTTGTGCTATTGTTGTCACATATTTTACTTCTACATATGTTATAAACTCCACAATACACTGTTGTTATTTTTCTTGAGACAGCCAATTATTGTTTAAGGAGATCAAAAATTAGAGGGAAATATCTGTTTTTATTTGTCCACATTTTTACCATTGCCAGCACTCTTCAATCTTCTGTGTAGATACAAACTTCCATCTGTTATCACTTTCCATCTGCCTCATGAACTGCATTTACAATTTCTCATACTCTTAGTCTGTCGGTAATGAGTTTTCTCAGTTTTTATTTGTCTGAAAATTCCTTTATTTTATCTTCATTTTTGAAAGATAATTTGTCTAGATAAAGCATCCAGGTTGACAGTTGTTTTTTATTTCTTTCAGTACTTTAAAGATATCATTCCATTGTATTCTGGCTTGGATGGTTTATGAGAAGGCAGATGTCATTATTACCTTTATTGCTCTGTTTGTAATAGTTTTGTTTTCTCTACATGCTCTTAAGATTTTCTCCTTATCTTTGGTCCTCACCAGTTTGGCTACTACGTGCCTAGTTGTGTTTTTCTACGTACCTGTCCTGCTTGAGATTCTCTGAACTTCTTGGATCTGTGGTTCATTGTCTTTCATTAATTTTGGAAAGTTCTCACTCATTATTTTTAAACATATTTCTCCTGTACCTTTATCTCTCTCTGTATTTCATATTTGCACCACATATATCAGATGTGCTGTTCTCTTTTGTTTTGTTTCTCATTCCTTTCATTCTTTGTGTTCTGGCTTGGCTTTTATTGACCTATCTTCAAGTTCACTGCCTCTGTCCTCTGAAGTGCCCAGTCTGTTCCTAAGACCACACGCATTAGTTATCCATTGCAGTATAATAAATTAACCCAAACTAAGTTATTTAAAGCACAGTTTCTTTGAATCAGGAATTTAAAAACACCTTGGCTGGCTGTCCTGGCTCAGGGTCTTTCATGAGGTGGCTATCAATATGTCATCCAGGGCTGCAATCATCTGCAGGACTGGCTGAAGCTGGAGGATACACTTCCAAGATGACTCACTCACACTGTCCAGGTTATTGGTGGAAGACCACAGTTCCTCTTCACACAGGCCCCTCTACAGATTGCTTGAGTGTCTTCATCACATGGTGGGATGGCCTCTCAGAACTTGTGACCAAGCAGAGAATCTGTTTTTAGCCATTCTGCTATTACATTTGTCTTCATAGTAAGTTTCAAGAGTATTAACTAACTAGATATTTTTAATAGGAGCAAATTTTGAACCTATTCCACCAACTCTGAGAGCTACTTTTCTAAGGGATAAGACCATGTAAGCATCTACTCCTCCTGGTACTCAAAGCTTTTTCCTCGAATAACTCTAGATGAACAGAACACTCACAATACATTTGCAATGTAGCTGTATTAAATTAGCCCAGAACCTCGTAAGATCAAACCTGCCAAGGCACATCTAAATATCCCCTTGGTTTTTATCAAAGATCACTTTAAAAAGGGCCACATGAAAAACATTTTTGGATTTACTGAAGAACTACTGCCAAGGACATTGTTTAAATTACTCACTGTCCTTATATGAAGTCCCATGTCAGAAATTCCTTTAAGAATTTAATGCCAACAAAAATGTTTCCCCAAAATAGATCAGTGCTTATGGCTGGCATATTTGCTTCCTGCTTTGCTTGATCCTGATTCTATATTTAAATTTTATTACTATCTTATGTAACTCCTTGATTGAGAGCTACTCTAAATCCTTTGGGAAAAAGATTGGAAGTGTCAATTAATAGATACACACGCACACGCCATATTCGGGTGGACAACTGTTCTGGTTTGCCCAGGATGGGGTTCACAGGATGTGGACGTTCAGTGCTAAAACCCAGAAAGTCTCAGGCAGACCTGGATGAGTTGGTCAACCATACCACAAGCTTTGCAAGGGAAAACTGAACAAGTTCTAAAGGGATCTTAAAATTCATTCAATGATTCTTCACACTTATACCAGTTCAGATCCTCCAAGGAACTCACACCAAGGCAGATTTAGACATGCAAGCAGTTTTCTGGGGAAACACTCATGAAGGAGGAAGGGGAAACAAAGCAGGAGTGGGCAGGGAGAAGTTTCAGACCCTGATGCAGGCCTGACATCTGTGAAAGAGAGAGGGAAGGAAGGAGAATGAGGGAGGAAGAGCCTCAGGCTGAATTGCAGCTCTGAAAAGGTCTTGGTAAGGCTGAGGCAGGGTAGGAGAAGGGAGACAAAAGAGTGCCCATCAGAAGCATTCTGCGTAGCACAGGAACAGCCCAGTTCTAGTCCTTCCACCAGACTCCGTCACTGGATGGGAGCAGCCCAGGGGGAGCATGGGCTCAGCATGAACTCTACAGCATATCTGAAGGTCCAACAGCTGGGCTGTCACCAACTACCCTCTCACAGCAGGTTCTCCAGAAGGGAGAGCTGAGTGGCACACCTCCACTTCTGCCACATGTTTTTGGCCAATATTTACTTTATTTTGTACATTAGAGAAAGTGACATTTTGAAAAGTGGCATTTTAATTTATAAGTAACAAAGGTCTCTCCTTGCCCATGTTAAATTAAAATCAAAATAGGCACCAAAGAACAAAGTAAAATTCCTTTTACTATATATTTATTCTGCTTTCACGAAGGACCTTAATTTGAAAAACTGTCTCTAAATTGATTTTGCATTCAGTTTGATAATTCTCTAAATGCACTTGGGGAACTCAGTATAGGAACAGGGTGCTAATACTTTCACATCGTTTCTTAATTTATCTGTTGTCATCTCCCCAAAATGAAGGCATCCTAATAATAGTAGAATACTTCAAAGTCTTAGTATTTAAACTGTTGTAATTTCAATGTTAACAGAATGGAGCAGTAAATCACAGAACCTGCAAGCTGTTTTCTTTTGAAAACAGCCTTTATTAAGTCATCACTTTGCTTAGTTATTTCCCCTCTGTGGCTGAGAGTCACAGACAGCAGGCCAAACGCACATGGCTCAGCAGCAGATTAGAATCTCTAGTATACTCAGAGCTGCCAAAAGATGCCCTATAATCACTCATAACCAACCGAACCTCCGGGCCTGGTGGCAGCCACCTTAAAAATACCTTCCCAACATCGACCAAGTAAAACAGTGCAAGTAAGGTATTCAGCAGCCCAATGTCTTACAGATTCTTCTGGGCCTTTTATTCAAGATTCACGGTTTCTCCTCTTTCTGGCAAACACCAAGTAAATATATCTCTCTATAAAAACACAAATGGTAACTCACAGCAGTAATGAGAGACTTGACTTCCTGTGAATCAGTTTCCACCATACTTTTCTCTGTTTCAGCATTCAACACAGCTGGTTTTCTCGAAGTTGAAAATCTTCAGGTTTCCTTATTCTACTTTTAATAACTCACCTGTTACATGAATAAAAATCACTGTCCTAAGTCCACACTTGTGTTTTCCATAATTAGGACCATGAGACAATAGAATGGGCTACCTCAGAAGGCAGTGAGAATGGTAGGCACAGTAATGCCCCCCCAAGGTGCCCATGTCCTAATCCCCAAAATTTGTGAATATATTACCTTACCTGGCAAGAGGGAATTAAGGGTGCAGGTGGAATTAAGGTTGCTAATCAACTGACCTTAAAATAAAGAAATTATCCTGTATTATCTGGGTGGACTCAATGTTAACCCAGAGAACAAGGGTCCTTTAAAAAAGAAAGAGGGAAGCAGAAGATTTGAGAGTCAGAGCAACGGGATCTGAGAAAGACTCAACTCATCATTGCTGGCTATGAAGATGGAATGGGGCCAAGGAATGCAGGCAGCCCCTAGAAGCTGGAAAAGGCATGAAAACAGATTCTCTCCTAGAACCTGGAGAAAAAAATGCAGCCCTGACAACACCTTGATTTTAGCCCAATGAGACTCATTTCAGACTTCTGAACTACAAACCTGTAGGATAATAAATTTGTGTTGCTTTAAGCCACTAAATTTGTGGTAATTTATCACAGTAGCAATAGAAAACTAATGCAGTGAGCTCACTGTTTCTGAAGGTAATCAAGGAGATGCTGAACGGTCAACCATGAGGACACTACAGAATTGACCTCTGCACTGAGTGAGAAGTTATAACAGGTGACCTTTACAACTCCGTCCAACTCTAATAGTCTGTGAGCCAATATTTTCTCCTAATTTCCAGACATGAGGCAGCTGACAGATTTTGGGCAAGTCATACCAAAATGGACCGTAAACCAATGACCAGACTCTAGCTTGTTTCCTGACTATGATTCACCACTCATGTAACTGCTCTCCATCTGTAAAAAACAAACTGCCCGCTATCTAGAAGTATTTCACTTGACCTCATTTGTAATGAGGCAATACGAGATGACAATATCAAACAGTTTCTCCCTGGAAGAAAGGGACAACTATAGCATTTGAACATGAACTGAGGCTCTGAAAGCCACTGTACTAGAAAGGACAGGAGCACACAGTTTAGTACAAAAGGCACACACACAAATTGCAATTCAGTATTTAAAAGAGCTGCATTGCACACAACTGCTATAACACAAACATTTGTTCATTAAGTAACTTTAAGGAAGATATAAATGACTTTTCATCTCAGAGTCTCTGGAAAATTTATTTTAGCCCTTAAATACATAAGGTTTTCATTTTTAAAAATTTAAAGAGGAAACGTGTTAACTTTCAGTGAAAATTATTTGAGGAAGTAATAGCACTTTACAAATAGCATAAACTTGTCTGCAATCACAAAAATTAGTACTTCTGCAATACCTAACAAAAATCAGGCAGCATGCCTAAAAGAAAGTTAGCTAACTGCTTCTCCTCTCTTTTAATTAGGATCATAGAATTTGCTGAATAAGTCTTTAATCATCCTATATATGCCATCCTTTTTATGTATGCTCCCCTGGAGCTTCCATCTTTTGGAAAGGAAGGGTCATAATTCTGTTAAGTCTTTCCTTATTTAGATACCCATTTTTCATTTCAAATCAGCAAACAGTTTACGTGAAGGGACTTCACTGCTAAAATAACCCTCGCCTCTGAATTAGTTCTCTCTTGACTGAATCATTCCCACCAGCATCCTTGACCTTCAACCGCAACCCCACTTTCCTGGCGAACATTAACCCCAAATTTTGCACAAGTCTGTTAAGCCTATCATCTATGCTTCATTCAAGGCACTGAAGAAAATGTTGAACCCAAAGAGGCTAAGGCAGGCTTCCCTCTAGAGTGATCCTAACCCACCAATCAGTCCTGGGAGGAAACAGACATTGAAATAGTCTTGTCTCCACAATAATGAGCCATCATCCATTATAGTTTCTTCTATAGCTCACTCTTGTTTTTTCCCACAGGGATACCAAAAGAAACTTTATCAAGTACACCATGTCACTCTATAGATCCCATAGCTACAACATTCTGCTAACGTTTCCAGTGTAGTGAGGCTACTTACAAACCCAACGAGGTTACCCACCATGCCTGTTTGAGCGAACCCATGAGGGGCTTTGGTAATTACTGCTTCCCTTTCTCACAGAACATACGTTTGATTATCAGGCCAGAATTTCACTGAAACTAATATCAAAAACATTAATCTAAAGCATGTGGGATTCAGTTCTCCGTCTTCTGCTACTTCTCTTTCTACAGCTCCTCAGTAAGTAATGAGAGTAGCTCAGCAACCTCCACTACAAGTTCTGGAAAAATCCTAGGAAGTAATTTGTCCAGATTAGGAAACCAGCTCATTTGGAGTTTACTTGCTCTTTTCATTTCCTAGGCTTTAATTCTCTGACAAGTACATTTTACAGCCTCCTCCTTGACCAAGAAATCAGAAGCAAAAAAGGAGCTGAGTGTTCCTGCTTTCTATCTTCAGTTACTCTTAAACTGAATGAGAGAATTTTTGCAAAATGCCAGCCACAGTGCTTGGTACTAAGTTGGTAATCAAAAAAGGATTTGCTTTCTTCCTTTCCCTACTTCACCAGGAGCTGAAGTAATCTTTTTGCATTTTTCTCCTTGACCTAAATACAACCTAAAAAAAGGTGCTTGTTGGTTTGTCTGCATTTTGCAAATTGCATGAACAAACCTCTCTGGGATACATATCCTTTCTGTCATCATCCTTATGAGCCAGTATCAGGCCTTCTATATTCTACCTGTGTGTGTTACAGTGGTCTCACCAACTAAACATGCACACTCACACATACACACACACGGCAGTTTAAATCTGTTGTTGTGAGTTCTAACAGAAGAAGGAAGCTCCTCCTTTTTTTGCCTGCAAAACTGCCTTCCTGTCTAGGAAGGTCATCTCTTGGACACAGCCCACAGCCTCAGGAGGGATGTGCACGGCATGAGGGGAGAGAATGCCACTCAGATCTCCAGATCTCCTGGCAATCAGCAGGGCCACAGATGCACCACACAGATTGTTCTCACAGCCTCCCAGAACTCCGTTTTGAAAGTCCTTATCCCTCATTAGCCATTATATATTTTAGAGAGCCAGATCAGGGAAAAACAACAATGACAACAAAAGCAACAACAACAATCCAGAGCTGTACAAAGCTCCATGAAGCACATTCAGCCTCACAAACCGAAGACGGTAGGTTCTACTATTGTTTACATCTTACCAATGAGGAAACTGAAGCTTGAAGAGCTAAGAGACTTACCTAAAGCCGTGAAGCTACTTAGTGGAAGAGCTGGACCCAAACCCGGCTCAGACTCACCTTGACTCTGGAGACTTATAACCACCATTTATTGAGTACTTACAAGATTCCACGCCGTGTTAAACACTTTTCACACATCGTCTCTTTTCAGAATCCTAACAACTCTGCATTTTAAAGGTGAGTCAGCGATATCAAATCTACTATATTTCTGACACAAATTTAAGCGGAGCTAAATAGGCTAGGGTTGTTGGACTTCAAAGAGCATTTCTCAACCACTGCAATTCCTAAGGTATTTTTTGATGGGATGTTTAAATAATATAATAACAGAAGCTAACATTTATCAGGCTCTTACTATGTGTTTGGCAATGTGACATGAGCCATAAATAAACTACCTCATTAATCCTCCCAGTGCTCCTATGATGAAAAAGCTGTTAAACCATTTTACAGAAAAGGAAACTGAGGGTCAGAGAAGCTGATAAATTTGCTAAAGGATATAAAGCAGAGTAGGGAGACAAGAGTGACTCCAGAGACCATCAAAAAAAATATTACACTCTACTATCTCTGCTTTTAAGAACAAGCACCTGGGTACCTGGCCTAAAGCATTTGCGTGTACTCACAGAGAAAGGCAGCTGCTCTGTCCTTCAGGAAAACATGTTAGGATAAATAGTTAATTTATCCCTTAATAGCATATGTGTTGTGAACTAAGCCCAAAACTATGAATAAAAGTGATCACAGATGAGATCCAGTGAGGAGATGTGGCACCAACAGACAGCCCTTAGGGATCCCGGTGAACAGGGCTTCGCTCCAGGTCCCCCTGGTACTGAAAGGCAGCAGAAGGCAGGCTCTTCACTTTAGTACAGTCCATTTTTCTAGGCCTGACTTCAGCTGGTTAAACATGAATGGTAGAAGAGCATCATGCCCATTGAGGCCAAGCTAGCCTTTTCTTCCATTCATCAAATGTGTGTGGATCCCCCAAACAAAGCGACTGTCCTTAGAGAGAGGCACCTGCTAGAACCCACACGGCCCAGCTGACGCTGCCCCTGTAGGTCTGTCTCTGGACACCTGGAGTCCAGTCTGTCATGACCAGCCCCAGTGCTCAGATGCTCGCTCAGGTGCATCAAGATGAAAGCGCACGCAGGCATGAGGGTAACAACTACCCCGCCGTCTCAGACTGCCAGGGCTGCCATAGCAAAGTACTACACACCGGCTGGCTTAAACAAGGGAAATGATTTAAGTTCTGGAGGCTGGAAGCCCAAGATAAAGGTGTCAGCATGGGTGGCTTCTTCTGAGGCCTCTGTCCCTAGCTTGTTGATGGCCATCTTCACCCTGTGTCTTCACATGGTCTTCCCTCTGTTTCTGCATCTTAATCTCCTCTTCTCATAAGGACACTAGTCAGACTAGAGTAGGGACCACCTTAAATGATCTCATTTTAACTTAACTGCCGCTTTAAAGAAGATCCTGTCTTCAAACACAGTCGCATTCTGAGGTATTGGAGGTTAGAATTTCAACATAGGAATTTTGGGGGTACACAATTCAGCCCGTAAGACCCACATTACAAATAAACTTCTTTACAACTAATCAGAACAGTTTCATTCTAAATTCATTTCTTACAGAAGGCTTTTTTTTTCCATGTGAATTAGGTCCAAAAAAATTTAATAAATTTAGGCTCCTTTAAAAATACTTAACCACAACTATTTGAATAATGTTGCTAAGAATAAATAGAAAGGAAAAAGCCTTAAAAATATATAATCTCTTTGACCCAACAATTCCACTTGTATAGATTTACTCTGAACATTTATATAAAGGAACTTCATCATATCATGCTCTATATTAGCAAACTGTACATCTAAATGCCCCACATTTAAAGAACTGACTAAATATGTTATAGTGTCTCACACAGCCATTAAAAATCAGGTAGTAGAGGAATGTTCATGACTTAGAAAAAGTTCACAAAATACTACTAAGTAAAAAAATACGTGTTATGAAACAGTAGGTTCCAAATGCTGCCAATTTGTACTTTTAATTTTTAAAGTATATTCATATATAGACATAGGGATATATGCTAAACTTATCCCCAGGAGAGTGAGGGAGCATGTACTGCTTCTGTTAGCATTTAAAAAAAATTTTTTTAATCTCTTCTCCTTTGATTGGCCACATGCTCTTCATCTAGGCTCTCCAGGTCTCTGAGCCTCAGTTTCCTCACCTATGAAGTAAAGACAGTGAGTCTTTCTGAAGTACTTACGATGTATTCAAAACATACTTCCAGAAAAATTGTTTCATGTATTCATACACATAACAGAAAGCTTTTTTTTTAACTGTGGTAAAATCCACATAATATAAAATTTACCATCTTTACCATTTCTAAGCGTACCGCTCAGTTGTGTTAAGTACATTCACATTGCCGTGCAACCAATCTCCAGAACTTTCGCATCTTGCAAAACTGAAACTCTACGCTTTAAACAACAACTCCCTGTTTTTTCCTCCCCACAGCCCCAGGCAACCACCAGTCTACTTTCTGTCCCTATTAATTTGACTACAGAGTAAGTATTTTTAACTAGCTAATGAGCCTGCCCGTTGAAGGTAGTGACCATGAATAATTTTATTCTTGTTTCCCCAGGGCCAAGCACAGCATCCAGTTGTAGTTGAGACAGATTACTGAATGAGAAAACTAGTGCTTGCTTTCTACATCTAGCAAAATGTCTGTGGCTTCCGTTTTGAGTTCAGTTATCACAGGAGATGTGGAAACACACTCTGTGTTAAGTCAGCAGGAAGCACTCTCACTCTCCATGGTGCTGGTTCCCAGCCACAGTTTCAGATGCACCCGGGAAATCTAATTTTCAAAAAAAAAACCCAAAAAGTAAATAAATTCTAATCAACTCCTATTTAAAATATACCTACATATATGCATAGTCCTCTAAGTTCCTTTGAAATGAGAGAAAGAGTATTGGCAGGTATTTGTGTGTATGTTGCAAAACCATAAAAGTTGAAAACTGACTGAAACAGTAGCCAACCAATCACAGACTCCAACTCTTCCTAAAGATGGCCAACATCCCAGCCCAGGGCATGAGGTCCTCCTTAACCTCCTTGCAGGAATCCCAAATACCCAATATAGGTAGAGAAGCAAAGAGAAAAGAAATGAGTGCCTCCACCCAAATTGTCCAACCTCTACACTGCTACCATATTTATCTTCCTAGTACCACAGCCTGATGTTTCTCAACTATTTACAAACCTCCACTGACCTCTACTGCCTGGAGAAATAGGTCAGAATCCCTTAGTCAAACAGAGAAAGACTTTCATGACCTGAGTCTGACCTACCACTCTACCCTCCCCCTATCCTGCCCAAGCAGTACCTCATGTTCCACTGCACTGTACTTCTCACTGTCACCCACAATCTTTTCATAAGTTTCTCTCTCTGCTTTAACATTTGCTACTCTCTCTTCCTTCTTCATCGCTTTCTTTATTTGAGAAGCTTCTGCTCACCCTTCAAGACGTGGCCTCCCATGATCCAGGCCTTCCTTAGCTCTGGCACTGAGGGATCCCTCTACCGTCTGGGAGCTCGGACCATTTGCTCACACTTCTACTGGATCAGAGTACCTCCCATTACGTCTGCCTCCTCCACTGGACCAGAACCTTCTGGAGGGCAGACAAGGTGTCTTGGGCAACTGTCACTCTCCAGGGCCTGGCCACAGTTTCTGACATGAAGCAAGTCCCTAATGAAGAAAGGACAGGAATACATCTCCCCCATCCCTCCTCTCTCTGAGTGACAACAGTCCGTGCAAGGTGGGTAAGTGGTTGGGCAGTCACTTAGCCTGGCTCAAAACAGAGAGAGTCATCACACCCACTGTCCTCCCCTGGCAGACTTCTGTGAGGATCAACCAAGAAGGCTTGCAAAACACTCTGAAAGAATTCCAATTCTTAAATAGAAGACATTCAGATTCTGATATCATAATTTCAGACTTTAAGATCAACTGAAATCATCTTTTGACCCTATTAAATTTTCCTCATAGTTTTCTCCTCTCTTCTTATAGGTCCACAAGTTCTTCCACTTTTCAGTCATGGACAAGAAAACACAAGAAATGTGTTGTTCAAAGTAAGGAACTAAATGATCCACTAAGACCAAAAAGGGCAATTTGTTAACATCACTATCACATTTAATCTTCCTATCTAGAATAAAGTCAATTAAAAAAAAACTTTGGAGCAAAGTTCTGAAATTTATTAGGTTAGTTCTGCAGCTTCTGAAGGTAACATTTCACACCTGCGAAAGCTCCAAGGCCTACAAGTTTGTTCTCCCCCAGTGGCACAGATACCTTCACACCTCTCTTAGACATCAACGCTAAGTTGTGGTGTTTGGGGCTTCATCGCATTTTCCGTGTGAAAATAAACCTTCGTCTTTGGTAGTGGTTACTACAAAATCGACTTCATTTCCAAGAAGGAGAATACTGCCTTCCTCACAAGGAAAAATTTCTATCACACTTTCTAAAAGAAAGGTTTAACAACACACTTTCCATTCTTTTCTAACCACCCGAGTATTCCTTTGTGTTGCAGTCAAGGTGAGTGGGGGGCTGTTAAGGGTTTCCAGAAATTAGCCTTGTGGCATAGGGGCTTCCATTCCCTGTGGATCTGGAGAAGGAAGAGGGGTTCCCCTCCATGTCTGTCAAAGAAGCCTGCTTCCCGCAGAACAGACAGTGCCATGCAAGAGGCCGACCGACCCCGAGAGCAGAAGGCTGCCAAGTGGCCCAGCCAGAGCCAGCGGCTGCTCCTGTGCAGCCAGCAGTGGTGCCCACCATGACAACTGGGGGAGGGAAACGACGTCCTCACTTCACTTCCCTCCTTTCTCTTTCTCCCCTTTTGAATCTGGATCTCAAAGGCCAGGAACCCTCCCCGAGTGCTATTACTTGGTGGTGACTACCTCACTCTGTCAGTTTCCCGGATCATCTTTACGACAAAAGAGCCCACAGCTAAAGGCAGACTCAGTCATCATGTTCTGTTAACAATGTACCTTTACCCACGTTGACTCAAGTAGTTCTCCCAACAACCCAAGAAGGCAAACACTGTCCTAGTCCCATTTTACAGAGTAAGAAGCCACCACGCCTCAGAGAGGTTGAGCAACTTGCCCAAGGTCACCAGGCTACTTAGAAGGCAGTGGGGCTGGGATGTGAAGCCAGGCAGTCTGACTCCAGAGCATGGGTTTTACCCTCTAGGCTAGACTGCCCCTCACGCCAATTATTTTCCTAAATTAACATTTCTCAATGGAGTAATGCTCTGGCCACCCTCGGTCTTCTTCCCTCAAGAACATGATTTCCAAAATGATTTCCCAGAGTGATACAGATGGAAGAGGAGCAGCTTTAAAATCTAAATATTTACCATCTTCTGACAGAGCTAAAGTGTCCAAACTCAAATATTTTACTCACATTCTATAATAGGAACTTCTATGATTCAGTATCACTTGCTAAAGGTGAAGACGTCATTTCAATTCCACCACTTTTGAAAGCTTTCATGTGGTAGAACATCTTGTTAATCAAAGACTTTTTGTGTAGACTGTTAACTGTAGTGGCTAAAATTACAAAGAGAAAAAATATTTTATACATCCAATTTAACAGAGTCGTCTAGAAATAAGAAAATGTAGGGGCCAGCCAGATGGCATAGTGGTTAAGTTCACGCGCTCCACTTCAGCGGCCTAGGGTTTGCCGGTTCAGATCCTGGGTGTGGACCTACACACCACTCATCAAGCCATGCTGTGGCAACATCTCACATACAAAAGAGAGGAAGATTTGCAACAGATGTTAGCTCAGGGCCAATCTTCCTCACCAAAAAAAAAGTAAACAAAATAAAGAAAAGATCATTGTTAGCATTGAGGCCAGTCCTAGTCACACTGACCAAGCCAGGTCTGTCTTGGGGGATCCCTGGCCCTTTGACCTTTCCCCTCTCTCTACGCTCCCATGAAAATGCCTAACCAAAAAGAATTGCTTGTATACAATTTGATGTGAATTTATATCAGTTGGATTATTATTTTTCCCAGAGACATCTATATTTTAAAAATACTCTCTATTTGTGAAATAAAAGTCTCCGCTCCCTATATAAAGAAATGCCCAGCGGACCGTGTGTTAGTTGGGCAAATAGCTAGGAGAGGAAGAGGTGAGTTTAGTACATATCTGGAGCAAGAAGGACACTGAGCAGGAGTTGTGCTGAGGACACCTGTTCTGCCTGAGCCGAGGGCCCTCACTGAGTTTTTCATTTCCCTCTCTTCAATAAGGAAGAGTTAACCAGCATATCAACGTTACAGTTTTAAGATGTATTTATTCTCATGTGATTTTTATAAATAATGCACTCAGAGATGCTGAAATAGATGTGATTGAAATTCATCTCCCTACCACCCAGTAGGTGTTAGCCTATGGAATTTCATCTTCTAGCTCTCTCTATCCTTTTGCCTGCAAAATTTAGGTTCTCATCTCCCTTTCCTCACAGCGTGCCACATGGCTTCACTATTCTATTTCATGACAGTTTCAATTCCATTCCACTAGCATTTAGGAGGTGCCCTCTCCCGGCAGGAACTGTGCAAGATGTTGTCAGATGCTTTCATACAACGTGGTTCCTGACCTCCAGGGAGTGGACACATCCTTAAACGACTTTGGGCAGAGTCCTAAAATGAAGGGTCGTGAGGCCTAGAGTCGGGAGGAGTGGGAAAGCTCCCTTTCCAAGCTTATAAAAACTGAACCTCAGAAACTGTTAATACCGAAACAGCAGGGGTTTATTCTGGATTCCTACAGAGTACTGTGTCCAGGACGCAGACGGGGAAATGCATGTGAAAGGAGCACACTGCTGGGATATGTGAGTACAGTCCCTCGTAAGATTCCGCCAAGCTTATTTAATAAATATTTATATAACACTGAGGCTCTGTGAGGTGAGACACTTAGGCATAAAAAAGCAGCCAACCGAGATCCAGGATTAAGGATAAACCAGTTACACACAAGAATGACAGCAAACTACACAATGAAGCATAAACTAAACACGAGCCAGAAATTCAGTTGTTATTTTAAAAGTCAGCTACATGTCATGAGAGACTCATGGTCCCCATTCCTAAGAAGCTTACATTCTCATAGGGAGATAAATCAAATAAACGTGGATCCCCAGAAACGTAAAACTATAATTATTACTATATGTAGCCTGGAAAGACAAACCCTCATATCAGGGGAAGAAAACATTAAGTCATTTAATCCTAGAAATTTGCCCGGAAGGGGTGAGCCATTAGCTAAATTTTTTTAACTTTGTAGGTTAGAAAGGACAGGTGGGCTGAGTTCCCCTCCCTGCCCAAGGCATAGGCTGGGCAAAAAACAGAATTTAATGGAGAAGGTAAACCAATGAAAAGAGGGAATCATCAAGGGTAGAGACGGGGCGGCGACTGAGTGAGAGTAGCCCGCACTCCCCTCTCTATACAGGCAGAATCTCATTTAATCCTCCTGACCATTCCCTGGGGCCACCCCACCCCCCACCCCCTGACTGAATCACCGACTGGGTGTCTGTCTGAGAGTCGCTGGGTGGGACACAGGGATGCCACAAGGGGACCAAACAAACACAACCACTGCTTCCGTGGAGCTTACCGAGGAGTGAATTACATTTCGTCATGCCAGTTTTACGGGCCCAGAGACATCCAGCACTACAACTCAAGAGCTCGAGTGGGGCAGAACCAGGGCAAAGACCAGGCAGGTTTGTCTGACCTCAAGTTCAGGAGCTTTCTGTTACCCTGACTGGTCCCTGACAGGACAGGCAAAAATGAGCAAAAAATAAAGAGAATCCCAAGGACAGCAGTGTCTTCCATTTGATACTTCCCATTTCCTATCCTGAAGCACGCTTCACACTCAGCACTTCAAACTTCCACTTTTCCTCCAGACCTACCTAAAAGGCCACCTCCTCAAAGCCATGGCCACTGCCTGTCACCATCCAACTCTCCGTCACACACGGAGGCACTGTGGGAAGTTGGGAGAGGAAGCGAGTGAACTATAATCATTTCCTCTCAGAAATAAATATAATATCCTCTCCTCCATCCTCTGCTACTTTTGAGAGAGAAAAAGGAGAGAAAAATATAACGGTTGGAATAGCTAATTCCATAACTAATTCAAGGAGGATAGCCTTGTGAAGAATCTTCCATCCAAATTTTTTGCCTCTCCTGTAGCAGCCTGACACAGCACTGTCAGAAATTTCACCAAAGGCACATTCATTTCTTTAGTCTCGGCACTCCACCTACCCTCCAAGCTTCCTCACACAGGATTCAAATGCTCCTGAGAAGACCTCATAGCTGGCGGGGGAAAAACAGCAGGCCCAGCACCAGAGGCTGCGAGGCGGAGACCCGTCATCACAGTGGACCCTGATAAAGTCATTTAACTCTCCAGTCTTGATAAAGGGAGACTACAAAAGTTACCTCAGGAGTTTGTGGTGAAGATTAAATAACAAATAGAAGCACCTTGCAGCAGAGCCGCTGGCACAGCAAAACACACAAATGTTAGTAACACTGAATCGACATCTTAGTTCAAAGTAATCAAAGAGAAAGGTGGATTCCACAAGAGGCGGTTCCAGAGCACGGGCACCCAGAGGGAGAAACGAAGCTGTGACGACAGAGTGACGGAGAAGCAGAGCTTACCTGGGAAGGTAGGAGGTGTGCACCTGAGACAAAATGAATTTGCCAGCTTTGCCCAGAGCAGCAGGTCTCAAAGTGTGGTGCCCAGACCAGCAGTATCAGCATCACCTGGGAACTTGTTAGAAATGCACATTCTCAGGCCCCAACTAAGCAAAAACTCTGGGGGTGGGGCCCAGCAATCTGTGTTTTAACAAGCCCTCCAAGGGATTCTGACGCCTGCATAGTTTGAGAACCACGAGTGAGGAAAGTCAGCAGCACAGAACATTTAGTTCTCTGGTTCTATAGTTCCAGAAGGAAAACTAATAGAGGATATGGCACGGTCCAACATTTCTACTGTTGGAAAGTACAGCAGAGGGATTAGACCTGCTCAGCTTAGCAAAGAGGGCACAGCTGGCCATGTGTGTATCTTGTGACCAAACTCTGGAACCTGTTCTATTGGGTAATTCTCTCAGAGCTCAGAGCCGGGTCACACAGTCCATAAGTGTCGCTGTACACCATAAGATGACATTGACAGCAAAAAGCCCTCACGGGGGCAATTTTCCCTGGAAAAGATCAGTAGTCAGGTCAGCGATCATCTCACTTTCTCTATTTCCCCCACCTGCCGTAGCACACAGTGTTAAAATTTCCCCTATCAGTGGAGTTGCACCCTTGCTGCAGGGCAGAGATGCTGCAGGCACCACGCACTACTACCAGGCCCCTCTCCGAGGCCCTTCCGGAGAGTCGACAGTCTAGGCATGCTCGTAGTTTTAGGAATCAGATATTGCTTTTAGATTTCCCAAAACATACAACTAACATCACAGACGAAAATCAATGTGAAAAAAAATCTTCGTTTTCAAGGCAGTTTTCTCTCCAGGCTACGCCTGAATTTTACTACCTGTTCTTTGCTAGCTTAAAAAAAATTTATATTTTTAAAAATATAAATTAGAGGGGCACACGGCACATCACTGTATGTTTCTTTGAAACCTCCTGTGAATCTTTATTCCAAAATAAAAGTTTACATATATGTGTGTGTGTGTGTGTGTATATATATATATACACACGCACACACATATATACACACGAGCACACACACGGTTAGATTTTCCCTGGACTATTCTGTTACACACACACACGTGTGCAAGAAGTCACAAGCCCAAATTCTTTTAGTGATTTCAGAATTGAACCCACTGGCTCAGGTCTGTGTAAAACCATGTGGCCACCACAGGGATAAACTAGTGAGGCAGATCCGCGTCTAACGGTGCACAGCCTCGCTGCTCTTAGGAGCCAGCACCCCAAAACACAGCAGCTGAGTTAGCTCAGAGACGCTGAAATTGTATTGGTGGAGCATTCACAGAAGACGGGAGAGAACATTGTAGGAACCCTAAGACCTGCTTCCAGCTTTCCCTTATCTCGCAAATCCCCCAGGGTGCTGAGGGAGAAGTCGTTTCCCACTGCTGACCTCCTGGAGGGATTTTCCCCCAAACACACTCTTGGCCTCTGTCTTTCCCCTCCCTCTGCCCCTGGGGGGAGAAGTAAGTTCTCTGACTGATAGATCTGGAAGAATCATGGCGCCCTGCTCAGCTCTGCTCAGCTCTGTCCTTCTCCCATCAGAAATGAGCTTCATGCAGGCTGTGAGGCTCTGGAGCTGCTCCAGGGCCCCGGCCCCAAGGGAGAGGTCTGGTCTGGACTCAGCGCAAATAAGCCTCATTCCAGGAACTTAATTAGCAAGCCAACGGGCCAGCCGACTTAACACAACATCCCCCAGCCAAGCCTGTATTAGGGAATAAGTGACATTTTGACCTCCCTTTTGTCCTAGTCACTGTTTTTCTTCTCAGTTTGCCCAAAACTTGGGCAGGAAAGAGGACTAGCATACACTGGACAGCCGGGTACAGTCTAACAATGCAGGTTCCCAGGCCCTCCCTGGAGGTGCTGGTTGGGTAAGTCTAAATTAGCACCTAATGCTTATGCAAGGAGCCCAGGAGATTCTCATTATTCGGAAAACTGTCTAAAAGAATATTCTAGTATTGAGGTCCCTTTTATGCAAAATTTGGGGGTCTACATGGCCAGCTCCCACAGAGGTTTACAGCACTGCCAACAAGTTTAGCTCTAATCACTCCCACAGGGGAAAATCAGAGAAACTGTGAGCGCAAGACTAGAACCTTTTTACCAGGAGGTAAAGTAGCCCGGCAAAGAAGAAGAGGTTTTCCAGCAATGACTCCAGAAAATAAAGGAAGACGAGGGAAGGTCAAGCTCAGCCTTCGGTAGCGTGTCAGGGGCCCTGAGGAAGGAGGGAAGGGCTGGCGTGTGGGGAACGGGGCGGCCATCACCCGCTCTGGCAGGAAGTGCTTCGAGGGAGAACCAAGACCCCAGGACACTGAGTATCTGGAAGCAAACTTCCCACAATGCCTTCCACCTCAAGTACCCGGACTTCTCCACATCTCTGCGACCCAACCAGAGCCTGAGGGCACTCAGGGACAAGGCCTCAGAGATGGAAGTCACCAGCTCAGAGCCAGAAACCAGAAGCACTTGGCTCCTGCTGCCCAGAACAGGGCAAGGTATGTTTATAAGCATCTCAGAAAAACTAAAATCACAGGGAAGTGAGATCCTATAATGTTTTCTAATAAGCAGGAATCATAAATGGGATTCATAGTACAGCTCCCATGACTTCTAAGTTAAGAATTATAAAGCATACACTGTCATTGACATTTTGATGTCATTATATAATGTGGTCTGTTTTATTTTCATAAACATATTAATGTCTGTAAGAGACTTCATGTTTCACGCCTGCAACCCTATTTTTCCCATACAGGCTTAGATTTCTTAATCCAAATTACCCTCCGCATGTTCGGGGAGGGGATGCTGTATATACACAACACTGAGAAATCCATCTCCCCCAGGACAAGTTTCTATCTCCAGCTCAGACCCCTCCCCTGAACCCCAGATTGCCCAGCTGCCAACAGCTGCACTTGACTCTCCAGCAGATGTGGAAAACACCCATGTGTCCAAAACCAACCTCCTGAGCCCCACTCTTGCCAGCCCGGCTCCACCTGCAGCTTTCCCAGCTCAGCTGACGGCAACATCATCCATCCGCCAGAACCTGCCTTGAGCTATGACTCCTCCTCCTCTCTCACAGCCCACACCGGCACCACCAGGAAATCCAGCAGCCCCAAGGGTCCAACCATGTCCAGAGTCCTGCCACTCTGCACCATTTCCACCTGCTACCACCCTGGTACAGGCCACATGAGATCCTGTGTGAGGCACAGCAGGAGCTGTGACAAGGTTGGTCTGCTCCCCGCTTACCTGGCCACCACCTATTCTCAACACAGCGGCCAGAGTAGTCCTTTTAAAACAAAAAGGACCAAGTTACCCCTCTGCTCAAAGCCCTGCAATGACTCCTGGTAGCTACTACCAAGAAGCCAGTCCTTTCAGCAGCCCTCAAGGCCCCGCTCCATCTGCCCCAGGCAGTCAGACGGCCCCTTTGCTACCTCCCTGCTCCTCCTGGAACTCTCCAGGCACACTCCCACTGGCTGTTCCTCCTGCCTGGAGGCCCCTGGACTAACCCCCTCACCTCCTTCAAGTCTGCTCAGATGGCATCAGCTAAAGAAGACCCATCCTGATGACCGTATTTAAAATCAGACTCGTCCACTCCTTCAACCCCCTCATCCTGTTCTGCTTCTCATTTTTCCCCATAATACCTTCTAACATACCAAGTAATTCACTTACTATGTTTATTTTTAATTACGTCTTCCCCACCAGAATCTAAGCTCCATGAGGGCAGAGTGCTTGTCCAACAACTTGTCTCAGTCACCTAGAACAGTGCCTGAAACACGGGAGGAACTCAATAAACACCCGCACCTTCCTCACACAACGTGAAGAGAGCAGCTGGACCAGGTCAGTGTCCCGCTCCACCGCACCACCATGTTTGCCAGAACTGAGGATCTTATGTCAGGAGGAGGATGACTCACAAGCAGAGAGCAGCAACCCTTATTTGAGATCTTATTTGCAAGATTCCAGAAGGCCCTTCTGCACTGAAATTTCTCCCCTGAGAGTCTGCCAGAGCGCCTGAAATTCTCAGCATTACCATCAGACCTCTGGCTGGGGCCTCAAGGGAGGAGAGAATGTGGTGAGACCTTCACAGCCCTTATCATCTGGGGAAAAATGAGTCTGCTGGAATATCCATCCGCAACAGTAAACACAGATAGAGGGCCTGCCAAGCACAAGCACTGTGCTTAGAAACTCAGAACAAAGTTAAGAGGAGCCTCCATCCCTACCCTCAAGGACATCAGGGTCTCAGCAGGGAGAGAAGAGCTTACACAGACAATTGCAGAATTGTAGGGTCGAAGCTGCAATAAAGGTGTGCACAGCACCCTCAAGTATCAGAGAGGAGAGAGGCTCACAAACCACCAGAATTTGTCAGGCAAAGAAAGGAGGAAGAGGGAACAGCACCTGCAAAGCCACAAAATTGTAAAAGGCACAGCACATTTAAACAACAGTGTTGATAAACTCACTGGGCTGGAGTATCACATGGAAGGAGCAGTGGAAGACGAGGCTGGAGGGAGAGCGTGCCGAGCTAAGACACTGGCTTTGTCTCCTGGCTGGTGGAAGGCGGCAGAGTATGAGAACGGGGCAGATTCCCGGGAAGATGCCCTTGCAGCAGGCAGGAGGAGGAGCTGGAGGGAAGAGGCCTCACTGGCAGGGCCCTTAATGAAAGGGCTGTGGTGGGAGTCCCAGTGAGAAACCAGGCAGGCTTGAACTAAGGCAAGAGCAACAAGGAGACGAAGCAAGATCCACATCAAAGGTATTGACAGGGTAGAATTATCTAGCCAATCACCTAGGAAGACTCAATGGGAAGTGGGAAAAGGCACAGTTTGGTGGAAGAGGAGAAAATAACCCAAAGCATGATACTAAACTCCTGAAGAGCGGGACAGCTGATGACTACTCAGGGAAGTTTCTGCGCACCAAATGCAATGCAAGAGGGACAAATCCCGACAAGTCCAAGCCACAAGCAGGCACCTTCCAGGGATGATAGATTATTGTTGTTCCCTCCAGGACCTACTACAAACAACAAGGGTAGGAGATGGACTGGAGAGAGGCAAGCCTCTTCCTAGTCCAGGGGAGAAATGATGAGGGGCTGACCTAACGCGCTTGCACTGAAGACGGAGTTACAGCCTCAAGAGATTATGAACCCTTGAGGAACTTCAGTCAGGATAATGTAGACCAGGAAAGGCCTGGGTGACCACAGAGAGACAATCAGAACAAAGAGAGCCAGTCAGAGTTCTGGGTTGCTAACAACAGAAAACGGTTGAGCTGGAATGCTGATGGGAGCTCACAGAATTGACAGGGAGACTAGAGAACCCGGCTTGGAAAGTGGGCAGGAAGCTGGTGGCCAGAACAAGGCCCACAGCCCCACATGGGAACAGATGGGATATCCCAGCACCAGCGAACTTGGCTCTGTCCCAACCCCACCCAACTCTTCACATCACTTACATTGCAGGTTCAAAGTCCCGGGCCAGGCTCTGACTGGTTGTGCTAAGGTCAGGTCCCATGCCCTGGGCGGCCTGCCTCACTGATATTTAACTACTTTAAATGAGCAGCAAGAATAAGCCTCCTGGACATGTTTGTATTTAGAAAGAAGACACATTACCTACGGAAGGATTGTTGGTGTGTTTCTATGTGTGTGCGCATGCATACAGGCTGGGAGGTGGGGACAGAAATATATGGTTTTGACCTTCCTGGGTGCTTCTCCAGGCTAAACAGTACTGCCTCTTCCCTAAACAAAGCCTCGACTCTGGGTGGGCTGACCTCGTCCCTTGTCCACTCCTTCTTCCCTGTGAGCATTCTCCCCACCTGTCTGTCCTGTTCCCCATCAACCTACCTAAATCCTGTCTACCTGTAAGGGCCCATTCAGGCCCAGTCTACCACAAAGACTTCACCCACAGCGATCTCTGACTTCCCACTCCTGTAACATCACCGTCGAGAGGTCCACGAGGCACTCATCCGATACCACCTTATTTCACTAACTCACCTCTTATGAATGATCATTTAAACAAGATTGAAATCTCACCTTCCTCCACCTTGGCCTAGAAGAAATACTTAGTAAATATTAAGCAGCTGATTGACAAAAAAAGTTTAAAACAGAAAAAAGTGAAAAATAGATGAAAAGTGCATTTTGTGTAATTCTTTAAGAGCTTCCTAGGGTGTGGGGCAAAAACTCCTCTATTAACGATGAGGTGCATGCTTTTGCTTTTGTACAAATAAAGGTTTGTGTGATATTTATAAACCTGTGTGGAGGCCCATGTGGCACTTATCTGATATTGCCTTATACCTCTTCTGTGTATATGTACTTTAAACAAGATTGAAAACAGTATACGAGCAGGAATTCTCACTCTCACTGTGTGCGTGTTTGCTTTTGACCTCTATAGAACCTATAAGTGCTCAATAAATATCACTTAATTGAATGATTAACTAAAGGAACAAAAAACAGAAATACAAATGAACTGTGTTTTGTGTATCATAAAAAAGTCTGCTGGGGCCAGCCCGGTAGTGCAGCGGTTAAGTTCGCACATTCTGCTTCCGCGGCCTGGGGTTCACCAGTTCGGATCCCAGGTACGGACATGGCACCGCTTGGCAAGCCAAGACGTGGCAGTATCCCACATATAAAGTAGAGGAAGATGGGCACGGATGTTGGCTCAGGGCCAGTCTTCCTCAGCAAAAAGAGGAGGATTGGTGGCAGATGTTAGCTCAGGGCTAATCTTACTCAAAAAAAAAAAACTACCATTACTCTAAGGAGATAGCTTCCCTTACTAATGGTGAGATAGCATATTGTTACAACTGTACCAAAAAACAGTTTTGTTCATGAGGTTTCTTAGGGTTTTCTTTCAGCTTATAAAAAGTAGTAACTGGAATGCGGCAGGTAATTTTCCCAGAGGCATCAAAGGGCTGAGTTAAGAGAACAGAACGGCCAGAGCCAAGCGTCTGAACTTGCTTATTCACTGAGCTGGGGACCAGTAAGTCACGCCAGCTCTGCCAATGAGCTAAAATGGAGAGCTGTCCCTCAGACAGACGAGGCCTTCAGCAGGTAGGCCAGACACCAAACGGGAAGCTGCTGGACCCTGAAAGGAAGCACTGTCATGCAGCTCTGAGTTAGCAGCCCCCTGGACCCCTCTGTCAGCTTAGGAAGGGAGGGGTCACAAGCCATGGGGCAGAGAGCATCAGCCTCGGGTAAGGGGAGACTTTGGGGCCTGCAGAGACGGGATGAAGGGGTGACCAAGAGGTCAGTGCAGCAGGCAAGGAAGATGCAGGACCTTCCAGGTGAGGAAGTATCTTCTGTCTTCAGGGAGGAGGAAAACTTCAGAGGGACCCATACAAAAGTAAGAATCAGTGGCTGACTCGAAAACCCCAAGAATTCCAGCCATGTAACGCCTTTCTTGCCCCAGCTTCCCATCACTCAGCAACTGCCCATTTAAATTCTAGACCAGGAACTTCCTGAAGAGCCCAGAGGCGTACAGGAGAGGCTCGATGAATGACGTAAGCATGAAGGAAAGAAATTCATGCTCTTTAACCTCATCTATTTCTTTCCCTGCCTTCCCATTTTCTTTTTTCTAATTTCATACCATCCTCCCACCCCTTATTTTTTAGTAAGCATTCCTTGAAAAGTTCCAGATTTGTCCCAATGGGGACCCAAGAAAAATGGAAACTTACCCATTTCTAACCTAAATTGTTAGCGAGGGCAGAAGGTGGGGCCCAAAAAGGAAGGTACAGAGGTGGCAGTTACCTTAATCCAGGAACTGAGGCCAGGAAGGGACAGAACCAAGTCAGACTGTCCCACAGAGCTTCAGAGCACAGGCTCTGAGGCCCATTGCCCTGGGTTCACATTCAGTTCTGCTTCTAATGGGCTGCTTAACCTTGCGGAAAGCTACAAAATTTCTCTCTGCCTCAGTTTCAATATTTGTGAAATGGAAAACATAAGAGTGCTTATTTTATGATATTTGGGGGAAAATTAAATAAGTACTTAGAACAGTGACTGGCACTAAATACTCACCTCTTCCTTGCTTCCCCCCCCCCAAATAAATACCTAAATATTTGTTTCAAATGCAATGTTTTTTAGAGTGAAAGAAGGTTCTATTGATCCACCATAGAGTATATGGTATTAAACAATTTCCTAGTACAGAGTGGGAGTTTCAATTTGTAATTTGTCCTTATATATTTATGCCCTGTCCTTGGATTCATCTTGTAACCGATAGCAGAGAGCTATAAAAGAAGCCATTGAGGCTGGCTGGCCGTCTGTGGTTCTGGAACATGGAGAGCAGAGCAACCTCTGCTGACCAGGTAGGCTGAATTAACCTAAATATTGTCTTTATATTGCTATAGCATTCTTTTTTTCTTTTCCCTTAATGTTCACATTATTTTCTCATTGTTAAAAGATGATTGTTACAACCATTAATCATCAGGGGGGTAATGTGACTCAGAGTCCAAGCAGACAAGGAACTTGGGTGGTTTTTAGATTCCTTCAGCATCATATGTAATGGGGCACACGGAGCAGAGATGGCTGAGATGTGCGGTAAGAGAGCCTGTGTCAGGTCCTGGCTGAAGAATTAGCAGGGTCTGCTCGAAGTCTCCTGCATCTCCCCTTCAGTCAAGATTGAGTCACTGGCCCTTCTTCTGTGTTCAGGAATTTTACAGCACAAGTGACTTTCCCTTCCAAATTTTCTCCATTTTCAAGGTCTTAAATGCCATTTTCATACATGAATAACTGAATTTTTACCATTCCAATGAGAAAAGAGACCATCAGAGTTGATCTTAATTTTTATCTTCAAGTACAAAAATTTTAACATATACATTTACCTAAAGAAAATGGTAAAGGAAATTCAGTTGGAAATTCAGATCATGACCAATATATTTATCTAAAATACAAATGTGCACCCACGAAACCAGTGCAACATAAAGGCCAACAGGACTGGGGGCGTTCACTTGCCAAGAGGTCACAGCACGGAAGGCTTGGTTTCTCCCTCTCCAGGACTCCAGCCCGACTGACGATTACTAAGATCACTGGTAATGGACATACATGGAATATTATCATACTTGGTTTAAAAAAATAAAGTCCAAGAAGGAGTGAAATTAAGTCTTTTACCTAAGCCCATATCCTCCCTGCCTAATACAATTAAAGCTGCTTTGACTGTATTATAAAAGATAGTTTCCGGGGCCGGCCCTGTGGCCAAGTGGTTACCTTCGTGTGCTCCGCTTCGGTGGCCCAGGGTTTTGCCCGTTCGAATCCTGGGTGTGAACATGGCACCGCTCACCACGCCATGCTGAGGCAGCATCCCACATGCCACAACTAGAAGGACTCACAACTAAAAATATACAACTATGTACCGGGGGGCTTTGAGGAGAAAAAGGAAAAATAAAATCTAAAAAAAAGATAGTTTCCTTTTGTCTTATCCTTGTCGATCTCTTAAACTCAAGGGTGGTGTCCTGAGGATCCCTGAGAAACAGAACTATGTATTAAGTAGAAATCTTTGTAAATATACCAGAGACCCAGAGGCCAGACTTACGAAAGATAATTCTTTCTGATTTAACCTGATTTAAGCAATGGAATAGATTTCCACAGTCACCCAATAAAAGAAAATCAGTTCTGTCATCTGGGGTTCACTTCCTTATTAAACATTAATACACAAGAATGAAGACCCAAACAGATAGATTCTCCTGGATTCCTTAGGTCAACAGCTCAGTCTCTTCCCCTTTTAACTGCAGGCCTTGAATCTCGGTACCATTTTTCAGAGTTTAGTGCTGATGGAAAAGATCTGGCAGCTCTGAAGAATTCCACTCTCTGTTTATTTATCTACCTAAGGGACATAGCTTGGATCCTTCACTGCACTGGAATACTTGAATCATACTAGTTGGAATATGAGCCACCCAGAAGTAGAGAAAGAAAAGAAAATATGTATTCAAGCTCATATCAACTCAATTATAAGAAGGCCATTAGTCAATCCCAATTTTAGTAAGGTTTTGAACACACAGGCTAGACTAAAATAGACTAAAATCACAAGTGCAGCTGAACAGCTCTCACTTGGGACTCTACTCCCACCACAGACTGTGGGACAGGACTTCAGCTCCAATTCCTTCAGGGCGTAAGACTTCTAATTCAACAGAGTTTAGGAGAAAGGCTTTCTGGAGCACAGCACACCCCCACAGATTTAAAGGGGGCAGGAGATGTTGCCCTCTATTGGCGAGGTCATACAAGACAAGTTCCAAACATGCTGGAGAGCTCAGTTTTTCCCCTTCTGGAACTTTCATCTTTTGTCCAAGTGGTAAAATCTTGAGTAGCCTTAATTTTTTAGTTAAGTATCTTCGGATACTTTTTTTTGTGAAGCAGGTTACAGATGGTAGAATGACTACCATGATAATCCACACTACTCCCAAATACTGGTACTGGGGTTCAAAAAATAAGATAGCAATGTATATTCCTTTCCCAAAAGGCAAAGCTGCTTGGGGAAATTGGAACTGAAAACACTGTGGTCCCGAATACTTTAAGTTTCAGATCTTGTTATCTTCCACATGGTGCTGTAAGGAAACCATTCTCATAGGAACCATACACTAGAAGTGTTCGTTTCTGGCTTAAAAAAAAAAATACAGAAGAAAAGGTTCACAGTTTAGAAATGACAGGGGAAAAGTGAGAGTGTCTGAAGTACAATGACAAGACCTGGAGAAAAGAGTGCCATGTGATTTAATCCCAAACAAAACAACTCCAGAAAGAGATTTCCCAGACTGGCAATAGGACAGCAAAGGGCACTCTTTCTTCAGTGGAAAGTATTTGAAATAGAGCATTGCTTAATGTCATAAACTAAAAGGCATGCCCCCTCTGTGGAAGGAAGAGACTGTCAAATCTGGTTTTTATTCATCCTTCCTATAAATCCAGGACTGTAAAAGTCTATGAAAACACAAAATAATTTTCAGGATCCCTGAGGTCATGACCTTCACCATTTTCCTGTGACAGTTTATAAGTTCTGTTCTTCACAATAATTCACATGAAGACTCAGACTTCTGCATGAAAAAGGAAAACTATTCTAGTAGAATGATTCAAGTGAAACCCAGTTTTCTCAGAGCTCATGCTGTCCCTCCTGCCTGCAATGCCCAGGGTTCAAGGTCAACCCCAAATCCACTTCCTTGTATATCTAGCTGACATCCTTATCTCTTGTTGCTGATTCCTCTCATCTGAGTTGCTGCCTGAGCCAGGTTGAGCCATGCAATGAGTAGCTTATTACATGCCTATTACCTGCCATCTTGTTTTCCGACTGGTATCCTTCACATATAACTTCTCCCCAGCTGGGAGCAGTGTGTGCCAATGGCTGGTTGGTAACATTTCCCAACGCCTCACCAAAGCAAAGCGTTCCTCGCAGATTGAACACTAAAGGGAAGCTCCTTGATCTCCAGTTACCAGGCTAGAGGGATGCACTGTAGTTTGCCTACTGGGCATTTCCTTTTACTGAGAAAGAGGCTTCAGCAGTCAGTCCTGCTGTCAGCTAAAATTATGATAAATAACCCTCTTATTTTGTACAGCACTTTTCGGCTACAAAAATTGACTTCAGGCACGGTGATTTCAAGTATGGACCCAGTAAAATGTTACACCTTTTTTTTTTTTTTTTTAAGATTTTATGTTTTCCTTTTTCTCCCCAAAGCCCCCCGGTGCATAGTTGTATATTCTTCGTTGTGGGTCCTTCTAGTTGTGGCATGTGGGACACTGCCTCAGTGTGGTTTGACGAGCAGTGCCATGTCCGCGCCCAGGATTCGAACCAACGAAACACTGGGCCGCCTGCAGCGAAGCGCACGAACTTAACCACTCAGCCACGGGGCCAGCCCCAAAATGTTACACTTTTCCTACATGCATGGGAGGATGGTCGTCCCATAACTTCTAGATTATCTTTGTTGGAAGAGCGCTGCACGGCCCCACAGAAGTCGCCATGGGAGTATGTGGTACATATTTAGAGTATATATAGTATTCAGTTGAAGACCAAATCCTAGAAACACACAGTGCCCAACTCTGGCTTACATAATTCCAAGTTTCATAGTTGAAGCCAAGGCTTCCCTTCCTAAGAAAAAGGATTAATACATAAACTTTATCTTTGATATCCTTGACATGCCCTCTGCCCTTCATTGTCTCTAAAACTTTAAGGAAAAAATACTGACGGGAGAAAAGGCTCGCTACCTGTATGGCGTTATTTTCAACACTGTAACTTCCTAGAGACATGTGGTCTAATAGCAACCCCAGCTAACTCACCATGTTGATTTTGTGCAGACAGCCCTCTTTCTGGTCCTCTATATTTCTTCTCTCAGCCCCAGTCTCACTGTGGGGTCTCTCCTGCGCCCCCATCTTCCTTCATCTAATGCCCTCAGCTGGCCCCCATCGAGTGAGCCCCTAACCCACTTGCTGCTGCTGCTCTCCAACCCAAAGAGAGATGGACCATCACGTCGCTTCCTTTCTCTACTGCCAGCCCACTAAAACTGCCATCCAGTTCACAAATCCACACGGTGGAGAGGAAAAACAAGGGCTATGAAGTGAGACAGGCCCAGGGGGAACTCCAACTCACACCCTCTAGAACCTGAGGGGAAATTAGCAAAGGGAGAAACACTGATGATCCTTCCAACATTTTAATTTGCAGCTAGAGCCTGAAGAAGGTACTTAACCTCTCTGAGCCTCAGAAGTCTCACCTATAAAATTAGGATAACATTTACCTCATGAGGTTGTCTGAGGTTTACTTGACATAAGCCATGTAACATGTTTAGCAACGTGCAAGGCTCCTGGGAAGCGCTGTCCAAGACAGCAGCCACCAGCCTCATGTGGCTATTTAAATTCAAATTCAGTAAAATTTAAAATTCAGTTCCTCAGTGGCACTAGCCCCATTTCAAGGACTTGACAGCCACATGTGGCTAGTGGCTATAGTATTGGATAGTGCAAATACAGAACATGCCCATCATCACAAAGAGTTCGACAGGACAGCGCTGTTACAGAGTGCTGACATACCGTCATCTCTCAGTAGGCACTGGGGACTGGCTCCAGGACCTCCTCAGGCACCAAAATCTGAGGATGCTCAAGTCCACTACATAAAATGGCATCATATTTGCATATAATCTATGCACATCCTCCTGTATATTTTAAATCATCTCTAAATTACTTCTAATACCTAATACAATGTAAATGCTATGTAAATAGCTGTTATGCTGTATTGTTTAGGGAATAACAACAAGAAAAGAAGTCTGGGGGCTGGCCCCGTGGCATAGTGGTTAAGTTCAGCAAGCTCCACTTCAGCGGCCAGGGTTCACAGGTTTGGATCCTGGGCACAGAACTATACCACTCATCAGCCATGCTGTGGCAGCAACCCACATATAAAGTAGAGGAAGACTGGCACAGATGTTAGCTCAGGGGTAATCTTCCTCAGCAAAAAAAAACAAAAACAAAAAAGGTCTGTACATGTTTAGTACAGACACAACCATCATAAGCCTTCCAATCCATGGGTGGTTGAATCCGCAGATGTGGAATGTGCGGATACAGAGGGCTGACTGTATACGTACCCATATACTGCTGCTCTGGTGACAGTCAAGCAAGGTTCTGCATGTAGAGGGGAGAGGCCAATTTGGCTACAGTGGGACTTATCCAAGAAATGTCATGAAGGAAGTGAGTTTTGAACAGGTTTTGAAAGCATGGTAACAGTCTTATATCTGTATAGTATTTTGCATATAAAGGAATTTTTACATATATTTTAAAGAACATGATCTCAAATAGGATAACATTTTATACGACAGAATAGCATATAAAAAGACACAGAGGAGAAAATGCAAAGCCTGAGAAGTCAGCAGACGTTCTCTCTCAAGAAAACAATTTTTTTTTTTAATTTGAGGGGCTTTTAAGGTATCAAAAGGCCAATTAGATTCTGCCTAAGGACATTTCAACCTGCTCTAATATTCCTTCATTTAACCTTAACAACACTGTACAATGCTACCAGGTAACAGTAACCCATTATTAACCCAGACATGGACAGACTACATTCCAATATACAACACATCCTGATGGCGCATCTTTTCTAGAAAGACTGCTTTCCTCGGAAATCAGTATTATGAAGGTTCCCCAGTGCACTCTGATCAGGCAATTATCATTCCAGCTGTATTCATGCCAAATCAAGACCAGAGAGGGTTAGGAAAAAACAGGACAAAATAAAAGGGGAAAAAAACATATGGATGTCAAAAACATACTGCCATTTTTAACCCATCCCCTGTTGACTCTCTGCTCCTCTTTCCATGTTCCCATCTTCTTAGCCAAGAACCCTGGCATCAAAAGCTATGCTTTCTGCTTCCAGGGGGCCTTTCATTTAGCAATGCTCTGGCTAATGGTTACCATACTAGGCAGCACAGGTCTAGGATTTACACAACAAGGGTAAGGCTCAGAGGAAAGAAAAGTGGGACCTCAGCTTTGGCCATGGTTTAGGATTTGAAGAACAGGTCTTAGAAGAACAATCCCAGCTCTGTCCATTTTTTGAGTCCATATCACCAGAGATTTGGGAAAGGCGCCCTTCTTCAGGTGAAGCATTTCCTACAGGAGCCTAAGTCCACCATAACGATACAAAAACATGTTTCCATCCCTCAATCAGAACCCAGAAACAACCTGCCCGATGATGAAGCTCATACTACAGCAGCTGCCGACTGTTTCTCTAGATGTTCACAGAGCCCCCCAGTAGTTAAGAGCGGTGGTGGATCCCACAATTCTTTCCATTCACCAAGTTCAGGCCATTCACCAAGCCACATTTTCAATTCAGCAAGTATGAATATCTTCCTCCAGAACAATAACTCCTTCACCAACCAAAGCTCTTACTCTACACAAATATTATGTGAAGATTTTTCCAAAAGTAAATGTATAAGCTCAAACACAAGTACATAATCTTTGTTTCACCAGTAACTCAAATTTAGTCACGCACGTGTGGCAATGCTCTCAAGTCAATCGGCTGTAACTGTCACAGCAGGTCTTGACCCTGTGCTTCATCACCAACCTTCCTTTGTAAAACAGAACCTTCCTCTTGAAACACCTGGCCAAGTAAAATATTCTTTCTGTGATCTTCCTGCAACTGAAAACTTTTTCACTTTTAAGAGTCAAATAACGGACTACACTTCACTTGAAGATCAGAGAGGACAGTCATTTATAACCAAGGGTACCCAAAGCCTCAAA
Organism: Equus quagga; assembly: GCF_021613505.1. Classification (NCBI taxonomy): domain Eukaryota; kingdom Metazoa; phylum Chordata; class Mammalia; order Perissodactyla; family Equidae; genus Equus; species Equus quagga. Next base: position 111,104,565 of record NC_060268.1, on the reverse strand, counting down.
CCATTCAAGCCAATTGCACTAAATGTGGCTATCATAACATCTTACTTCTATACCCAGCTGTATTAGATTCCTATTGCTGCTGTAACAAATTACTACAAACAGAGTTGCTTAAAAATGCAAACTTATTATTGTATCGTTCTGGAGGTTGGAAGTCTAAAACGAGTTGAGAGGGCTACACTCCTTCTCAAGGCTCCAAGAGAGAGTCTGTTGGCTCATGGCCCCTTCCTCCATCTTCAAAGCCAGTGGTGGAGCAGCTTCAAATCTTTCTCTCTGACCTTTGCTTCCATGGACACATCTTCTCTAACTCTGACCCTCCTGGATCCTTCTTATAAGGAACCTTGTAATTACACTGAATGCACCCAAATAACTGAGGATAATCTTCCCATCTCAAGATCCTTAACTCAATCATATCGACAAAATCCCTTTGGCCTTGTAAGGTAACATTCCACAGATAATGGACATAGATATTTGGCGGAGGGGACATTATTCTGTCTACCATACCAACTTTATAAATTCATCTCTGCACACTACCCAATTAAGAGTAATGTTTTGAAGGACTAGGGATTAATCAAAAACTCATGATATATAGTCTTACCAACTGAAGTTTTATATTTGCATTATGCAGTTCAACATCAGGTGAGATATCCTGAGAACAGTTAAGGAATGTGAATTCTTTTTCTGAACTATAGACTATTTACCTTTTCATATTTCTTATTAAGATAATATGCAATTATCATTTGCTAAAACTAGTGTGGATTTCACTGCTTCCTTTGAGGGATTTTGGTGATAAAATGCGAGGTCATACACAAAGTTGACATGATATGCTTTAGTTTAACTCACTCTTAGTAGCTTATTTCTTTAAACTCATGTGGCTTTTTGGTTACTTCTTACTGATTCACTAGCTCTTAGTGACAAATCTGAACTAGTATGAGACTGAACAAAAAAGTTATTTCCAATAATAAATGTATTCAAAAGGAATGAAACAGTATATGAAAAGAAATGGTTATTTTTTACATCACTATCTTAATTTGGAAATGCTTCTAAAAATTCAGCAATTAAAGGGATGGTTAGAAAAGGCTCTGCTTATTCTCAAATATGCCAACCAAGATGTTAGCTTTCTTCATTTACATCTAAGAAAAACTAGTCTGAGATCCATTCCCGAATAAAGTTCCCTCACTAGGAATGGGTTAAGTTGGAGGCAGATGAAATGGACGGAATGAGCAGAGAGCTCCTAAGAGGGCTGAAATACTTAAAAGATAAGTCTCGGCAGGTGAAAAGGGCAGAAAGCAAGAGGGTGCCTCTCCACCAGCTGGGGGCTATTTTTAAACCAAGGATGAGAGGTTCAGCTTTGTGGAACCCACACAGGTTGGTTTGCATTTATGAACAAAACAGACATTTCTGTTATGGTAAAAACTCAGTCAAGAAATGGTTATTTTGGCTTTATAAATAATACAAACTCTTAACTGAAATTCAATAAAATGCTATCCCTCAGAATACTGTCCCATTGTTACCTCGTTCGAAAGCAAGATATTATGAGCCATATCTTGTTATCTTTCACATGACAGCTTAAGCTAAACATATTTAAGTACTATGGGAAAAATACTAGCTACCACATAAACAAGGCTGGAAAGAATTAACTTGATTGGTAGAAAACTTACTTTAGCCCTCCAATATTTTCTACAACAACATAAAACCAATGTAGGCTAATTTGTGAATCACTCATTTAATCTTTTGCCATGTCATGGAACCCAAAAACACAGATGAATGATAAATCATAGATCAACCTTAGAAAAGTCAGGTACAACACCAATGCCCTGGTTTGGGTTTTGTTTTCGTTTTGTCATGTATGGCATAGGAGTTTGGGGTGACAGGTCAAGGAAAGCATTTACTCCAGTGCCCAACATTTAGCAGACATCCAATACACATTGACTCATTTGGTGAAGGAACCTATGAATAGGGTCCACTCCTGTAAGGAAAGTACAAGAAGAAAAGGACAGGACTAGTACTTGCTTCCACCTCTCCTGACCAGGCACTGAGACACAAGTGTTGGTCACAAAGGGTGTGGCGGTGGCTAGGAGGACCTCACTAACCATCTGCATTCTGCCCAAATACCAAAGGCCACCAACCCATACATGCGTACATGCCAGGCATATATGCCAGGCACGTCTCTATAGGGAGTTCATCCCAAACAATTTGAGAAGGAGTAAATTCAGTGAGTATCACGTCTTCCATCTATTTACATCAATTTCCAGCATTCTCTGAAAGACAGAAATAGCAAATGTAGCCATCATTCCATTTCTAAATTTGAAGGTGTTATTGGGCACAGTTCTCAGCTGGTGCCAGCAGATACCAAATGGGTGGCACATACACCACTAATTTAAGCCAGCATTCACAGAGGAATAATGGCAGGGAATACTGTCTTTTTTAAGTGGTCTAAAATGTTCTCTCTATTCTAAATAATGAGAATTTCTGAGATGAAAACCACATAAAGCTAAGTGGAGATCTCAAGTTTTTATTAAAGCTTTTTTTGTTTTTTAGTAAGGAAGAGTGGCCCTGAGGTAACATCTGTGCCAATCTTCCTCTACTTTATAGATGGCATGCCGCCACAGCATGGCTTAGATGAGCAGTGCGTAGGTCCACGCCAAGGATCCGAACCCATGAATCCCAGGCCACTGAAGCAGAGCCCATGAACTTCACCACTACACCAAAGGGCTGGCCCCTATTAAAGCTCATTTTAAAAACATATCCAAGTCCATTGTGGTAGAGGAATGTGAGAAGAGAAACCCAAGATGGCCCCCCAGATGCAGAGAGGGACAACAATTCTGTCAACATCTCAAATCCAAGAATGTAGTGAGATCCAGTAACTTTCACTTCTGTGCACTTGGTTTCTGACAAAAGGCGTGAACACCATTTTCTGCTTATTGACATCTCTGTGGGCTGAAAAGAAAGAATGTGTCCCGGCGCATCTGGTATTAGGAATCAATCCACATCCACAAATGGTACTTCAAGAGCGAATCATTACTCATTACGCTTCTTGCATTTTGCATCTCCATTTAAACAAAAACATTTACATTTTTTATCCTGACTTTGCTAGACTAGAAAATCAGACGATTCATCACAGGCAGGTAACCAGGTTACCAAAAAAAAAAAAAACCCAGCAGCAGCAGCAAAGGAAAGCTACAAGAGCAGTATATCTTAACCCTGAGGCTGAACCTGGAACCAGAACAGTATGTGACAGAGTTGCTGCTATAAAGACACTCAACAAAAACCCAGCCCAGCGAATGAAGACTGGTTGGCACATCACTCTCTTGGCCCAGATGCTGGCTCAGGTGCCACTGGGAAGGAACAGCCACTAGTCAGGGAAAAAAGAAATTCAGCAATTTAAAGTTTGCCCTAAAGCAGTCCCTCCCGCAGGGGATCAAAGCTTTAAGTAACAGCAGTCCTCCTAGCTTCCACAAGTGCAAGTTGAGAAGAGTTTTTCCATGGCCGCTAGCCATGAAAATACACTATGCAGCCTGAAAAGAGAAGAACTCATACGCCACAAGACACAATACAATAATTTGAGAGTTGTGGGTATATATACACACAAATACAGGCAATTCATACTCCTCTGGGCTTAGTATTAACTTGTCCATTGTCATCCATCTAATTAAAAAGCATAACTTTTACTGCTTTTAGCCAGGTTGGTTCCACTGCAGCTGGAGAATGAAGGCTCATGCCTTTACACATTCAAACTGTAACACTGCCTTTGACCTCTCCTCCTCTCCTCCCAAAGCCCCAACACTCCTGGCATCACAGAGGAAAGCAGTGTGGCCCTGACCAATGCTCCTTGCCACCCTGTACCACTCACTGCCCTGCACAGGGTACCGATGATATCGTAGGAAATAGATTTCCCCTAAGCAAGCCCTGGCCGGGATTAGTTAACCAACATGCTTAAGCTCCCTCGTGCGGTCAGCACCTCTCCTTTCTTTCCCACCAAGATACCTTAATAATTTAAAGGTAACAGACGGGGATGGAGGAAAGGATGAATCCAGAACACAGAAGAGTTAAAAAAAAAAAATCTTGGTTGCTAAGATTGGAAGCATTATGGATTGAATTATGTCCCCCCAAAATTTATTATATTGAAGCCCTAACCCCTAGTACCTTAGAATGTGCCGTCTTTGGAGACAGAATCTTTAACGAGGTAATTAAGGTAAAAGGAGGGCATTAGGGTGGGCCCTATCCAATCTGACTGGTGTCCTCACAAGAAGAGAAACTTAGAACACAGACACGTACAGAGGAAAGACCACGTGAAGAGGCAGAGAGAAGACGGCCATCTACAAGCCAAGAAGAGAGGAAGCCAAACCTCCCAACACCTTGACCTCAAACTTCCAGCCTCCAGAACCGTGAGAAAATATATGTCTGTCGTTTAAGCCAGAGAGCCTGTGGTATATTGTCACAGCAGCCCTAGCACACCAATACAGGAAGGAACAGAGCATGTCTTAGATTAAAGATGTCAGAAGTTGCCTCTTCCTATCCCTTTCCACATGCTGTCTCCCCCCAGAGTTCTCTCCCCTCATGTCCCCAGGACCCCATCATCTTCATACTGTCCCCTAACTGAAATCGAGTAATGGAGCATTTCACTCCAAATGCTCTCAGTTATTGATATTAGGAAAGCAATCTGATTAAACACACACACATCATTACACTATTGCAAAAATATAGCAGCTGCAGTCCCTATGGCTTCAGTCCATTACTCTTCCCATTGCTTCCATTCTCCCCCCTCCAGCTTCCAGGAACAGCAGAGAGGAAATAAACATTTATTGAGCAAGTTAAGAATTTTATCTTATAGGGTAGATTTCATTTTAGGCAAAACGGGAGGGGCTCGGAGAGGTTAAAGTAACCTCCCCAATAGTAGAACCAGGAATTGGCCCAGATATTTCTGACTCTGAAGACCTTATTTTTCCCACCAAGCCACAGTTTCTTTCCTGCAGCTGAGATGGTCTAATGTTTTATAAAATAGTTCTATTGGGGGGAAAAGCCACTGTAAACACTACCCTAATATCCCTAGAGATCAATTCTAAATTTGTATTAATTAGATGCTCTCTACTATGTAAGCCTGTAGAGAAAATAAAATTTGAATTCATGTTTTACAAGTCATGCTGAAAATGAACACAAATGACAATAACACCCTTGAATAGTTTTTGCTGAAAGATAATTCAATGAAATACCTTCTTTTAAAATACGGAATAATGACTATAAAAAGGCAACGTGAGTTCTGTGCCTTCCTAACATCATTCAGCATTTGGAGGATACGGTTTTGGTGACAAGGTGATTCCAGGCTCTCAGAGGCCACGGTCCAGGAGAGTGCCAGGCCTGCCACTGCAGGCAGCTCTTTTCATGGTTCCTGCATGGGGGCAGCGGGTGAAATCAGCAGTTAACTTCACCCTATAATGAGCCCCAAATCAGCCCTTAATTTAATTTTCTTCCCTGAGAACTGAAAAGGGACAAGAGCGCATTCGGAATGCCTGAGTGAAAGAGATGCACCAGTCCCTAAGCAGTGAAACTGGAAACAGCGAAGGGACCCAACCCAGCAGGACCAGCTCCGAGGAACAGAACCGGAGTATGGGATGATGAGAGGGGAGCATCCTAGCAGCAAGGAGGTGAAAGAGGGCCATAAGCGACTCCCTCCCCAACTTTGCCATTTGCTACCCAAAATGCTTGCTCTGCCCATGAAAAAAAGCACTAATGACCTTAATGCTCATGAATAGCTACACATACCTAGCCACCTTGCTGCCTATAAGAATTATTCACGTCACTAAATATGTTGGGCTTTCTTATAAGTGCCATTCAATGTGCACAATACCCTCAGCTCCTGGTTCTTAGTATTCACAGCGTTTTGCTTACATAACCTGATTGTTCTACAGCTTTATAAAATTAGAGGGAACACTAGAAGCCAGGAAAATAAAAGAAGCATGGACGAAAGCAGAGAAGCCAGCTTTATACGGATGCATTTGATTTTGGACAAGCTGACTTTCAGAGAACAATGGGGCATCGGGTGAAAATGGAGACAAGGCACTGGGGTAGAGTCCTTGCTACAGTGAACTGGTGGCTGGCTGTGAATGAGACCTTCAGAGGGGAGATAGTGTGGGCAGATGAGGAAGAACTGAGGGCCAGACTCTCAAGGCATTCACATTTGGCCAGTGGGAGAACTAGGGGAAGCCAAAGGAAACCAGGATGGAGAGTGAAATCATCAGTGTTCAGAGCCACGCTCTCCAATACCACTCGTGACATGTGGCTACTGAGCTCTTGAAATGTAGCCGGTCCGCACAAGATGTGCTGTAAGGATAAAACACACACTAGATTTTGAGGCCTAAATGGACAAAAGTCCCATGTCTACCAGGAGAGTTCAAGGGGACTAATGCTGAGGGAAAGCATTTGAGACAGCCGTCTTGGAGAGTGGGGAGCTGGACTACTCCCCAGTGAGTAAACAAACCATTGCTGTCTCTAGACACTTTTGGCAGTGAAATAGAGAAGCAGAGATAGGGGACATTCCACTTTGTTTTTCATGAAAGGGAAGACCTGTGAGTGTTTGTAAACAGCATACCAGCTCCTCTTTTTTTCCCCAGCAACACACAGACATGCTCCCTCCGAAACTCACATTCTCACCCCCACGGAACCATCAGGGAACAGCTCACACCCCAACACAAGCAGAGAAGGCAGAAGGGGACAGAATGGGAGGTATTACGTGATTCATCTAAAAAGGAGCTCGGCCCTTGCTCATTGGGTTTCTGTTTTAAATCCTGGATGAGATCATGGAGAGCAAGCCTGGAAGTGCTGACGGAGGGCTGACCACTTGCTCTGAGAACAGCACGGGGTGGGCACCACCAACCACATTCTGGATCCTGGGATTCCAAGGACTTGTCACGCGGCTGTTGGCTTGCCACCTGCCACTGCTTGAACATACATTTATCGGGAAATGTCTACATGGTTGTGAGAAATTTTACTACTACCTAACTTCAAGCATGTACGTAAATGCCATAGAACCCTTAGGCTGCTTATTCTTCCAATTCTCCAGCCCACAAATAAATTAGTTATGAAAGCTGTAACTGCTGATAGCTACCTGTAACTTCTGAATCTCCATTCATGGCAAAAATGGACACTTCTGCATGCTTGATGCAGGGTCAAGCCATCATTCTGGATGGGCTACAAGTCATTATAAACTTTCACAAAAAAAGAAAATATGCAAGTAGTTATAGAAGTTAAGTCATCTGGCAAATTGCTAAAACATCCAGTCTTTGTTTCATAAACAATTAGACATTATTCAAGCTTTTGTGATTTCTCTAGTACTTTATAAGAACAGCCAGGACACGCAAAATGTCACCTGACACCAGGTGTGGATGGAAACGGTTATTTCACATGTAAATTGCATAAGTTATAAATGTTCTCTATTAAATTCCTCAAGTAATGAACTATAACAAGGGCAGCGTCCAACTGGACACTCCCGATATACAGGAGAAACTCACAGAGAAGCTAAGGAGTGCTCAGCATCTGCTCAGCCAAGCATTTGCTGGTTCACCTTACGGGGCTGAGAACTTGAAACCCAACAGGACTGCAGCAGGGGCAGCTGTAAAATGCAATTCTCTGTTTGGCATAATATAATCTTTTTTCCTAATTGAAGGAACATAAGACAAGGGTTTTAATCCCACAAGATAACGGGGCAGTGCATGAAAGCGGCACCAACAAACGAATACAAAGGTGTATTGATGGTAACAACTTTAACACTTCATTTCCAGACCAGCTCAGTTCACTGATGGCTCCTACAGAAGACCTTTCTTTTACAGAAGTATAGGGTGGTCATTAGCAGTCACCTTCTGGAACAGGTTTTGAGTCCTGGCTCAAAACGATGAGCTGTATGGTTTAACCTCCCTATGACTCAGTTAAAACCAGAGATAATAATAGTATGACTCCACATGGTCTTGGGAGGAGAAAATGAGTTAATACACAAGCCCTGCTTACAATGGACCTCACCCCTACTAAGTGCTCAATAACGCTAGCTGCTATTTTAATCAGTTAATGCTTATCAGCACCTGATCACAGCAAACCAAGATTCCAGCTGGTGACCTCACAGACACAAAGAGTGTGACCAGGACGGAGAGCTTGACCCCTAAAGAAGTCTTTGCCCCCATATCTTTCTCCACATTGAAAATTCACAGTGATCTTGACTGTTTATTTCTCCTCTCACGCAGGTCCTGATAACTCCTGCCTTCCAGGGATTATTTCCAAGTATTGCCTGGGGGAGCTCACCTTTAAAAGAAAGAAGAGCTCAATGAGGGCAGCCAGGAGAGAAAAAGCTGCACCCTGAGAAGGAAGGACAATTTTTCAGGAGTAAAGGTTTCGTGTTTCTAGTCGTTAGATGGCTCTCTCCTACTGACATAAATGAGGGAAGCCTCTGGGAAGCACAAGTCTCCAGAGAAGAGCCAATTAAACCATCTTTCAATTCGGAGGGTCATTGGGGTGGGAAACCATGACGAGGCATGTGTGACACATGTGCAACATGTATGTAACACACATCTTGCATGCAAGTTTGCCAAGAATTTTCTAAATTGTGAGGAATTTTACTTACTAACTTCAAGCACATATACATGCACAGACATACGTGCGTATGTATGTATGTGCATAGGTATGTATACATATATATATATGCATAAAGGGAGGGACCTCTCACAGGTCCAGGTTGTCCCTTTATAACTTGCAGTCCCTCCCTGAAGTGTGAGCCTTGGGTGTCCACACAAGGGGACTAAGGAGCACAAATCTGGCGCATCCTGGACCAAAGCAAATGTAAATATGTCATATCTATGGCTCAGGATCTTTGCTGACATTCTTTCCCACAAACTTGCTTCCCACATTTCACCCTCTTCTAAAGGGAGAAAATAATACAGGGGCAGAAAGGGTAGAAAACCCTGAACAGGCAGAATTATGAAACAGGATTTTCAAAATTTTGCTTAGAGCCTCAGATTTTAAAATCATAGCTTTGACACCGAAGCATGAAAGCTAAATCAGAGCGAGTTTAATTCTTGGGTCTCTATCCTCATAATAACAGGGTGACTCCCACACTCCATTCTCTCTATGAGTGCAGTTCCCAAACGTGCCATATTAGCCCTGACCCCTCCTCTTAGAGGCCCAGCCACACAACTCCAGCTGCATGTTTAATATTCTTTCTTAGACATACACCAGCTTAAAAATCAATCACTCACCATCCCAACCTGCAAATCATCTCTTCCCAGTGACGTCCCTCTCTCTATTAATAATACAACCACAGTTCCAGTCACACAAATGCAAAATCTCTTGAGCCATCTCTGACGGACTGTTTTCCCCGATCCTCAGTGGCCAGGCATGGGCCAGACTCTATACAGCGCAAAAAAGTGGCACCTTGGGTTAACACTGGTCATACTTGATGTTGCACTTAAACATCTATTATACCCATGGTAAATGACCAGTTATAAAATAACACCCTAAACATGTCTTCGCAGGGAGAAGTTATGGCATGGGCAGACCATTTGAAACAGGTGAAGTAAAAAGACAGAAGCAGGTGACTTTGGATGAATACAAATGACCTCATGGTGAATCCCACTGGAGGCCTCTACAGTCTAAAGCAGCCTCTATCTATCTCCTAACAGTGCCATGTGTTCCTCCCAAGGGTCCATCCTTTTCTTTCTATCCCTACCGCTGTCACTTAGTTCAGGGCACTGCTGTCCAATACAATATAATGTGAGCCACTCGTATAATTTTAAGTTTTCTTACAGCCACATTAAAAAAAGGTGAAATTAAATTAACCATATATTTTATGTAATCTAATATGTCCAAAGTATTATTATTTCAATATGTAATCAATATCGAAAAACTACTGATGAGATATTTTACATTCTTTTTGCCATATTGTCTTTGAAATCTGCTATGTACTTTACACTGACAGCACATCTCAATCCCACTAGCCACGTTTCAAGTGTTCAATGTGGCACGTGGCTACCATATTGGACACAGATCGCTCTGAATAACGATTATTTCAAATACAGACCATGGCACTAACTCACTACATGGTCCCCGCTTCTCTCATTGAGGTTCTTCTCTGTCCCTCGCCCACTCTCACCACCATGTTCCATGTCGCAGCTGGAGTCATCTACCTAACGTGGTCTGACTCACTTGCTCAAAGTAGGGCCCACCCCAAGCAAGAGCCATATTTGTATTCTCAACACCTACCGCAAACCAGACATTCAATAAACGTTTGTTAAAGTCAATCAGTTAAATACACTGGGATGAAATCCAAATGCCTTAAAATGACATTCAGGTTTAGCCTGTAACCTCCCTTCTTCCTCTTTATAAATCCTCTACTCTGGGCCCCAAAAGGTTTAGTGTGCAGGGGGGTGAAGGGAGAAGAAGGCCCCAAAGTGAACACGCTGCATCTTGCTGGAGCACCAGTTATACTAACTGGTGAGTGTTTTTAAATGTTTTTATATTGAAATGCTCTGACATATACTGAAAGAGAAGGCTAAAACCCCTACTGATTGTTAAGATTAATTACAAGTCTCCAAGTACATTTTGTGTTTACAGCAAACAGCTCTAAAAGTGACACTGCAGAAAACCTCCAGCCACTCCCACTGGGCTTTGCTCCCCTCTTGCTGGTTGGTGCATTGATGACGACACTCTGAAAAGCCCTGGCTGCCTGGTGCCACCTGGGCATACTTCATGCCTCCTCATCTCTGTTCATTTGCTGGTAGTGTTCCCCCAACCTGTCTCTCCCTCACCTTATCTGCTCATCTAAGATGCCAGAAAGCCCATCCTGACTGGTGGGATGTAGAATTTCCTCGACTCCACCTGCCTCAAAAGCTGCACAATTCTCTCGTTCTGGCATCGATTAGACCCATTTAACATTGTTAGGTTGCCAGCTTCCTCTCTGCTCCTACATCGTAGTATCCTTGAGAGCGGGGACTATATCTCCCACTGCTTCTAACTCCCTGGAGCGATTCGCTTTGGACTGAAGGATGAACAGAATGTGCAGGCAAATCTGATTCAAGGCAGCGTGCAAAAGGAAAATAAGAAAAATGGAAAAGCAAAAAGTTAAATGCAAACGTAGGTATGTCAAACCATCCCCCAATAACTTCACTGGACAAACATGTTGTTCTTAACAATGAGTGATGAGTTTATAATAATATGATGAGCAATGGGAAATAACAAAAATTTAGGGTGAGGAGAACAAAGGAAAATGTGGAACATCGTGCCATACTCAATGCGCATTTCAATTTCAAATGTAAGTTTTTAAGAAAAACTTCCTAATAAAAGAAATGGTTAGGGAAAACCAGTATGAAAGTGAAAAATTATAAAGCAAAACACATTTCTTGAGAAATGGCATAATAAAACTAACCTAAAATAAATAACTTTGAAAATCAAGCATCATAAAAAATACCCAAACTCTTGCCTGACACTATTTAGAAGGAAAAAAAATAGACTTTGCCAAAATATTAAAGGAAATTATTTACTCTTGATAATTCAGTAGTTCACTTAAGTTTAAAAAAATTGTGACATGCAATAGCATTGACTGATTAAAAGCATCAAGGATTTTTCTTGGAAAATATTTCTCTCTTAAGTTAAATGTTATATAAACATTCCTGTTTTTTTTTTTTTGGACTACTTTTAGCCATCTGGATAGCAGACATTAATAATTAAGTCCAGTACAAAAGTCTGCTCTGTACCCATCATACAAGCTATAAATGTCCAACTTGCTGGGACTATTTTGAAATGAATGACTTGTACTAGACACAAATAATTTTTAAAATTATTAAATCTCTTACAAAGTAAATTTATGTATCAATACACATAAGAAAATTACCATTTTTAAATCACTCCCTTTAAAGTCTATTGCTAAACCTCTAAATGGTTTTCTTTATTCTTCCCTCACTTTCTCTTACCACAAAATACAGCCAGATTATCAGTAAATGATGCAAACTGGGATAAGCTGCAATTTATCTCATGGATTTTTCTAGCACCTAAAATATATTCACCAATACTCCTCCAGAGCAACCTATAAAGAGCAGACTTTAATTCCATTTTAAAAAATTAGCAGCTTGAGATCATAATGTCCTAAAGAGTCATTTTCCCGCATCCATCATTAAACTCTTCTTACTTTAATAAGGTCTTTTCAGAAAAACATAGGTCTCCTGGAGTTGCTACAATGATGCCAAACTTTAAGAGATACAAGAGATTTTGCCCCAGAACAATGGCTCTGTTGTATGTATTTTTATCAACTGGCTCACCTAGGAGCAGGTTGGAAGAAAATGTCAGTTAAAGGCCACAGAACAGGGAGATTCTAAAAACAGGAACAGGAAGTTCATTTCATACATCAAAAGCCAGAAAAGAGTCAGTGAAACCATTTAAGCTCAAAGTAAAAATGGATTTTGGAAAACAAGAATTCACTTAAATATGTGCTTTAATCATAACAGAGTAAGGACTTTCTTAAAGAAATTTCCATCCCCAAACCCATTCTTACAAAAGTGAGGGCAAAGGCAATCATAATAGGACTATAAGGTGGATGACAATAAATTAACACGGAAGTTTTTTTTTAAATCCCTAAAAATAGAGAACATCTATCCATCCACCAGTGCAAACAAATAACTACAGACTGAAACAGAGACTCTATTGATGCAAAGAGTCACATTGGCAAGGGACAGATGGACAGCCAACCTAACCTTATCCATCATAAGAAAAGTTTCACCTGTACATATGTAACAATAGCACTTTCAACTGTTCTTAAGCTATGTCAAAGGTTTATGACCTATAAAACTAGTATTTTTGCTGAGGCACAAATTTTGCCTCTGGATAAGTGAGAACCCAGCCAGTAGCCCAGCCTCTGCATGTAAGAATCTTTCAGGCATTCAGGTAAGACTCTGGAAGAGCTATGCCCATGAGTATGGGCAATCTAGAAACAAACCTCAATGAGATTAATGTGAAGTGTTCATACTCTACCTGTAGGATATTAATATATCTGTGGAAGAATATGGAATATTCTATGGAATAAGACATGTGGAAGAAGATATCATCCAGACCTCTACAACTGTTCTTACATAATGTCCAGCTTTCAATTAAAAACTACCAGGCATGCCAGAAAAGGAGACCAAAAGTCTGAAAAACAAAAGACAACAGAAATAAATCTAGATGTGAGAAAAACATTGGAACTATCTATTACAAAATTGCTATAAAAAATATCTTTGAAAACAGGAAGAATATCACAAGAGAATCTGAATCTAGAAAATGAATCAAATGCAAATCCTATTACTAAAAAATAAAATAACTGAAAAGTTAAGAATTCAAAAGATGGGTTCACCAGCTGACTGGACAAAGCAAAAGAGATTTGTGAACTGGTAGAAAGGTCAAAAGAAAACATGCAGATTGAAGTACAAAGAGAAAAAGGAGCAAAAATACAGGAGAAAATGTAAAAAGATACAATGAAAAGGAGCAAAATACATATAATTGGAGTCCCAAAAAGAGGGAAGAGAAGGAATAAGCCAGAAGCAATGTCTGAAGAAATACTGGTCCAAAACTGTCCAAAATGGCCAAAAATAAAAAGCCAGAAATTCAAGATATTTTACAAATCCCAAACAGGATAAATAAAATGAAAATATCACCTTTAAAAGAAATAATAACTGATAGTGACTTTTCAAATAGAAACAATGGAAGTCAGAAGTGCTGAAAGAAAAACCACCAGTAACTGCAAATTCTATACTCAGACAAGGAGAAACACAGATGTTTTCAACCAAAAACCAAGAGAAGATATTATAAGTAGATCCATGATTTTTTTTTAAAAATCCTACAGGAGTTGTTCAGACAGTGGAAAAATGATCCCAGATGTAAGCATGGTAATGCAGGAAGAAATGGAAGGTACAAGACAGAATAATATACAGGTAAATCTAAAGGAATGTTGACTGGGAAAAGAACAACAATAGTGTCTTGTGGAGTTTAAATACATATGTAGAATTGAAATATGGCCACAATAGCTCAAAAAGCAGGAGGGGGTAAATGGACTTAAAGTGTTACCAGATCCTTGCAATATTATTTTTGACCAGAAAAACATAAAAGTATTCATGTCAGATAGATACCAATAAGTTAAGGATATATGTTATAATCTCTACTGTATACATAAGAATGTAACTCACAAGTTAATGGTAATAAATACTTGATTAATCTGAAAGAAGGCAAAAAATTAAAAAATTAAAAAGTACAAAGAACAGAACAAAAATAAGATAATAGATTTCAAACCACGTATTTTTATGCTGCATGTGCACAGGGTAAAACTCCCAATACTAGGCAGAGTTCAGCTGCTTAAAACAACAAAATAAAACCTCTCAGGAAACCACAGCAACATCACACTTGAAATTCTCTAAGATTTCCCTGAAATTAAAGGAAAGGATCAAAGATCTGCTATCATGTCTTCTAGTCCACATTTACTGAGGTCCTGGCCAGTGCAATGAGACAAGAACAAAAAATAAAAGCTGGGAAGCAAAAAACAAAATGGTCATTATGCAGAGATGACATGATAGAGTACATACAAAGTCCAAGAGAAGCTACAGATAAACTATTACAATTAATAAGTGAATTTAGCAGGGTTTCTAGATACAAGGTCAATATCTAAAGTCAATTATATTTTTACATTCTAGGAAACAATTTTTAAATGATACCATTTAGGGGCCAGCCCCATGGCCCAGTGGTTAAGCTCATGCTCTCCACTTCGGTGGCCTGGGGTTCACCAGTTGGGATCCTGGGCACGGACCTACACACCGCTCATCAAGCCATGCTGTGGCAGCATCCCACATGGTAAAACTAGAATGACCTATAACCAGGATATACAACTACGTACTGGGGCTTTGGGGAGAAAAAGAAAAAAGAGGAAGATGGCCAGCAGATGTTAACTCAGGGCCAGTCTTCCTCTCACACACACACACACACACACACACACACACATACACACACAAAGCAAAAATGATACAATTTACATTAAGATCAATAAACATCAAGTACCTAAGACTAAATCTGATCCAAAAAATGTGCAAAACCTCTCACAGAAAACCAAGTGTAATTACTGACGGAACTTTAAGAATACCTAAATATAAATGGAAGGGTGGCTCATGTCCACAGATTGGAAGACTAAATATTGTGAAGATGTCAGTTCTTCCCAAACTGACCTACAGGTTCAATGCTATCTCATTAAAAATGCCAGCACTTTATTTTGTGGAAATTTACAAGCTAATTCCAAAATTTAATCTGAAACAAAAGGAGCCAGGAACCGCAAAGAAAATTTTGAAGAATTAGAGCAAAGTTAGAGGACTAACACCAACATAAAACAAGACCATATAAAACTAGAGCCATTTAAAAGTTATAGCATCAGAGGAAGAAAAGCCAAATAGAGCAATGAAACAGAAAAGAGAGACCAGAAACAGACAGCCACGCTTCCAGTCACCTGATTTACTGCAACGCAATGGGGAAAAGGACGTCTTTTTAACAACTGGTGCTGGATCAGCTGGACACTCATGGGGGAACCAGGCAGCAGACTGATTGCTACCTCAAACTATAAACTAAAAAATCAATTCTAGATGGGTCATAGACCTAAATGTCAAAGTTAAAATAATAAAAACTCCATAAAATAACATGGGAGAATATCTTTATGGCCTTTGGGTAGGCAAAGATTTCTTAGGCAGGATACAAAAAGCCAAACCATGAATGAAAAAATGGATAAACTGAAATTCATTAAAATGAAAAACTGCTGTTCAACAGCAACAAAAAACAAGGAAAAGGCTAAAGAAGCAACAGTGTTGGAAAATATGTTTGCAATAGACATATCTGACAAAAGATTCATATGTAGACTATATAAAAACTCTCAACAAATTAATAAGAAAAAGACAACTTTATTTTAAAAACAGGCTAACAGTTGACTAGGTACTTCACAAGAGTATTTCCAAACGGCCCTTAAAGGTACAAAAAGGTGTTCGATATCATGAAACGCAAATTAAGTCACAACGAAATATATCATAATGATTAATTTTTCCAGAAACTAACATTTACTAAGTACTGCCAGTGGAAACATTAATTGGTACAAACACTTTAGAAAACTGGATAGAAAGCTGAGCATGTGTACACTCCAATCAGAAGTTCTAGTCATGGATGCACATACAACAGAAATGTACACATACCCGTATTTCAGGCATGCATTTAACATTTGAGAATATCAATACCAGCTTTACGCATAATCGTAAAAATTGCAAACAACCCAATGTCTATCAACAGAATGGCTAAACAAATTGTGATATAAAGCAATGACAATAATGAGCCACCACTTGATCAACAACATGTACACATCTCACAGACATAATATTAAGCAAAAGAGCACATATTGTATTATTCCATTTATACAAAATACAAAAATAGGCAGAATTAATCTGTTTTTCCAGAAGTCAGAATAGTGGTTATCTTTGGAGAGGCAGGTAACTCCTGGGACGGGGTATGAGGGAGACTTCTAGGAGCTCACAACACTGATCTGAGAGGCAGTTACACAGGTGTGGTCACACTGCAAAAGTTCATCAAGCTGGACACTTAAGATTTACATACTTTACTGCATGTATGTTCTGTATTACACTACGATTTTACATATTTTTTTAATTTACTTAAGAAAAACTTAACAGGAAAAAAAGTCTATGAGAGGCAAACAAACGTCTTAGGAATAGTTGCTTGTGGGCAAGGACTATGTCTTATACATCTTATAATGTCCAGAGAGTCAAGAAGAATGTCTAGCGTATCAGAGATAATTAGAAATGCTAAGAACATAACAATAATAATATATAAATTTACACATAATTGCATTTTCTATGGATACAAATATGAGAGCTTTCAGCCAGCATTTGATCATCCTCATTAATTTCCCTGTAGATAAAACAGAAAAATGTGGACTGGATGATTATAAAGTACTATAGAACTGATTTGACAACTAAGGGGAAATCTTAGGTTGGCCATCGGGTTCTAGCCTCAGCCCTTTCCTGTTTAGGAGACTTATTAGTGCCTCTATGGAAACTATTTTAAAACACGAATGAAGAAGGAAGCTTTAGGATAAGTCCACAGCACCCCACAAATACCTGACACACAGGAGGTAGTGAATAAACACATTTTTGTTGAATACAGGAATACACGTACACAGATAATCAGGGTCCCATCCAGGACATTCATAACATCACCAATCAGTGAAAACAGCAGCCTAAGAAATGGTCAATCCAATATTTATAGCATTCATAATGAACTGGAGCAACCACAAAGCCAACTGTATAGTTAAATAAAAACAAATGTCCAAAAACTTACTAATTCAGTACCCAATAAAAATAAAGCCTTTGTCTCCTATAATTTACGGGAGTTTTTTTTTCTCTCCGCCTCACTCATGCGAAAAACTGCTATGCTTTCAGTATTTAAGTTTATGGCATAGAAGAATCTTATCAAAAACACTACAGCAATAATTTTCCTCTGCCCATAAAAATAGGCTGAATTTATCTAACCTTAAAATTAGACTCCATTTATCCACAATATGGCCCCTTCTTGGAAGTTGTACTACTAAATTATGTTGCCTCCTGATAGTGTAAATAACAAGCAAAAGAGGGTGCCATTACTCATTTTCTCTCTTATACAACGATTTGCAAGTCCTCCCTGATTTATTTACCAGACTGTTTTGGTCAGATTTTAGTTTGCTCCATTATTCACAGTAGAGGGAATAGCACAATCACTGTTAATGCTGAGGTCTTAAAGTCCATTTCTGTATCCTTAGTCATCTGGGTTATCTATATAGATAACCCTTCTTAGAAAACTCTAGGCTTCAGTCTGGCCATCTGTAGAAGGAAATGGAGAAATGATCTCTCTGTTCCACCCCTACTGTGTGACTGCATGAAACTGGTGTGATTTATGGACTCAATGGTACCATTCTCTACTGACATTCAGGTCCTTGCTTTAGGCCTTTCCAGAGCAATATTTTTGTTGTTATAACTTATGCCATGTTTCTTGTTCTGCCAATCATGTGAAATTCTCAAAATTTTTTCCATAGAAAACGTCCTTGGCAGGACTGAAACTAGAAAATGTTTTACTAACGGTAGATATGGCAGTTTATTATCATAATAATAATGAAAATGTTAATATCTAATGAACATATCGGGTAGCTATCTCCCCACCTTTTAATTTGTACTTGAGTGTTACCATCCTCCTCATTTCCTCTTCTCTGGACCAGTATCGATAAGCACTGTAACCAGGTGAAAAGACGGCAGAGTCCAGGGGTAGACAGGAAGAAGCCTCTAGATCATTTGATCCAACCCTTCTTCCTCGCATTTGATTCCCAAATCCTCTTTCACATTCGCACGAGAGTTAATTTCATTTTCTAAGAAAGGAGTAAGAACTGGATATGCAGGGTTGGTAAGTTTGATCCTGGGCGCATTCTAAAATTAATTCTGGCACGCAGAAAGACAGAATCTTCAACTTTCAAACTGTGAGAACCTCTGCATGCCCAGCAAGTGCTAGCTGCCCTGAGCATAGCTGGGCAAGAGCGAGGAGACGGATGACATGTTGGGCAATTCACCTAGCACATTACTGGCTGAAGAAAGTTCTTAAAAAGTTACAAAAGACATAAATTTGACCAACATTTGGCCCACACATATATATGTACTACATAAACCGTTAGGTAAGATGTATCTATTTTGATAGGGGCAGAGGTGACGTACTTTCATCTTAATTACGTATTCGACGCATGGTAAGTCTGTGGTTTAGCTAGTTTTGAGCAGATCCTATAATCATCACCTCAAAAGCTGTTTCCTTTTAAGAAAGTGTTGTGGGCAGTGATTCAGGGCACCAAAGAGATTACGATTTTTTGTTGTTAAGTGCGACATTTGTTGAAAGCTTTTGCTTTTAAATCACTGGTGTTAAGTATGAAACAAACTGAGATTTACACACTTAAATGCTATATATATTTCCTGCTTAGGTTTTTTAAAAACAGAGCTTCAAAAAAAAAAAATCAGAGCTTCACGGGCTATAAATTGTATATGCAGTATAGTGCCAATTACAAAAACTGTGAGAAAAAAACTCAGAAAATGTAAATTGCTGAATTTTCTGAAAAATTCCTGAAATTTGTTTAGCCATATAAGGTATTTATCACATAAAAGAGCCAATGGCAGTTGTTACCAGCATCATTTTGTTCCCTAAGATATTTCAACATGTTCCCCAATCTAAGATGTTGGAAAACTGTTCTAATATATTCCTAGCCTGTCAATTGGCTAAAAAGTCTTTGTAAATATCTATATAAACGCTGCAGTCTTTGTGAGTCAGTAGCTATGGGAAAAAAAACAAAAAGCACTAGCAGTATGACCCTCTCCCACTTGTCCTAATGAGATATGCTTGCTTCAAGACTAGCTGGATTATTTAATCACCAAGCCACACATCTAAACTAAACACGCCCAGCTTAGAACCAACGAAGCTCTAACTTTAATTGCTCATCCAAAGGTCCCCAGCAGAAAATGAAATTATGCAAAGCTACCCTAAAACCAAATGAAAACACTGTGTGCTCTCAAATTAGGGAAAGCAATAGATAATTAAGTATCTGCAAAAAGAGGGGATGCATCAGTCTCTTTGTGTGCCCAATTATGGCAGCAGGTGCAGGACGAGGTTGTCTATCCTGTCCTGTACCTAGGCCCTTGCTCCATCATTTATCCCTCTCCCCCATAACTTAGATGATGGTCTCTCCCATAAGAAAAGAAGAAAATCACAACTTTCTTTCAAATGTGTCTCCCCCTCAAGCTACCACCTCTTCTTCCTCTTCCTCTTCCTCAGTGTAGGAGGTAGGGAGGCTGCCTCAGTTTCCTGACACCCCCTCACTTTGCAGTCTGGCACCTATTCTGACCATCCCCCTTGGAGACCACCTCAAAGGTCTTTTTAGTCACCTGCCCCTCAGCTACAGAGCGCTCTAATGCTCCTTATCCGAGATCAACTCATCCATTTTCGTGGCTTTGCTATCACACCAACAGCACTCAAATCTGCCTCTTTAGGCCCATTCTCTCTCCAGAACACGAAACCCACACTTCCAGCTTTGTACTTTGTTTGTTTCCTAGCCCTGCTGTAACAAAGTACCACAACTGGATGGCTGAAACAACAGAAATTTATCGTCACAGCTCTGGAGGCCGGAAGCCCAAGATCGAGGTGTCAGCAGGCTTGGCTCCTTCGGAGGGCTGGGAGGGAGAATCTCTTCAGGCCTCCCTCCTGCCTTCCGGTAGCCTTAGGCATCGCTCGGCCTGCACAAGCATCGCTCCGATCTTGTCTTCACACGGTGTTCTCCCTGTGTGTCTTTACAGCATGTTCCCTCTGCGCATGTCTGAATCTAAATTTCCCCTTTTTTATAAGGACATGAGTCATATTGGATTAGGGCCCACTGTAATGACCTTATTTTAACTTGATTACCTCTTTACAGACCTTATCTCCAAATAAGATCACATTCTGAGGTACGGAGGGTTAGGACTCCAACATATTATTGGGGGGGGGGGACTCAAAAATCAGTATTTCCAAAATCAGCGCACTGCCTTCTCCTGAAACCTTCACTTGTACCACATTTCTTCGAGTCTCCTAAGCTCATGTGTCTCTTCCTCTCTTTACATCTAATCGGTTATCGATGCTGAAACCCCTCCTCCAGAGCATCTCCTAAACCTCTCCCCTCCTCTTCCTTCCCACAACTACCACACGAATTCAGGCTGAATTATCTTGCACCAACTCCATGGTGACCGTCTGCTAATAGACTTCTTCGCTCCAGTCTCTCTCTGATCTCTCTATATCCCAATTTATCTTATAAATTGCTGCCACATTAATCTTCCTAACAGACAGCTCTGACCCATTTCCTTCCCTAGAGAGGGGAAAAGAAGAAAAAAATAATAACTTC
This sequence comes from Equus quagga, assembly GCF_021613505.1. Lineage (NCBI taxonomy): Eukaryota > Metazoa > Chordata > Mammalia > Perissodactyla > Equidae > Equus > Equus quagga. The sequence goes on along the minus strand of NC_060268.1, from coordinate 111,083,597 downwards.
AAAGGCTCTTCTTGCCTTATGAATTAAGCACAAATCCCTGCCCCCAGTGGTCTTAGGACTCCCACCCTTCCAGGACTACCACAGCCCACATTCTCACGGAGCCTCTTTCCCCAACATGACCCCTGTGTTCCCCAGCTGCTTCAGTGAGGGACTTGACAAGGAAAGAGATGGCGCTCTCAAAGGGTTTTCACTGAAAAGCGTTTAAGGAAGGGGCCAAGGAGTGGTTGGGGAGGCTGCTGGGGTCCAACAGAGAGGGGGAGATACCTGGTGACCAGCAACAGTGGGCAGCTATTACCAGCCCTCTGTCTTACGCGACAGGGGGAGGTTGGGGGAGAATAGTGTTCCCAGTGTCCAGGAGCCCCCTGGACACAGAGCAGGGCAGAGACGAGTGAAAACCCACTAAGCTGGGAGAGAATATCAACACACTGCCTCTACTCACCTGGGAGCCTGTCTGCCCACCCTTCTCACTCCAATTCAACAAAATCCTACTCACCTTTAAAAGGCATATTAGTGATACAAAAGATTTTTTTTTATAAAAATGTAAAAACGTAACTCTTAAACAAATATAAAATGTATGTGTGACTAAGATTTTATTGAATTCATAATCAATGAAAGAACCAGTACGATGTTACAGCAGGTTCAAAGGAGAATGCACAGAACACACGAATACATAAGCCAATCAGGAAAACTGAAATGAATTTGCTTGCTGAGTGCAAAACTGCTCAATATCCACAACTGCATTCCACCAGATACGATTTGCATTTTCTATGATCAAGAATCAAACATTCAGGAATCATGACTATCAGTTTTCTACAACTTGACAGAGTTGTAAAATTGCTCAGAGACAAACGAAAGGCAGAGATAATCCAAATGGGTGAGTAAAGTAGACAGAGCACCCACAACTCTTTTTTTATTGGCCAAATTCACAGTTTTTCACAACCTTTCCCAACCGCTGGAAGGAAAGAAGTAAGGATGGAAGGAGGGAGGGAAGGAGGGAATGAAGGAAGGAAAGAAAAGGGCTTTGGCGTCAGAAAGACCTTGGGCACCACCAACAACATCGCTTACTCATTAATTGCCCTTGAGCAACTCATTTCACCTCTCTGCAACTCAGTTTCCTGATCTGCAAAAAAGCAATTAACTGCTTTACAGACTAAATGAATTGCTCTAGGAATCAAATGAATTGTGGCTATCCTGTCCGAGCTAAATGGTAGCCAAAATACTTGAGGTTCTCTCCTTTTCCTTCACTGTAAAATCATGGCGTTAGACCTGAAGTTCCTTTTCAGTCAGAAAATTCTGTGACTGTAAATCCATGAAGCCTGGGACAATCATAATGACCAGACATGAATGCCTCCCTCCTCAGCATCCTCTCCCATAACGGTTCTGTGCCTCTTACGTCCACTCTGCAGTAGAACATTTGCTTTTCCCTATTCCCCAGCCTACCCACCAGAGCTATAACAAACTCCTTGAAGGCAGGAAGAAGCTCAGATATATTTGAGTCCTAGCACCCGGCATGGTGCCTGGCACACAGTAGGTAGTCAACAAATATTTCAAAATGAACTAAAATAAATGACAGATCAAAACCACAATGAGATATCACCTAATACCTGTTAGAATGGCTATTAACAAAAAGACAAGAAATAACAAGTGATGGCAAGGATGTAGAGAAACAGGAACCCTTGGCACAGCTGGTGGGAATGTAAATTGGTGCAGCCACTAGGGAAAATCATATGGAGGTTCCCCAAAAAATTAAAAATAGAACTACCATAGGATCCAGCAGTCCCACTTCTGGGTATTTATGTGAATGAAACAAAAACACTCACTCGAAAAGATATCTGCTCCCCCATGTTCACTGCAGTATTATTTACAATAGTCAAGATATGGAAACAACCTAAGTGTCCACGATGGATGAAGAGATAAAGAAGTTGTGGTATATATATGCAAATGGAATATTAGTCAGCCATAAAAAAGAACAAAATCTTGCCATTTGTGACAACATAGATGGACCTTGAAGGCATTATGCTAAGTGAAATAAGTCAGACAAAGACAAATACTGAATGATCTCACTTGTACGTGGAATCTAAAGGCAAAAATCCCCAAAATAACTGAATTCATAGATACAGAGAACCAATTGGTGATTGCCAGACAATACTGTATTGTATATTTGAAAGTTGCTAAGAGAATAGATCTTAAAAGTTCTCATCACAAAAAAAAATATTTTGTAATTCTGTGTGGTGATTTATGTTAAACTAGACTTGTGATGATCATTTTACAATACATACAAATATACAAAATATATACAAATATATATAATATATACAAATTGTGTGTTGTACATACGAAACTATTATAATGTTATATGTCAATTATACCACAATAAAATAAATACATAGATATATGCATGTATACATACTAATGCAGTCCCATGGCAAAAAAAGAAAAAAGACAACACAGGGCATCGGAGCAGGCAGGGGTAAAACCACAACTCTCTTCTCCTTTATCAGTTTACATATCCTCTCTTGCCTAAGCAGGACTTAAACTGGGCCGATTTTGCAGGCTTTCCTGAGCGATGCTGTTCTCTGCAGCAGCAAAAGGACTTTAGACTCAATAACGATGCCCCACCTTCAGGAGACGAAGGCCCCCTTTCCTGTCACAAAGAGGACAGCAACAGAACCACACGTTTTAAGCTTCTTTGACAGCCATCAATCAGAAACAATTCATCTCAGCTTTTCATTTGTCTGCGACTCAAGAAGAAACATTTCCTGACGTTTCACTGAACCTCCTGGCCAGAACTTGTAAGCTGATCATAGCTCCCAACCGTGGGCACTGTCCTTGAGGACAAATCATGTCAGATGAGTCCAGGACCAAAGGGGACAGAGGGAATATTGTGGAAGACAATAAGGAGAGAGGTAAAAGGGCACTGAGGATGAAATCCAGCGAGTATGAGTGTGTGTGAATTTCTGCTAAATGTTTCAAGTGCCCTAGTCATCCTTCTGTATGTTGTTCTTCTCAGACAAGAAGAAAAGAAATTCTGCCCAGCCCTATAGGCTCCTAACTGTACATGTCCCTGAAGCACCGTTCTTTAAAATATTCTTTTTTCAAAAAAAAGGCACTTCGAAATGTATTTTCACCGCTTCGCCTGATCCCCCAAATTTCAACTGTGTCAAAAATAAAATGAATCAAAATTTTCAGAAACTACAAGTGGAATTTGCGGGATTTTCAGAGATCTATGTGGCATTTTACTGAAGTTTTAATTCCTGCCTTACATGCTGTTCCACATTCTGAGTGCTGTCTTTCGTGTTATTTTCACATCTTATATAAAATCTAATCTACTTTTACAGCCATTTACTCCACACGATAGAGGTAAAGGCTTTGAGTCCCCTACCATAGCCGCAAGCATCACCTCTTCACCTCCTGTCCCCTCTGAATTACGGAGCACAATCCTCACAGGACCATGAGCTCAGCGTTCCCACACCGATGTGTATAAGGTTCCACTGTTTTGACCCCTCAACTCTACGGGAGACCCCCAAGGTATATCCTCTGTACCTGGTATTACGCTGTGAACAAACCAGGTACCCAACTTGTGTGTCTGAATTAAGATAACCTAGTAAACTTTGCATACATTTGCTCTATTCTGCATATATTATCTAAAATATTGTCTCACAGAATCAGTTCAACTCAATTCCCCAAACATTTCACGAGGGCCTGTTACCGGGTACATATCCTGCGAGGCACTGGGAGTCTAAGAAATTCACACTCGAAAATATAGAGCATATTCCCTCAGAGGGAAGCATGGCATCAAGTTTCCCTCCGGTTTTAAAACACATTCCTCTCCAGCAGAAAGGGACCCCATCTGGTCTTTAAGAGTTTACGTTCTAGAGCCACCTGCTTGGATCTGAAAGTAGCTCCACAGCTGTGCCTACAGACATGGGCCCAGCGACCAGACTTATCTGGACCTTCCTCTGAGGGATCTTGCAAGGATTTCATGAGAAAAGGCATGGAAATACTTAGAGCAGACATTCTGGACCACACACAGAAATGAACCTACAAGAAATAAGGCCACTAACACTAGAAGGTAGCTAACTATATAAAACACCCCTTGGCCTCCTGACCACACCAGAGAGATGGCTACCCCTCAGGACTGTCACTGTACCTCATATGAGAGGAGGAACTTCCGTCAGCCTCTGGAGCTGTTCAGATGTGCCCTAAGAATGCCCCAGACAACCTCATAAAGACATGAGGACACCATTTTCCCTAAGCACTGAGAGGTGCTAGCTTGTGGTCAGCCCGGCCACTATCAAAATGGCGCCTCTCACAGCCAGTTCACCCATGAGCCCTGTCATGTACTCCTGTCAAAAACACAAAAACAAAAACCCAAAGTACTGCAAGCAGTAACAGAGACTAACACTTCACTGCTACCCAGGTACTAATTTAATAGAATATCACTTTAGGGTCAAAATTTGATAAAAGAAATACGGAGTACTAGCTTTCTTTCGTGTGCATGTATGTGTGTGTGTGAGACCAAAATTTCCCCCTGAAAATATCCTTGAATGTGAAATAAAGATAAACTCCAGTGAAATCTGAAAGAAGTTAAATCATAATTCCTTTTATTTTAATAACCAGAAACCCGCTGTGGAAAATAAGTAAGCACAACTTTTAATGGATATAAACTCAGTGTAACATTTAGTACTTATTTTAACAGTGTCCCAATTTACTCAACAGTAAGGATTTGATTTTTCCTGTAATCTTTCTTTTTACTTTTCTCTTTTTTTTTTGTCCTCTCAAAACACATCTTTGGTTATGTATTAAATATGAGTGAAATTCACAGGTTCATGTGAACATTAAGAGTCAGATTCTAAATTCAGAGGGAAATAAAACAACTAAAAATTTATTTAGAAGTGGAACAAATGTACAAAAAGCTTTTAAATCACAAAATTGTTTTAAGGGAAAAAAAAGTGCTTGCCAGAGCAGAAAAAATAAATTGACCACATCAAGTTGCTCTTCCTGCCTCGCTGATGGGCATGTGTGAGCCCGTGTTGCTCACCAATCATACATGAGGTTCCCCACACCCTGAGAAGTGTGTGTCCCTGCGAACAAGTGTGAGCTCACAGCACCCACCCGTAACTCCCGCCTCAACCCTCCTCTGACTCAGCAGGCCCCGTCACCCTCTGAGCTCCCACAGCACTTTCTGCTGTTCCACTCTGCCCTCACTCTCCAGGTAAATTTTAGGTTTTCGTCAGGTTAATTGGTAAATACTGATCATCATTTAGTGACAGTAGGTCCCCAGGCACAGCCACCTAGTGGAGGTCTCACCTGGGCACAAGTGTTGGCGGCTCTAGCTCTCTCTGTCCCTTCTTCTGGGGAGAACTCTGCTTGGATAATGACAGTGGAAGCAATTACATGCAGGTCCTCTGGACACTCCAAGTTAGTAATAGGGAAAGCTTCAGATTTCCGTTTCATTGTAGAAATGTCACTACAAGAACTTTCACTGGGCCACAGGACCCAGAGAACATACCTCCTATATGGGCTCTGAAGCCAAGTGTAACATTGTAGGAAACCCCAGAAATATGTGTCACTTCCTCACTAGCCCAAGTAATAATAAGAAGTCAAAGAAGCACTTCAAAGCCAAGATAGTGGAGAGGATTAGCAAAGAAGGCTGCTGGGGTTTTGTTAATGACCCTGTGATCCACCAGAATGAGAATTTCCAGGGACCCCAGGACCATTGGAAGTATGCATTTCTAGTCCAAGGGCAAGGTTTTACTACACACATCCGTCTAAACTGTTTGAGTCTGGTCTACCCCACAACTCATAACAAGACAACATAAAACTAACTCAGAGAGCCCCTCAGAGATAACTAATGCCCCATTTTATCTTTCCTGAAAGAATTTTACAGGACCCCAGCAACCACGAAGTCACACAACCACTTATTAGCAGAGTCCCCATCCCAATGTTCTTCCCACAATTAATAAAGATGAAAGTAAGTGGATAAAACTGCTCTACCCAGATGCCCCTGCGATGCCCTGGAAGTCACCTCACCACCTAGAAGCTTCTCATTTGAAATACAAAGTCTGGCTAGAACCCAGTGTCTCTCTTGGGCAGCCCCAATCACTGGGACTCACTTAATCCTTCACTCATTCTCTCTCTGTAGTCCACTTGCCTCAGTAACCGTAAGGAACTTCCCTCTGGCAAATTCCCCTTACAAGCCTGAGACCAGATGTGCTCCCCTGCTGGCCCAGGAGCCAGGCAGCCCTCCCACGGCCTCAAACGTCACCTGGCCTGTCTCAGCCACACGCCTCCTCTGTCCTCCTTTCAGAATTTAACCCACTGACCTCCTACTCTTCCGCCTCTCGAAGGGATCTTACTTCTACCCGCCCGCCCCCACTTCCACCCTCCCGCCCCCGCTCTCTTTGCCTACTTCCCTCATAACAGGTTCCCTCCCTCTCCCTCTGCATTCGAACACATTCAGGGGATCTTTACATTTAACTGCGGGAGAAAAGAAGGAGGAAAATTTCTCTTGTCCCAGTCTTCCATTTGCCTGAAGATTTCTCTCAAGCCTGTCCTTGTAGTTAACACTGCCCTAAGCATCATGGGAAACTAACGCCCCCAACATGGTGGCAGCCCTCCCACAGAGCATTAGGGGACCAAAATTAGGATCACAAATAAGTGATAAGATGTGTAGAACTGGGAAGCTCAAGAGATGGTAGAAAAAGATAAATTCAGAATTGCGTGGAGTGATCCAAGAAAGCTCCACGAAGGATGGGGAACTTAAATAAGGTGCCAAAAAACAGTTTATAGAAGGTCATGAGCTAAGTAGAGGAGACTGGATGTGACAGGGAGCTGGAACTTAGGCATGGTGGCACGGACACAAGGGTTTCAGGAAGATCAGAATGGCAGGAGAATTCAAGGTGGCCTGCAAATGGATGGGGGCGGGGGGATGACAAAGGCTAGAACCTAAGTACAGGGCTAGGACAAAAATCTCAATCTGAGCTAGACTGCCAAGGAAAACATGACAGGAGATGGTGACAAATTAGATACAGGGGGAGAAAAAAAGAACTAAACCAACGCATGGAGGGCCTACCATGCGCCACGCACTGTAACAGGGTTTTCACATAAATTCCATCATACGATCATCAAAAACCCCTCTGAGATGCCCAATATTTTTGTTATAAGGGAAATTTTAAAAATTTTCTTGAGTCCATTAGCTAGGTACTGGTGAATTCAGGCCTCAGACCCAGGTCTTCTGAAGGCTAGGATCAGACTGGTGTTTCTAAGCCAGAGCCTGAAATGGCAGTGCCACTGGCCAACACAGAGCCACTAGGAGGAAGAGCCTCCTGGGGACCAAATACGGGTGAGCTCAGCATGGTGTGTCCAGATTCCAGAGGTACGTCCAGATGTAGAAGGGGAGTCAAAACAGAGGCCGTGGGGAGCTGGGAATAAGGGGCTGGGGGCTGTCAGATCTATAGTGAGTTTCTTCCACAGGAAGGAACAGCTTTGGAAAAGTTCCTATAATTTTCTGGCTCTCAGAGCTAAATGAAGTCATTGTTAAGATTTTTTTAAATCTATTATTCCAAGGATCCCAGACTTTGTGGCACAGATAAGCTCACGGAGGCAGAAGAGACAGAATAGGAAATAGGACAGAATCTTTTGGGATAAACACAGACTTGGAGTAGAAGGAGTGAAAAGAACCTCAAAAAAGCATGAGCAGAAAAATATAGAAATAACTCAGAATGTGCCATATCTCCAAAGCCAAACAGAGGAGCTTCAAAAAGGAGAGCAAGGTTAGTAGAGTTTGAGGGGCCTAAGGAACAGCGATAGAGAGAAGCACTCAGATTCGGCATGGAGGAGGATGCTGGTAACATCCAGCAAAGTGGTTTTAACAGGGGAGAGAAGCTAGATGACAACTACAAGGAGAGGTGGAGATGAGCAGTGGGTGGAAACCACATTTGGAGGAATTAAGCACTAAATCAGGCATCAGGGTCAAACAAAGACATTTTAGATGAGAGAAATCAGGATGTTTCAAGATCAACCAGAAGGAACAAGCGGAAAGGGAGGTAAAGCAAGGATGGAATATGTGCAAGATTCCTGTCAAGGACCAGTGAGTAAGTACTGAGATCTAGGACACACACACACGAGGGACTGGAACTTTAGAAAGGAGGAAAGAAACCTCCCTTTCAGTGGCTGGAAGAACAAGCGGGCAGATTTAGACAGTGAACCCTAGAAGGAGAAGATAAGGATAAAAATGAGGCAGGCATCTATTCTACAAAGAATGGTGTGCTGATAAACTACCATTTTGGCAATTCTTCAGAGATTTTCACACGCTTTGCATTACTCTAGGCTGCTGTTATGGACTGAACATTTGTGTCCCCCTAAACTCACATGTTAAAATCCTAACTCCCAAGGGGATAGTATTAGGCAGTAGGACCTTTAGAGGAAATTAGGTCACGAGGGTGGGACCCTCATGAACGGGATTAGTGCCCTTAGAAAAAGAAACACAAGAGAGATGATTTCTGTCTCAGCCACATGATGATATAATAAGAAGATGGGCATCTGCAGACCAGGAAGAGAGCCCTCATCACACACTGGATCAACCAGCACTTGACCTTGGACTCCCGGATCTCCAGGACTGTGAGACATAAATGTTTGTTGTTTAAGCCACCCAGTATACACTACTCTGTTACAGCAACCTGAACTAAGAGAGGCACTAACGTGGAGTGGGACACTGGGCCAAATTATTTCAGCTCCCTGAGCTTAATTTCTTCATCTGCAAAATGATGGGGGAGGGGGAGGCAGGGATAGACTGGGTAACTTTTTCTAAAGGTCTCTTCATAGCCCAATATCCTAGAGTTTATACATGTACTTTTCCTTCTAATTGCTTCATGCCATCCTCTAAATCTTTTCTTTGTGATTATAATTGCAGCCCACTTCTCTCATTTCGAACGCTTCCTTAATACCTACTATCATGCCATGCATACAGAAGGTGTTCAACAAATGTTTTCCTGAATTAATAAAATTCCCATAATGTCAGAGTTTCAGGAGACAAATGTGTGCTTCATCATCTCTCCCTCTGCCCCAACAGCTGTCTCTAGAAGCAGTCACCAGAAGCTGTAGTCCTTTCCTGGGTAATTCAGCCTTGATAAAAACACTTATCTAAAGTCAAAGTACAAATAGGAATGAATGTCAAATAAATTAATGCCCTAAGTGTTTTAAATCCCACCCTTCCTGCCAATGTGTACACACAAACATCTAAGTCAAAAAATAAGCCTGGATGGGTTTTCCATCAGTTCCGTGAAAAAATACCACAGCCCACGTCTATCTAAAGCTTCTCACACCTTCATTATCCAGGGAGCCAAAGGTGCCAATTCCCACTGCTCACTCAGGGTCTGTTCATTTGCACCCTGTGACATTCCTACAGCTGAGAAATCTGATTGCATATCCTGTTTGCTGTAAATCGAAAACACACTTGAGCAGCTGATAAAGCGGGCTTTCTCTCCCACAAAGGACATTAGCCAAAGATCTCAGTTTTAGTCTTGGTTCTGCACGGCTGAGCCTCTGACTTCCTACAATTAACCTTCCTCCACCTCTACAAACTCGAGCTAAATATTTCAGCCCAATCTATTTCACAGTATTGTGCAGTGGCATCTCTACTTTATGATTATTACTATTAACTGCTGAATACTTTCTAAGATGCTTCCTGTTACTATCGAGCAAGATGTATAAGCATGGAGAAGAAATCTACAGTGAAATAGTTCATTCTGCAAAAGAAGGCCAGAGGAAAGCTAGAAGCATATTTATCAGGATAATTTTTGCAGCCAGGACTAAGTTTTAAGTCTCAGCGCATATATAAAGACAAAACTACAAGACACAGTATACCCCAGGAGTAGCTCAACTGTACTTACACAGATGAAAGAAACAAAGTACACAGAATCAACCCTTGTCCAAGGTTATTTTACATCATGGTTTTCTTAAAGTCAAGGAATTCCGTCTATAAAATTCTGCATGATTGCTTGAAAAAAAGAGTGTAACTAAAAAGATTCATGTTTTTAAGTACCAAATTATAATTCATTGCTATATTAGTAAACTTAGTAAAATTTTAAAATAAAATAAACATCACATTCCAAATCATGGGGATGTTTGGAAACAAGAGTGAAGAAACGCATCACGGGGCCGAAGGCTTAGTTTCTGATAGGATTCTTCTAAGTGTCCAGCACATCCAGAGCCGACATGGACACATTCTCAATTTCTCTCAGAGATAAACATATTGGAGTGGGCAAGCTTCCAGATGGTGGGGGAGCCACTGAATAGAAGATGGTCCTTCATCTGTATAACCGTTTGAAGGGAATGTTAGCAAGCTCACAACCGCATAAAGGAAAAGAGATGAGAGAGGGGCTGGCACGGGCTAAACAGTGCAAAAACTCCCCTTCGCAAGAGAAGAACTAATTCACGGCAGCAGACACAACTCATGACTACAGTCCACTACAGACTACACCTCTGCTTCCCTTAGCAGTGACTTCTTCCAGAACAAGAAGAAGGAAAAAAAGCTTTCTGTGGACAGAAAGATGCCAAAGATGCTTCAACGGGCTGCAGTGCTTGAATAAAAATCCAAGATAATAGTTAAGGTGCTCTAATCAGAATAAATGAAATGTCTAGTCAACTTCACAGTTATGGTCTCTTAATGACTGTTTGATTTTCTTTCTTAAGTACAACAGCTTCATCCATAATCTATAACTACTGTATCTAGGTGTACAGATTATTAATATTCCCTGGGCTATTAAAAAAAAGAAATAATTCACATGGACAAGATTACACACAACAGAGAAATAAATGCCCCAGAAAAAAAAAAGATGAATTTACCGTAAGAACTACATTCTCTCCATTACTAACTCGGTTACCACTTGCGGACCATTAACATTCTTAGGTTAAAAGAATAAAATAGAAAGGAGCAAGGCAGGAGACAGAGGAGTTGATAAAAGATTTGAGGATTTCCATATAAAATTCCAAAATTTAGAGGAAAAGAAATATTTTCCTTTTAGATGTTAACGCTACACCAAAAAATTCCCCTGCTCCATTGTGCTACCTCCTTCAAGGTCATTTATCATCAGCACGACAACCTACGGATGTTTTATTAAAAGAAAACTCCCAGCCTAGGACTGCCAGATCTCTACCCAGGACCCACTTATCAAAGGTGTTGCTCCAGTTGACAGGCAGCTGTCGAGTGGCACAGAGTTAACATGACTTTATATGTACAGAAGCCCAGCAGCAAGCACAGGACGTCCATCTCCATTAAGCATTCTGATAACACCACCTCCATGAGCTCAGCTTAACATTTAAGCCTGCAGGCAGCCCTTGATGCACAAAGCCTGCCAAAATTTCCTAGCTAATTTTAACCCCATGGAGTCAAAAAAAAAAAAATGAATTTAAAAATTACAAAGTAACTAAATATTCTGTTCACCTGAACAAAAGATCTGGTGGTTTTCAGAAACATCTATTCATGTGGCTTTTATTATTTTTTTTAAAACCTTACAGACACTTTTCCACACATATACACACACAAAAATAAACTATATCACCAGTAGGCTTAAAATATTCCCCGTGAACAAGGTTTTAGTGAACAGCTTCAGAGCTGATCTTGGGCCAGTAGCACCGCCAACAGCATATGCAATGGTGCAAAACACGCAGCCATTAGGTCGAATCATTCACCTTCTGATGCGTACCTTGGATTTTATCCGTTCTAAAGATTTTCCCCCTTAATGCAAAAATGAGTGCCAAAAAAAAAAATTTCGAAGAGTATAAAGGAAAAAACGGTCACTTACAATATTCTTGGACAAATTTACTGTTTTCACTTGTTTAGCACTCAAAACCTAAACCTAAAAGTTACTGTCTGGTAAATATTTCAAAATTTAACTATTTCTGTGACTTTCTGCGGTTGTGGAAGTAACTGTAACCGGGAAGTGATATCTTGTCCACTGTTGAGGGGAGAAGTGACCGCAGAAGCTGCAGTCTGGGGCGGCGGTGGGGGAATCCTGGAAGGGACCGTCCCTCGGAGAGGAGGACAGGAGTGGAGGGGAGGACCGACGGGACGGAAAGGATGCTGCAAACGCTAACTAGGCTATTCTTAAGACAAAGTTGGGGCATTTTCTTGGGTTAGAGGCTCTCCAGTCCCAGCTCTGAGGGAGCAATGCCTCAGCCTGGGAGTATCTGCAGCGTCCGAACAAATCAGGAGAGGAAGCAGCAGCGCCAAGAGGTACTTAGGGAGGAAAAATTGTATTCGCGTGGAGCCAACCTTTCCCTGCTGCCACCCAGTGTGGAAATTCCGGGCAGCCATCCTGCCCTTACACACACACACACACACACACACACACACACACACACTTTGCTGCACTCGGCATTCAATAAGCCAGCATTTAGAGAACGACACGTTCGCGCTGTCCTCCCCCCGCCCCCGCGCGCGCGTGCACACACACACACACTCGCTTCCTATCCCTTCCACGTTCTACAAGCAGTCACAGCATCACCACGGCCCCAGCCCGGGGAGCTGCGGGGGCCAGGAAGGCGACTCTCCCGCCCCTTCGCAACAGCCCAACTTGGGGGACAGCTTCGGGCAGCGGCCGGCCAGCCCCGGCGCGCGCCACGCCGAGGAGGCGAATCCCTGGGCTGCGCGACAGCGCGCGGGGCCAGCCCGAAAGCCGGAGAACCCGCGCCGCGGCGGAATTCCCGGCGACAGCGCGCGGCCCCGCCGGCCACCCTGTCTGCACCCTCCCACGGCTAGCCCGGAAGGTCCCAGCCCCGCCGACCAGTCAGGCCGGACCGGCCGCCTCCTCCTCCCCCGTCCTCGGTGCCCCGGGACCGAGCCCGTGCGCCTCCCGCCAGCTCGCCGCGCTCTCGCCGCCTTGGTCCCCTGGCTTTACACACGCGCGCACAGACACGCACCTCCCCTGGCCCCAACAAGCACACCTGCACACACTGGCGGATGCCCGGCTCCTCAGACATCCCCCATGGGCACCCCCCCCGCCCCAGCCCGCGCGTCCCACTGCCCGCTGTCACTCGCCCAGACCCAGCTAGCGGATGCCCCGGCGGCCCCTGCCCCTGGGGAACACAAAACGCGCGGCGCTTACAGTTCGCAGGAACTGGATCTCATCCTCGCCCTCGCCCCCATCGGCCATGGCTCCGCGCCTTCTCGCCGGGGCCGGCTCCCTAGCCCCGCGGAGCCCGGCGGCGGCGGCGGCGGCGGCGGCCCCTCGCGCTGCCTCCTGCTGCTGCTGCTGCTGCTGCTGCTGCTGCTACCCGGAGCCGGGGGCGGGCGGGGGCCGCGGCTGCTGGGTGCCGAGCGCCAGGCGGTCCCCGCCTGCAGAGCTGAGGAGGCGCGGGCAGGCGGGCGGGGGCGGCCGGGGCGGGAGCCACCCTGCGCCGCACTGTGTGGGAGGAGGGCGACCCGGGCTGGAGGACGCGGGGAGGTGGCCCCGCAGCCCCGCCGCGCCTGCTTCGCGCTCCCCGCCCGCAGCAGGCGGACTGCTCTGCCCTGGCTCCTCCGGGCGAGTGCGCCGAGCCCGCCGAGCCCGGGTGAGTGCCGCGGTGGGGGCGGGGAGTGGGGGCGGGCGCGCGGGGAGGAGCTCGCCGGCTCCCCTCTACTGCAGGTAATCCGCAGCCCGCTCCTCCGGGCCGCCAAAGCCGAGGCCCAGCGCCGCTTACTGGCTGCGCTGGGTATCGGAGCCAGAGCGCGCCCGACGAGCGCACGGCCGCCTACCTGCGCCCTTCTGGAGCGCCTGGGCTCCTCCGCCTGCCCCTTCTGCCCTTAGACCCGGCGCTGGCGTTCCTCCCTCCGGGAAGGGGCAATGGCAGTAACTTCCACAGCACTTTAGGTCGCACGCAAGGATCATCCTTCATCCGGATGCGCCGGGTGTGTAGTCTCCAACTAAAGGTTACCCAACGCAGGGTATTTTAAACTTGGATTCCCTCCATTCCCCATCAACATGAGAATTCTTCAGTAGTATCTAGTTTCGGGATACCATGCTTTTCACGGATAAACCGCACAAAATTCATGGTGCATTAGCAGAGCATTAACAGAGTCATTCAACAAATATACGGTGAGTGCCTATGCCAGACACTGGGGTACAAGACAGACCGGAGTTTGTATTTTAGAACTGCAAACCTTAATTTAACAAAAAATTGCGATGATTGATGGGATAACATCTGCAGGTGCGAATCCCTGATGAGCCGCAACCTTCCGTGCAATAGCCCATCACATTGCCGTTTGATAAACGGCTGTGACTAAGAAAATGCAGGGTCTGACACAATCTGGGCAAGAATTAGCACTTGTCTCTTATTCCTAGTCCACAGCTCTTTCATTTAGGAAACTTAAAAATAGTATATGCAAAACAAAGGTTCCAAATGACAATCCTACAAAGGTGCAGAAACTGTAAAATGGAGGCTTTTGCATCACTTTACCTACATTACACATTTTGCAACATCTTGTTAGTTATTCAACTCTGCTGGGAAGTTCTACGCAGCTTACATTTTATTTTCAGCTTTTATTAACTTTATACTTACCGAGCTGGTTTTGCCTATTTCCAGTGGAATAAATACCATGAAGAATATCTCTGTAAGTGCTCTCCCTCCCTGGTGAGACTAGTAATGCTCAGCTCTATCTCATGATACTAGTCATCTTACCCAAGTCCTTGACATACTCCTGTATATTGATCCATGACAACTAACCAATTCTTAAACCATTATAATTTACGTGAATTTTTACTCCCAGGAACCTCTAAACCAGCAATCCAAGAGCTTGCAAAAGATAAAAGTCCTCCACAAGGGATGAATATTTCTGAAATTGGCTCATAATTTATGTTAAATTATTTGATCTTCCAAACTTAAGACATGTCAAATTGACATTTTCAAGTATTTCATTTGGAACTATGCATAGACAGTTTCTTAATTAAAATAAACATACATACTCTACTTTGGGGAATTACTCCATTCTACCCATATGGTAGGTAAAATATTATAAAAACTCTAACTCACCAGTTTTTCATTTGGGCACTTTAACCAGGTTGCAAACTTTTCTAACAAGAGTTACATTTAGTATTTCTTTAATTCTCTCAACATGAGTGACATAGTGCTAGATGGCCTCAGTACTCAATGATTATGATTCACCACATACAGTCTTCAACAGCAAATAGACTTAGAGCAGGGGATGTTTATAAAACATACGACTTATGTGGACTTTAAAACACAAAAATGCATTGCTATGAAGTTTACAGATCTCTGTACTGAAAGTATAAAAACATGTTTGACAATGATACATAGTATTTATTTATTTTGTTGAGGAAGATTTGTCCTAAGATAACATCTGTTACCAATCTTCCTCTTTTTTTTTTTTTCTTGAGAAAGATTAGCCCTGAGCTAACATCCACGCCAGTCTTCCTCTATTTTGTGTGTGGGTTACTGCCACAGCACGGCTGATGAGTGATGTAGGTCCATACCCGGGACCCAGACCTGTGAACCTGGGCCACTGAAGTGGAGCACACCATCGGGTCAGCCCCTACTTAACCACTATGCCATGGGGTCAGCCCCCGTAATATTTATCTTTAAAAGGAGAGCCTCAAATATCGCAAGTGATTTAATATTGGTGGTGAGTATATGGGTGTCATATTATGTATGGTACTCTGGTACTTTTGATATATTTCATAATTTAAAAATTGGGATAATTTTTACAAGAAAACTGCTAAAGCTACTAAAGGCTATGGGAATTTTTTATTTAAAATGTTTTTTATTTTGACTGTTTGGTTTAGTTTTATGTACGATTTCCTACTTTCTTCTTCTGGTGAACAACTGTAGTGAGAAAAATTGTTTTTGACTGGAAAGATCATAAAATGGCAGGATGAGACTAATCTCAATTTTAGATATAATTTTAATTGAGAAAAAGAAATATTTGGATACAGCTTATGTTCAATGTCTTTAATCCTTTTTTTTTTTTTTTAAAGATTGGCCTTGAGCTAACATCTGTTGCCAGTCTTTATTTTTTTTCTTCTTCTCCCCAAAGCCCCCCAGTACACAGTTGTACATTCCAGTTGTGAGCGCCTCTGGTTGTGCTATGTGGGACGCCACCTCAGCATGGCTTGATGAACAGTGCTAGGTTGGTGCCCGGGATCCAGAGCAGCAAAACTCTGGGCCGCCAAAGCAGAGGGCATGAGCTTAACCATTCAGCTAGGGGGCCGGCCCCACAATGTCTTTAATTCTTATTGTAGACTTAAGCTATAAGAGATTAGCAAGTACACGTTTTCACAGGCACAAAACTATAGTTCATAAAACAGAAAAAAATATATTTTTTATTTAGTATTTTCATAAGCATACAATACCTGATATCTATGGAGTTTGTAATTTTTATAAAAATGTTTCTTATATTCTAAATGCATAGTGTGTATAATAGTTTATTTTGCTTTTTGCTACTGAAATTTGTCATTTTAATATTGCTTTATTGGAATCTTTACACTCAATAGATGTTGTGTTTCCCATAATACTCCACTTTAGGACTTTATTAATCATAATGAAGAATAATTTAGAGGATGATATTTCTATATTTTTTAGTCCAAATTTGGGAAATGTTTTTCTTTATGACCAGTTTTATACACTGAAAGTGAGGGAAAAATTCATATTTCCTTTTTTCTTTGATTCAAATTTTTCTACAGTCATCTCATTCAGAATGGGCCAGGGTAGCCCTCTATTCACGTGGCAGGACTCTGGGCATTCTTAAAGAAGAAAAAATTAAGACAGATGTAAGATTTTTCATTTTGACTTCCAGCTTACTAAGCTCACCAATGATGTATGTGAGCATTAGAAAATTAAGCTCTTTCTCGAGATTTCTACAGAAAGTCTGCTAAAAGACTCAGTGCTGTCATTTTAATTCAGCTTCTTTCAGTTAAGACCACACAAAGACCTTACTGCTGAAGTGAAAGCCTCTGGAATTATCCCTAGATCCTTATTTTAGGATTGGAGCAGCCCTAACATCTCAAGGGTTAGCCCATTCCTTGTCAACTCAGATATCCAGTTTCAATATCTCTTAG
The DNA here is from genome assembly GCF_021613505.1 of Equus quagga. Classification (NCBI taxonomy): domain Eukaryota; kingdom Metazoa; phylum Chordata; class Mammalia; order Perissodactyla; family Equidae; genus Equus; species Equus quagga. Next base: position 111,066,543 of record NC_060268.1, on the reverse strand, counting down.
AAAGGTTTCATAGCATTTCTTCGTATCCCATTTCAGAACTTAACAAACCAAAATTTTATTATTTTGTTTTGTTCTGTTTTGAGGAAGATTAGCCATGAGCTAACTGCTGCCAATACTCCTCTTTTTGCTGAGAAAGACTGGCCCTGAGCTCACATCCGTGCCCATCTTCCTCTCCTTTATACATGGGACACCTACCACAGCATGGCGTGTCAAGCGGTGCCATGTCCGCACCCGGGATCGGAACCAGCGAACCCCAGGCTGCCGAAGTGGAACGTGCACACTTAACCTCTGTGCCACCGGGCTGGCCCCAACAAAGCAAAATTTTAGAAAATTTCCATTTTATTTACACCTTTGTTACCTGGATTCTAGAACATGACAGTTCTAATGTGGACCTGAACTAAAAGTAAACGCCAGTAGATCCAGGAACTCACGGCAAGCTGGCCCCAGGCCTCACAGGCTGAATCTCTGGGTCTGCGTTAATGCTGGGTGGCCAGGAATGATGTCAGGAACGATGATGGTGACGATAAAGGCTCATTTACTGAGAATTTATTGTGCTCAGCCACTTTATTTTTGTTTCTTTTCGTCTTCAGAGCAATGCCATCTTAGAGAAAAGGAGCCCAAGGGTTAGAGAAGTTAAGTAACTTGACCAAGATTACACAGCTGCTGAGCAAGGAGGCAGGGGTCTGAGGCCTCCAAACCCGAGCTCTTTATGCTATTGCCCCTCCCCCATCCCAGCGTGGAAAACACTAGAAAAGTCTAGACCAGCAGGAACTAAAAAAGGGCCTCACAGCCCCAGGAGATTTATTCCTAGTTTCGAGTCAACCCTTGGGGTCCTGCTAGCTCATGGAAGGCCACGTGAGTTCTGCATAAGGAAACAGGGATTACTATGTGCTTAGAAATAAAATCCAACTTATGCCCTCCTCCAGAGTTGGGATTCTTCGGGGAAATCAGTTTTTTAAGGCTCGAAAGTTATTCATCACTATCTTATCAGTTCCCTAAATTGATCTAAACATTAGGAAGCCAGAAACTATAATTAGTATTCTGATCGGTACTGAACAGCATATGGACGATAAAAGTGAACAGGATCTGTTCCTTGGGGTCAGCAGAGCCCTTGACATCACAGAGAGGGTTGACCCTACATGACTGAAACTTTGCTAATTAATCACCCTCTCTTCTGAAAGAGGTTTTCCTGAGGAGGTGTGGGCTCCCCCGAGACATCTGCAGCCCGAATCACCTCAGTGGCTTTACAAGTAGGTCACTATGGCTGTCACACACCCGCTAAGGCAGGTCTTCCTCCTGGCTTGCCTATTTCTATTGTACCACAACTTGGATGAAAACCTAATCATCCTCTTTGATTCCTCTCTGTTATGGACTGAATGTCTGTGTCCCCCCAAATTCATATTTGAAGCCTGACTCCCAATGTGATGGTATTTGGAGGTGGGACCTTTGGGAGGTACTTAAGTTCAGATGAGGCCATGAGGGTGGGACCCCCATGATGGGCTTAATGCCCTTATAAGAAGGGGAAGGGAGAAAAGAGAAGTCATATCAGCACACAGCGAGATGGCAGCTGCCTACAAGCCAAAAGAAGAGGCCTTAGAATGAAAGCTACCTTGCGAGCCCTTGATCTTGGGCTTCGCAGCCTCCAGAACTATGAGGATTACATTTCTGTTGTGTAAGCTTCTCAGTCTGTGGGATTTTGTTCTGGCAGCCCAAGCGCACTGAGACACTCCCTCGCCTTCACCACCCATCGGTGTCCTATTATGGTTCCTTAGTCATGGCAGCTCCTTACTGCCACTCAGAACTGGAGCCACTGAAGAATGGCTCCCAGACAGCTACCATATTGCGTTCCAACCCCCTAGCCTGGCATTTGAGGCCCTCCAGGATAGAGACCTCCACATACCTTTTCCATATTTATTTCCAAATATACCTTGTTTGGGCCCCACACCAGGCTGCTGTTCCTCAGATAACATGTGTGCATTAATCAAAGTGCCTTTTCTTTTGCTGTTTCTTCTGCCACCTAGGGCCACAAAATCCTGTCAAAATCTGCTCCATCCTCCTAGGAACAGTTCAAAGCCCACTTCTGGGCTTGATTACTCTGGCCAGAGATAGTAAGTTCCTCCTGAAGCACAGCCCTTCATCCTGTGTTGCCAAGGATTGTCGTTATGCATCTAAGGAGAGTGTCCCCCAAATGCACTCACACCCACCTAGAGGCATCTGCTTTTCATCATGCTTGTTCTTCGTAGATAGTAATCAAGAATGTCTTCTCTCCATGGTCATAGATTGCTAGTCACTGCTACCACTTTGTATGTGACTTTCCAGTTTCGTTTTCCTTTTAAGGAAATTCCATTTTGAAACACCATTCTTCTTTCTATCACTTCTTCTACATGGAAGTCATTCATTAATGGCAAGGTACTGACCACCTGGTTGTGCTCATAACACAAAACTAACCTAAAAACCTTTATGAATAGAGAGTCTGTTCCAGAATAGGACTAATCTCTCCAATGTCTTCCAGGTTCTCACATAATAACATAGGACATGAGCAGGTTCTTGGAATCCTTCATTCTTTCATTCCTTCATTCAGCAAATATTTATTGAGCATCTAGTATGTACCAAGCCTTGTCCTAGTGAATAAAGCACAGGCCCCATGTTCATGGGCTTTATTCTAGGGGAGGAGATAGACATAAACAAATAAATATATATGTCAAGAGCATTCCGTGCTATGAAGAAATATGAAGCAGGATAAGGGGATAGGAGTAACAGAGGGGACTATTTTATAGATAAAATGGTCAGGGGAGGCATCTCTGATGAAGTCACATGGCAGCGGTGACTTGAATCAAGTGAGAGAATGAGCCTCATGGGTTTCTGGAGGAGGAGCATTCCACGCAGAAGGGCTGGTATGTGCAAAAACTTTGAGGTGAGATGGCATTTTGAAGGGCAGTGTAATGGGCAGAGCAAGGGAGTGAAAGGATGGTGGGCAATGAGGTCAGGGGGCGGTGAACATGTACATGTCCTGCCCCATTCCGAGTGGTAACACCCATCACCTTTTCAAGAAAGAGGGTCTAGTGTGCTAGGCCAGTTGGCTACCCATTTTAACAATTAACCTGAATCTCCATGCTCTGTGCATCTAGGAGTCTTCCACCTGAGTATAAATTCTCTTTATCTGTCAAATTTTGCTGAGGTCCAACTTGATGGATTATATTTATTTATTGTTATACTATGGCACCCTGTATTCTACCACCCTTGCTATTGATGGTAAATGGGTAAAACAAAGGACCCATGCTCATCTGGTCGTGTCCCAGGAAACAGGACAAGGTTGTGGTCGTAAGTCTGGGCTTTGAAGCTAAACAAACTCAGTTCCAATCTCTTCTTTGCCACTTACTATGAAGTTACTTTATTGTCTAGACATCTGTTACCCCATGGATAAGATGTGGAGAATCATAATACCTCACAAGGCTGCTGTGAACATTAAATGAGATAAAGAATATAACTTGCAGAGCACAATGCCTGGAACATGGACACACTCATTAAATTGTGCGTGCTTGCATGTCTGTGTAATTTAAATTTAGAACAGCTAAATTTAGAACGGAAATTATTTATATTCTCTGAAATAAAATCAATCAGATGGCATATTCAGTGGAACAAATTCAAAAATGAGGATTTTTCTAGTTGTTCCATGATTATTGTTGATACAAAGAGTTTGTTTGCTAAGTTCTCATCTAGAACACAAATGCACTAACTTATTAACTGTCCCATAAACACTGAATGTGTTTGAAAGAATGAAACATTATCTTTCATTGTTTTTTTTTTGTTTGTTTACAAATAGCAAAGACCTAAAAAGCAGAAGGTTAAGCAGTATAGGGGATCATTTCTCTCATGTAACATTAAGTCTAAAACTAGGCAATCCAAAATTGGTATGGTGGCTCTGTGATGTTACCAATATGCCATTCTCCTTCTATCTTTCACCTCCATCATCCTTAGTTCATAGAATCAAGCTTCACTGTTGCAAAGTGGCTGCTGCAGCACCAGCCATCAGATCCAAGTTCCAGATAAGAATGAAGGGTGTACAGTGGGACAAAAGGGCTCATGCCATATGAGTTAATCCACCATTTAAGGAGCTTTCCTGGAACTCCCACCAATAACTTCCAGAATTTAGTCACCTCTCTTTATAGGAGAGGCTATGGAATACAGTTTTTAGTTGGTTATATTGCAGCCCTCAACAAAATCAGGGCTCTGTTGGTGAGAAAGAAAATGAAGGTGAACATTGGGTAGGCAACCAGCAAATTGGCCTCAACTTCCTTACAACTGTCTTTTTGGATAATGTGTGTACATGACTTTACAATTTCATAGTTAAGAGGATGATCTCAAGAATGTTTACAATCCCTTAAGAAAAGAAATATATTTTGTGTCATCAACCAGGATACTCATTTGTTTAATCCATAAATGGAAAAACTTTAGGTATTCCTCAAAAGCCTAAAAGAATTAATTATGTAATTTACTAAAATGACCTCCTCACTGTTTTCTTTTCAGTTTAATTAGATTTCCAATACACGTACTGAACTTCTTCCATATAGAAGATATTGGATTTTTTTTTTAACCACAAGTTCATGCCATATTCCCGCTTCACCTTGATTTGACTATAAGGGATCCATTTGTCTGGGGTAGAGATGATGCTGGCAAAAGAGTGGGTCACACACACATCAACATTATGATTCTTTTGGAAGAGTATAAAATCCAGGGAAGGGGCCGGCCTGGTTGCACAGTGGTTAAGATCGCACACTCCGCCTTGGCGGCCTGGGGGTTGCCAGTTTAGATCCTGGTGCCGACCTATGCACGCCTTGTCAAGCCATACTGTGGTAGATGTCCCACATTTAAAGAAGAGGGAGATGGGCACAGATGTTGGCTCAGGGCCAGTCTTCCTCAGCAAAAAGAGGAGGATTGGCAGCAGATGTTAGCTCAAGGCCAATCTTCCTCGAAAAAATAAAAAATAAAATATAATAAAATCCAGGGGAATTTTAACACTGACTTATACAGTGCTAAACTGGATACAAACTGAATAATAATGTTATGCTACAAACTGAATTATGTTTTTAAATTTGTCACTGGATGCCATGATCACAGTGAAATTGGTGTCCAAAGGTGATGGACTAAAGAATGTGAGTTTGAGGAAAGGAGCTATAAACCTCAAGATCAAAATGATTTATCAACTCTGTGATGTTACATGAAGACACAATTCTATACAGTCGTGTACCAAATAGTGATGTTTCAGTCAGTGACAGACCATATATATACGACAGTGGTCCCATAAGATTAGTACCATTCATCTTAGATGTGTAGCAGGCTGTACCATCTAGATTTATGTAAGTATACTCTATGTTCACATAATGCTGGAACCACCTAACAATGTGTTTCTCGACATGTATCCCCATCCTTAAGTGACGCATGACTGTGCTTAGACTACAGGTAGCAGGTTCACAAAGCCATCAATGGGAGCCTCATCCAGCCATGAAGGATGAGGTTGCCCAAACCAGCACCCTCTCCTTGACATACGTTGGGCTCTAATGAGAGATGAAGGCTGTAGGCCCAGGATAGACCCACCCCTGAAACCCAACCCAGGAGGTTTTATAACTGATACTCCAGTGCCAATCCATTCACTCATTTATTCATTCATTCATCATTACTTCCTGCCTAGCTCTGTGTCTCTTCTCGGAACACAAAGTGAATGAGGCAGTGCCAGGCTTCCAGAAAGTTACAGGGGTACACAATGCGGAAGGGTGAGTGACAGGTGCTGAGGATGGGAGGTGTAGGGGACAAGCTGATGAGGGCAATAAGGAGGAAGTGACTTATAAGCTGAATGGTAAGGAGGTGTCATCCAGATTTGGGGGAGGGATAGGCATGGGAAGAGCAGTGGTCCTCGTGATTGAGGAGCATAGGAAGGAGCAAGGCAGAGGGAGAGATCTCAGGGATGAAGCTGAGAATGGTGACACCATCCCAAGAATCTCCACTTAAGCTGAGATGGGCCAAGGTGTTACCTAAGAGCCTGTCCTGATGTTCTTTCATATTGTCCTTGGGGGAACCAGGAATGGAGCAGACATTCTGAATTCCCTCAAGTCCATCTCACTTCAATTGTGAAATCTCAATTTCCAGGGAAATATTTTGCCTGAGCTAGACTAATGGGTTGTCTGGATCGGGAATCGCCAACCTCCTTTCCTGACTGTCGTTTCTTGTTAATAATTCATTTGTTCAAAAAACAGTTACTGAGTGTCTACTATATACCAGGCTGTGAACTGGGTCCTAAAAATACAGATGCAGTCATGGGTCACTTAACGACAGGGATACATACTGAGAAATGTGTCAGGTGATTTCATCATTGTGTGAACATCATAGAGTGTACTTACACACACCTAGATGGTACAGCCTACTACACACCCAGGCTATATGGAACTAATCTTATGGGACCACTGTGGTACACACGATTGGTCATTGACCGAAACGTCTTTATACGGCACATGACTGTTTAACAAAAGATAGTAGGATGGAACTCTTTTGTCTCAGCTTCAGCTAAGGCACCAAAGCCAAAACCAACAAAATAAGTGGCAAAGGCTCTACATTCTAAAGAGAAATTCTAGAACACCCATGTAGGAATTTCAGAGAAGTTGCTGGAAACTGATTTTGAAGCCCTTAGTCCTAGAGGATATAAAAGGGTAGAGGTTGAAGTCACTGAGAGAGATAATTTCTTTGGATAAAGTTGGAGTGTGGTCATATTCCTGAACATATTCACCCAGCCTGGGGGAGGAGAGACAGGGAGGAGCGGAGAGTGTCCCCCTCACCTGGAGCCAGGGAGAGGGGCTGCAATGTGACTACTCAGAGAGCTGGGATGGGTCCTCTGGGGGTTCATATCTGGTTCGTGTCTGAGAAAGCAAAAAGGGAGCGGCTTTCCCTGGGGATGAGACACGGCCACACCAGGAGCCAGCTTCTTCCTACAAACCACAGGTAGATGTATCTTCCTGCAATTTAAGATCATTTTTAAGGGAGCCTACCCAAGAGGGCTTCCTGCCAGGGCAGTACAGCCTCAGCACAGAGAGGCTGGAGGTGTGCTGACAATGCAGAAGCTGGGAGAGAGGGGAGAGGCCGGGAGAGGCATTGCTGTTTGTAGGGACCTGAAGTGGGGCGGGGGGACCCCCTGAAAACCTCCCTGAAAGAATCACCTTTAAGGATTTCCCAAATGCAAGTAACCTGACATCCCTCTTCCTTCGTGCTCTTCCTCACTCTCACAGACCCCCTCAAACCCTGGAGGGTGAGCGGCTGCCTGGGGGGCAGTGGGGAGGAGAAGAGGAGCAAGGTAGGGAAATAGAGAGAAGCTCAACTCATGGTCCTCCAGCCTTAGGCCTCTCAGCCAATGCTCCCAAGCTCCAGGAGAGGAGAAACTTTGTTTTTTTCATGGTACATGTTTGTTTTCACTTTTTTTTATTGTGGTCATAATAGTTTATAACATTGTGAAATTTCAGTTGTACATTATTATTTGTCAGAAACCATATAAATGTGCCCCTTCACCCCTTGGGCCCACCCCATAACACTCTTCCCCCTGGTAACCACTAAACTGTTCTCTTTGTGTGTTAGGTAATCTTCCACAAATGAGTGAAATCATACAGTATTTGTCTTTCTCTGTCTGGCTTATTTCGCTTAACATAATATCTTCAAGTTCCGTCCATGCATTTGCGAATGGGATGATTTTATCCTTTTTATGGCTGAGTAGTATTCCATTGTATATATACACCACATTTCTTTATCCATTCGTCAGTCAATAGGCACTTGGGTTGTCTCCGTGTCTTGGCTGTTGTGAATAATGCTGCAATGAACATAAGGGTGCATAAGTCTCTTTGTATTTTTGATTTCAAGTTCTTTGGATAAATACCCAGTAGTGGGATAGCTGAGTCATATGGTAGTTCTATTTTTAATTCTTTGAGGAATCTCCATACTGTTTTCTATAGTGGCTACACCAGTTTGCATTCCCACCAGCAGTGTATAAAGGTTCCCTTTTCTCCACACCCTCTCCAACATTTGTTATTTTTTGTCTTGGTGATTATAGCCATTCTAACAGGTGTAAGGTTGTATCTTAGTATAGTTTTGATTTGCATTTCCCTGACGATTAGTGATATTGAGGATCTTTTCATGTTCCTATTGGCCATCTGTATATCTCCTTTGGAAAAATGTCTGTTCATACCCTCTGCCCATTTTTTGATTGGGTTGTTTGATTTTTTGGAGTTCAGTTCTATGAGTTCTTTATATATTGTGAAGATTACCCCCTTGTTGAATATAGGATTTGCAGATATTTTCTCCCAGTTGGTGGGTTGTTTTTTTCATTTTGATCTTGGTTTCCTTGCCCTTGCAGAAGCTCTTTAGTCTGATGAAGTCCCACTTGTTTATTTTTTCTTTTGTTTCCCTTGTCTGAGTACACAGGGTATTCGAAAAGATCTTTTAAGGCTGATGTCAAAGAGTGTACTGCCTATATTTTCTTCTAGAAGTTTCATGGTTTCAGGTTTTACCTTCAAGTCTTTGGTCCATTTTGAGTCTATTTTTGTGTATGGAGAAAGATAATGTTCTACTTTCATTCTTTTGCATGTGGCTGTCCAGTTTTCCCAGCACCATTTACTGAAGAGGGTTTCCTTTCTCCATTGTATGTTCTTGGCTAAAGGAGACACTTTTTATATGAAGTTTAAAATCAGGACTATGAAGCTGGACTAAACATTCTGGCATTGCAAGACTATTCTTATAACTAAAAGTGACAGGAGTGTCCTCTAAATTATGGGCACAAGATTTCATTCATAGAACAGAGCAAAAAACAGGCTTTAAGTGGTTTCAAAGGGCCAGTGAGAAAAAAGAATAAATTTACCTTCCTCATGTCCCTATTCAGCTCTGGACTTTGAACATCACAGCTGTACAAGGATGCATAACACGCAGACTTGTCTTCAGGAAGTGCGCAAAGTCTAACAGGGAAGAGAAATTTAAAGCAGTTTTACCTCAATGTGCTAAAAATTAAAACTATGATTGTGAGGCATATGGGATGGAGAAAGATGGCTTCCAACTTTGGTAGATGTTGAAGTAGGGTTGCCAGACAAAATACAGAACATCCAGTTAAATTTTAATTTCAGATAAACAACAAATATATGTTTTAGTATAAGTATGTCCCATGCAATATTTTTATCTGCTAAATCTGGTACAGCTATGCTCATGGAACAGAGATGGGCCCTGGAATCCTCTTATATAATCTGTCCTCCTCATTGGTCTTGTTCTTCCTGGACTGTGGGTTCTACAGACATACCTGGTCACACTTGGACCAGTACATACTCACCACTCATCTACTGTTATTTACAACTACCTCCCAGAGAAGTCGTGAGGATCCCAACGAGGTTACCTCAATATCATCTCTATACTGTGACTTCTAAATGGTTTTTCTCTAACACCAACCTCTCTGCCTAAGCTCCAGAATTATTTCCAACTATCTACACAAGCCCTTCGTGTAGATGGAGAGCAGGCAGGCAAATACCACATATCCCAGACAGAACTGACCTCCCAAATTTCTTCCCCAAACCCCTCCTTGATGAGTCTTCTCCCATCCCAGTTAATGGTGGACAGCTGATAAGCCCAAAGTCCCAGGCAGCATCCTTGGGTCAACTGTCTTTCCTCACTCCCCATATCTAACCCATTGTCAAGTTCTCCCTCTAAATATATTCCAGATCTGGCACTCCTAACTATGACCGCTGCCAGCATCCTCATCCGAGCCTCCACTCTCTGGTTACTTCAATGGCCTCCCTCTGCCTCTCCTCTCCCACTCAAGTCCTCCCTGCACAGCAGCCAGGAGACCTCTTACAAACATAAATTGGAGCATGTCATTCCCCTGCTTAAAACACTCAGAACTCTTCCCATTGCCCTTGAATAAAATCCATGCCCTTTATCACACACCTTCGAGATCCTGCATCCTCCGTCCCTTCCTGCCCCTCTCATCGTCATACCCTCCTCCACCTTAGTTCACTGCGTTCACCCCACTGGCCTTCTCTCCACCCATCTCCAGACAGGCCGCAGTAACCCACTAGCTGTTCCCGCCACGGGGCACTCTCCCTAGGATTTTCACAGGATTTGATCCTTGTCGCTCTTTGGATCTCAGTTCAAATATCCTCTCCAAGAAGACTCCCCGACCACCATTTCTAAGGCACTAGCCTTCACCCATCACTTCCTTCCTCGTTATTCTGCTTCATTTCCTTCTTAACTGGTTATCACTACCTGAAATTATCTTATTTATTTGCTTCCCAAGCAGAAATCAAAATCCTCGCTGAAGTCATGGTAGCTAATATCTGTTACCTCCTCCTCAATCCAGCAAACTAAACTTGTCATTCTGTCATAGGAGGAGATGATTTTAGTCTGACAGGATTAGTTCTTTACAAAGCCATGTTGTTTACTACTATTCTTACTAAAATCTTTATAAAATAGTTTCACAATCATTTCCTTCCATCTTCATTCCTGGTATGGAGTTTATGTTTATCAGTCTGAAGACATCTAGGTTATTTTTTATAAATATATAACTTATTATTTTTGTTAGTATGCAAACTTCTCCTCTACAAATTCTCTAAAATGGAACCAATGCTTGCTCAGTACTTAAAACTATAAATAACCCAAACTTGTGGATGCCTATGAGTCTGATTTTTTTCGATTTTTTAGATTCAATCTATGCCTCCTAAGTAAAACCACACAGTGCTGTTCCACTATAGATACATAGATAGATGGATGGATAAGTAACAGTTTTTTAATGTCTCTGCCCCCTAGGTTTCATTTAAAATCACATTTCTACATCTATCTAATAAGTAGAAATACTTTTCTTTGTATATCTCATTACTAAGACATTTAGTCTTTTTCAATTTTCCTTCATAAGCTTTAGTTTTCTCATTTTACCTGCTAACTTTCAGCATTTCTTCATGTTACTCCCGGTAAACTGCCCCACTTTCATTCCTGTAACATTCTCATTTATATTCCATGTCCTAGAAAGTATTTTGCTTAGTCAATTAGTTTTCATTTTACGTTTTTCTTTGTCCGTATATGGAAATTACTATTTTCTTCTTAATAAAGTATATGTAAAAATGTCCAGTCTTCTCGCTCTGGCTTCATTTTTTATTTCTTTTTCAGTTTCTGCTAATTCAATTTGCATATCCTTAAAATGCATTTTAATTATCTGCTCATCAATCTTAATCTGTTCAGTAGAAGGTATCTTCAGATAGAAAACAAAATCCTCCTTGTTTCCAGACACTGAAAGTCAATCAGCAACAGCAGCAGCAGCAGCAGCAGGGCACCACAGCCGCATAGCCGAGAGCCACCGAACCCCGTACACATGCTGCGTGATTGCCCTGCTTCTCAGAATCTCTTGGAGCCTCTCTTAGTCTGTTTGAGCTGCTATAACAAAACACCACAGACTGGGGGCTTGAACAACAAACGTTTATTTCTCTCAGTTCTGGAGGCTGGGAAGTCCAAGATCACAGCAACGGCAGATCCGGTACCTCTGAGGGCCCTCTTCCTGGTTTGCAGATGGTGTCTTCTCACCGTGTCCTCACATGGTGGAAGGAATGGGGGAGCCCTGTGGGGTCCCTTTTATAAAAGCACTAAGCCCATTCATGAGGGCTCCACCCTCATGACATAATCACCTCCCGCAGGCCCCACTTCCTAACACCATCATACTGGGAGTTACGACATCAGCATATGAAATTTGAGAGGACACAAACATTTAGTCTGTCACAGAGCCAAGGCAAGAAGCACTTGGCTGCAATGGCCTCACAATCTGGAGCAAACCTCCAGTTGCTAAGGTTCTAGGTCATTCTGGGCTCAGTCCTTGGGCCCTGATCCTGGGTTCTGTTATGACGCCTTGTCTCTTTCTAGACTGAGATTGGGCCTTGCCTTTGTCAGGCTCCACCCCAGGCATGTGAACTCTACTCCTGAGCCTTGAGTTAGTGGGATGTTGCTCATTGTCTCCCTACCTATGTTTCCAGTTGCCACCAACCCTACTCATTTCCCCCTCTACCCTCTGTTGGAGCTCCTTGCTATGTCTTAGCTCTCTCATTCTCTATCTCCTCTCTCCACGGCACCTCCCCCAACTCTTGGCGCTAACTGACCGCCACAGTCACCTTTGGCTGGACTCTAATGACCTCATAGAGCAGAGCTGCCCACCAACTGGAACCACTTACCTCTAGTTTACCCATGAGAGAGATAAACAAACTTCCATTTTATTTAGGCAATTGTAGTTTTGGGGCCTCTGTGTTACAGAAGCTTGAGCTTGACCCCTAACAGACACTATACCTTAATCTTAAATAAGAATATAAAGCTAGGGATAAGCAGATAGTTTAGGGAAACCACTACCATGGAAAAGAGAAGCCAGAATAAACAGGAAAAAGGACCCCGAGAAACAGAGAAAATATAGGGTGTAGAATAAAGCCAAATAATGAAAACAACAGCAACAATGAATATCATCATTCATGAGATGTTACGCCTGTAAGACAAGAACAGGTACCCATGTAAAAGGAATGAGAAAACTAGTAAGAGTTCTTAGAAATTCAAAGTGTTAACCAAAATAAAAACTTCAATAGAAATGTTGTAAATTAAAATGGAGGAGATTTCCTAGAAGTAGAACAAAAAGATAGAGATGGAAAGTAGGAGAGAAAGATGAAGACCGGGGGCTCTATCTAGCTCACAGTAAAGAGAGAGAGAGAGAGAGAGTAGAAGGAAAGAAGGAAGAAAGGAAGGAAGGAATGAAGGAAGGAAGGAAGGAAAGAAAAAAGAATGGAAAAAGTAAAAGGGGCAAAATATGACACAGTAATACACAATTGAAGCCTCTAAGAGTCTGAGATGGCATGAGGAGTGTTTGCTCCACTCCATGTTTGAGGCTCTGTCTGAGCTTCTGGGAAAAGGAAGTGTCTGCTGTTTAGTAGTAATGCACTGATTAAGTAGCCCTAGGCTCCAGGGGCAAATAGCACTGGGGAAAACCAGAGATCCCAGCAGACCAAGCAGAGTCAATCGGCAGCCGGACTTGAGACCTGCAAAACCATAGAGCAGTAGCATCGTTACCATGGAGCATCATCACTATAACAAGAGGAGAGGACCTAGCCCAAACTCTCTTGCCCAATTCTCGTAATAAGAATAGGCAGAACCAAGCTAGAACATCAGTTACAACCCCTGAAAGGCAGGTAGGGTGTTGGGAGTGGTCTACTTCACTGTAGTCAAAGCACCCCAGTTCACAGTGCCTGGCACATAGGAGGGAGTCAATGGACATTGATTGAAAGTGGGAATGAGTGAGCGACTGCGTGAGCAAATAACTCTCCTGGAATGGGTAGTACAGGGGGCTGTGTAGAAAGAGGAGCAGGTCATACATGTCAGGCATGTTTGTGCTCCTCCCTTCAGTGAGTGAATCGGAAGGGCTGGACAGAGAGAGAAGGACAAGGACAGATTCAGAGCGGCAGAGTGAGGAGTAATGCCATGCTCAGCAGCGCAGCCTCGAGACCGAGCAGAAAAAGCTGGCACCCCGGGGAAACGTCAAATTAGGTCAGTTAGTAACAATGGAGAACTCCAATAACCCACACACGGATTGGCGGAATGCCTCATCAAGAGCAGATGTAGACAAGGTGTTGGATAAGAACCAGTCGTTTGCGAGCCCACAAGGAAGGGAAATATATTAGGTTGTTCATCGAACTGTTAAGGGAAACGTGTGCTGAGCAGCTCTGTGTAACAGTAATCACAATTAAATCCAGTGTTCTGAAGACGAGAACAAGCCAATCCCTCCCACCAGAAAACAGAGCCCTGAGAATGAAGAAAGCAGTCTCTTAAAAAAGAGCAAATAATTCGCAGAAAACCTCTACATTTTCAAAATATCTGATTAAAAACACAAGACAAATGTAAGAGGTCCATCACAAATCCAAAAGGTCCAATTCTCTAACAAAAAAATCCCTGGCAGAGTGTTTTTTCTGAGACTGCAGCAAAGCTAGGGGTGGGGAGGTGAGGGAGAAAAGAAGAAACAGAGGAAAGGAGGAAGGAAGTTTTTATTGCTAGGCGCTCATTTAGGTTAATTGACTCTCTTCTGGGCATGTAAATTACACCGAGATAGAATTAACTTAATAATGAAACTAGCTACCCTTTCTTGAGAACTTCTCATGAAATGAGCATGGAACTAGATGCTGAAAACCTGTTCACTCCCCCTAGCTAGATTTAAGTTGTGGGATGTGTAGAGTTTAGATTTAATTCAAAGTGCAGCAGGAAATTATTGAAAAGTTTTAAGCAAGGACATAACATGATCTGATTTTTTTGTGTAATAAGAAACACTTTTGTTTTTCTCATTTTTAAATTTCTTTAAGTGATAATTGACTATTTAAAACAAAACTAATAACAACATATATACATTGTTTATACATATATATGGTATTATGTTATGCATACGTTACATTGTATATGCATTTGTTATATTACATGTTACGTGTAACAATATAACTATAATATATAATATATATTAACATAATTTTAAATAGTATATACATTGTACATGCATATACATATGTTATTATAATGTTATGTAAAATGTTTGACAGCTATCACACAGTGGGTGGGAGGGGGAAAAGGAAGTATACCGTTATAGGTTCTTACCCTATATATGAAGTGGCATGATATTATTTGAAGGTTTGAACTGCAATAAGTTAAAAACATACCTTTTTGATCCCAGAGCAACCACAGAAAATAAATCAATCAATAAAATGGGAGTATAGCTAATAAGCAAAAAAAAAAAAAAAAAAAGACGGAAAAAAGGACAGAAAATACAATAATAAAAATCTCAATTGATCCAAAAGGAGGCAGAAAAGAGGAAAACAAAGAACAGATGGGACAAACAAAACAAATGTCAACGATGGTGATTTAAACCAAAACTTATCGCTAATTACGTTAAATGTAAATAGTCTAAACATTTCAATTAAAAGGAAGATTGGATTAAAAAATTCTCTCCCTACCCCCCCCTTCTCCTTCCTCTCTTCTTCCCTCCTTCTCTCTCTTTCTCCCTTCTTCTTTCTCTCTCTCACCTCCTCCTCTCTATCTTTCTCTTTCCCACCTCCTCTGTGTCACCCCTCCCCCTTTTCCCGACTTTCTCCCTTGACATCTTTGTATGTCACCTTTTCTCTGTTTTTCCAAGATCCCCTCTCTTACTTTCTTTGGAACCAACTAGAAGAACTCCAAGTTCTTACTTTCTCACTCCAAGCAATTTAACTTTTCTTTTTAAAAAACATTTATTATCTGGACTAGGCTCCAGAGGCCTCATTTTCATGACCCAAAAGAGACTTCTCTCTAACTAGAATCCACACGTCCTCCTTAGCCCATCAGTTGTTTTTCTTCCCATTACATCTGTATCACTGAGCAGCTGTAAATTTAGGGGAAAAAAAGGTGTGCCAAAGAAGAGAAGAATTCCTCAAAATAGGCTGAGGAGAGATTATCTTTCTTTACCATCATTATTATAATAAGTTCACTTTTCCACACACCTTCTGAGTTCATGATATGCCCTTTGACTACTAAGTAAATAAGGAAACATCAATATTAATCCTAGCTATCCAACTGGATTTGTTTCTAAGGGGTCCCATAGCAAATTACCACAAACTGGGTGTTTTTGTTTTTGTGTTTTTTTTGAGGAAGATTAGCCCTGAGCTAACTACTGCCAATCCTCCTCTTTTTTGCTGAGGAAGACTGACCTTGAGCTAACATCCGTGCCCATCTTCCTCTACTTTATACATGGGATGCCTACCACAGCTTGGCTTTTGCCAAGCAGCGCCATGTCTGCACCCAGGATCTGAACTAGTGAACCCCAAGCCGCCAAGAAGCGGAACATGTGCACTTAACTGCTGCGCCACTGTGCTCACCCCAAACTGGGTGTCTTAAACAACAGAAATTTATTCTCTCACAGTTCTGGAGGCCAGAAGTCTGAAATCAAGGTGCTGGCCAGGCCATGCTCCCTCCAAAGGCGCTGGGGGAGAATCCGTCTTTGCTTCTCCAGCTCCTGGTGGCTAATGGTGTTCCTTTGCTTGTGGCAGCATAATTCCAATCTCTGCCTCTCTTCACATTGTCTTCATCTCTGTGTCCTCTCCTCTTCTTATCTTTATAATCATCCAAATTGATTCTGGATGATCAGAATCAATCTGGATTGTTTCTATAATCATCTAGAACCATCCAGGTGATTCCACTGTGAGATTCCTGACTAGTTACATCTGCAAAGATTCTATTTCCAAATAAGGGCACATTCTGAGGTTCAGGGTAGATGTGAATTTTGGGGGGATCTGTTCAACACACTATATCCATCATCCTGAAATGTATAAGCATCCAGGAATTAAGAATTTTACTTTAAAATTCACATATACATATAGGGGCTGGCCCCGTGACCAAGTGGTTAAGTTCGCATGCTCCGCTGCAGGCGGCCCAGTGTTTCATTGGTTTGAATCCTGGGCGCAGACGTGGCACTGCTCATCAAACCACGCTGAGGCAGCCACAACTAGAAGTACCCACAACGAACAGTGTACAACTATATACTGGGGGGCTTTGGGGAGAAAAAGGAAAAAACTAAAATCTTTAAAAAAAATTCACATATACATATAAATATATATATATATCTTCGTAAACGTTTCAGCAAAGTTTATGTCACATTTTTCATTCATTCATTCATTGAACAAGCATTATTGCACATTTACCATTGTGTTGGACATTGGAGTTTACGCTCTTTTAATAAGCCTAAGTGTGGCTGCCATTCCTGAGTTCTTCGTACTGATTTTGTATCACCCCTTTCCAAAGGGAGTTGCCTGCCAGAAAGGGAATTTCTCCCAGGCTGGAGTTATTTTCACACTTTAGTTTTTTAAATTAAAACAATAGTAAAGTGAGCTGACATTTTGTTCCTAGAGCATGTGGAGTAATATTTTTATGGTTACTCTGGCAACCACAGAGGCAAGAGTGGGCAGGAAGCGAGGAGCAGAAGGGCTGGCATCAGTAGGAAGGAGGTGGAAGGAGCACCTCTCTGGGGCGTGCTGGCATGGGTCCCACCAGGACAGGGCCAGAAATCCAGCTACTGCCCAGAAAATGGCCTGGATCCCTGGCCTGAGTCATCTTCCCGTGACTGGAGAATGCGGACAGATTATTTTCTCAAGAAACTAGTGATAAACTAAGGGTGTAGGAATTAAGAACTAGTTCTAAAAAAGAAATGTTTATATAGGGCTAGACGTCAGCACACGAAGCGGAGCCAGTGGTCGAACCACTGTTTGTAAACAACAGGTACACGCATTGCCAAGTCCACAGCAACTAACGGGCTGTCAAGAACCTGATTTTGTTGATGGTACCAGATTCTGGGACAAAGTCTGAGCTGAGTCCTGCTATCCCTACTATCTCTGTGTTTATGAAACATAGCTTTACCATTAATTGGCCACTCTCTATCTACTGTGGACCGACTCTGTGCGCAGCACTGAGCCAGGGGCTTTGGGGGAGGAAAAAAAGACCTACCCTGCTCTGGCCAAAGATACAATGCAAATGAGACAAATAAACTCATGCTTACGTGACCTACTGGCTGAGTCTTTAAAAAAAGGTAGTTGTGGGGAGGAAAGAAAATCCAAAATCCTGTTGAAAGTCAACATGTCTTAATAGTTAAGAATATGAGCTTGGCTTCGAATTTGGATTTGAATTCCAACTTTCACTTACTCATTATAAATCCTTTCAAGTTACCTATACTTACTGACTTTGTTTTCTCAATTGCAAAAAGGAGGGGGAAATTCTTGCTTTATGAGCCTGTTGTGAGAATTAAATGAGAAAATGTATGGTAAGCACTAATACAATATCTGTGATACTCTATATGTGGTATTTGTCACTGTCGCTGTCATTCATAGCAATCATTCAGCAGTATGGTGTTGGCAGGGATATCCAGGAGCTGGGAGCACCAAGAGGCTATGGAAGATAACTTCTAAGGTCCAGCCCTCCTGGCATGGCACAGCATCCAAGTGACACGGAGCCTTAGGGAGGGAGCCGGCACACTGATCTGGCCCTCAAGGGCAGGAGCAGCTTAAACATTCGGTCATCAGCTGGGACCTATTTGATGAGGTGCATGGCTCCAAACACTTAGCCTGCGATTTATTAGGTTCCTAGTACTGTCCCAGATACCTCGTCAGAGGGTGGAGAACATGCCCTGGTGGGGTCAGCCACAACCAACTCTGTAGAATTTTCCAACATTGGGAGAAAAAGCGGTGAGTCCAGGGAAGAGCTGCTACTTGTGGAAGTGGCTGGTTTCACCTGGGGGTCCTGGTATTACTCAGGACCCCACCTCACAGAGTTCATTCTGAATCCTGCTAGAGGAGGTGCAGAACCATTCATACCTTCCTGCCTCCGGGCTTGGTTAGTTGGGAGACAGAGCTGGGTTGGGCCTTCAGGAGAATGGTCCAGCACCCTTTGTGGGAGGCTGGGCAAAAGAAAAGCGAGATGACCAACACCAGTGTGGGGAAGAAGCTGCCCTGCTATCCTTGCCCATCGTCTCCGTAATGCAGCGAAATCAACTTGGGCAAATGAGAAGCTCTTTCACCCTTCTATTAGATTAGTCACCAGTTACAATTATTTTTAAGATAGTGAACTATTGATATACAAAAGAGCTAAGTGTGGAACTGTGTGACTCCACGAGTATCCAAAAATATCCCCCACACACTGAAATAAAAATGTGAATTATAAAGTAAAGCCAGACCAGATTACCTCACCTTTCAGATGATCATATTAACATTTAAATGCTTTTTAATCACAGTCGGAACCAGAGAAAAATGTTTCCATTTGTCAATCTCTTCAAACAAATAAGCTTGAATCTCTGTAAGTATATGAAGTGATTTTGAATATAAATAACCACTATTTGGAAATGTGGTCAAATTGGTTATGAGAACAACTAAAGCCAAACTAATTTTATTTAGTTTCCAGTGAGAAGATATAATTCTGACTTTCGTTGACTAATAGAACTGCCATGTTGTTGTCAGGCTAGGCATAGAAAATATCACAGAATTAGGACATAAGTGCTATAACTTCCAGAACAATGGCTTTGCGGAGAGAGAATTGGAGACCTGGGTTCTAGTGTCCTACTTGAGTCAAGTCATTTAACTAAAATTGCTGAGCATTCACTATAGCACAATTCCAAGTAAATGAGGGGTCTGGGAGAAGACATGTTCCATCTTTTCCCTCAAGTGATTTCACGTCTAGTTGGTGTCACAAAATTAAAACCAAAGGTACAGTGGCACCCAGTAAGAAAATTTGCAGTGAGGTTCTATGCTGATACACAATTCCAAGGAATGAGTAAAGGAGCCCACGAGGCCTCAAGGTAGAAGTTAGACTGTCAGGTAAGCTGTGGACAGGGAAAGAAGAGGGCGCAGCACCTTCCAGATAAAGAGCCCAAGCGCGGCTCAGGGTGTGGGAGGCAAGACTACCTGTGCTGGCTTGTGAGGCCTTTGGAAAAGGAGGCGTATGGAGAATTGGTAAGCAGACAGGGAAGTTTAGACACAGTGTGGAAGGATTCTGTTTACTGAAGGTTATTCGATCCCTACTGTGTGCCAGGCACTGCAGGGATGTCAGAAAATGACATTGACATCAGGAGGAATAAAGTGGGGTTAAAGAGAGGTGGTGTTGGAGGAACCCAATGTTCCCATTAGACCTCAGCTAGGGGACTCTGGACAATTAGCCAAAAATGAGGCCACAAGCACCTGCGCTGGTAAAGGAAGCAGCAAGAATGGAGAAGAGAAATGAGACACCTTGAAAGAAGGGGGAGATACTTCCCAGAAATGGAAGACACAAAATTTAAATGATTCAGAAATGAGCAGGTTCCCAACCTGGGTGAGCAGGTGATCATTGGTCCCAAAGAGACAGTTGTCAGGTAAGCTAGGCAGGCCCCTTAGCTGATCCACTGGTCAAAGGATGGTGCAAATAATTTCCTTCCTGCGTTATAGGATTGTTGTGAAATTATATGAGAAATTGTTTTTAATATAATTTAAAATCTATACTTGACAGAGAATTACAAAATGTTTCACTTAGTATGCTGTTTGGTGGGCCACTGTCCTTTTGGTAGTGACTGCATTTCTTTATTATCATTTCAGACATACATAGTTGTTTTCTGACTCTAGATTATACCATTTGAAAAAATATTAACAATAAATGCCAACACTGAAGCCACAGCCCCACTGCTTACGTGCTAAGACTGTCCTCTGGGTGATGGCCATGGTTACTGTGTGCGAAGCCCTTTCTATTTGCAGCTTTATCTCTTTGCCTTGTGGGTTCCTAATCTCCACAAGGGCTTTTCTAGCCCTGATTGGCTAGGTCAACTTGTTCTATCTAATTCTGCTGCTTACCAGCAGACAGGGACAGCCACATGATGGATGTTGGATGTCATGCAGCCCTATGGCATTTCCACCTCCCCTGCCTCTAGTCCTCAGATGGTTAGAAACTGAGCATCCTGTTTATCTTGCATACTCATTTTGCAAAGATAAATGGACTTTCAGTAACTGTATTTTTAATGCTATATTAAAGAACCTCTGTGTTTGCACTTGCAAAAGTGGACAATGTGGGAAAATGAAATGGATCAGTAAAAAGAGCAGAGAGAGGAGAAGGAACTGAATAGTTTGAGTAAGAACCAAGTCCTCCCCTTCTGTCTCCCCTGTTTTTGTATCTCAACGCCTGGCAGCTCTCCCACCCACCTTGCTTTTCCTGTTGCTGACATGGAGCCTGTAAAGAGAGAGGTGATGGAGAGAGGGAGTAAGAAGATGCTATGAGGCTGTAGGGAAACTAGAGAGATCAGTGGCACCCCACTAACTCCTTCCTGCCCCTTCAACCCTCCCCATATCATTTCCAATTAAGTTGTATTTTTTGCTCAGTTGCTTAAACCTATAGAAGGCAATTTACCTAACCCACTGGCATTGTGGAGTTAAGGTAGGAGTTCAAAGACCAAACTCACTTTCACCTTTCCCTCTCTTCTCTTGGCATCCAGAAGTCCCAGTCCTCCGGGAGCTTAAAACCCAGTGCGGCTGCCCTGGCCTCAAAGAGGCTGAGGTCATGGCCTGAGACGAACCAAATCTAGCTCAACCTTGTCTTGAAGAAAAAGCTAAAGTCATAGAAAAGATACTGCGCAGTTGCTTGACAAAATGGACGGGGCGGAAATTCAAGTGTTTTCAGAGCAATTCATAATACTTGCACCATAATCTCCCACTTTCCTGAATTTTCAGTCCTTTTATGGCAAATCAGTTAATATCTGAGACATTTGTTACCATCAACCTACAATATTTATCTCCCAAGAGTGTTATGAGGATTAACAACACATGGTCACATATATGCCTTAGAGGAATCACCTAAAGGGAACTAACATAATTACTGTTGTAATGCTTAACAAATACTGGATGCTGCATACGAACTGGTGTTACTAACACCAATAATTAGTGCATTACGTATGTCTCAAATACATGCAAAAAAATCTGCATGACTTTTTATAGTCTCCTTAAATAATAGTCGTTAAATTGCCCTGAGGATTCTAAAGCATTAAGAACTGTACAAAGAAAATTTCAGTGGTTTTCTCCTTTATATGCTCAAAATACTGTCATTAAAATCCTTAAAATTCATCTTCCAATCTGCTCATGAAATTGCACACAGTATAGAAAGGGAGCATTAAATTGGACTATAAAATAGGTTTAAAATGAAGATGACCTTCCAAAGAATGAGAGGAAATGCCATTTACAGCAGTCCACAATTATGATTTGGCGAGAATAAGGAAAGCCTGTCAAAAGCTGAATGTTCTAATAGATTTGAGTTTCTCTACATGTAGCACTTCTTGCAATAAGCCAGAAGCAGCAATGGCTCTGTGTGTGTGTGTTTGTGTGTGTGTGTGCGCACACATGCGTATAAGATTTACTCATTGATTCACTTAATCAGTGTTAATTGAACACCTAATTGTTACAGGCACTGGGGATAGAATACTGAATAATGCAGACAAAAATCCCTACCTTCATAAACTTATGACTAGGATAACACGTAAGCAAATGCACAAATCACCTACTTATTTTTATACACACTCAAAGGTAGATGTGTACATAGACATATGCATTCTATTAGAATATTTACTTCCTTCCTATCTGGAACAGATTTCAATAGTACAATAAGTACAATCTATAGTTCCTGATTGTTTTCTGCTTCCATGAAACTTTTCAATCTGTCTTCAGCGGGGACCTGAATAACTCTGATTGGTTAACCAAAACCCAGAAAAAGCAGCTCTAATATGCAGGCCCCTGAGTTAAACCAAGACAACATTCACAAGTGAATCCCTTACTTTAGGTTCAAGATGGTGAACGAATGGAATGTACAAGACTGCTGCTCTCCCCTCCCCAAAACCCATTCACCTGAGGGCAAGAGAAAGACATACAAATGGAATAAACCCAAAACAGTACAACAAATGGGAAAAGTTAGGTAGCAATGAAGCAGAGTTTTTGACAAACTCTGGAATATAGAAAATGTGTGGAATATTTTAATAGAGATAAACAGTGTAGGAAGCTACAGTTCACACCCTGATTAGGAAAGAGTGAAGGGAATGCCAGCGAGGGAGCTCCATCTAGGCTCCCAACTCAAAAGTGATGGGGGGAGGGGTGACATCACCCAGATAGCAGAGTAGGAGACCCCAGCCTCTGTCCCCAACAAAAATCAACAGACAGCTGCCCAGAAATAAAAACAGCTCTGGGAGAGCTCTGGAGTCCATTTAAGAAACTTCAGCAACACGATGGGAGAAAAACCCCGAGAATAACCACACAAGAAGAGAAGAAGACAGCTTCCTTTTGCCTGCATCATCCCGTCCCCCAGGCCAGCATCCCTCAGTGCCCGGAGGGAACTGCCCAGCAGGAAGGAGTTCCCTTCACCAGAAAATGGGAAGTAGGGTGAGTGGTAAGCTTCCCCAGCCTTTTGGGGCACAGCACCCACTTTGATTTCACCCCACCCAGACTGGCAAAGCTGAAGTGTATAGAGACCAGCTAGGAACAAGGAAGAAAAGCAGGGGCTACCAATAGCAGCAGCACAGTGAAAGCAACCAAAGTTCCCAGTGACCCACTCAGCAGAGGACCCAGCACCTTTTGCCACTGAAGAAACCAATGGCCAGCACAGCTGCTGTGGACCCCCTGCAGATTTCCCTGGTTTTCAGTCCACCGGTACTCATGCTCACTGATGCCAGCTGCCTGAATTCCTCCCTGCTCCCTCCGTGCCCCAGCCCCCACCAGCACCTGGGACTAGCACTGGCAGCCAGCTCAGGCCTCTGGAGCTGTGCAAGTGCAAGATGCCAGCCTTTATCCTTGCAAAAGACTCCACAACCATGTGTGCAGTCAGGGCTAGCTCGTCCACTTTGTACTTGTACACTGTCAGCCTGATGCCCCACAGCAGCCTCCATTGCTGGGTGTGCACAGATGGCAAGATCTTACAGCCACAGTAGTGCATGTCAATAGCCAAGGCCCAGAGAGC
The DNA here is from genome assembly GCF_021613505.1 of Equus quagga. Lineage (NCBI taxonomy): Eukaryota > Metazoa > Chordata > Mammalia > Perissodactyla > Equidae > Equus > Equus quagga. The sequence continues at coordinate 111,043,005 of NC_060268.1, read as the reverse complement.
TTCTTGTAGGCCAGGATTTGGCCCTATCTCCTGTCACTGGCCTGTACCACTGGGCTCACCTGTAACTAGCCCCGGCATCTACACACCTGCACACCTCTGGGCCGACTCCCATCATTAGCCACCATTGACATGTGCACATCCGTGGAGAGTTCATGCAGCCACAAGAGGACACACTGACAGCCAAGGCCTCTGCAGCTGCTTGTGGGCCCAGATCCAGTCCTGTTTCCTGTCACTGGTCTATACCACTGGGCTCACTTGCAGCTAGCCCCTCCAGCTGTGCATCTGCAATGCCCTAGCCTGACTCCTGACACCAGCCTCCACTGCCAAGCACCTGTGGTGAGAACCAGCAGCCAGAGAAGTTTCAGGGCCCTTGAAGCTCCCAGGGTACCCACAGTTGGCCCCAGCCCTTTCTGCTTGCTGTGGCCACCACCACTCTGTGTATGTTTGCAACCAGCCTCTGCCACTACACGAGCACCCATAGTTGGCCCCCACAGCCAAGTGTGTTCATACCACCAGCTCCGGCCACTTCTGTTGCCTCCCCTGGTCCCTAGCTGCTAGATCTGGAGGAACCGCTTAGAACTCCAACAACCCTTGTAGCCTCTACAGACCACGCCCCAAAGTGCTCACTGAGGACCATGCAGTTATCAATGCTGTGGATTCCAGTGGCTTGGGCCAACAAGTCACTACACCCACCCACCCTGAGGCCCAGAGCTACCACACACTTACACACTTGGTGCCCTACACTAGACATGGGATCACAGCACTTTCCACTGTGCCTCCACCCACAAGTGAAGGTCTTTTCTTACTGAAGTCAGCCCATAAAGTCTGGAAGAGGTGACTGCTTCTTCAAATGCACAGACACCTACACAAGGCTACAGGGATCATAAAAAATCAAGGAAACATGACTCCACCGAAGGAATCAGTAAACTTCTGGTAACTTATCCCAATGAAATGGAAACACAGGAATTGCCCAAGAAAGAATTCAAAATAATTGTTTTAAAGATGCTCAGAGAGCTACAAAAGAATACAGACAAATAACTTAGCGAAATTGGAAAACAATATAGGAACAAAATGAGAAGTTTGACAAGGAGATAGAAAACATTAAAAAGAAGCAAACAAATTTTGTAGCTGAAGAATACAGTGATGGAACTGAAGAATTCAACAGCAGACTGAGCCAAGCAGAAGAAAGAATCACTGTATGAAGATGGATCATTTGAAAGTATCCAGTCAGAGAAGCAAAAAAAAGAATGAAAATGAAAGAAGAAAGTCTGTGGGACGCCATTAAAAGAAACAACTTTGCATCATTGGAGTCTCAGAAGGAGAAGAAAGGGAGAAAGAGGTAGAAAGCTTATATAAAGAAATAATGGCCAAGAATTTCCCAAACCTGGTGAGGGATTTGGACTTCCGTGAATAAAGTTAATAGGTTACTCCAATATTTTAAGCTAAAATGCTCTTCTTCAAGACACATTATAGTAAATCTGTGTAAAATCAATGATTTTAAAAACAGCAAGAGAAAATAAATTTCTCTCATACAAGGGAACTCCCATAAGCCTATTAGCAGATTTATCAGTGAAAATCTTGCAGACCAAAAGAGAATAGGATGATATATTCAAAGTGCTGAAAGAAAAAAACTGCCAACCAACAGTACTTTACCCAGCAAAGTTGCCCTTCAGAAATGAAGGCAAGATAAAGACTTTCCCTAACAAACTAAAGTGAAGGAGTTTGTTACCAGTAGACCTACCTTACAAGAAATGCTGAAAGGAGTTCTTCAAGCTGAAATGAAAGAATGTTAACTAGTAACATGAAAATATACCATACACTGGTAAAGGTAAGTACGTAAGCAGATTCAGGTTACTGCAACCCTGTAATACGGTATTGTGTCAACCACTTAACACTAATACAAAGCTTAAAGGACAAAAGTATTAAAATTAGCTATAGCTATAACTACAATAATTTTGTAATGGGTACACATATAAAAAGATGTAAATTCTGACATCAAAAGCATTAAGTGTGGGGATGGGGAGCAAAAGGATAAAGTTATATATGTGATCAAAGTTAAGTTGTTATCAGCTTAAAATAGACTATATCTATAATATCTGTAATATGTTTCAAGCAAGCCACAGGGGAACCACAAAACAAAAACCCATAGTAGATACACACAAGATAAAGAGAAAGGAATCAGAGTATACCACTATAGAAAATCATCAATTCACAAAGGAAGACAGCAAAAGAGGGAGAAAGAAACAAAGGAACTACAAAACAGCCAGAAAACAATTTACAAAATGGCAATAGTAAGTCCTTACCCATCAATAATTACTTTAAATGTAAATAGATTAAATTCTGCAATCAAAAGTCACAGAGTGGCTGAATGGATAGGAAAAAAAAAGATCCAACTATATGCTGCCTACAAGAGACAAATTTCACATTTAAGGACACACACAGGCTCAAAGGGAAGGGATGGAAAGAGATACTCCAGGGCCGGCCTGGTGGTGCAGTGGTTAAGTTCTCACATTCTGCTTTCGTGGCCCAGGGTTCACCAATTTGGATCCTGGGTGCAGACATGGCACCGCTTGGCAAGCCACGCTGTGGCAGGTGTCCCACGTATAAAGTATAGGAAGATGGGCACAGATGTTAGCTCAGGGCCAGTCTTCCTCAACAAAAAGAGGAGGATTGCCAGCAGATGTTAGCTCAGGGCTAATCTTCCTCAAAAAAAAAAAAAGAAAAGAAAAGAAAAGAAAAGATACTCCATGCAAATGGAACCAAAAGAGAGCAGAGGTGGCTGGAATTCATTCAGACAAAATAGACCTTAAGCCAAAAACTGTAACAAGATACAAACAAGGTCATATAATGATAAAGGGTCAACTCATCAAGAGGATATAACAATTGTAAATATATATGTACCCATCATCAGAGCACCTAAATATATTAAGCAAATATTAACAGACCTGAAGAGACTAATAGACAACAATTCAATAATAGTAGGGATTCCAGTATGCCACTTTTATCAATGGATAGATCATCCAGATAGAAAATTGATAAGGAAACATTGGACTTGAACTATACTTTAGACCAAATGGACCTAACAGACATACGCAGAACATTCTACTCAACAGCAGCAGAGCACAATTTCTTCCCAAGTGCACATGGAACATTCTCTAGGGCAGATCCTATGTTAGGTCATAAAACAAGTCTCCACAAGTTTCAAAATATTGAAATTGTGCCAAGTATCTTTTCTTTTCTTTTTCTTTTTTTAGATTTTTATTTTTCCTTTTTCCCTCCAAAGCCCCCTGGTACATAGTTGTATGGATTTATTTTACTTGTGAGTCCTTCTGGTTCTAACATGTGGGATGCCACCTCAGCATGGCCTGACAAGTGGTGCCATGTCCGTGCCCAGGATCCAAACCAGCGAAACCCTGGGCTACTGCAGTGGAGCTCGGGAACTTAACCACTCAGCCACAGGACCGGCCCCCCAAGTATCTTTTCTGACCACATAGTATGAAACTAGGAATCAGTAACAAGAGGAAAACTGGAAAATTCACAGATATGTGGAGAATAAACAACATGCTCCTGAAAAACTAACGGGTCAAAGATGAAATTTAAAAAATCTTAAACAAACAAAAACAGAAACACAACATACTAAAACTTATGGGAAGAAGCAAAAGCAGTGATAAGAAAGAAGTATGTAGTGATAAATGCATATATTAACAAAAAGAAACATCTAAAATAAACAACCTAACTTCATAACTCAAGGAACTAGAAAAACAAGAACAAACTAAGCACAAAGTTAGCAGAAGGAAGGAGATAACAAAGATCAGAGCAGAAATGACTGAAATAATTGAAATAGAAACAATTGAAATAGAGCAGAAATAATTGAAATTGAATAGAAAAAGAATTGAAAAGATCATTGAAACTAAAACTTGGCTTTTTGAAAAGATAAACAAAATTGACAAACCTTTAGCTAGACTCACCAAGAAAAAAAGAGAGAAGACTCAAATAAATACAATTCTAAATGAAATAGAAGACATTACAACTGATACCACAGAAATACAAAAGATTATAAGAGATTGATATGAAAAATTGTATGCCAATAAATTGGATCACCTAAAGCAAATAAATATCCAGAGACATACAATCTACCAAGTCTGAATCATGAAGAAATAGCAAATTGAACAGATCAATAACAAGGAAGAAGATTGAGTTATTAATAAAAAATCTCCCAAGAAACGAAAGTCTAAAATCAGATGGTTTCACAGGTGCATTCTACCAAACAATTAAAGACAAATAATGCCAATTCCTCTCAAACTCTTCCAAAAGATTGAAGAATAGGGAACATTTCTAAACTCATTTTATAAGGCCAGGTAGGATACTGCAAGAAAGAAAACTACAGGCCCACATCTCTAGTGACTATAGATGCAAAAATTCTCAACAAAATACTAGCAAACATAATTCAACAGCACAGTAAAAGGATTATATATATGATCAAGTGGGATTTATCCCTGAGATGCAAGAATGGTTCAACATATGCAAATCAGTAAATATGATACATCCCTTAATAGAATGAAAGACAAAAGTCATATGATCATCTCAAATGCAGAAAAAGCATTTGACAAAATGCAACATCCTTTCATGATAAAAACTCTCAACTAACTGGGTATAGAAGGAACATATCTGAACATAATAAAGGCCATATATGCCAACCACAGCTAATATATTCAATGGTGAAAGGCTGAAAGCTTTTCCTCTAAGATCAGGAATTCCCACTCTTATCACTCCTATTCAACACAGTACTGGAAGTCCTAGCCAGAGAAATAGGCAAGAAAAATAAATAAAAACATCCAAATTGGAAAGGAGGAAGTAAAATTGTCTCTGTTTGCTGATGACATGATCTTGTATATAGAAAATCCTAAAGACTCGGTAAAAAAAAAAAAAAAAAAAAAAAAAAAAAACCTGTTAGAACTAATAAAATAATTCAGTGAAGTTGTAGGATACAAAATCAATAATCAAAAATCAGTTGCATTTCTAGACACTAACAATGAATTATATGAACAAGGAAATAAAGAAAACGGTACTACTTACAATAACATCAAAACCCGTAAAATTAAAATACTTAAGAATAAATTAACCAAGGAAGTGAAAGATCTATACATTGAAAACTATAAGACATTGATGAAAGAAGTTGAGGAAGACAAAAATAAATGGAAAGATATCCTATGTTCATGGATTGGAAGAGCTAATATTGTTAACATGTCCATACTGCTGAAAGCCATCTATAGATTCAATGCAATCCTATCAAAATTCCAATCGCATTTTTCACAGAAATAGAACAAACAATCTTAAAATTCATCTGGAACCACAAAAGACCTGAATAGCCAAAGCAATCTTGAGAAAGAACAAAGCTGGAAGCATCACACTGCCTGATTTCAAACTATATTACAAAGCTATAGTAATGAAAACACTATGGTACTGGCATAAAAACAGACATATAGACCAATGGAACAGGATTAAGAGTCTGTAAGTAAACCCATGCACATCTGGTCAACTAATATTTGACAAGAGAGCCAAGAGTACACAATGGGGAATGGATAGTCTCTTCAACAAATGGTGCTGGGAAAATTGGATATCCATATGTAAAAGAATGAAATTGGACCCCTGTCTTATACCACTCACAAAAATTAACTCAAAATAGACTAAGGATTTAAACATAAGACCTGAAACCATAAAACTCCTAGAAGAAAGCATAGGGAAATACTTGCTTGACATCAGTCTTGGCAGTGATTTTTCAGATGTGACAGCAAAAGCATAAGCCACAAAAGCAAGAATCAATAAACAGGACCATATCAAACAAAAAAGCTTCTGCACACTAAAAGAACCATTAATAAAATAAAAAAGCAACTTACATAATGGGAGAGAAAATTTTCAAACTATATATCTGATAAGAGGTAATATCCAAAATATGTAAGGAATTCAATAGTAAAAAAAAAATCTTATTTAAAAATGGGCGGAGGACTTGAATAGAGATTTTTCCAAAGAAGACAGACAAATAGCCAAGAAGGACATGAATAGGTGCTCAGCATCACTAGTCATGAGGGAAACGCAAATCAAAACCACACTGAGATATCACCTCACACCTGATAGAATGACTACTATCAAGAAACAACAGCAAACAAACAAACAAGAGATAAATGCTGGTGAGGAGGTGGAAAAGAGAAAACCCTTGTGTGTGTTGGTGGGAATGTAAATTGCTATATCCATTATGGAAACCTGTATGGCAGTTCCTCAAAAAATTAAAAATAGAACTACCATATGATCCAGCGATCCACTTCTGGGTGACTATTCGACACCCCAATGTTCATTTCAGTGTTATTTGCAAAGCCAAGACATGAAAACAACTTAAGTGTCCATCAAAGGACAAACGGATAAAGAAGATGTGGTATATATATATATATATATCAATAGAATATTATTCAGTCATGAGAAAGAAGGAAATCCTCCTATTTGTGACAACGTGGGTGGACCTTGAGGGCCTTATGCTGAGTGAGATAAGTCAGACAGAGAAAGATAAATACTGTGGAATCCAAAACCATCAAACTCATAGAAACAGAAAGTAGAATGACGATTACCAGGGGCTGAGAGGTGGGGGAAATGAGAGATGTTGGTCAAAGGGTACAAATTTTCAGTTATAGAATGAATAAGTCCCGAGAATCTAATATTCAGCATGGTAACTATGGTTGACAACACTGTATTATTGCATATTTGAAAGTGGCTACAAGAGTAGAGCTTTAATGTTCTCACTGTAATAAGAACACAACAAAATAGTTTTTATGTGAAGTGAAGGTGTGTTAACTAACCTTACTGTGGTAAACAATTTGCAATATATACATGTGTGAAGTCATCACATCGTACACCCTAAACTTACACAATGTTGTGTGTCAGTTACATCTCAGTAAAGCTCGGTGGGGGAAAGAGCAGATGGGAAGGGAGGGCAGGAATAGGAAGTAGGGGAGAAATTTGTTTCTATGAGGATGAGTTAGATTTTGCTGCAGTAATAAAGACAAAAATCTCAGTGTCTTACCACAAAGGCTTATTTCTTACTTACGCTACATGCCCCTTGAGGGTCAGCTGGAAGCTCTACTCTGCATTGTCCTCAATCTAGGACTCAGCCTGACAGGCAGCCAAAATTGAAACATTACCAATATTTGTGACAGAAGAGAGTGTCATGTAGCACACACTGGCTCACATTTCGTTAGCCAAGGGGAGTCACATCGCTGCATCTAACTTCAAGGATTGGCAGTGCACATACATGAAGCAAACTAAAATGTGGCATACTTCTGAGTATGTTGGAGTACATAGTAGATACTGTCAACGCCCATCAAAGTCTGGTTCCCTTCTCCTTCCTGGGTGTACAGCTAAACTATGTTTTCTAGCTGCAAACGCCTCCCGCACTGCATTTAGGTCAGTCCATGTGACTGAGTTCTGCCCAGTGGAAGTGATTTTACCATTTCTAGCCTTGTCCATAAAGCATCCTTCACAATCTTCCATTCTTAAACTCTTTCTTCCCTCTTTGCAGCTAGAAGTGAAGGATTCTGAAGCCTTTAGAAACTGATGGTGCTACAAGATGGACGGACCCAGAAACCCTGAGTCACCAGCTGGAGAAGAGATTTCCTGAAGAGCTGACCAACCAGGAATGTCTGTATTGGATTCTGGTGAGTAAGAAATAATATTTTTTGTGTGTGAAGCCATTGAAACCTGGGGGCTGTTTTCTATAGCAATTTGAATTAATTAGAAAATTAAGTTATAATGTTAGAAAACAAATTCCAGTTGACCTTGAGGCTCAAAACATCAGACTTTAGGAGGCACAGATTTGGTGACACAAAACACATTCCCTTCTCTATGGGTTCAATTAGACTGTCTGTTTCTTCAGTGAATAATATTTATATCATCATATTTTTAATGCTGTCATTTTTTAGAATCAATGATAAGAAAAGCACAAAACAAGATCAAAATCTTCTAGATCTTGACAATTTATTCATTCACTACCTACCATGTGCTGGTAATTTGCTGGGTTCTGGGGATACACTAGTGAACAGTGTAAAAATAACAGTGTAACTAGCAGAAGTTTGCAGTGGACCAGGAAGGCAGGCTCTTACTACACAATGAGGAGGTTAGAGATACTGTCTAAAGTTGATGGAACAACAAATAGAGGTTTGTGTGTATTGACTAATATTATAAAGATTACCAACAGAAGAATTCAAAATAATGACATAACAAATGTGTAAACAGGGTGGAGAATGGGAGGTAGGAGAGAGTTTAGGTGAGAAAATTATCCATCTTTAATAGCTAGGAATAAATAGCTACCAGCAAACATTAACAGAGTAAGAAAAATAGCTATGAGTATATTATGTAAAGTTATGGATGTAAACATTGGAAGAAATACACAAGAAACAGTGACAGTGATGGCCCCTGGGGAGTGGGTCTGCAGTGGTGATGGAGACGCTTTTTATTTTATGCCTTCCTGTAGCATTTGAATTTATTTTAAGCATGTGGGTGCATTACTCTGATTAAACAAAACAACAACAGCCAAGAGCAGTTCTGGTCCTCACTTTTTAAAAAATGATATAGTAGGAATTTTATTCCATTGATTTCCCAGTTCCGTTTATTTTATTGCTCAAGTCTCCACCAGCAAAGACACAGTCTAGAATCCATAGGCTGAGATCATCTCAAATACATGGACAATGGCAGCAGAAAAGGTAAGAGTTTCTGAATCATTCTGGAGACTGCGATGGTGCCCCCTTGGCTTTGCCAGAGGACATCTGGTCCTGCAGAGATCTTTAAAGACAGAGCAGTTTTGTAGGACAGGAGACTGACTCTCCCTAGTTGATTGACCCATGTTAGTGAAACAATAGCAGATAATCTCCAAAAGTGAAACTACTTTGAGTGGTAAAATCTGTTATCTATTACAATATAACAAATTACCCAAAACCTAGTGGCTTTATAAAACAACCACCATTTTATTGTATCTCATAGACTTTTGGGTCAGGAATTCAGGCAGAGCTTGGTCAGGCAATTCCTCCTCTTCTACGTGGCATTGACTGAGGTCTCTAAGTGGTGCTCAGTTGGCTGACGGCCTAATCAGGGAGGTCCAAGATGACTTCCAGCACATGGCTAGTGCTTTGGTGGATGGCTGGAAAGCTGGGTTCATCTGGGACCACGGACCAAACCCCCAAAACACAGCCTCTCCTATATGACGGAGACAGGGTTGTTGGACTTCTCATATGGTGGCTCAGGACTGTCTGAGAACATGCCACTCAAACCTGAGATCGAGGGCACAGGGTGAATCTTTTAAGTAGGCTGAGATTTGTGACTGGAGATTTATCAAAAACTGGACCTCAAACCAAGGGCAAGGTAATGGTCATGAGCTGAATCACAGAGCCAAAATGTACAGAAGTGTTTTTTTTTTGTTGTGGTAAAACATACATAACAGAAAATTTGTCATTTTAACTATTTTTAAGTGTACGGTTCTGTAGCACAACATACATTCACATTGTTGTGCAACCATCACGACCATCCATCTCTAGAACTTTTTCATCTTCCTAAACATTTCAGTTTAGGGAAAATACCCATTAAATACTAACTCCCCATTCCCTCTTCCCCCAGGCCCGGGCAACCATCATTCTGCTTTCTGTCTGTATGAATTTGACTATTCTGGGTATCTCGTAAAAGTAGAATCATACAATATTTGTCCTTTTGTGACTGACTTATTCCACCTAGCATTATGTTTTCAAGACTCGTGTATGTCGTAGCACGTGTCGGAATTTCCCTCCTTTTTCAGGCTGAACAATACTCTGTTGCATATATGTAAACCACACTTTACCCTTTCATCCATCCATCCTCCCACCTTCTGGATCTTGTGAATAATGCTGCTGTGAACAGGGGTGTAAAGATATTTCTTCCAGTCCTGCTTTCACTAGAAGCAAAAGTTTTAAGGAATCAAAAGTGAGAAACTGTAGAGCAAACAAATTAGAGGGGATCTGGAAATTTCCTGAAAAAAAGTGCTGCTATCTGTGGCTGCCTGTCACAATTCCCAGCGAGGGCTCCTGTGGGCAGACTACATTTGCATAAAGGGGCCAGGAACAGTGAGCAATCCGCCCTCGTCCTTTAACACATCTAAATATTTCTCCCAATTCCCTTTGTGACCAAAGACGTACCTTCAGGAACAATCAGGCTGAGATGAGACAGTGTAATCTGGAGCTGTGGTCTCAGCCTTGTTAACTATTCAAGAAATATTTCCTGAGTGTCTTCTGTGTCCAAGGCACCATGTGAGGTGCCTGTAAATAAATCAGACAACACTTCTGGCCTCATCCTAGTGAGGGAGAACAGACAGAAAAAAATAAGTATCACAATTAAGCGACTTATCTAATGTCATATATCAGCATCGTCATATTCACTCATTCATTCATTTATTTAATCGCTCAACAAATACTCACGGAATCCTTTTGATGAGCAGGCCGTGGCATAGAGCCATGCCCAGGACCACATTCTGCTTTTCAGAGCTGAACGAACCAGCATTCTATGCATGAAATACAGTGTGTTGTATATTTATTTTCTGGCACTAGTATTTATAATAAAGAAGACTTGAGATAAAGATTTGAACTAAAGAAAAGACTAAAAATTACGTATGTTCAGTTACTGGAAATTCAATTGTAAGATAAATTAGAATCTCTGTGATAAGATCTATTAATAGGATTAAAAACTAGGATAAAACAAGCACAGGGCATTACTTGAGGCATTCTTGTGTAACTTCAGATCTATTCTTCTGTTATGTCACAATTAAAAACTGAGAACAGGCAAAAATTCCCAAAAGCCTGAAAAAAATTTACTGGATTCTCAAAGCGTTTATATGTATTTGGCCTTTCAGTGAGAAGCTAAATCACGAGAAGGCACCAGTGAGCAGGCCAGTCCTAGCCAATGGAGGGAGAGAATCGAGGTCTGGGGTCCACAAGACAGCAGCCACTAAACCACACACCTTACCGTGGGGGCCGGGCCTGTGGCCCAGCAAACTGCTGTGATAGGAAGGGCACAAATCAGATTTGCCAGCTGTGTGGACTTTGCCTAGTTTCCCCACATGTGAAGTGGGGTTGTTGTGAGGATTAAACAGTTAATAAGGGAAAGCATTTGGTAAGTGTCATATTTAATCCTGGCCTGAGTATTCATGGCAGAGTAAATCCCCAAACCCCTTGAAGCTCATCTCTCAAGTTCTCGTGGATCCTAAATGCCTGAATAGAGAGGAGCTTCACAGCTCCTTTGAGGGTGCTGTCTCTAGACACAGGGCCTTGAGGAAGTTTCCACAGTCCTTCGCAGAAGGAGGAAAAGGACGGCACTTTAATGGGTATCTGTGGAAGGTAGCCCACTGTCCTTTATTAGGAAAAAGCGTCTATTAACTTCAGGGCTGTCCTTAGTATGTGGCTGTCAGTGCACACCTCCAGAAGGCTCCATCCGTGATCACCACAATGACAGTGGCTCTCACTGGAGTCATGCGGCATGGCAGCCTGGACTGCCTGTTTGGTGACCGTGGATGGTGGTTGGTTTTCTTCTCTTTCTCCTCCTCCTCATCTTCCGTCTTCTCCTCTACCTCCTCCTCAGTGTGTTCAGTGACAATCAGAGGAAGAAGAGAAGGCCACCAAGAACGTAGCTCAAGAGCCAGTATTCTCCTGGGAACAGAGACCCAGTCTGAGCAAGAATGTCAAAAAGAGAGAGCTAGGATTGGTTTACTTCTATGTTTCAAAATGGACATAACAAATTTAACAAAGTAAACTAACAAAAACTCACCATGATGATTTTATGTCCGAGGCAGGACAGGGCGGTATGGCGCAAGATTTCATCACACTACTGAGAACAATGCACAATTTAAAACTTGTGAATTGTTTATTTCTGTAATTTTCCATTTAATATTTTTGGACCATGGTTGACCGTGGATAACTGAAATCATGGAAAGCGAAACTGTGGGTAAGGGGAGACGACCCTCACTGCATTCTGAAGCGAGTCACTTAAACATTCTCCTTACTACCCACTTACTACACTAGTTTTTCAACTTCTAGTCTTTAAATTCTATGCAATTTCTATTCTTAAAAGAAGCAAATAAACAGGCAGTCAGGATAATATGGTAAAAGGAGTATAGGATTGCAAAGCAGGATTCTTAATAGGCAGTTAGTGGGGGCACTTACTGATGGGGAACTTGATTAATTTATGTTCTCTGGGCCTCCTTGCTTGAGAAAATGAGGGAATTGTACTAGACGATCTCTAAGGAGATTGTTTTGAAATTCACTGTGGATTTTTCAAGCTACATCAGAAAGCCTGGAAACGAAGCACAGGGCACATTGAAGGGCTATAATTCGGCAGACCCCCTTTCCCTGTGCTCATATGCCACAGTCCTGCAGAATCAACTTCCATAAACTGTAACAACTCAGTCTAAGTGCCAGAGCTCAGGACCCAGGGAAGATGCCTACAAGGGTCATATTTCTTTCCCACCCATTGGACGACTATTTAATGGGCACCTCCTGTGCCCAGCTCTGGATGGGACCTTGGGAACCGGAAAAATATGAGACTTCCTCTCTTCAGAGCATTCTCAATCCAGTGGAGGAATTCAACACAAGAAATTCCCAACAGTGTGATCTGTATTTTAACAAAGATGGTGCCACGATCACCATCGCAGGTGTCCACAGGCCAACCAGATCTCCATAGCTCTGTGGAACAAGACCCACAGGACTTCTTGATAAGAGAAAAACAGTCTTCTGGTAGCAAATAGTGATGCACATTACTATCTTTGGTGACAATTTGGAAAACCAAATCTTACCCTCATGGCAGAAGGCAGCTCTGCTTCAGTGATGGAAACCAATAGGAATTGCAGTGGTGCCGTTTAACACTTGGAGGAGACTAATGGCCACCTTCCGCTTCAGCAGTTCTCTGCTGGGAAATGCTCATCATCCTCTGGGCCCAGGGAGGGAGGAGGGACTTCATCTGAGGGAGGATGGTTGCAATTCAATTATTCAAGCCATTCTCCCCCTCTCTCTTTCTGTCTCCGTCTTTCTCTCTCTCTCCCTCTCTCTCTCCCTTCCTTCCTCCCTCTCCCCCACCAACCTCTCCTCTCTCTCTTCCCCCCACCTCAATTCCTCTTAGCCACACTATCTCTGAGAAGACAGAAAGGACAGCTGTGTCCCCTCCCCACACACCCAGTGGGACTCACTGACCAGTAGATGGAGGAGCTCTGCTCATATCTGATGCTAAAAAAGCATCAGAGAGGCCACTGCCCAGCCTCTCCTGGTTGTAGGAGGAATGGCTGCTGTGGAACATGAAAAATTAATGAGGAGAATATGAGTGCCAGGGCTTCCTTCTCCTCAGACCAAACCAAATCAATAAAAGTCTCCACTCCTGCCAATAAAGGGCAAAATAGACGTGTGTGTTACCCATGGACAGCCAGAGAGCCGCTAGAGCTCCAGAGGTTTGGAGTGGTAAGGCCCCTAAAGTCCCCACAATTGTACAGAGAGGTAAAGGGATGCCCAGAGTTTCAGAGATTTAGCTGTTAACACAGTGAGGTAGTGGCAGAGTCTCGGTTCAGACCTGTCTCTCTCAACGGGTTTTGACCACACAGGGCAGAATCAGGAATCCCATTGGCCTCACGAAGTAATGGGGAGCCAGGTCAAAGGGTGACATGTTGCAGAGAAACCCCAACTTCCTTTCTCTCGAAAAGAACCCTCAAGTGGGCATGGAGAGAGAAGCAGCTTACCAGAACTCACCCACTGCCCAGACCCTGCCTGGGCCCTTGGACCCACTGATTTCCTCTACCCCTTTGGAGAAACAACCAGAACTGGGATCCTGCACGGTGTCTGTCCGGTGGCTGGGGAGAGCCTGGGAGGAATCACAGGGGCTGTGCCTCGGGCCTGCGCTCAACCGATAGTCCCCAAGCGTTCGTTCTGGGCAGCAAGACCTGCCTGGGCTAATTGGCTCACAAATGAGGTAATAATGACAAAGCTCTTTTGAGCTAGTCAGGTCTTCTAAGCATGGAGTCAGGTACCCTTATTTAGTCCTATAATTTAAACCATTTTTAAGAGTCTGCTTTGGGAATTTACGGGGTTTTTTTTTTTTTTAAAGACTATTTTTTAGAGCAGTTTTAGGTTCACAACAAAATTGAGCAGAAGGGACAGAGATTTCCCATATCCCCCCTGCCTCACCTGATGCCCTGCCTCCCGCAGATGCACAGCCTCCCCCGTTGTCAACACTCCCCCACCAGAGTGGTACGTTTGTTACAGCCCATGAACTGACACTGACATGTCACTCTCACCCAGAGTCCATAACTTACATTAGGGTCACTCTGGTGTTGTATCTACTGTGCTTTTTGAGAATTTTTTTATTTAACTGGTAGTATGTTCTTCCTCTCTTCCCCAGCTGTGAGTTTGGGGAAAACTGTCCTTCCACAAAGTGCTCTGCTGAAATGTCAACCCCAACGTGAGAGAAAATATAGCACGGCTGACCTATTCCCCTTCTCGTGGCATGTGCAGTCACTGAGTGACATGGAATGTTAGTCATCCTCATTTTGTGGGGGAAACGAGGACACTGAAGGGTCACAGCCAAGGAGGGGACAGAAGGCCACCTTACATAGTGCTGCCTCAATGGTTGAGTGACAGAGAACTGTTCTCTCCTCGTCAGCTTTGCCAAAGCTCGTGAGCACAGTCCTGTCAGCAGGAGGGGGTGACAAAGGACATAGAGTAAGGTGACATCCACGAGAGAGGCCAAGCACTTCTCACTTCTGACGCTGACAGCTCTTTGCATCTCCATTCAAGGAAGTTGGGCACGGGGTCATCTAACTGGTGTGACTGCCTTTGTCAGGCCAGAAAGACCATCATGGAGGAGAGAGGGACATTGAAGGCTCACAGATGCTTTCTCACCTTCTGGAATGTTCGTACTATTCTAGCCCCAAACCTCTGCCTAGCAAAGACCTTATTGCCAATCGTAATGAGTAATGGGTACCTCCCCCTCTCCCCTGGGCCCCAACACACACTTGTCAGAGCACCTTGAGGAAGCTGGTGCACCTCCATCTGCTTGCTCCAGTGACATCTCCCATCCCTGAGACCTGCACAAACTGAGGGCTCTAGCCTAGAACATCTGTGTTTCTGCTCTGGAAAGCTCGCTTCTCCTACAAGAGAGAACCATAACCAGAGACCCCATAATGGCCAAAGACACTGGGTTCTGGCCTGGACGTCTGCCTCACCTTCCGCTAAAAAGGCCATCAGGACTGTCCCATCTTGAAGGGAAAAACTCCCAATAAAAAGGAAGATGGGAGAAGAGAAGTAGTTGGAAACCTGTTGGAACAGCATAACCAACTGGAAGACCTGAGAAAGCTGAATCCTAAACCAGTATTAGAGAAAGTCAAAAATCAACTCATCTTACACCAAAGAATCTCCAAATGCTCAGGAACGGGTGGCACTGATTACCTCTGCAAGACAGGTAGGCGTGGGGTGTGTGGTATGAAGGGACATCCAAACAGAATGGCACTAAAATGCTTACAAAGAAGTGCCTGAGATCCACTCCCCAGCGAAAGACTAGAGGCTTGTTCCCTGAAGAGGGTCCGTAGACTGGGGATTGCAGGCCCAGCACAGGGGCAGGCACCATACTGAAAGCAGGGGATTAAATGAACATTCATTTACAGATGCTGAGATCCCAGCCCTCTCCCCCAGCTCAGCTCCCAGAATGCTGGGAGGCAGGAGACAGGAAGATCTTTGGAAAATCTGGCCAGTTCTGTCAGAAAGACTCACTACTGACAGAGTTTGCCCAACACAACAGCCAGCTGCCTCTCCTGCGGTGGATCCCATGATTCCACAAGCCCCACCACCAAACTTAGATCTTCCAACAGTCTACTTAGTACCCTGCTCTTAAATATGAGCAGACAACCAAGAATCACCAGACATTTGAGAAAAGCCCCTAAAATAGGTGCAAGAAAACAAAATTTTGAAAACAGTAAAAGATGTGGCCGACTCGGTGGTGCAGCCATTAACTGTGCACATTCTGCTCCTGTGGCCTGGGGTTTGCCGGTTCGGATCCCAGATGAGGACATGGCACCGCTTGGCAAGCCATGCTGTGGTAGGCGTCCCACATATAAAGTAGAGGAAGATGCGCACGGTATTAGCTCAGGGCCAGGCTGCCTCAGCAGAAGGAGGAGGATTGGCAGCAGATGTTAGCTCAGGGTTAATCTTCCTCAAAAAAAAAAAAAAAAAAGTAAAAGAGAACTTAAAGGAAACAAAACTATAGAAGAAGAAGCTTTAAAAACTTTTCTTTAATATCACCAGAGAGACAAGATTTTGCTTCCATAAAACAAATACAAGATGCTTTCAAAAAGGAACATGAGAAGAATGAAAAAGAACTCTTGGAAATTAAAAATATGAGAGCAAAAATGAGAAATTAGCAGAAACGATGAAAGACAAAGTTGAGGCATTCTCTCAGAAAGCAAAGCAGAAAGAAAAAGATGGATTAGAGGAGAGAAATAAGAAATTTGAAGCACCAAGTTAGGAGATCTAACACCAAATAGTAGTTCACAGAAAGAGAGAAAAAGGGAAGAAATTATCAACAAAATAGATAAATTCCTAGAAACAAAGGACATTAGTTTGCATTTGAAAGAGCCCAGGAAATGCTCAGGATAGTGTCATAAAATTTCAGAATACCAAGGACAAACAATGGTGCAGAAATCAAAATGGCACCAGAAACTAAAGACGATGTCAAAATGTCTTAAAAAATTTTTAAGGAGTATTATTTCCAACGTAGAACATGATATGCAGTTAAGCAATCAGTCAGATAACAGGGTAAAATAAAGACATATTTAGATGTGCAGTCTTATAAGTTTACCTGTCACGAACCCCTGGAACTTCGACTATCTGAGGAAGCTATTTGAGTATATGCCCCATCAAAACAATGAAATAAACCAAAAAAGAAAGACATCAGCAGCAGGTATAGAACAGAGCCAACCAGTCCAGACTGAGCACATCAGGAAGAAGATGAAATTGACAGGATGCCTGTTGGGTCTAAATGTATTGAGAAAAAATTGAGACATTGACACAGAGTTTTATGGTTGAATTAATGATTAGTTTTGGGTTAGCAATAGAAACTGAGCAAACAAGACAATTATTTAGTCAAGGAAATCAAAACATTTTTCAGGAAAGTTAAAATAATTACAGTTTACTCCATAGCTCAGCTTTGAATAGTATGTCAAAAGTCATATTAAAGTAAATTCTAAATATTGATCTTGCCAAAGTTATGACATAAGGAAATATTTTTGGAAGTTGGGGTTCGGGGGCAAAATAGGTGGATGTTTGTGATAGAGGAAAGGGTGAAAGAGAGACAATTCCTCAGTTTCCATAATGGAATATAAATTGATATTATCTAAAACTGAAAAATCAAGAGGTAGCCATCTAAAGATGATATTTAGAGATATGAAGATATATACTAAAAAATCATCTAAAAGAGTTGAAAGTGTTGCCCTCTGGGAAAGAAGATCGAAAGGGACAGCAGGAACAAGGGGGCTCTACCTTTAGTAACAAGCCTTTTAAAGTACTTGCTTTTAAACTATGTTATGGAAAAAAGTCAATAAAACAACAACGAAAATAAATGAAAGCAGAAAGACATTCTCAGCAGAAGGAATGATATGGCGTTGCCTCAGCATCACAAAATGCTCTATTTGCATAGGAGTTAGGATGCAACCGAATTTCAAAGAGTGATGAGCCCCTCCAAGGACAGATGGGACAAGTAACTCTTTCACCATTGGAAGAGCACACAAGGGAAAAGAGGCTGTGGCAGAACTAGATAAGAAGAAATCAGCTAAAAAGTGAACAAATTCTTAAAGATCACGTGTGGCTAGCCTATCAGTTTAGAACTGGGAGCCCCATATACCCAGAAAATTTGTACTCACCCCAAGATTTTTCCATAAACCTGCACTTGGTGCTCACAAGAAAGTTTGGCTGTGGCAGGGCAGGGGGCCTTGAAAGCGTGCCCCTCACTGACCCAGGAGTGTGGGAGTTGAATGCTGCCTCTAGGGGACAGACATAAACATCACCTACTTCCCTAGATGTTCTTTTCATGTGAAGCAAAAGCCTTAAGCCATGGGGGAGCAGCAGCAAACCCTCGTTTTCCCTAGGACTGCTGAAGAAGAGGAAGAAAACCTGTCTGCTTCTAGAGGTGGGGTAGAAACCCTCTAACCTGCCCCAGGAGCCAGCCAGCAATTTTGTGTGTCTGGAGGAAGGGTAGAAGCATCAGTCATCTCTCCCTGGAGGAGGGGCAAGAAAACTTCATTGACCCAGGATCCTGCACCAATACAGAGCAGGCATGTGCTATTGTAGGAGGTGGGCAGGTCACACTCTTCGGCCCAAGCCCTACAATAGATACAAGGCAAAGTTTGTCTGTGATGGAGGTAAAGATAGGAATTCCAAGAAGGCTCACACCTGAGGCACACAGGCCCTGCCCAAAACTGAGGCTGGGCCAGGAGGACCAAGAGGCCCTCCTTGTCTCTCGCAATGAACCCAGCACTGAGCACTAAATAATAGCAGTATACCACTGGAGAAGTGAAAAGAGTGGGGAGAGACACCCCCATCTGCTTAGATGTGGAGAGATGGTGAAAGCTGAAGTGGAGTAAGAGCACTGAGAAAAACTGCCTGGCAGCCCAACCCTGGAGGAACAGGAAGCCCATGGGACACAAACAACAAGAAAACTCAAATCTTGCTCAGCTGCTGATTAGACTGACTCGTTCCCACAACACACACACACATACACACACACTAACAAGTATCTATTTCCAGGTGTTTCCAAGAGTTTCTATTTCCAGGTGTAAATACTATTTACCTAAGTCTCTACTATTCCATAAATGATGCCCATCATTCAATAACAAATTACAAGACAGATAAAAAAGCAAAGAAAACACAACACATGGTCAAGAGAGAAAGCAATAAATAGAATCAGACTCAGAGATAACCCAGATCTTATAGCTCTTATAGACGTTAAAATAACTGTGATTAATATGTTAAAGGATCTAGAAGAAAAGATGGGCCAATGGATGAGCAGATAGAAAATTTAAGCAGAGATGAAAACTGCTTTTAAAAAGTCAAATGGAAATGCTAGAAATGGAAAATACAGTATCAAATATGAAGAATTTATTTGATGGGTTTATTAGCAAATTGGACATAACAGAGGAGAAAAAATCAGTAAACATGAGTTTATATTTTTAAAAAATGACCCAAAATGAAAAACAAAGAGAAAAAAGAGTGAGGGGGATAAAAGAACAAAGTATCCAAGAACAGTTGGACAATATCATATTGTCTAACATACTTGGAATTGGAGTCTCAGAAGAAGAAGAATAGAAAGAGGCAGAAAAGATGTTTAAAGAGGTAATGGATGAGAATTTTCTGAAACAAAGGAGAAAACAACAACCATGTGTTTAAGAACCTCAGAGAACACAGGCAGGATGAATAAAATGCACATACACACAAACACACACCAGACACATCAGAGTCAAACTGCTGAAAGATAAAGGGGAAATCCTGTAAGCGACTAGACAAAGAAATGAGTCTGAAGAGGGACCAGATTATATGAGTTTTATACCCCATGCAAACAAGTTCAATCCGTTTTTTTTCCCTAATGACAAAGAGAAGCCATTAAAGAATTTTAAACAGAAAAGTGATTTGATCAAATTTACACTTTAGAAAGATCTCTCTGTCAGCAGTGTGGAGAGTCATTTGGAGGAGGCAATCAGAAGAATGGACAAATGTGTTGTGGTCTGTTCTCATAGTGAAATGACACACAGCAGTGACAATAAATGGACCAGAGCTAAATGCAATACCATAGATGAATTTTATAAGCATAAGGTTAAATGAAGATACCACCTTGCATAAGAAAATATACAATATGATACAACTTACATAAAGTTTAAAACAATATTGAAAGGAATTAGAAATATAGAAATAAAATTCACGTGAATGTTAAACACCAAAGTAAAAATAACCCAGGGAGAGGATAGACAAGAAGATGCAATCAACAAGAAGTGTGCAAGGGTTTTAAAGATATTAGTAATATTTTATTTTGTATTTGCAAATCATATATACAATAAGGAGTTAATATCCAAAATCATATATATATCATAATATATATAAATATCAAATCATTATGTTGTACACCTGAAGCTAGTATAATGTTAAAAGTCAATTATGTCTTAATTTTAAAAAAGCAACCAACAAAAAATTAAAACAAAGATTTTACTTTAAAAAGATAATGGAAAAAATGGACAAAGAATTTGAGTAGACATTTGTCCAAAGGAGATATAAAAATGGCCACTAAGCACATGAAAACATGCTCAACATCAGTAGTCATTTGGAAAATGTAAATCAAAATCCCAATAAGATACCACTTCACACCCACTAGGATGGCTAGAACTATAAAGACAATAATATGTGTTGACAAGGATGTGAAAAATTGATGGTTGGAATGTAAAATGATAGAACCAATTTGAAAAACAGTTGGAAGTTCCTCAAAAAGTTTAACATAGACCTAGCAATTCTACTGCTATCCTAGGTATATGCCAAGACAATTGAAAGCAAGTGTTTAGACAAAAACTTATATGCAAATATTTATAACAGCATTATTCATAATATCCGAAAGATGGAAACAACCCGAAAGTCCATCAACTATCAGATGAATAAACAAAATGAGGTCTGTCCATACAATGGAATATTATTCACCCATAAAATAGAAATAAATTCCTGATATGCTACAACATGGATGAACGTTGACAACTTTATGCTAAGTAAAAGAAGCCAGTCACAAAGAACCACATCTTGTATCACTGCATTTATACGAAATGTCCAGAACAGGAAAATCCATAGAGACAGAAAGTAGATTCGTGTTTGCCAGGAACTGGGGAAAGGAAAGAATGGAGAGTGACTACTGAAGTGTGTGGAGTTTCTTTTTGGTCTCTATTTCATTTACTTCTGCTCTGATTTTTATTATTTCCTTCCTTCTACTGATTTTGGGCTTTGTTTGTTCTTCTTTTTTCCAGTTCCTTTAGGCTCACTGTTAGATTGTTTATTTGAGATTTTTCTTGTTTGTTTCTATAGACTTCCCTCTTAGAACTGCTTTTGGTGTATCCCATAAATTTTGGTATGTCGTATTTTTTTTTTTTAAGATTTTATTTTTTCCTTTTTCTCCCCAAAGCCCCCTGGTACATAGTTGTATATTCTTCGTTGTGGGGCCTTCTAGTTGTGGCATGTGGATGCCGCCTCAGCGTGGTTTGATGAGCAGTGCCATGTCCGCGCCCAGGATCCGAACCAACGAAACACTGGGCCGCCTGCAGCGGAGCGTGCGCACTTAACCGCTCGGCCATGGGGCCAGCCCCATTGGTATGTCGTATTTTCACTTTCATTCATCTCCAGGTATTTTTTTAATTTCTCCTTTGATTTCTTCATTGACCTAATTGTTGTTCAGTAGCATTTTGTTTAATCTCCACATATTTGTGGCTTTTCTGATTTTCTTTCCGTAGTTGATTTCTAGTTTCACACTGTTGTGATCAGAAAAGATGCTTGGTATTATTTCAATCTTCCTGAATTTATCGAGACTTGTTTTGTGGCCTAATGTGTGACTTATCCTGGGTTTCTTTTCAGGGTGATGAAAACATTTTGGACTGAGATAGGGATGAAGGTTGCACAGCTTATGAATGTACCAACACTGAATTGTATATTTTAAAAAGGTGAATTTTATGATATGTGAATGATATTTCAATTTAAAAGAAATTAATAGGAGGAAGATATTGATAAAGAGAAAATAGACAACTCTTTCTCCCTAGACTTGAAGGATGTTACAATACTGATAGAAAAACAAAGTTTAAAGACAGAAGAGAGAAGGATCCAGGTGGAGGAAGTGATATAGAGAGGTCCCTGAAGAGGCTGATGGGAAAGAATCCAGAGCAGCATTAGAGAAACTAGCCATAGCAAGAATAAAGCTTCTTACCCATGGGCATGAGAAAAGAAGAATGAGAGCTGCAGGTATACAGCTGAGTAGGTGTGTAGAAGGTCCAGAAGTTGAGAGGTTTGCCAAGAGCCTGTAGAGGCCAAATTGGATAAGAGCTTGAGGGGAGGGAGGTGTCAAGGGTGGTTGATGGAAGCTTTTTGGAATTTTGACTCTCAGTGTCTGGGAAATACTCGTTAGGAAAGAGAACTTCTCTAGGGATGTTGATGAGGTCTATTTTGAATATGTTAAATTCAATACATTGGCAAGAAATTTGGGTGAAGATGTTTAGCAAGCAAGTAGAAATTTAGAATTCCAGAAAGCGGTCAGAGGTAGAGAAGGGTTCTGGGGGAGAGAGACACAAAAAGGACGGCTGAAGTTGTAAGAGTGAGTAATCTCACTCAGGAAGCCCATGGAGGAAGGAGAGAAGGCGGCCAAGGGCGGAGTTTGAGGGATGTGTACTTCTGGAGACAGGAGAACACAGGGTGACCCTTGGAGACAGAAAAGGAGTGGCCCAGAATAAGTAGGATAATAGAAAGGGAAAAAGCATCATAAAGTCACACAATGGGAGAGCTTTCTGGACAAAAAGGGGTATAATTGTATAATATGATGCCATAGAGAAGATAATTACTAAAAGGCTATTGAAAATTGTGAGATCAAGCAATTCTGAAGGAAGTTCTTCAGGAAGAGTGGGAGCTGGAGGGAAGTCCCCCTCTAAGATGAAAGTCTAAGAATGCTTAGTGCCAGGACCGCATAATACACCTCACTGCTCTTGACTTCCCATAAGGACAAAGCCAGAAAAACCCTTTTTGGCAGATAATGCTCAACACAGCCTTACAGTGACATTCCACTACAGAGTAGGGTACCACACATGGGTATTTCAGCCTGAAAGTCAGAGTCAGGACGAAAGGCTCTCTGGAGCTCCATAAACAGGCATAGAATGTCATCGTTAAAAGGAACTAGGATACCACACACTTCAACCCTCTCAATTTTTAGGTGAGGAAAATCTAAATTTTGTACATTGGTTAATTTTGCCAAGGATCTGCAGCCCTTTGGTGGCAGAGCCAATTCTATAACTAAGGATCTCTGTCTCATGTACTATCATCATGTCATCCAAGAAAATATCACTCGCTCTGTGAAATAACCTCCAATGCACTTTGAGAAGTGATGGGGGAAGCAGTGAAGACACATAATGCCTGGAAAAATCTGCTGCTTAGCTGGCCTGTTGGGAATCCGCTCAGCCTGTTCTGTAGAGTCTTCCAGCTGTGAAAGCAGATACTTGCTCATTTGTCATTGATTTGGTGAATCTAGTAGAAGATTTCCTCTCTTTCTTTCTCACAATGATCCTTTCTGCAATGTGTCAACTGGGATGCCAATGAATGACGGCGTTTACCCAACAATATGGTCAGATAATCTTTAGATAGCCCTACCCACTGGGAGGAGTAGGTCCTCCTGTCCTTCACCTGCTTGTTTCACTGACGATCAAAGCTTTGCCTCAATTTTCAGCAGATGGGCTCTTTTTATGTTTCCTTTTTAGTTCTGTAAGGTCTCTATACCTAAGTTTTCTTGCCTTTATTTTTTTTAAATAGCTTTATTGAGATAGGGTTCACATACCATACAATTCACCCATTTAAAGTGTACAATTCAATGGTATTTAGTACATCCACAGAGCTGTGCAACCATCACGACAGTCAATATTAGAACATTTCCATCACCTCCAAAATAAACCCTGTACTTCTTAGCTGTCATTCTCCTATTCCTCCTACTCCATCCGACCCCAGCCCTAATCAACCAGTAATCTACTTTCTGTCTCTATAGATTTCCCTCTTGTGGCCTTTCGTATGAACAGAGTCATATAGTATGTGGACTTTTGTGACTGGCTCATTTCACTTAGCGTAATTTTGAAGATCATCCATCCTGTAGCATGTATGAGGACTCCTTTTCCATTTTATGGCTGAACATATTCCATTGTATGCATACATCACATTTTGTTTATCCATCTACCTCCTGATGGACATTTGGGTTGTTTTCACCTTTGGGTTGTTATGATTAATGCTACTGTGAACAATTTGTGCACAAGTTTTTCTGTGGCCATGTTTTCGATTCTCTTGGGTATATGCCTAGGGGTAGAATTGCTGGATCATATGATAACTCCTCGTTTAATCATTATAAGAATTGCCAGACTGCTTTCCAAAGTGGCCGGAGAACCTCTTTTTTAAAGGTATGTTTTTTTAAGTTTTTTTCTTGAAAAGTGTGCTGACAACTGGCTCTCCATCTATGGCAAAAATGAAGCTCCAAGCTGAAATAATAATAAAAATAAATTAAGGAAAAAATAAAGCTCCATACTGAAAACCCTACAAAGGATCAAATAAATTCTAAAGTGAAACTGTTAAAGAAAATATGGATGCATATTTTTATCATCTCCAAGTAGGAAAACCACTGTAATCTTGGTGAAAAAAGCAGAAAGAGGAAAAAGGTCATAACTTGACAACATAAAAATTAAAGAGCAAAAACAAGTAAACAAAATTTTTAAAAATTGAGACAAACAACAAACTAGGAAAATCTCCTGTTAGATATGATAATCTGAGGGTTGATATCCATAATAAAAAAGAGAGTTCTTGCAAATTAATATGTTATTGCCTAATTCCCATATGCCTCACTCCAATAGGGGGCCCAGGGTGATGCTTTAGGTGTTCAGATATCAATGTTGTATTAGCCTGCTCAGGCTGTCATTACAAAGGACGCAGACTGGGAGGTTTAAACAGCAGAAATGTGTTTTCTCAGTTCTAGAGGCTGGAAATCCAAGATCAGGGTAGCAGCATGATTGGCTTCTGGTGAGCGTCCTTTTCCTGGCCTGCAGACCGTCACCTTCTGACTGTGTCCTCACATGGCAGAGAGAGAGCAAGCACTCTGAGGTCTCTTCTTATAAGGGCACTAATCCCATCACAAGGACCCCACCTTCATGATCTCATATAACTCTAATTCCCTCCCAAAGGCTCCAAATACCATCACATTGGGGGTTAGGGCTTCAACATACGGATTTGAGGGGGACATAAACATTTAGTCCATAACAAATGTCAGATAGGGCTCTGTGTCCAATAGTCTTTTATTAAAATGTTTGGTATTCTTTCCTCAGTTCTTCTCTATGGATTGGATGTACCATGTATATTTGTCATGCTGTTATAGGGTCCTTCCTCTTGAAGACACAGATTCTCTTTCAATCAATGGGCTTCAGTTCCAAACCTGGTGAGGTCTGGGAATTGGCAAGCAGTATGACTTCTTACTGGGATGATTTCTTCTGATGGTACAGCTTGAGTGGTATCCTTGCCATTTGCCCATTTCTTTTCCCCCTGGGGACACCCAGTTCTAGTAACCATCTCCTTAACTCTCTGGAGCCCACTTAAGTCAACAAATCCTTCCTTAGCCAATCTTACGTCCAGGTCTCCTTGATCAAACACTCTCCGAACACGTTATCATGTGTACTCGTCAAGCTCCTGCCAGGACGTGTTGGTGAGCTCTTGCAAGCCCCCAAGGGACCCAGTCCTTTTCCCATATTGATCTAAACTGGCTATGCCTTTATATTCCTGCCTTGACCAGTCACTGGATGTGGGCTACACAAGAAGGGTGTGACCCCAGCCAAGGCAGTTCTCTGCAGCTGAGGCTGTCTGCCAACACACTTCCAGTGGCTATAACCAAAATCCTTCCTCAAGGGGGATTCTGGTGGTGCGTCATTGGAAGGAGTCTCCAGAACGTTTTTTGAAGGAGAAACCCTCTACTTGTATTTAATCTCCTCCACATAGGAAAGAACAATATTCATTTCAGGGCTCCCTTAGGCTCAGCGCCTGCTCTGTTCTGCTCTTTGAGATGGTGTGAGGATGTGTGATTTGCATGTTAAGCCATCCCTCTCAGACCGTAGCATTCCTTTTCTCCTTCAAAACATTGTTTGCTCAAGTCTCAGAACAGAAACCAATACAAAATGCCTAAATTGAGAGGCTGGTGAAGGGCAAAGGAAAGTTCAAGACTGGGTACACGGAGAGGAAGAAAATAGAAGCCCAGTCTTCATCTCATGAGGACCTGCAAGCCATTAACATCAGCCACATAGAAGAAGCTTAATAAATATTATTTGATGATGATAATGATGTGGCAACCATCAACTGCATATATTCAATCATCACTTTTTTCTTACTGCTCATAATCATAAAGAATAATCACCTACACACACACGCACGCGCATGTGTATTTTTAGCTTCATGTCTCAAAGCATTTGGCAAGCTGAAAATTCATGCACCAGACACCTGCAAGGACCATCTTGTAGCTCAGAGAAATGCAGCCTTCTCTGAGACAGCAGCTGTTCAGCAGAGCAGGGCGATGGCACGGAGGAGCTCGGGGCAGGAGCTGAAGACAAATGACGGAGCAGGTGAAGCAGCAGGTGGAATTCTAAGTAGCCGGAATATAAGGAGCAGATGGTAGAAACTGAGCAGCCAAAAAGGGCTTCATAGTTTCACCTCTTTATCAAAAGTGCTCTGGATTCTTTCATGACCCCAAATGCCTGGATCTTGGAACAGATGACTGCTGGATCTTGAAAACAAGAAAAAAGCTGTTTTAAAGAAACACACATCACGGCAGTCCAATACCAACAGTAAAGTCTACATAGAGTCATCTGTGTCTGGGTGGCTGCGTGGCCAGACTTAGACAAGAGGCATTCATGAAGACAGGCACAGTTTCCACATTTAGAGATAGACTTGGAATTTAAAGGTTGTGACCGAATTTGGCTGCAAGTAGTCACCAAGTGTTTGCTATTTTTACAGTCGTTGGAGAACTTGCCTTCACTGGATTTCACTAGTCCATTATGGTGGTGACAATACAAAGGTTCTTATTCGCCCAGGCAAACCAGAACTTAAGTTAGAATAACATTTTCGGTCTTTCACTTCACTCTCATGGGCTTGGGGTCTAGAGAGACAAGTTTGAACAAAATGGGGTCTGATTAAACCCAGAAATAAACACAAAAGCTGAGTCTATTCTTCTTTTTTCCTCCCTTTTTCCTTGCTTTCTTCTTTCTTTTCTCAAATATGTTTTCATTATATTTTTTTCTTCGACTTCTACAAAGTTGGATAAACACACCTCTTTTGAAACAGGAGAGTGAATGCTAAAAATATCAGATGATTTCTGTCCCCATTTAGATTTTTTAAAACAATATTACACTAAAAACATTGGAAAAACAATAAAGGAAAGAAATTATTCATAGTCCCATCGTCCCATCAGCTGTCTATTTTTCTTTGTTTCCTTCCAATTCCTGTTCATAGAATTGGAAACATTACATAAAAAGAGCCATATTGTACTTAAAATTTTTCGCTTCTGCGTTTTTCACTAATTCTGAATCATTGCTTTTTTTTTCCTTGTCACATCAGTTCCCCTTTGCCGTATACACTAAAGAGAGTATAAACTGGGCAAAAGTAGGGACTTGATCTGTTCTGTTCATTGTTTCAGTGTCTAAAACAGCACTTGGCATATTCTAGGCAGTCAATAAATATTTTTTGAGTGAATCATAAGCTTTATAATTATACTTTTTAACAGCTGCTTCGATGCCATTGAGTAGATCATATGCTTATTTCCTCCTGTTGAATGTTTAGGTTGCTTTCAACTCTCCACTCACATATGAATAACAAAATAACAGCCATCACCACACCTAAAGCTTTGTTCCTTTGCTTTAGTTATTTACTTAATATGAAATCTCAAGAGCGGGATCCGTGGTTTAAACAGACTCCACATTTTTATACTTCTTGATATATATGTCCAAATTACTTTTCAAAAAGAATTTCCCAGCGTAGACTGTCGCCAGCATTGCCCGAGCACACTAGCAGACAATTTTCCTGCTGACTCCTCGGCGAGGAGACCAGGCCTGGGGACCAGATGGGAAGTGAGGACAAGAGGATTGCAGGCTGTAAATCCTGGGAGATCTCGCTGCCTTCAGTCCTCTGCTTTAAACAGTAATCAAACGCCTTTCTCGTTTTCTGTGTGTTCCCAACTGCTTCTTTAAAGCCATCATCTTTATCTTATTTGCCTTAAATCATTAAGAGTAAGTAAGCTAGGAGCTGGATCCCATCTAGGAGCCAATTCTGACAGAAAGTTGGACGACCGAGACGCCTTTTGGAGCTCTTGGATTCCGCGTGGGCTGAGCGCAGCCTTCACACATCTGCAGCCTCCATCTGCTCCCCTGTTGTGGGATATCGTCCTCTGTTCGGGCATCACTTGCTTTGCACAAGACGTGTCTGTGTGAAAGTTTTACTGCACCACCCACTCCTTCTCGGCAGCTGCCTATGCTCAAACAGCATCCATCACTCTGCATCTGTCAGGAGCACACAGGGCATCGGCTCGCAGAGGAAATTCACACAGAACTTACAGTCCAGCTACATCCATGAGTTGACAGTTACCCGGCAATGCGCCCATTGAAAGGAATAGTAAAAAAGATGTTGGACGTTCATGTCAGAAGCCCGACCATGGGCGAATCACCCACCACCTACAATCCTCAGCCTCCCTCTCTGTCAGGGAGGGAGAATAACAGCTAGCCCATATCTGTCCTGGTTGTGGTGAGAATCAAGCGGAACAATGTACATGAACGCTTTGCAAACTGTGAAGCGCTGTGAGATATAGAGCATTGTTATTACCACTATGACGCCAACTGTGAAGTGCACAAGAGAGCAATCGGGTGGCAGACCACGTTCTTTGCCTTCCCAACAACCATTCCATACTCCTTCCTTGCTCCCTGACCCCCAGTTGTGTTCAGGTAGCAGGTGGCTCTATGTCTGGCACCCAGGAATGGATCGTGATTCATCCACAGGGTCGTGGAAGTCCCGTCTCTTCTTTGCAGCTTTGAGGTAAGCATGTGATGCGATTCAGACTCCTAACACCTGAGGGAAAGTGCCACAGTGAATGGTGGCTGGGCTCCCAGGAAAGAGATCCCTCCCTGATGGAAGGGGAAAGCCATGTGAGGGAAAGCCCTCGTCATAGTGGCGTCATAGTGGTAATAACAATGCTCTATATCTCACAGCGCTTCACAGTTTGCAAAGCATTCATGTACATTGTTCCAATTTTTTTCCTTTATGGATCATGCTTTTGGAGTATCTAAAAACTCATCACCAAACCTAAGATCACTAGATTTCTTTCCTATGTTTTCTTCTTGAATTTTTTAGTTTTGCATTTTGTACTTAGGTTTAAGGTGTATTCTGAGTTAATTTGTGCGAAAGTTGTATGGTCTGTCCCTAAGTTCTCTCTCTTTTTTTTTTTTTTTTTTTTTGCATATGGACATGCAGTCGTTCCACTACCATTTGTTGAAAAGATGATCTTTTCTCCATTGTGTCGCCTTTGCTCCTTTGTCAAAGATCAGTTGACTGTATTTGTGCGGGTCTACCTCTGGGCTCTCCGTTCTGTTCCACTGATCTGTGTGTCTGTTCTTTCACTAATACCACACTGTCTTGATTACTGTAGCTTTAGGGTGAGTCTTGAAGTCAGGTAGTGTCAGCCTTCCAACTTTTTCTTTCTCAGGATTGAGTTAATTATTCTGAGTCTTTTGCCTTTTCATATAGACTTTAGAATCAATTTGTCAATATCCACAAAATAACCTGCTGGGATTTTGGTTAGGATTGCGTGGAATCTACAGACCAAGTTGGAAGAAGTGACGTCGTAACAATATTGAGTCTTCCGATCCATGAAGATGAAACATCTCTCCAGTTAATTTTTTCATATTTTACTTTTTATTTTTGTCTTAGACTAAAGGAATGTAGCATGAGGTGGGAAGAAATACTCACTAAGAGGTGACTCAGGCGAGAACATGATACAAATCCCTTCTTTTCAAATTTAGTTGAGGAAAATGTCCTCAAAAAAGGGAACAGGCAGAACTTGGGTCACCTATACAATGAATAAACAGAGAACCAGGAGCTCTTTTGATATTTAGACAAGCATTTCCTATATAAATAGGATTACTGAAGCCTTAAAATGACAGCTCTCTGTTTAAAGAATTTGGTGCACGTAAACAGTTGTCTGTTTGAAGGACATGAAGAACTATGAGAGTAAATCCAAGGTCCCATTTTAAAAAGAGAGAAAATGGAAACTTCATTTACTTATCATCAGTTAGGCCGACGATCCATGGCTGCATTTGGCTAAAATCTAATTTATCTTAGCAAACTAGGGCGTGGCTGTCACTGACAAAATGAGGAAGGAAATTGAAGCAGTTCTTATATTTGGGTCAAAATATAGTTTGATCTCAATTTTCTAGGTCATTTAGGTAAAAGTTGTCCCTGGGACTGAAAGACGCAGTAATTACCTCATTTCTCTGTTTTCTATGGTAGGGGATAATTACACACTGGTATTTCTCTAAAGAAAACAAAAGCACAACAAGGATCCATTTTATCATTAATAATGAATATATTTAATTATTCATTCATTCATTTATTTAATCAACATGATTGTATTGAGCACTATGTGCCAGACACTGTTCTAGGCACGGAAGAGAGAAGTTTCTGAAGAAAAATAGAGCAAAGAAGGGAGACAGAACTCGAAGGTCCTGTTTTATACGGGGTGGTCAGGGAACGCTTCTCCTGTAGGTGACATTGGAGCACATGTAAATCTAAAGGATAAAAGAGGCGGGGCCATGTGAGTATCTAGGGGAAAATGTTTCTAGGTAAAAAAAGAGTACAAAGATAGGAACACCTCTGGGATTTCTGAGGTTCCTCCACCAAGGAGGCCAGAAGTGGAGGTTGTAAGAGGGGGTGAGGAGGAGATCAAGGCAGAGTGGACACTGGGGGCAACCAGACCATGCAGGGCCTTGTAGGTCTTGGGGGGACCACTGGAGGCTTTTAAACTAGAGAGTGAAATGATCTGATTTCCATTTTTAAAGGCTTGCTTTGACTGTCTTTACATGTGTGGACAACGAGATGAGGAGGTCAAAGGAGAAGCAGACAGAGCAGTTAGGGGGCTGCTGTGAAGTCCAGGGAAGCGATGCCTAAATTACCAGAGGTGGAGAGGTGCAAAGAGATGGGGTTGGGGCTATTTTGGAATGTAGAGACAATGGGATTTGCAAATGGATTGGATGTGAGGTGTGAGAGATCTTCATCTCAGTTCAGTGAGAACTGACAGAGTCATTCATGAGGTCTGTGCAACGTGAACACTCAGCGTCTAAACCCAGGAAGTGAGTTTCCCAAACCACCTCTACCTTTATTGGCTCCTTTGTCGAGGGGATCACAGCATTTGAGAAGGAACAGGAAACACCCCAGAGGAGACAGCAACTTCCTTGTTTTTTTTGTTTCTTATTGTAAACGTCCATTTGAGAAGTGTTTGGAAATTTACGTGTTTATTTTAGAAAATTTGGACAATAGAGAAAGAAGAAAGAAGAAAAATTAAAACAACCATCTTTCCACCACTGCGTGAGTGTAAAGCAGAATTGATATTCAGTGTAGGCTCTTCCAGGTTTGCAAATATACTCTCACGTAAGTGACCGCATTTTAAAAAATATCGGATAGTACTATACATTCTCCTTTGTAATTACCTTTTTCTTGTTTTTAGCAACCTTACATCATCTTTATCCTGTCATCAGTCCATTGCAGTTTTGCTTCAACTTACTTGTTTCCCACTCAAAAGTATTCTTAAGATTTTTTAAACAAATGTGACCTGGCAGATTATTCCAATCTCATTGTTCTCTTTAAAATATGAAACTGATGTAACCAGTTGATACTATTCTCCGCTTTAGTCTTGAAAGGGAGGCATTCGATCCTCAGATGGGAGGACTGGACCAGGGCTCTCAAAAGTGCCTTTGGGGCCTCAGATTCTTCCACTTCGTGATTTTCAGACAGGAGAACCTTGTTTTAAAATACACCCGAATTTGGCCTCTCCCATTTCTCTCTAAATCATGAAATCACATAAAAAGCATTTACCTTTAAAATAAGAAATTAAGGGAGGAGTTTTTAAAAACAGTAGTCTGATCAGTCGTAAAAGCCTAACAACCGACTTCTCCAGACTCACAGCACTCAGGCACCAGGTCCCTTGAGGTCCTCATTTCCTGCCATTACTCTGGCATAAGAGCATTTTCTAACGACTAAAACTAAATATGAGCCCAACGCTCAGCTCTGTCAGAGGACCCTTTACATGAGGAGGTCAGAGGCAGAACCAGAAACAAAACCACAAAGTTGCATTCCAGAACCTCAACCTTAGGACACCGGTGAGTAATTTCCCAGTAAATCTATTTCTTTATTAGTATCAGTCTTAGCAGCATTATTTTATTCTTATATAGGAGGAGTTTCATACTCTCTTACTGATAAGGAAAAGTGATGTATGCAGAGCCAATCGTGTTTTCTAGAAGCTCTGTAGATGTGGGCTTCTCCTTTCCTCAATAATTTGGGAAATTTGATTGTTTGCCTAGAGCTTAAACTCTCAGGAGGCAAAAGCGATACGTTCAGAGTTTCACTGGAAATATTGGATGAGTTGTGTCCATGTCACATCATTAAAGGGCTTCCTAGGTTCCTGGAATCTTTCAAGACAATAAGGGAAATATTTGGATCGGTCAGCTTTATGTTCTAAACAAAACAATGGCTTTCATAGGGAAATAGTTTTCTATATTTATACTTAGCCAAGAAGTACAATCTATGGAATTGCACAAATCTTAGTCACAATCCTGTTTCTGCCTTATTAACTGCATGACCTTGACTAAATTACTCAATCCTTCTCAGTCTTAGTTTTCTCTTTTGTAGAATGGGAAGTTTTGATGATGAACTGAGAATGTGTCTATAAAGTGCTTAGCATAGTATATATTAATAATTAATAGTCAATATCTGGTAGCTGCTGTTATTATTACTATTATTATTATTAACTTGCTGCCATTGTTCCCATTAGTCCATCCTAAGTAATTGCTATCAGTGCTGGCTTGTTTTCCAGGACCTTCCATGATTAACAGGCCAATGTCTTTTAGTCTTTCTATAGCCCAGTCTTCTTCTATTACTTCTTAGCTCACGTCTTTCTTGGCTGACCCCAGTAATCCTCTAGGCTGTGCCTCTCTGGCCAGACGAAAGTCAGTCTGTTTGGGAGTCCAGTTCTTTTGGAGGAGTAAACTGGGTGGAGAATGGAGACTGGGCTTGCAGTGAAGACATCTAGGCCCCACAGGAAGATCTTCTTTGAGACTGAGGAGGGGAGAGGGAGTGGACTTTTCTTGAATAGCAGAGACCTAGAATGACAGGATGCTAAACACGAAGGCTTGGGAGCCTCCTTCAAAGTTCTCTGTGCCCTGGCTTTGAACAGGGCCGTATGCTCTGGACAAGGTTGAATCTCAATAGTGCGAAAGCAGACTGAAAACCAGAAGGTTCTTGTGGTAGGCCGAAAAATGGCTCCCCAAAAGATATCCATGTAAATCCCTGGAACCCATGAATGGCATCTTAATTGAGAAAAAGGATCTTGGCCGATGTGGTTAAAGATCTTGAGATGAGGCAATAATCCTAGATTATCTTGGTGAGCCTTAAACGTCATCACAAGTATCCTAATAATAGAAAGAGAAGGCAGAAAAGAGAATTTCTTGTCTTAAGCCACCATATTTGTGTTAATTTGTTACAGCAGCCATAGGAAACAAATATAGGCTTCCTTCAAATTTTCAGGAAAGTATACATCCTAGTCCCCAAGAACTCTTGAATGATCTCAGAAAGTGGTAGCCTTTCCTCTCTCTCCCACCTCCATCCCCCAAAATATACGTGACTGAGATTGAATTTCTCAAAATCCTGATAAGTACAACTTGGAGCTCAATCTAAGTCTAATTTTTCGAAATAAAGCTAAGTGTGTCTTCTTGCACCTAATTATTGTGGAGTCTTCTCCTCCCCTCCTGTCATTGTCCCTCTGTCCAAGGCTACTGGAAATTCCAGAAAGAAGGGAAGTAGAAGCAACAGGAGTCCCTTCCCTGGGACCCAAAGGTAGCACCGTCCATTCCCAGAGGACCCCATTTCTTAGGAAGTCAAAAATAGCTTCTCCTCCCCACAAAAGGTAAGGCTTTTCTAGGGAACCACTGTAGGCGTACATCTCCATCTCATCATGGTTCCCAGTCCTCACAGAAAATAATCCCACTAGCACTTCCCTCTCCAATCCAATATGGTTTAGCGAGAGCTCTAGGAGTCTCAGCACTGTGATGCAAAATCTGTGCAAAACCTTCCTGACTTCCTAATTTATCACCATCCCGCCCACACTCCTCCCCAGCCATCTTTTAAGCATTATTGCATTCCACACAGAATTTACAATTAGATTACTTTTTGTGGTTTCCTCCTCTCTTGTTATTTACTGTCCAATGACCACCAAACATCCCAATCTTTCATAGCCGATCTTTGATGTCCCCAGTGTTGGGGGCCCCACTGAATCTAGTACTGCCTACATCTACCCTGCTGCTCATTCTCTTCCCAGATACTTTTCTTAAAATGCCACGTTAGCTAAACCTAAGGCTAACCTTTGCAGCAGCCTCGTGAAACTCAGCCCAAAATCCATTTCTCATTTTCATTCCTTTGAACCAACTGGCTGCCCGCACACCTCTCCTGTCTAAATGGCTTTTTCTTGACAGGAAAATCATCACTATGTCTAAGCCCTTCTCCCTCTTTGGAGCTTTCCTGTAGACCCTAGTAGGAGATCAGAAAACTTACTAATTTTACACTCATTGAGAAAGCTTTAACTCCTTCCCTACCAAATGATATAGACAATAATGGCAACTTGTACTGACATGTTTTCCCTTCTGTAAGTGCAAAGCTCTTAAAATTAAGATGGGCAAAATTAATACAGGGGTGAGAGGATGGAGCATGATATGAATTAATGTGGCCCCCTTTTCCATCTCTTCCTCATGACCAGGAAGGTGTGTGCAGAGGGCTTTACAAAGGAAGCAGGGCACAAAAGCAGCCCCTTTCTCCTGATTTGCAACAAATACCATTTACACCTGATAATTGTGCACAGTGGATTTTGCTGAGGATTCAGCGAGTTAAGACAGGGGTTTACATGGTAATCCAGCTTAGCAGATAATTTAGAGGAGAATATTAGAGCTTGCCCCCTAATCCCACGGCTAGTGATCTCTTCCACTCAGGCTCAGCATCCTGCCGTATTTCTGGGCCCCTCCTTTCTCTTCAGACCTCCTTCTGTCTCCTTAAATACCTCCCACTGGCTCTCTGAAATTCTTCAGAGACCTTCAACTGTCTCTCTATCTCTCTCTCTTGGCCTACTCAAGCCATACTCTGAGAGCTATCATTTCAGAGGCCAAAAATGATGTGTCCTCCCCTAAAAGGAATTCCTTCCCCAGGTTGTGCGTATTTTCTCATCGTTTCATCTTGATGAGGCATTTTTTACGGTTTTATATTTGTGGAATACAGGGTTTCCTCCTGCCAGCTTTTATTGCCTCCCCGTCTTTAATACGAATGAGGGAGAAGAGAACCCTAAATGTTTGTGGGGACAAAAGCCAGGAAAGCAAAGAACTCAACTGATCTAAGCTGTGAGACGTGGAATACTAGAAAATGAAATTCCTCCTATCATCACCATGAACTCTCCTCACCAGTGCTCCATTGATGAGTGCTGCTTTGGCAGCGAGGTGAGGCAGCTGGACTGGCACCTGACTTGATGGGCCCTCCCAGCATCTCACCCACAATGGTAGATGGCAGAGAGATGCCCATTGAGCTTGTGAATCCTAGGATGGGAGGAAGGAAGGAAGGAAGTAGGGGAAGAAGGGAGGAAGGAAAGAAGGAAAAGTGTCAAAAACCCCAGGGAGGCGTTGTGCATAGAAGAGAAAGCGTGCACAGTAGAATAACATACTTCTCCAAGGTGCCACCAGCCAGAGATCCTGACAGTTCGTGATAGAGAACTTTTTTTTTCTGAAACCTTGACATCTTGTGGCTGTAGGAAGAGAATTCTGACAACAGACTTCCTGAGCAAGGCAGGCAGGGGTAGACACTGTTAAGGGATGTGGCCCTTCCTGTTGGGAATTTGGGCAAACTAACAATCAGCAGGAGGTGGGTAGAGTTTTGAGAGCTGCCTGCAGATCCTGATATCTATTTAGTGGGGGTTTACACTGAACTACCTCTTAGGTCACTGTCTCCTAATCACACAGCAACTCTCAGGTGCCTCTTGGCCAAATAGGAGAGGAAAGCTGGGATTTGAGAGGAAATTGAGCAGAGTAGACAGGAATTCTCTACTATCTTTACAACTCTTCTGTACATCTAAAACTATTTCAAAATTAAAAATTTAATTAAAAAATCAGAAGTTGCCCCCCATGGCTCAATCCTCCCCCCCATTGGATCCACGTGACACCTTGGGTAAAATACAAAGTCCTTATCATGGCCTACATGGTCCCACATCTCTTTTTAACGTTATCTCCCAATTCTCTCCCTCTTACTAACTCCCTCTACTCATACTGGCCTTCTGACTGTCTCTCAGATCTCAGAGCCTTTGTCCTGTAGGTTCCCTCCACCTGGCATAATCACACTTTCACATGGCTTGTCCCATTGCTTCCTCCAGGCTTCTGCTCAAATATCACCCCCACAGAGAGGGAGAGGCCTTCCCTAAGTAAAACAGTACCCGCTCCCATCCCTATCACTCTGAAGCCTTTCATCCTGCTTTGGTTTTTGTATGACATTACATTTTATTTTCATGTATTTTTATTTGTTCATTATCTGTCTTCTCCACTTGAATGTAAGCTCCTTCATCTTCTTTGCAGTATCCAGAGCCTAGAAAAGTGCCTGCAGAATAGATGTTCCATAGATATTTGTTGACCAACTAATGCAAGAATGGAAACTTATAGAAAAATGAAGTGCCAGGAGTGGCTGTGGTAATTTTTAAGAAGAGGAAGTTTGGGCTGGGTGGTAGGCTTGCCCTACATTATAAAACCGTGGTAATTATAATTTAATGCTATAAACTCCCCTTCAGCCTTTCTCAGGAAGAACCCCCTGGAGGATATTTCAATCAAAACAAAGCAGTAAACTAAGCGAAAGAAATACAGAGGAAAACAAGGCTGTGGTCCAAGAAAGCGGACAGAGAAAACAAAGCATGAGATACAGGAAACAGGAGACCAAGGGGAGGAAGGCAGATGCAATCCTCAGAATGATGGTAAGTGGAGACCTCAGGATGACAACTGGGCAGCCCCCCAAATTGAAAGAAGTCAACAGGAGGAACTTTATCAAGAAGATCAAATGGATAAGAAAAAACTAATGTGAGTAAATGTTTTAAGAGGAGATTTAGACAACTGTTCATGGAATATGAGACTGAACTGCTGAAAAATACCTAGAAAAATAAGCAAATGAACAAAAATCCCTCAAAACAATGGTTTAGCTGCAGGGAAAGATTTTGCAGAAAAGAAAAAGTAGTCCTATTTCCTACATGACTCTATTTTAAATAGCATACATATCCATAATATTGTGATATTGAATATTGATCTAATCAAAATTGTTCTGAAAGAACAGTGATGTGAAATTTGTAAATGTGTGGTAATGACCCACATCCAGCGGTACTGTGACCCACTTTCTGGTGTTTTTCATGTCAAAAATTCTTCAAAGAAGTATCTTAACGTGATGTCACCACTTCCTCACTTCACTCCTGTTTTAATACAAAATACTAGTTATTCTTCTTCTGAGTGGTCAATAGTTATTTAGTTTTCCCAACACATTTTACTGATAAAATTGTTTACTTTGCTTGTTATGCTCCATTCCTAATTCTGGGTTTACTTTTCTCCCTGGGAAAGTAGATTCATAAGCAATTCTGTCAGCAAAGATCTGTGGGTGATAAACTGCATATGTCTGAAAATGCCTTAGTTACATCCCCCATTCTTGAAAGAGAGTTTAGATGCGAATAGACTTCTAGATTGCAGTTCTTTGACCTCAGCACTTTGATGAGTTATTTTAACTCAGCACTGATTTTTGACACCTTCTATTGCTCACAGAAGTCAGCTGTCATCTCACTATTCTTTTTTTCAGTAACCTTATCTTTCTTCCCTGGTAGCCTTGTTCTCTTTATCCATGATACTCTGTATTTCTACTAAAATGTGTCTAGGGATGGATTTATTTGAAATTGTGTTGTTAGAGACCTGATGTGCATTTTCAATCTGAGGATTTGAGGATTCATATCTTTCTGCAATTTTAGGAAATTCTCTCTAACTATTGGCTCTGCCATTCTCTACTTCTCTGACTCCTACTGGGTGTATAGTGGAGCCTGTCAATCTATTGTCATAATGTTGATGTCTTTGTATCTACAGGCTGTGTTCTGGGTCATTTTCTTGATACTATCTTCCAATTCATAAATT
This sequence comes from Equus quagga, assembly GCF_021613505.1. Taxonomy (NCBI): domain Eukaryota; kingdom Metazoa; phylum Chordata; class Mammalia; order Perissodactyla; family Equidae; genus Equus; species Equus quagga. The sequence continues at coordinate 111,004,694 of NC_060268.1, read as the reverse complement.
CTCTCTTCTGCTGTATCCAGGCAAGTATTTACCCAATCTGTGTTTGAATTATTATTTCAATAACTCCAGGGGCTGGCCCAGTGGCACAGTGGTTAAGTGCGCATGTTCCACTTTGGTAGCCCAGGGTTCACCAATTTGGATCCTGGGTGTGGACATGGCACCGCTTGGCAAGCCATGCCGTGGCAGGCATCCCACATATAAAGTAGAGGAAGATGGGCATGGATATTAGCTCAGGGCCAGTCTTCCTCAGCAAAAAGAGGAGGATTGGCAGCAGATGTTAGCTCAGGGCTAATCTTTCTCCAAAAAAAACCCCTCCATTTTTCCTGTGCATAGCATATAGTTGGTTCTTTATTATTATTTTTTAAATCTCCATCTGTTTGTCATTCATTCATTTATTCATTCATTGAAGAATATTTATTAAGCATCTACAACTTGCTGGATCAAAGGCGTTATGGGCCTCAGTAATGGTGGAAATGTGGGAGTGTTAGAAGGGGCAGTGGGAGAGAGGGGTGGGGGTCTTGCCAGGAGCACACAGAACTCTGGGTTTCTCTCTTTACTTATGCCGATGGAGAGGCAGAGGGCGACGGAAGCAAGGAATCAGGCACAAATGGGCCAGGATCTAGATGGCTCTCAGCACTAAGAATTCCAGAATGACTTCTTGACTTGTTTTTTGGTTCATAATTTCTTATCCTAGCTTTCTGGGTGTTATTATTGTTCCCTTTATCTATTTGAGGAATCAAATATACTTGATTTAAGTGGTTTCAGAAGTTTTCTCTATTATTTGAAGTGCTTCAGGAATTAATTTTCTTATTTGTTCAGTTCGTTGGCTACTTTTCATTATGTTAGTTTTTTGTGTGTGCCTTGGAATTTTAATACAGATTTATCTTCAGTAGGAGGGATGTGACAGAGACAGAAAAGAAAAGATAGCTGCAGAGAGAGAGAGAGAATGTGTGTGTTTACTCTTGCATGCTCATGTCTGGTTATTTTTACTTGTATCCACCCAATCCAACAGGCTCCCCAGTTCAAAGCAAGGCTAAGATGAATGGCTATAACTCTTGTTTTTGGAGATGTTGCTGATCCAATAAGCAGGAGGCTTGGCCCAGGAGCTTGCTCTTGGTTGTCTCAGGTCCCTCTGCTCTCCCCAGAGCACAGCTCAATGCTGGACAGGTCACTCAGGAGAAACCACAGCTTCTGGTTCTGTGAAGAATCAAACTCGAGGCTGCCTCTGCCAAGTGATGGACTCAGAACCTGGGTCCTTGAGCCCACAGCCTTAGTCCCACCTACCTCTGTGTGTAGAGACCGCAAAGGTGTTTTTGATTTGTCTTATTTGTGGCCACGTATATCATTTTAATATTGCTTTTAGGCTTTGCATCTTAGTTAACTTTACCAACAAACAAATGTGAAAATATATAATGTCTTAAATACAATGGAAATGCATTTCTCACCAGAATGATAATTATCTCCTAGCGGTAATTCAAGGAAGACTTAAGAAACTTCCATCTTGAGGCTCCTCTCTTTTCAGCTCATGGTTTCCCCTATTCAAGTCCATTGGCAAGAACTAACCACATAGGTCCATCTAGAAGCAAGGCACCTGGGAAGTGCAGTCTCTGGCTGGGCAGGTGGCTCCCAGAAATAAGTACACACTATAAAGAAGGGGTAGGAATCTGTCTGCCATTTCTATCTAATTATGACTGTGAGTTGGAGCAGAGGAGAGGGGTTTAACACATGAAATCCCACCATCTTGACCAGAAAGATCTACGTTTACTCTTTAACTCATTCTTGTCACCACTGCTCCACTGAAATTGTTATTTATCAATATCTCTATAAATTTAACTTTATATTAAATTCCATTTATATGTGACACCACATGGTATTTGCATTTCTCTATCTGGCTATTTCATTTAGCATAATGCCCTCAGGGCCCATCCATGTTATTGTGAAAGGCAGGACTTCCTTCTTTCTCATGGCTGAATAATGTCCCATTGTATAAATATATATATTTATATACCACATCTTCTGTATCCATTCATCTGTTGACAGACACTTGGGTTATTTCTACGTCTTGGCTACTGTGAGTAATGCTGCAATAAACATGGGAGTGCAGGTATCTTTGATATCCTGTTTTCATTTCTTTTGAATATACACTGGCAGCAGAATTGCTGGATCATATGGTAGTTCTATTTTTAATCTTTTTAGCAACCTCCATACAGCTTTCCATAGTGGCCGTACCAATTTACATTCCTGACAGCTGTGCACAGGGTCCTCCACATCCTCACCAGCACTTGTTATCTCTTGTCTTTTCGTGATAGGCATTCTAACATGTATGAGGTGATATCTCATTGTGGTTTTTACTTGCATTTCCCTGATGACAGTAATATCGAGCACCTTTTCATGTACCCATTGGTCATTTGTATGTCTTCTTTTGAAAAATGTTTATTCAGTTCCTCTGCTCATTTTTTAATTAGGTTGTTTGGGTTTTTTGCTATTGAGTTGCGTGAGTTCTGTAAATTTTCGAACTCCACCGCTTAATGGTATGTGGTTTGCAAATATTTTTTCCCATTTCATAGGTGACTTTTCATTTTGTTGATGGTTTCCTTTGCTCTGCTGAAAGTTTTTAGTTTGATGTAGTCCCATTTGTTTATTTTTACATTTGTTGCCTTTGTTTTTGATGTCAAATCCAAAAAATCATCACCAAGACTGACATCAAGAAGCTTACCAAAGATCACCAACAGTGTCTTCATGCCACAGCCAATGGACACTTTTCTGTCCCCATCTTACTTAGTCTCACAGCAGCTCCAAACTCAGAGGAAGCTTTTCTCCTTCTTGAAAAACTATTCTTTCAACTTCTATGGTCTTCTGTTCTCCTGGAGTGTTTGTTTTCTTCATGTTTTGTTGGTGACAGCAAGTAGTGGGCGGCAAATAGCCTGCCAAAGATCTCCACGTCCTAATCCCCAGACTCTGTGAATATGTCACCTTATATGGCAAAAGCGACTTTGCAGATGTAATGAAGTTAAGGATCTTGAGATCAGGGAGATTATCCTGGATCATCTGAGCGGCCCCTAAATGCAATCACAACGGTCTTTGTAAGAGGTAGGTAGAGGGGGATATGACTACAGAAGAATAAGGCTAAGTCACAACTCAGCAAGATGCTCCTCTGCTGGCCTTGAAGATAGAGGGAGAGACCACGAGCCAAGGAGTGCAGCTCTAGAAGCTAGAAAAAGCAAGGAAAGAGATCCTCCCCTAGAGCCTCCATGGGGAGCACGGCCCAGACCGCAGTGTGGTTTCATCCCACTGAAGCTGATTTTGGACGTCTGCCCTCCAGTTGTAAGAGAGTGTGTGTTATTTTAAACATCATGCTTATGATGATTCGATGCAGTGCAGTAGAAATGAATATACTTGCATAGTCACCCTGTGGGCTTCTCTTCCCCTGCAGCACCTTTAACCTCTCAAGTGCTGCAGGGCTCAGCTACAGTTCTAGTTACTCCTTCTCCCTTGGGGGACTAGTTTATTCCTAGTTCCTTAAACACCATTTACAACTTGAGGACTCCCAAATGCTTATTTCCAACCCAAACCATCCCTCTAAGTGCCAGACGTACAAATCCAATGGCTTTCTTTACCTCTCCATTTGGATAGAATACACAAAACAGAACTCTTTGATTTCTTATCTTGCAAACCTGTTCCTCCCCTTTTCTTTCCCACCTCAGCAAGACACCTCTCTCAACTCAGTTGCTGAAGCCAAGAATCTAGCCAACATCCTTGGTTCCTCCCTCTTCTCATCCTGCCCTCCCCAACATCCTACCATTTGTATGTCCTGGCAATTCACCCAAAATATAACGAGACTGCCCACTCCTGCCCCTCCACAGCCAACACCTGGTCCATGCCTCCATTGTTTCCCAACGATGCAGTAAGCTCCTGTTGCCACTCTGACCCTCAAAGTCTAAGTTTTCCACGTAATATCCAGAATGATCTTTAAAAATACAAATCAAATTGTGGCCACCCATGCTTATAAGCTTCACTAGCTTCCCTTGGTGCTCAGAGCAAAGTCAAAGTCCCTAACCTCTTTCACAGAGTCCTGCCCAGTCTGGCCACTCCCTCATCTCCAGTTCATCTTGGCCACTCTGCCCCTTGCTCACCACACTCCAGGCTCTCTGTTAGTGTGGTAGTTTCTAGAAGATGCCAAGCTATTCCCCTACTTCTCATTCCTGTACTCTCTCACCCAGCCTGTGCCTAGCTGACTCCAGCTCTTCCTCTCATCTCAGCATCCTGAATGTCCCCTCCTCAGAGACGCCTCCCTGACCCCTCTCCCAGACTTTTCACCTCCTCATCTTGTGTCATTCCTTCACAGCATTGATCACAGTGTTGTTTGTGTTCTTGTTTATTGTCTTCTCTCCCTTGAGAATGGAAGTTTGTGATAATGGGGACCACGTCAGCTTGTTCACAGCTGCATTCTCAGTGCCTCATATGAGAGATACCCCTTTCCCCACAAAAATTATTGAATGAATCAATGAATCAAAATTTGGCTCCTCAGATCCCACATGCTGGCTGTCAGTAGGCTTCATATCTTGAGCGTGGGGAATAGGAAGTTAGTTCCTTTCAGAAAAAGCTGGCACTGACGTATAAAGTGATCTCAGGTAAGTCATTTTGCATCTCTCCTTGTCCTCTTCTTCCCCATGAGATGCATCCTGCCCAGCTCTACTCGGATGGATGGGTCACATGCCAATGAAGCAGGTCGGGCACTAAACAGAGCCTCGTCCTCATGGATGGGAGGTGTTTGTTTGCAGGTGCTTCCCATGCAATTATTGTATTTATTCTAGAATCATATTTTAGAATGCTCCCAGGAGGGCCCTGCGTTCTGCAGCCATCTGTGATCCTAACCGCCTGAGTTGGCGCTATGGGGAAGGAAAATAGCACCATTTCTGGAGCCCAGAGCTGTTTGTTCTTGATTATTTCCACCACTGAATTCCCTTGTCAAAGAGCTCAACATTGACACACCTTCCTAGTACATTTGGAATGACATGCTCAGGACGCTGCTCAGCTCATCAAACATGTCACGAAACAAGTAGACGTGTCTTCTAGGAAGGGCTCTGGGGTGTGAATGAGTTAGTGCTTCAAGAAAAGATCACACACGTATCAAGGGCATATCATCAGCATGAGAGGCGAGGCAAGAAAGCCCCAGCTGAGCATAACAAGGCACGCCATACCCCCTGAGATGGAATGGATTGCATTTTCTGCACAAGATGCATTTACAAGCCCAGAAAATCTTCACCACAGGTGGGATACGCCTGAAGGACACAGTATTAGAAAACACCATTTGAGAAAATGTTACTAAAAAGAAAGATATTTCCCTTCTCCTTTTTTTCTCTTTCTTTCAGAGATATCTCTTGGTGGCAGAATCCTGCAGCTATTTATTCCTGTATTCAGATCAATCATTGTGATGTATGAGATTAAGACCCTCAAGCATGTAGAAAAGATCAGCCCCACTCAAGGTCACCTGATAAACGCCAGCAGGAACTTTAGGACAGCAGGCTGCCATGCAGCTTCTCTCTTTGATGTTTGGCCTGCCAGGTGTGGCTTCTGCTGCAATGAATATCAATATGTTCCGATGTAGGTAAGCTGCCTGGTTTATGGATAAACCAAAAACTCTGGAACCATGGATGAGGTCTGCAATCTACAAGGAGGACATTCGGATCATAGATTCCAAGTTCCTATGAAGGGAGACATGATTCCCAGTGTTGAGTCTTTTCGTACCCACCTTCCCACCCCAGAGCCTTTCCCCAGAAGCACTAGCTTCTGTTTCCTGAGCTTCTGGAGGTGCTGAGCCACTTCCAAATGGTGAGGGAGGAATTGAGATAACTTGTGAAGGTTTTGTACTGAGAACAGACATTCTATTCCCTGGGAGGTTTGTGGAGAAAAGAAAAATCATCTGAAATCCTGCTCAAAATTAACTCTGTTACATTATGGGGGATAATAAATTCATTTGGGTAAGTACATTCTCTTCAGAGAAAACTGAGTTGAGTAGACGTTTTTGCGAATTACTTTGCTCAGACACTCAGTCACACCTTTATTCAATATGGATTTATCACCTTCCACGACAGAGATCATAAGTAAATGAGGTCAGAATGCTCAGGGAATAGGAGGCTTGTCTTGGGCTTCCTGAAAGGTCTGGACCTGGGGGACTTTGGATGGCACACTGGATGGCATGAAAGCAACAGGAGGTGAAGAGAAGGAAGGAGGAGGAAGGAGAAGGAAAAAGGAGAGTGGGAAAGCACCAGTCAATTGGCCGTTTTCCTAGAGTCCCAGCAGCTACCGTGTGCCAGTGAATGACGCTTCTCAGTTTGTCCCTATTTGCTGAAGCTGCTCTGTATATCAATATGCTCTGATGTAAGTAAGCTGTCTGGTTTATGGATAAACCAAAAACTTAGGCATCTTCGTTAGTTTTCAGATCTATAAGTAGGACCTTTGGATCATTTATTTAAGTTCCTATGAACTGAGCATAATCCATGAGCCATTCCACAATGAAAGCTCCCTGAAAGGCAGGGACCAATTCAACAAACAGATTTTGAGCACTGTGTCCACTTCCCTCTGAATCTTCTTTAAGAAAAGACCCACATTCCCTTCCATGGCCTCTAGCACCTCCATGATCCTGCCCCCACTACCTCACTGACCTCTTGTTATACCATTCTCCTCCTTACTCAACTTGTCTCCACCCACAATGGCCTGTCTACTCCTCAAACATACCCACGTTTTAACTCGCTGCAAGATATTTTTCTTGATATTTCCCCTGCCTTAGACATTCTTCCCCAGATCTTGGTATTGCTAGCTTTTTCTCACTCAGGTCTCAGTCCAAACATCACTTCCTAAATTTCCACTTCTGGAAATGGTTCTCCCCGTGAGAACAGCTAGGAAGATGGGTGAAGATAAAATTATGTCTGTTTGGAGGCATCAGATGGCTACCAAAGCAATGAGGAATTGCACGTCTAAGAGAGAAAGGAGGCCCAAGATGTGCCTGGCATCTGGAACCACTTTTCCTCAGAGGCATATGTAAATTCTGAAAGTGGGAGCTGAGAGCCTGAAAAGCTCTCACACAGATCAAGTTCTCCACAAATCAAGAGACTATGGGTTCAAGAGACTGTCGAGGAGGAGGGGCCCAGGTAAATATCCTACGCTATCAGTTACCTCGGAAATAAGCGTGAACCAGTAGACCAGCCCTCACAGGATCTTAAGCTCAGTTTCAAATCATTTAAATCCTTGATTGAATGCAGGCAATCTGGAATTATGAACGTTCATAGCCTAGCTGCCTGCCAGAAGCTAAAGTGCACCCTCTCTGGAAGAAGATAACAGCATTAAAAGCTTGAAATTATCTCTATAGATTTCCATATACAACCTCTGGCACTCATTAAAACATAATTAGGCATGTAGGAAGATAAAACATCACCAAAAATAAAGAAAAAAATAGACAATAGAAACAGACCCACAACAGGTCCAGATAATAAAGCACATACAAACTTTAAAATAACTGTGATAAATACCTTTAAGAATATAAAAGGCAGGGGGGCCAGCCCCATGACCGAGTGGTTAAGTTCACACGCTCCACTTCAGTGGCCCAGGGTTTCGCCAGTTTTTATCCTGGCGCAGACGTGGCACTGCTCATCAGGCCACACTGAGGCGGCATCCCACATGCCACAACCAGAGGCACTCACAACTAGAATCTACAACTGTGTACTGGGGGGCTTTGGGGAGAAGAATAAAAAAACTAAAAAATTTTAAAAAAAAGGAAGATTGGCAAAGTTGTTAGCTCAGGTGCCAATCTTTAAAAAAAAAAAAAGCTAAATAAAAGAATATAAAAGGCAGAACTAAGAATTTTGATTAATAACTGTAAATTATGTTTAAAAACTAAAAAGATGAACCAAATGGAAATTCTAGTATGGAGAAATATTGTGACTGAAATTAAGAGCACATTGGATGGATTTAACATCATATAAGACAGGATAGAAGAGAGAATTTGTAACTGTAAACTAAGCCAGAAAAAAATCGAGATGAAAGGAAGACAAAATGATGGTATATACAGAAAATATGAGACAAAGAGGCTAGTCTAACATAGTTGAACTGGTGTCTCAGGTGGAAAAGAGAGAGAGAATGGGGCAAAGTAATACTTGAAGAGATGTTATTTAACTGATGAGAATGAATGGCTTCATGTATGTGTGTGTATAAATTTGTAAGGCAATGCAACAGCTTATACGAGCAAGGCAAGATTGACCTCAAGATTTTAGAAGTAGAAACTTGGTAACTCTACTTCCTTGCCAGATTTCTACCCCTCCAGGATATATACGCAAGTATCCCCTATCCAAAGTCCACCCCAGCTTCTCTCATATATGTGATCCTGGTCATCTCTCTCACCCGTGTCCCCCTCCCATCCTTCTCTCAATCTGTGATGTCTACTGTGGTCGTCATGAGTGCTACTCACCAAAGTGGCTGGTTCTCCTTCTAAGCGTGATAGGATTACACTTCCTCATCCTCTGGAATTTAGGTGTGAGCAAGCGGCTTACCTTGACCCACTTGGTGTGGAAGTGTTAAGACCGTGCACTCAATATAAATTTAACTTATGTTCTTGTCCCTTACCACATTGTCAAGATGGAGCCTCCAGCAGCCCAGTTCCTGGATGATCACAAGAGACAGAGCTTCTGGCTGATCTGAGGAACAATTAGCATGCCTACAAAATGAACCTGCGCTGTTTAAAGCCCCTGCAACATGGAGTTATTTGTTATCACAGTATAACGTAGCCTATCCAGACATACGGCCCTTCTACCTGCTTTTCCAGTCCCACTTTCACCAATACCTCCTATTTCAATCCAGGTACAAAGAGACTTTCACTTTCTTTGAGTCATTTGGATCCAGAGGATCTTTTCTGTATCTAGTCTTATTTTCTATTCCTCTCTGCTGGAGGTGGTGATCGCCTTTATTCCCAAGAATGCACCTTTTATCTGTTTCCTTTGTCCAGACAGCTGCAGCCTTACGCAGCAATGAAAGTTTCCCAGGCAAGGGACTAAAAATCACATCTCAGGGAAAAATCCACCTCCCTCATCTGACTTTCTGAAGCCTAGCCTTCCCTGAACGTGCACTATTCCGCCAGCACAGTTCTGATTGCCACTGCAGGCAGATGGAGAAGCTTCCCTGGGTCTCGTGTGACTGGGGGATTCAGCCGGTGAATCCTACTGGCAAAGACTGTAATTAGCTATGGATTCTGGGCCATCACCTAGCAGGCTGCTGGCATGCTGCAAATGTAAACAAACAAACAACAGGCTTTGGATCGTAGCTTAAGAGCTGTAGGAAAACCAAGAGAAAGCAATCCTTATTATAATAGCCTGGATATGTGGTGAGCAAAGATTTCTGTGAATAAGGACAGAGGTTGGAGCAAAATATTTCATCTGTTTTTCTAATGCACAAAATTAGTTGCACATATGCGTGTATAGATATGAAAGGGCATTCCTCTCCAATCAGCAAGAGATGAGGAAATCCCCTCTGATTAGCAAGGTAAAATTATTTTACATTTGTCAAGTGTTTTGTTTCTAAAAGCTCCAGCAGATTTCTGAATTCAAATGCTTGTAGTTGTTAAAATATCTGGGCACGCACACACACACACAAACCCATTTTCTGCAAGCAAGGGGATAATGAAAGGTTTCCATCCCTTCCAGGCACAGAAGGATGAGTCACAGATATTGTTTGAGGAAGTCCAGTCTCTTTGGGGGACAAGTGGAGTTCCTGAAACCCTCCCCTGAAGGGAGCTGACACCTGCTGGGCTCAGCTTGCTGTTTTCTGCCGACAGTGTATTCCATATTCTAGCATTGAATCTCTCAATGACCCAAGGCAGGAGCCCTGTTCTTTTAACAGAAAACTGAAAATACCCTTTATCTTTTCCTTCTCCACAAAAACACAGCAAGTAATTTATCTACAACTCGCCGTGGCTGGAGCAGCCACTGGCTTCTTGACTGTGACCAGTAGCAGCCGTTCAGGGCTGCGCCCTGCTCTGGTGAAAACTTTGGAGTTCTTACTTCCTCGGAGCCACATAATGCCTCTCCCTGTAGTACTCAACAGTTGGCAAGGCCACCGACTGAATTCTAAAGGGAGAGCTGAAACAGCTGCCATTCGAGGAACTATTTAAAAAATGCTGGTGTTCCTTAGAGGCAGGAAGGTGAGACCGGCTTATTTCTTTGGAATCCAGGAAGAAAATGAAATGCAGTCTGTCTACCCAGCGCCAGCCGTGTTCATGGGCAGAGCAGGTGGCTGCCTATATGTTGGTCTGTGAAGGGTGCCAAGAAGATTCCCAGCCAAAAATCCCCCCACATCCAACTGGTCATGAGATGCTAAAATCTACCATCCTTCATCTAGTCATTCTTTCCTCCTTCAGTATCCTCTTTACAAATGCAAAGAATTTTAGGAGGACAGCATTTCTCATTAACTCTTAATTAAGGGCTGAATTGTGTCCCTCAAAATTCATATGTTGAATCTCCAACCCCCAGAATGTGACTGTATTTAGAGAATGGGCCTTTGAAGAGATAATGAAGGTTAAATGAGGTCAGACAGATGGGCCCTAATCCAATGGCTGGTGTCCTTGTAAGAAGAGGAAATTTCGACATACAAAGAGATGCCAGGATGCAAGAGCACGGAGAAAAGAGCACGTGAAGAGGCAGCAAGAGGGCAGCCATCTGCAAGACACAGAGAGAGGCCTCAGAGGAAACCAACCCCGCCAACACTTTGATCTTGGACTTCCAGCCTCCAGAGGTGTAAGAAAAGACATTTCTGCTGTTTAAGCAGCGCAGTTTGTGGTGGTTTATTATGGCAGCCATAGTAAACTAATACACTCCTTAATGTAAATTAGTTTATCTGGTCCTCTGCTCTTTGCCAACCCATTGAGCTTTGGAGTGAAATTGGGAACTAGGTTCTTCCCAAGAAAGGAAAGTTCTGGAGAAGATTTCCAAAGAATTATAAGGGAGCTGCGCACGTGGGAAGGGTGCTGTATTGAGTTGGAAGGAAGAGACAGAGAAAGGGAAGGAGGAAGGCTGTTTTATCGCTAATATCTGATATTTGTAGAAGATTATATGGTTCCAAATTGCTTTCACAGTAGCATTTCATCCTGACAGCAGTGCTTGAGGGAGATACTCTCTCTGTTTTATAGATGAGGAACAAGACTCTCAGAAAAGACATGTGAGTCGCTCAAGGTCACCCTCAGAGCCTGGACTCAAACCCAGTACTGATGAGTCCCACTGAAGACAAACGCCTTTGGCTTCACAGGTTTGCTGGGCTGGCCCCGTGCCTCACGCTTGCTCCTCGCTACGCAGCCTTCCCCAGCTGCGCCATCTGGACTTTCCCAGGAACAAACGGTCAAACCACCGTTTAACCCGACAGTTTGATACTGCACCCTACTATCACAACTGGGACCCCCTTTGGGGCCAGAACCACGTCTGAGTCCTCTTTCAGCCCTTGCAACACCTGATATAAAGCCTTACCCAGACAAGCAGAGGATTTGCTGACTGAACCAGGATGACTCTGCTTTATTTCTTGCAAAAGTGAAGTCTAAATTAATCCAAAGCACACACAAGAACTTATTCCAAATATCCTTCAAACTACAGCCTGAAGATTATCAATGGCCTGGCCAAACCCCCGAGGCGTTCCCTGCTACCCAGCTGGTCAGACGACTCCTGTGTTATTTGAGAATTAGGGCGGATGCTTAATGCACCCGCCCACCTACACTGGAAAGGCCACCACCACTTCCGGTAAAGCCACCCAATTAGACTTTTCACTGTAACGATACCTGAAGAGGTTCTTCATACAGCGGCAAAAGCTATTTACTGAGGATGGGACTCCCACTATAAAAAGAGTGATATATCGCTTAATAAAGTCATCATAAGTGTATAGTCACACATACAATATGCAACTATAAAGAACAGGTGACCACAGGGTGGTTTTGGAGCAAAGCTCATCCAGTCTCACGGTCCAGGATGGGGTCAGGGTCCCTTCTTAGGCCCCGCCAGCCAGTTCGGAATCCGCTCCTGGCCTTGGCTGTGTCCCAACTCATTCAGCGAGGCCAGGGCTGGCTTCAGGGTGTGCAGCCTTAGAAGGGCCCCGAGCTTGGTTTAATGCTCTTTTTTCTCCATCTTGAAATTTTTAATAATTTTTGAACAAGGGACCCCACGTGTGTTCATTTTGCGCTGGGCCCCACAAATTACATCGCTGATCTTACGAGAGACCTCATTGCTTTTCTGTATCAGCGCTAACATGTAAATTGCAAGGAATTTTCAGGCTCCCGGCCTGTAATCCAGAAGAGCAGAGGGGGATTTCTCAGGGGTGGCGGTGGATGAACCAGACAAAACTGGGTGGGGCGCTAACCTGAACACGGGGCCTCCCTCTCAAGCGTGGCTGGCAGTTGCCGTCACTGAATCCAAGGGTGGTGGCCCATCTGCAGTCACTCTCGGGCCCACTGTCAACACCAGACGTGAGCTGATGCAGGTTTGGGAAGAGGCATGGCGGGCAGCAGCTGGGAGTCTCCGTGTCACAGGAGGGTGAGGATCAGAAGCCAGGAAGTTTGTCCAAATCTGCTACAAGGACAACTGTGGAGCAGGAGATGGCAAAACTGGCCCAGGGACCCGACAAATGGGGCCCCATGGCTGAACCCCCTCCCAGCAGGGAAATGGGATGGAAACTGGCAGTGGGGAACTCAGGCCACAGAACTGTCCTAGGGACGAGGAGGCACAGAGAGGGGAGGGAAGTGGCTGCTCTCCTTCCTGGCCCTGAGCAAGGCCCCAGCATCCCCAGGTCTAGCTCCCTCTGGCTACCCCTGGGGAAGGGCCGGAACCTGCTGCATTGGATACATTCTAACAGCCGGCAGCAGGGAAAGCCCAGCGAATGGAGATAGAGCCCAGCTAACAGGTGAAGGTCTTCATGCTAAATCTAGAACTTTCAGCAACAGCATCTCCATAGCTCTGGTTATATCTGCTCTTATTTGCTGCTATATAGCAGCACATTTTTGCCAAAATCCTAGAATTTAAGAAGGTATGGCTCATCTTCAATGTTTGTAGGGCAAATTTCTCTCCACTGGGGGAGTAAACAGTCTCTCTCTCCCCCCTCTCCTTTTACCCTCTCCCTCCCCTGCCCTAGATCTTGTTGGTACTGGATGGCAGCCTGAATGCTGCTGGGAAGTCTCCTGTGCCCCAGGAGCCCATGCCCCACGGAGCCTCCTGTGCCTCCCGTACCACTCACCTTGGCATGAGCAACTGGCTTGAAAACTGCCCACCTGCTGCCCCACTGGGAGTTGCTGTTTAACTGTTTCATTTCCATGTGTGTCATATGCCCACTCCTAGTGTGGAGGCTTTGCTTTACGTGAGAAATACAAATGGAAACACAGGCACTATATTCTGAATTCTTTCTGGAGGTCAGACTAAATGACCAAGATTCCTGCCAGAATCTAGTACAAATAAACCAAAATCTGGTGGATAAAAATTGTACCTGAAAATTGTCTGAGATCTGAAACATGTAACCTCTGTAGACACATGCAAACTGTGAACGTCTGATAATAAGATGGCCATGGCTAATGTTTATTGAGCACCAGCTATGTGCCAGGCACTGCACTCATTATACAATTTCATTTAATCCTCACAACAACCTTTGAGGAATGTTCCTTAACATCCCTGTGTTGGAGATGAAGAATTCGAGGCTCGGAGAGCTCGAAGGACTCACCAATGTCACATGGCTAGTAAGTGAGGGAGCAAGGGCTTGATGCCCGCATCACACCCATCTGCCCATCTCACTGGATTTGGTTCAGATCAGTCCCAGTGAGGACCCCCTTCCTAGGCCCCGGGTGTAGCTCTCCATGACAAGCCCTTAGACCTCGTCATGGTGACTAGGAGCTGCTGGGCTCATAGATTTTCTCTGCTCCCGACGTTGATTCTGACAGCTTAGCTCATTACCTTTATCTCTGCACAGCATCACTGCTTCCTGGCTTTGGCTGTGTATTCGGATAGAATATTTCCCTCAATCCCCTGGAAATGTGGAGCTTGAGATCAACAATTCTGGAATCAGAAGCGGTGGTCCATACCTTCTAGAAGGGAATGCCCGATTCACATTAACCCCTAGCTTTGTGTCTGTATGTATCTACCCAACCTTGCATGGTATCTGCTTCAAAAACAAACTCTGGAGGGTTATATTTGGCTCCATCCACTTTCCATTTTGTAAATCTGATGAACCACTATATTGTGGAATCAGATCTCATTGCCTTAAAGCATGTTTCACTTAGCCGTTAAATAATTTTGAGAATAGCGTCAGACCAGGACAGAGAAGTGTGCGTGTGTGTGTGTGTGCATGTCCCATCTTCCCCGTCTCCCAGACTACAAACTGTGGAGTCGTCTTCAGCTTGCCCGTGCACACTCGCTCGCTAACACCCACAAGTCTGCATCCTTCCCTCAGTCCAGCAGACACTGTCCTCATTCAATTGGGGTCTCCTCTTTTTCTCTGACCCAGACAATTCTACCAGCCTCCTGCCCCATCTGCGCTCATCACGTTAAAGCCTGAATCATCATCCTTAAATAAGGTCGGTCACGTCACAGGTCTTCTCAGAATCCCACAGGAGTGGTGCCTTGGTCGACGCTCATTAGCCTTGCATTCCAAGTCCTGCCAAACCTGTCTCCAGATTTACCTCTAACCTCATCACCCACTGCATGAACCTTACAATTCATCCCACCAACCATGTATAGAACCAACATACATTGAGCTCTGCTAGAGCTGGGGACTCTGAACTTGCTCAAGAAGATTGGTAATCAGGACGCGAGCCTGTGATCAGGCCTATCAGTGGTGTTCAGTCCTGTAGCCTACCACGTCTTTCCACAACTCTGCCCAATGCTGGCTCTGTTTCCTCGGCCTGGAAGGCCCTGCTCTTTCACACCTCTTAAAATCATTCTCATCTTCCGAGTCAGATGCCAACCTTCTGCAACGTTGACCCTAGTCTTCTTGGAATCCTTTCCTGAGGACCTGAGTTTTAGTCCTGACCTGCTGCTAACTATCTGTATGACTTCGGGAAATTTTCTTAATCTCATTGGGTCTTGGTTTCCTTATCCTGAAAAATAGCAATAATAAAAATATCTCCTTGCATAGCTGTTGAGAATATTAAATGAGATTTTGTGCTCAAAGCATGTAGAACAAGACAAGAAATTATCTAGTATCTTGACTCCCACGTGTTGCTTATATTGCTATTTACGTTCAGACCATTCTGTCTGCCTATTCTATCTGCTTCTTCTAGTGGATTTTTAGTTTCTTGAAGCTAAGGACTGTCATTTATCTTTGCATTTCAGTGTCACCTAGCAGAGAGCTTTAATCATAGTAAATCTTTAATAAATGTCAGCTTAATTGAGTTCGATTGCTACATGATTATAGTTTTGTTGGGAAACTTTAAGGTCATTTTACCCATTCTGCTGCCTTCCAGTAGGACTTTCCTAATTCTAGGTAGATGCGAGTCTGGCCTACTGGCAACCTACTCTACTTTCTGATATTTCAAACAAACTAAAGGAGATCTTAGAGACATTTCATGCAAGGACAATAAACAGATAGCCTTTTATGTGCTGACTTCAATCAATTCATATAGGCTTTCTTGAGTACTGTCAGTGCTACAATTGATTAGTGATGTCTCCTCCTTGCACCAGTTGGGCAGCTGATAATGTGCAGGTAGTGTATTTACCATTCCCAAATTAGTCTATTGATCTCACTTGCATGTGAGGAAACTGATGTCCAGAGAAGTTGAGTGACATCCTCAAGGCCACACAGTTAGTTGGAAGCAGGGTACAAACTGGAAATCAGGTGTTCTGAATACTAGTTCAGTGTTTGTTTAGAGAGAATGGAATTGGGAAGAGAAGAAAAAGATCCAATTGTGAGTCTACACCCCATTTACCCATGAATTTAACTGCCCACATTCATCAGTCTGTGACCTGGGGATTGTGTCTTTGAAACACAGCACCTGAGAGGCAATAACCTAGGGCAGGAGTTGTTCCTTCGAACTATGGGCACATCCTTCTCTCAGACAACCTGTCCCAACCTGAAATTGCCAGATGGAGCCTGCCCCAGCCACAAGATGGCAAGGCTGAGTCCTGAGCTACTTTAGAGGCAGAATCTCAAACGCATTCCCATGAATTTTAAACTCTTACAAAATAAGATTAGGCACACGGTATATCCCCCAGGGGGGAAAACAGCTTCTTCTTCATAATGTTGAATTTGTGACTTCAATTTCAAAATGGAAACATTGAAAGGATTTCTTACAGGGAGGGGAATTATTCTGCAAGATCCAAAAAAAAAAAAAGTTGTAGAATTCAGAACTTCCAAATAAGCTGAAATTTCTGAAGAATTCGAAATACATATCTTGTGTCAATAGAATTTAGACTCTGATTATGCACAGACTGTAAGGCGGCGGGGAAGGACTGGGGTGTCAATACACAAAATAAGAGCACTAAGAGGCAAACTTCATTAAAACCCGGGTACCTGCTCTCAGCAACGATTAATGTTCCAGCTGCAAACTGTGCAGTCCCATCGCTGAGTCACGTCACATTACAGCTCTCACCTAAACACAGCTTGGTGCCAACTATAAAATGGCATGCCTTGTACATCTTAGTACACAAACACTGGTACGTAGAATCATGGAATATTACAGCTGGGGAGGAAGTTAAAGACTGCGGCACAACCTCCTCTCTTTACAGATGTCCCCGAAAGGTGACAAGGCTTAGCCGAGGCCACACTGCCAGTTGCAGGCAAATCTCATCCATAAACCTAGGAGTGTCTGGGCAGTCTTTGATAGACACATCCCAGAGTTAAACATTTTCCACAGAAATAGGAAAAGACCGTCAGAAAGAAAGTATCCAAAAAATTTTATTCATCCCCAAAGACCCGTATTTGTATCACCTGAGTTAACAATTCCATTTGTTACATTTTCCTTTGATACGGCCAAATAATTTTCATGTACCCATTATCGGGCCCCTGAGAGCTCTCCCAGCCTTGCCTTACAGATAAGTGGTGGAACCAACACTTGTTGATTGCCTATCATGTGCCAGGGACTGCCCACATTATCTCACTAAAACTTCACAACTTATTTTCAAGAACCTGATTCTTGGAGAAGTTTGGTTATTTACTCAAGGTTATATGATTGATAAATGGTGGAACTGAGATGTAAAGCCAGGTCTGCGTGTCTCTAAATCCTGGGGACTTTGTACACTGCCAAACTAGCTTCTAATATCAGTGGGGTTGGAGAACATTTGCTGTGTTGTTTCAGAAAAGGCAGGGAGGGAGGAGGGAGGCAGAGTCATGCGCGATTGGTGTTCATGGACGGGCCCCCAGCGGGGCTCAGAAGCCTTGAGTCTCGTCCTCCTGCTCCCTGCAGCCCTGGGGTCATGAGTGTGGAAGCTCCACTGTCGTCTTCCCTGATGAACTGACCCAACCATAAGGCGATGGTAAATTTTATTTATCGACTTGGCTAGGCCACAGTACCCAAATATTTGGTCAAACATCATTCTAGACATCGCTGTGAAGGCATTTTTTAGATGAGATTACGATTTAAATCTGTGGACTTGAAGTTAGGAGGATTCCCCTCCATAAAGCGTGTGGGTCATTCACTCAGTTGAACACCTGAAAAGACCAAGGTGCCCCAAAGATGAAGGCGTTGTGACCCCAGGCTGCCTTCAGACTTGAGATGCAACATAGACCCTTCCCTGGGTCTCTAGCTGCCGGCTACTTGCAGATTTGGGACTTGAACCTCCATAATCATGTCCTTAAAGTCAATTCTTAAAGTCAGTCTCTCTCTCTCTGTCTCTCTCCTCCAGGTTCTGCTTCTCAGGAGAGCCCTGGCTAATGCACATGGAGTGAGCCCCTTGAGCACATTCAGGTCTACAGCAGAGGCCTCCTCGGTGGATCCTCAGGCCTCTCTTTTCCGGGCCCAACTCTGACCTCCATTTGGCCTTTCTGGGTTGGGGGGCAGGGCTAGAGGGCCAGCTTCTCCCAAACCAGAGCCTGTCCCTGCCTGTTGAGAGCATTGGCTATGAGATGGAGCCACCTGAGAGCACAAGGACGGAGGCCGACAGCCCCTCATCTCCTCCCACTAGAAGCTCTACCTCTTTGGGGCGGGGGGCGGCGGGGGCTGCCGTAACCAGATTCCATTTTATTCCTAATGCAGATTCGAGCTTCTGCCCCTGGGAGAGCAGAGGGTAGAGGACCTGGAGGCTCGACTGTGTGATCAGCTTCTCAGTTGCACGATTCATGCATTTCTGGTTGCCAAGGGAGGAACGTGCAGCGTCCAGCGTGAACCAGTGGGGTGGGTAACTCCCAGCGAAAGTGCGAGTCCCGGAGTCAGTGTGGCCGGGTGCCAACACAAAGCAACGTCTGTGTTCAACATTTTTGTTTCCTTATCTGTGAAATGCTCCATTTCTCTCTCTCTGGATTTGAAAGCTATCTGTTCTAGTTCTCTTCTTCCCGTGGTGGATTCCTTCATCGAGTAAATCAGTATTGATTCGGGTGAACCAAGTGAAATTGCCAGTATTAGGTCATTTTTTATTTATAAAAAGTGGTAATTTCATGTGGTTCAAAAGGCTCCCCTAGTGTAAGCCAGCATCCTTAACGCACTTTTCATCTCCTTCAGATATACAGATTTTCCGACCCCAGCTTCCTTCATGTCTACGACTTCCATTGATATCTGCAAATTCAGGTCCGTATTTCTAATAAAAAGCTGTTTTTTTAAACAAGAATACATTTTACTTACTTTTTCTCGCTATTACACCCTGTATGACACTTCTTGCTGCTGAATTCTTCTGTCTTTTAACTGGAATACAACCTCTAGGAATTTCTCAGGGAGAATCGATGAGTGATACTCTTTTAAAGACCTTACATGGCTTAACATGTCTTTATTTCACTCCCACTCTTAAGTGATTATTTGACTAGATGTAGAATTATAGTTCAGATCTCTTCTCTTGGCACTGTAAGATATGCCTCCCTCATGTTCTGACTTCCAGCCTTGCCAATGAAGAATTTGTTGCTTTTGCAAAATTGTATTTTCTGTTTTCAAGATATCCAAATAGTCTTTTTTCAAAGCTACATGTTCTTATTTCATAATCACCAACTTTATGGATGTGACACCCTCCTTTATTTCTTTGAGAATTTTGTTGTTTTTCTTTTTAGTTTTTATTTGTAATAGCTTTATTGAAGTATAATTTAAATTCCATAAAAATACAGCCATTATAAGTGTATAGTACAATTATTTTGAAAGAATATAGAGTTGTGCAACATCACCACTATCCAGTTCTAGAACATTTCTATCACCTGAAAGAATTCTGTCACAACCATTTGTATTCGATCTTTCCATTCCAGTCTGAGGTAATCACTGACATTTTTTCTTTTTTGGAAATTTCATATAAATGGTATCACATAATGTGTTCATTTGTGTCTGACTTTTTTTTCTCTTTGCGTAATGTAGCATATATCAATAGTTCTTTTTTTTTTTTTTTGAGGAAGATTAGCCCTGAGCTAACATCTGCTGCCAATCCTCCTCTTTTTGCTGAGGAAGACTGGCCGTGAGCCAACATCCATGCCCATCTCCCTCTACTTTATATGTGGGATGCCTGCCACAGCATGGCTTGACAAGCAGTGCGTAGGTCCACACCTGGAACCCGAACTGGCGAACCCTGGGCTGCCAAAGTGGAATGTGCAAATTTAACTGCTGCACCACTGGGCTGGCCCCAGTAGTTCATTATTTTTATTGTTGAATAACATTCCATTGTGCCATGTTTTTATCAAGTGCTTCCTACGTGCACTGTTCTAAGCCTATTTAAACACGGTTTATACTATACACGGGGGATATACCCATCCCCATCTGGTCAGGAGCCGCTTCTGGAGCAAGACACTGTCGCTTCTTTAACAGAGCCAAGCCCAGCCTCAACATCCACCACTTCAAGAGGAACAATAGTGTTCTCCTTCCACAGCTGATCAGAAAGCAGGTGTCATCCTGTGAGTCCAAGCTCCTGCCTTCATCACTCACCAGCTCCAGTGCTGGCTTCCAGGTTAAGTTAATCTTCATGGGTAAAGGCTAGAAGAGAGGGGCGCTGTCAGGGCCCAGCTTTGGGGAGGGGCCCGGAAACTGGAACTTTCCCACTGCTCCTTGTGGAGCTCCATATTTTGTTCTGAAGTGTGCGGTGTAAAGTTGGCTCTTCCCTTAAAGGAAAATGGTCTGAGTTTTTTAATGCCTAAAAAAGGAAAGAGAAGGTCTGGCCCAGTGGCGTAGTGGTTGAGTCCACGCTCTCCGCTATGGCAGCCCGGGCTTTGTGGGTTCAGATCCTGGGTGTGGACCTACACACCACTCCAAGCCATGCTGTGGTGCAGTCCCACATACCAAAAATAGAGGAAGTTTGGCACAGATGTTAGCTCAGTGACAATCTTCCTCAAGCAAAAAAGAGGAAGATTGGCAACAGATGTTAGCTCAGGGCCAATCCTCCTCACAAAAAAAAGGAAAGAGAAAGAAGAAAGAAAGGAAGGAAGGAAGGCAAGGAAGAGCCATTTCTGTTCTTCTCCTCTTTCAAATTTATCTCTGGACACATTTGTTGGCAGCTCTGCCAGCTCTCGAAAGTACTTGAGAGTTGGCAGCAGGCTCCAGCGAGAAAATCAAATCTCTGCTCCTCCAGAGAACTCCATTAGCAAGATATTTAAACTGTGGCTTCACCTGAAGGAGGAAAGACAGCCAGCGGCCCACAAGGCAACCTCCCATTTCCTTACAGAGCTCTGAGAAGCAGCTGGGTCCTGTTTCTCAGGCCTTGACAACACTTCCTACTCCTTCCGCCTACAGGAATATTCTGGAAAAAGACATTGGTACACTGGAGACACCACCTCTCCTCCCTTGCTCTACCTCCTGCAGCCAGAATCCAGCAAGATGCATTTATTAGCATTCTCAGCAGGCTGAAGAGTCCTGGGACCGGAAGGGGAACAGAACGCCTGCCCAGAACGCCTGCCCTCAGGCATAACATTGTAGCTCCCCAAAGCTAAGGATACGCTGTTCACCAGAAGACTGATCCATTTGGTGGGTCTGTACTCAGAAGGATAAATTTGTATAGTATGAATGTAACACAGAACAGCCAGTCCCAAATTTTAAAACGACACTGTGATATAATTTTATTCGTGCAGCAATTTGGAAAACTCAGAATTTATTTTCCAATTAAATAAATCATATAAATACACAGCGAAAGCCATGGAAGTGTTTATAGTCATTGACCCTGGAATCCCACTGCATGGAATGTGGCCTAAGTGACTGATTCATAGGGAAAAAAAGAACCAGGATGTTCAATGATTGTTCTTATTGTTAAACTGCAGAACTAGATACTGTCAAATTGTGCCGTAAAGAAAAACGGTTAAATAAAATAAGAGAAATCAGTGTGCTGTGACATTATGCAAATATTAAAAATGATTATGATGGCTATTATGTCACATAGGAAATATTTGTGATGTAATGTTAGGTGAAGGAGTCAGAAGATACATCTGATATGTGGCCCCAGCTTGCAATTTCACAAAAATATTTATGTACAATGGCATGCCAAAAGGGTGTTATAGAAAAATAAAATGAGTTGCATTATACTCGTAGGAATATGAGTAAAATTTTCTTTTGGGGGTGCTATATTATTTTAAAAATAAAAATGGAAACAAAGAGCAACACAAATTTTAGGTAGCTCTCTGCATGAATGCAAAGAGGCCCTTCAACTCAGATGTAGTTAATCTAAGTACTAATCATTCCATCCTCAGCCTGAAGACAGGCTCTGCAGAAGGAAAATTAGAGAGAGAGAAGGGGCGGGGACAGAAGAAGAAAGAATCGAGGAAGGAGCGGGTGGCAGAGGAGAAAATGGTGCTGAAAGACTTCCAGCCACCTCATCCCCAGTCTATATTTGCTTTAAATGTTTCGTCTTAAGCTGTGCTTACGTCTATAGCTTTCCGAATCAATTCCTCCCTGAATTACAATTTTTTTTACCGATTCCATCTCTTTCCAATCTGAACACCAGATTCTCTCCTCAATTAATATTATTGTAAACCAAGATGTGTGGGTTTCAGTAAATATTTAATTAAAAATAAGCTTGGCATATGGAAGAGCAAGAAGGTTTTCTTCCAAAAGTTACTGGCTTCTCCCATCAATTTATTGTAATGGGAATACTATTTTAAAATTTAGTGATACTTGATTTTTCACCTTTTTAATTGCATGACCTTCTTCCAAGCTGGTCCAGAGCATCCATTTTCCCAGAGGCAGGCACAAATTGGGAGGAGGAAATGTTTGGGGGAAGATTAAAATTATTACAGAAAAAGTGCAAAGAGAAAGACTTAATTAATATTCTGCTTTTGGCATGTAAAGTAGGATTAAGTGCTAAGGCAACAGTCTTACAACCAGGCTACAATTTTAATAGAGGATTTTCTAAACATCTTTCTCTCCTCTGTTCGCATATTAACAATCAAGCCTGGATGATTCGGTCATAGAATCATCCATATAATGAAGAAAAGATAACCCGTTTGCCCATAACAGCCACATTGTGGGGATAACTCTATGATCTGAGTTCTTCTACAGTGGAAGCGGAATATGACTTTTATGAGTTGCATTGTGTCCCCCCAAAATCCATATGTTGATGTGCTAACCCTCAGTACCTCAGAATGTGACCTTATCTGGAGATAAGATCCTTGCAGAGGTAATTAAGTTAAAATGAAGATATTAGGATGCACCCTAATCCAATGTGACAGGTATCCTTATTGATGGGGGAAACTGGATACAGATAGCTAGACAAGCAGAATGCCTTGTGAACATGAAGATGGTCATCCACAAGCCAAGGACAGAGGCCTGGGGACAGACCCTTCCCTCACGGCCCTCAGAAGGAACCAATCCTGCCAACAGCTTGATCCCAGACTTTCAGCCTCCACAGTAAATTCCTGTTGTTTAGCCCACCGAGTTTGTGGTGCTTTGTTACGGCAGCCCTAGCAGACTAATGCAGTGACCCAAGGAAGATAAAAGGAATCCAGCCTTTCTACCCTGAGGGGCTGTGGGAAGCAGAGGAAAGGGGTGCTCTTCCCCTCCTTCTTTGGGACTCTGGAAGAAGGCCACAGGAAGAGGCCTCCCCGGACCCACCCAGGATGCCACCACATCAGATGCTGAGGTGAGCAGGCCTTGGGTATGTCTTGACTGGCTTTCCTCAGCTCAAGTAGGGGGTAGACAAGACCCCCAGGGACTGACAGAGTCTGCAGGGGGCTTGCTTCCTGTAGAGGAGGTAACAGGCATGAGTGGGCTCGCTAGGCCTATCATGGATGCCCAGGCCCAGACCAGTGAGACTCACAGGCAGGCTTCAAAGGAGATACAGCCCAGGCTGGGCCCCAACCAGACAGAGACAAATTTACGAGTTACACAGCTGTAGGCTTCAGCTGCAGAGGCTAGCAAGGTGAGCAGCTCCCAGATGGACAAGAGATGTCACCCTCCAAGCCCAGAGCCCTGCTAAGCATCCCGACAATTCCCCACCACACGAGATGTGTGTAAGCCTCACCCACTCCACATACGATCCCAGACAGGGAGCCGGCGAGGAACGTCTTGGAGAGACTGAGCATTTTTAGTCAGGAGGAGCTGGGCACAACCAAACGATCGGATCAGACTAAACTTTAAACCAGGACGGATGATTAATTAAATTTCTTCCCACACTATCCAGTTGTCTTATGAGTTTAAATTCTGCAGCATATCCACAAAATGCTTCATTATCACAGGATTTTAGGGCTGTGGGGGAAGTAGAAGTGGGACCTTTCACCATCAGCGTCACTATTTCCGTAAAACAACTTCAGAAACCTCCAGGGATGGCCGCAGCGGCCCCTGTTGTGGTTTCTAGAATGGCCTGGAGGGATTGAAAAGATTCTCACAAAGCTGTGGTGTCACTCGCTTCAGGTAGTGGAGTTCCATAGCCTGGAGGAGTGCTAATTAAAGTCGATTTCCACTCCAGGAAGCTGCCGCCACACCCCCAGTAAACAAAGGCACTGGTCCTGGTCTGTCAGCCACATTAGATGCTCAGGCTGCTGACTAAATTGTAAGTGAAAAGTTGTCAGAGCAGAAATTGAAGGGGGCAGAGCTGTGGGGGCTGGTTAAGGTGAGCCGGGAGGGAGCCGAGAGTGCGCTGGATGGGGAAGGACGCCTTTCCATCTGGGCCGCGTTCGGTAGGACTGGTACATGTTCTATTTGAGGTGAAGAAATCCCGATCAAGAGGAAAGTCCCCTAGCCCAAGGCCTCTTCAAGGTGAGGAGGTGACTCTTTGACTATGAAATTTTCATTGTAAGGGAAGAAAAAAACAGCTCTTTAGATATGAAACCAAAGTAAACAGTATGACTGAAGCTGAGTCTCCACATTAAGGAGCCCTGGGAATCACAACTTTTAATAGGGACCTTTTCCTACAGGGAGCAGCAAGAACTATGTGCCGATCACTCAGTCCCATCTCATATCCATAAAGGAGGGCGATAGATAAGGTCATCGCCCATGTTATCAAGTAACTACTAACACGGTTGACAGCACTGTTCTCAGTGACCAGCGCACAGAAGGATCACAGAAGATGATGGATGCTCTCCTTTCCAGACACTTTGGATCTGCCCAATGCTAGGCACTGTGGGGAGTGGGGCAGGGAGGAAGGAGAGTGACACACAGATATTTAGTCACAAAAGCTGAGGGAAAGCAAAGCAAACATGGACACGGTCCAGTCAGTTATTCATATATTCATTCAACAAGTATTGATCGGACGCTGATTATGTGCTGGACTTTATCAGATTACCGAAGACACAGCAGTAAACAAAACAAAGTCCTTGTCCTCATGGAGCTCACTCTCTAGCAGAGGAGACAGACGATAAACCGATATAGACTATAATATCAGACCGTGATGTGTGTTACGAAGAAAGCCGATTAGGAGGCTAGACCACGACTGGGTGGAGAAGAGAGGAGCTCCCCTTTTATGAAATGGCTGGTAACGTCTCTCTAAGCAGTGACATTTGAGCAGAGACCTGAATCAAGATGGGGAGTGAGCCCCAGGCCCCTCTGTGAAGAGAATATCCAGTAGAGGGAGCAGCGCCTTCAAAAGCCCTGCGATGGAGAAAGAGAGAGCATGAGCAGGGAGGCTGGAGATGAGAGGACGGCGGGAGATGAGGACAGACAGGCACCCAGGGGCGAGGTCACCCAAGGTTTAGACAGGATTCTGAAGGAGAGAACTCACCGAAGGGTTTCGAACCGAGAGCAATGAGATCATTTTAAAAGGCCTGTTGTGAGTGCAGTGCAGAGAGCAGGCTGGAGGGCAAGAGGGGAAGTGGCGAGTCCGTTAGGAGCCCATTCCAGGACTCAGGCAGGCAGGACCAGGGAGGCAGAGCGGGTGAGAAGGGGGTGGGTTTGGGATATATTTGCTGAGAGGCAAGTACATTTACTGACGGATTGCACATGGGTGGAAGAGAAGGAGACGGGGCAAGGATTGGGGCCTGAGCGTGGAGGCGCGTTTGCGGACATGAGATGACTGTGGGGCTGTTGGGTCCCTGGGCAGCCAGGCGCAGAGAGAGGGAAAGAAGGATATCCACACCTCTCCCCTCCCTTCCTCTCCCCATCCTCCACAGATCTCTCTTCCTCACTCATTTGTCCTCACTAGTTTGCTTTTCTTCACTCTCTCACTCATGCACGCGTTTCTCCCTGTCTCTAGTGCAGGAGTACGCCAGGCACACACCTGCGCCCCACCTCCACCCTGGCGGTGTCTTCACGTCTCCTCTCCAGTGAAATAGGAATGCTGGAGCTTGAAAAATCCTTAGATTTAACGTTATTATTCTCTGCATAGACACCCCTCCCTCAGAATCTTCCTGATTTGCTTCTAAGTTGTCTTTGGCTCATACATCCTTCCTTAACGAGGCTTTGAGGGAGACTTCGTCCTCCCCACTGTCCTGGATGAAGTTTACAAAGCCGAGAAGACAGGAAGACTACACTCCCCCACCCACAAAACACGTGTCTTCTGACTTACCCTCAGCACCTGTCGATTTCTCTCTTTATTCACCATCTCAATGTCAGTATTAGACAGGAACAAAAGTGAATCATGAAGTTTCTTCCCATCTCCAAAACAAACCTTTAACTTAGGAATGTAGATGAAAAAATATTTTTTTCTAAACCAACAGTGTAAACCAGCTGGACTGTTTTGTAAAAATCTTACACCCTCTCAACACTTCGCTGGCTGATTTGCATGGTGCCAGATGAGTTTCTTTTCCCTCTTTCAATCAACTCAAGTAAATAGACAACACTCGGCCAGATTACATCCTCTAATAGGAGGAGGGGTTCTGAAATGTTTTTTTGTTAATTGTTTACCTTAATCTGTTTGTTCACAATTTCTAAGACAGGAAAGATGGATCATCAGAAGAAAGTTACTAGGAGAATTTTCAGGGCATGGGCTGCAGCTGGAGGTTTGTTATGTAACTTGCGTTGTATGGCTTTTTCCATTTTCAAGGTGTTCAGCAGACACTGACTAATTAGGACGGGAATTGATTTACGTGCTTGAGCACCCCAGGTAGCTGCGACAAGCATTTCTTTTTTTTTTTTATAGATTGGCACCTGAGCTAACAACTGTTGCTGATCTTCTCTTTTTTTTTCTCGGCTTTTTCTCCCCGAATCCCCCCAGTACATAGTTGTATATTTTAGTTGTGGGTCCCTCTAGTTGTGGTATGTGGGACACCACCTCACCGTGGCCTGATGAGCAGTTCCATGTGACAAGTGTTTCTTGTCCTCGTTTCTTCTCTGGTAATGCTGAGCCCACGTTAGATGATGATGACGGTTCGCTGTTGTCACTGTGTGAGTGATGGAGTAAATAAATACATGATCCACAAAACCTCAGAGCTCATGTAATCCTCTCAATGGAGGAACTCTGGTCCAGTGACTTGGACACATCCTGACTCTCATTGGACGTGTCCAGTAGTGACAGCCTACTCACTCCTCCCAGACAGCTGTTTGCTGCGGCTCTGCTGGGTCTGAGTCAAAGGGAGTTAGTTATTCATACAAACATTTCCCCCCTTGGGGGTCCCATTGGGAGATATCTGACTCCAAGGGGCAACTGGGAAGAAGCCCATCCAGGTCTGCTCTTGTCCAAGGTCAGAATTCTCCCATTAAAGCTCATTCCTTTGAGGTGGAGAGACTGTCACCGTTTTTCTCATTATTATTTATTATTTTTTTAAAGATTGGCACCTGAGGGTAACATCTGTTGCCAATCTTCACTTTTTTTTTTCTTCTCCCCAAAGCCTCCCAGTACATAGTTGTATATTCTAGTTGCCAGTCCTTATAGTTGTGCTATGTGGGACGCTGCCTCAGCATGGCCTGATGAGCGGTGCCATGTCTGTGCCCAGGATCCAAACTGGCGAAACCCTGGGCCATTGAAGCAGAGTGTGAGAACTTAACTACTCGGCCAGAGGGCCAGCCCCTTTCTCGTTACTATTTATTAAGCAACAATTTTGTGCCAGACATTGTCTTATCTTCAGGACGCAACTTAAATAAGACCTACTTTTTGTCCACCAGGAGCTTACAATCTAGTTCACTAAATTTTAATTATTTTCAAGTAGGCAAAAAAGTATCAGTCATTTATGACTTTCATCCATCACACATTAGTTTACTTATAAAAATTTATCGACTAGAAGTTAGAGTCTAGTAGGGAGAGAAACTTAATAAATCATTATAACAGGAAGTTATGTGCCGTAGTAAAGCACAGTTCATTTACTCGATCCTTCTTATGGTACCTGCTGAGGGAACGCTTTCAGAGGTGTTCTGGCAGAAAACCGCAGTGCATTGAACACCTCTAGGAGTGGGGTTTGAGAGAAGGATGCTGCCAAAAAGATCCCTTCTTTCTGATTGTGTTCAAGGGTAGCTCAGCCATGGCCAGCTGATTGACTCCGGGAGTCGTTGGCCAACACGGATAATCATTCTTGCCCACAAAGGTGGCGTGGCTAATGAGAGGTCTTGTGGTTCTAGCTTAATGAGGTGAAAGGATTAAACTGTAGTTAGCATATTTGTTATTTTAATATGAATCAATGCTTCTCAAGTCCCTGAAAAGAATTTAATCTCCAAAGTAAGTTAAGCCCTTCTTACAAGCTCCTTCACACGATTAACAGACCAGTTTTTTCCTTCTTGGTATAAATCACAATTCATCCTCCAAATAGTCCCAATCATACAAACAGCCAGGCGAAGAGTAATTACGTTTCATTGTAAATTGTCCTCTGGGCTTTTCTGAAATCCCAAGGAAAGGAAAGGAAGAGCAGACCTCCAGCTTGGATCAAATTGCAATTGATCACCATGAGGGAACTGTGCTTTTGGTAAAACCAAAGGTATGCTTTCTAGCCAGAAGTCCTGCCCAACACAGGCAAGGGTGGGCGGGCAGCCAGGTGTGTGCCTTCTGCAATCACTTGTGGCCCTTGCCCCTTCATCCATCAGGCTGAACAGAGAATCAATAACTAGTTCCCTCGCAGGGTTTTTTAAGGTTATCGCTCCCAATCCTTCATTTGATGGATGCTTGATGGAGAGTTGAAAAGTTGCCTTCTGCTGCGGGTTTGATGAGTTGCCATTTTCTGCCAGATAAAGAAGTTTCTACAAAAGAAGAAAAATTACTTTTCTGGGATCTGCTCTTGCTCCACGGAAACAGAAATTTAGCTAAGAGGCTTAAAGTGGAAACACCAGACCATTCAGGCTTCACCGCGGACCTATGCCTACCTCTGACAGGAAATTTCTCTTGTTCTGTGCGTATATTTTGAAAACCGCTGTTTCTTTTTGTAGGAAAGAATTTTTAAAAGGAATTTTCTATGGAAACTCCAAATCAAAGCAAAATCTATTAGATTCCTGGGATATGGTTTTAGAATAATCCTGAGCGAGAATCAACATATATCAAAATACATAGCTATCAGGTTTCTGATTTATTTTATAATAAATTCCCATTTATCCAAAATGTTTCCAAATTCTGAATTTTTAAAATTTTAGATTAAAAAGAGATGCCAGAGATTGCTGACTATGGCAACGGTCTTTCCTCCTTTCCACATTTAAAACTGCTTTTTCCAGCAGTGAGAAACGTAAATTTTATTAATAAAAGTAGTTTTCTATCAGTTTTATTGAGTTATAATTAACACATAAAATTGTAATATATTAAATGTGTACACGAGATGATTTGATATACATATACATTGTGAAAGGATTCCCACAATCGAGTTAATTAACACATCCATCACCTCTCATAATTTACCTTTTTGTTTTTGGTGAGAACACAAGCTCTACTCTCTCAGCAAATTTCAATTGTACAATACAGTGTTATTGACTTCAGTCACCATGTTATACAGGAGATATTCAGATCTTATTCATCCTATAACTGAAAATTCGTTCCCTTTTATCAACCTCTCTTCAATTCCCCCACCCCCAGCCCCTAACAACCACCATTCAACTCTGTGTTTCTATGAGTTCAAGTTTTTTTTCATATTCCACATATAAGTGATACCACGCGGTATTTGTCTTTGTCTGGCTTATTTCACTTAGCACGATGCCCTCTAGGTCAGTCCATGTTGTCACAAGTGGCAGGATATTCTTCTTTTTTATGGCCAAATAATACTCCATTGTACATATGTATACCATATTTTCTTTATCCATTCATCCATCAATCGACACTTAGGCTGTTCCCATACCTTGGCTACTGGGAATAATGGTGCAATGAACATAGGGGTTCAGATACCTCTTTGAGACAACGGTTTCGTTTCCTTGGGATATACACCCAGAAGTGAGATTGCTGGGTTACATGGTAGTTCTATTTTTAATTTCTTTTTTAAAAAATTTCATTTTTTTATTGCAGTAACATTGGTTTATGGCATTATATAAATTTCAGGTGTACATCATTATATTTCAATTTCTGTGTAGATTACACCATGTTCACCAGCCAAAGGCTAATTACCATCCATCCCCACACACATGAGCCTCATCACTCCTTTTGCCTTCCTCCTGCCCCTCTTCCCCTCTGGTAACTACCAATCCAATCTCTGTCTCTATGTGTTTGTTTGTTGTCGTTTTTGTCTTCTATTTGTTAGTGAGATCATATGGTATTTGTCTTTCTCCCTCTGACTTATTTCGCTTAGCATAATACCCTCAAGGTCCATCCATGTTGTCACAAATGGCCAGATTTCATCCTTTTTTATGGCTGAGGAGTATTCTATTGTGTATAAATACCACATCTTCTTTATCCATTCGTCCCTTGATGGGCACCTAGGTTGCTTCCAAGTCTTGGCTATTGTGAATAATGCTGCAATGAACATAGGGGTGCAGGTGTCTTTACACATTCATGTTTTCATGTTCTTTGGATAAATACCCAGCTGTGGAATGGCAGGATCATATGGTATTTCTATTCATAATTTTTTGAGGAATCTCCATACTGTTTTCCATAGTGGTTGCACCAGTTTGCACTCCCACTAGCAGTGTACAAGGGGTCCCTTTCCTCCACATCCTCTCCAACACTTGTTATTTCCTGTCTTGTTAATTATAGCCATTCTGATGGGTGAGTGGTGATACCTTATTGTATTTTCGTTTTGCATTTTTCTGATAATTAGTGATGTTGAAAATCTTTTCATGTGCCTGTTGGCCACCTGTATATCTTCTTTGGAGAAATGTCTGTTCAGATCTTTTGCCCATTTTTCAATTGGGTTGTTAGTTTTTTTGTTGTTGAGATTTATGAGTTCTTTATATATTTTGGATATTAACCCCTTATTAGATATGTGGTTTGCAAATATCTTCTCCCAATTGTTAGGTTGTCTTTTCATTTTGTTGATGGTTTCCTTTGCTGTGCAGAAGATTTTTAGTTTGACGTAGTCCGATTTGTTAATTTTTTTATTGTTTCCCTTGCCTGGTCAGATATGGTACTTGAAAATATGCTGCTAAGACCAATGTTGAAGAGCATCCTGCCTATGTTTTCTTCTAGGAGTTTCATAGCTTCAGGTCTTAAATTCAAGTCTTTAATCCATTTTGAGTTAATTTTTGTATTTGGTGTAAGATAATGGTCTACTTTCATTCTTTTACATGTGGCTGTCCAGTTTTACCATTTATTTAAGAGACTTTCCTTTCTCTATTGCATGTTCTTGGCTCTCTTGTCAAAAATTAGCTGTCCATAGATGTATGGGTTTATTTCTGGGCTCTCAATTTTGTTCCATTGATCTGTGTGTCTGTTGTTGTGCCAGTACCATGCTGCTTTGGTTACTATAGCTTTGTCGTGTATTTTGAAATCAGGGAGTGTGATGTCTCCAGCTTTGTTCTTTTTTCTCAGGATTGCTTTGGCTATTCGAGGTCTTTTGTTGTTCCATATAAATTTTAGGATTCTTTGTTGTATTTCTGTGAAATGTCATTGGAACTTTGATAGGGATTGCACTGAATCTGTAGATTGCTCTAGGAAGTATGGACATTTTGACTATGTTAATTCTTCCAATCCAAAAGCATGGAATATCTTTCCATTTCTTTGTGTCTTCTTCAATTTCTTTCAATAACGTTTTATAGTTCTCAGTGTACAGATCTTTCACCTCTTTGGTTAAGTTTATTCCTAGGTATTTTATTCTTTTTGCTGCAATTGTAAATGGGATTGTATTCTTAATTTCTCTTTCTGCTACTTCATTGTTAGTGTACAGAAACACAACTGACTTTTGCATGTTGATTTTGTATCCTGCAACTTTACTATATTAATTTATTCTTTCAAAAGTCTTTTGGTGTATTCTTTAGGGTTTTCTACATATAAGATTTCTAACTGCAAATAGTGACAGTTTCACTTCTTCCTTTCCAATTTGGATCCTTTTCATTTCTTTTTCTTGCTTGATTGCTCTGGCAATGATTTCCAGTACTATGTTAAACAAGAGTGGTGACAGTGGGCATCCTTGTCTGGTTCCTGTTCTTAGAGGGATAGCTTTCAGTTTTTCTCCATTGAGTATGATATTAGCTGTGGGTTTGTCAGATATGACCTTCATTTATGTTGAGGTACTTTCCTTCTATACCCATTTTATTTAGAGATTTTATCATAAATGGTTGCTGTATCTTGTGAAATGCTTTCTCTGCATCTAATGAGATGATCATGTGATTTTTATTCTTCATTTTGTTAATGTGACATATCATGTTTATTGATCTTCAGATGTTGAACTGAAATGAATCCCACATAATCATGGTGTATGATCTTTTTAATGTATTGTTGCATTCGATTTGCTAGTATTTTGTTGAGGATATTTGCATTGATGTTCATCAG
Organism: Equus quagga; assembly: GCF_021613505.1. Lineage (NCBI taxonomy): Eukaryota > Metazoa > Chordata > Mammalia > Perissodactyla > Equidae > Equus > Equus quagga. Next base: position 110,972,391 of record NC_060268.1, on the reverse strand, counting down.
TCATATTGGCCTGTAATTTTCTTTCTTTCTTTTTTTTTTTTTTAAAGATTGGCACCTGGGCTAACAACTGTTGCCAATCTTCCTTTTTTTTTTTTTTCAAAGATTGGCACCTGGGCTAACAACTGTTGCCAATCTTTTTTTTTTTTTCTGCTTTATCTCCCCAAATCCCCCCTGTACACAGTTGTATATCTTAGTTGCACATCCTTCTAGTTGTGGGATGTGGGACGCCGCCTCAATGTGGCCTGACAAGTGGTGCCATGTCTACGCCCAGGATCCAAACCCTGGGCCACTGCAGCGGAGCACGCAAACTTAACCACTCGGCCACAGAGCCGGCCCCCTGGCCTGTAATTTTCTTTCTTTGTGTTGTCCTTGTCTGGTTTTTGTATCAGGATAATGTTGGCTTCTTAGAATGGGTTAGGAAACTTTTCCTCCACTTCAATTTTTTGGACGATTTTGAGAAGGATAGATATTAAGTCCTCTTTGAATGTTTGGTAGAATTTACCAGGGAAGCTGTCTGGTCCTGGACTTTTATTTTTTGGGAGGTTTTTGATTACTGTTTTGATCTCCTTACTGGTGATTGGTCTATTCAAATTCTCTATTTCTTCTTGATTCAGTTTTGGGAGGTCCTATGATTCTAAGAATTTACCCATTTCTTCTAGATTATCCAGTTTGTTGGCATATAGCTTTTCATAGTATTCTCTTATAATCTTTTGTATTTCTGAGGTGTCCATTGTAATTTCTACTCTTTCGTTTCTGATTTTATTTATTTGAGGCTCCTCTCTTCTTTCTTAGTGAGTCTAGCTAAAGGTTTGTCGATTTTGTTTATCTTTCAAAGAACCAGCTCTTATTTTCATTAATTTTTTCCTATTTTTTTTTTTAGTCTCTATTTCATTTATTTCTGCTCTGATTTTTATTATTTCCTTCCTTCTACTGATTTTGGGCTTTGTTTCTTCTTTTTCCAGTTCCTTTAGGTGCACTATTAGATTGTTTGAGATTTTTCTTGTTTGTTGAGGTAGGCCTGTATTGCTGTAAACTTCCCTCTTAGAATCTCTTTTGCTGTATCACATAAATTCTGGCATGTCATATTTTCATTTTCATTCATCTCCAGGTATTTATTGATTTCTCGTTTGATTTCTTTGTTGACTCAATCATTGTTCAGTAGCATTTTGTTTAGTCTCCACGTATTTGTGGCTTTTCCAATTTTCTTCATGTAGTTGATTTCTATTTTCATACTGTTGTGGTCAGAAAAGATGCTTGGCATCATTTCAATTCTTCTTAAATTTATTGAGACTTGTTTTGTGGTCTAATATGTTATCTATCCTTGAGAATGTTCCATGTGTATTCTGTGGTTTTTGGATGGAATGTTCTGTATAATCTGGTCTAATGTGGCAATGAAGGCCAATGTTTCCTTACTGATCTGTTTGGATGATCTATCCATTGGCGTAAGTGGAGTGTTAAAGTCCCCTACTATTACTGTGTTACTGTCTATTTCTCCTCTTACATCTGTTAATAATTGCTTTATGTATTTAGGTGCTCCTCTGTAGGCTTCATATTTACAAGTGTTATATCCTTTTGTTGGATTGTTCCCTTTATCATTATGTAGTGCTCTTCTTTGTCTCTTGTTACAGTCTTTGTTTTAAAGTCCATTTGTCTGGTATAAGTATTTCATCCTAGCTTTCTTTTCATTGCCATTTGCATGGAGTATTTTTTTCCATCCTTTCACTTTCAGTTTGGGAGTGTCTTTAGGTATGAAGTGCGTCTCTTGTATGCAGCATATATATGAGTCTTGATTTTTTTTTACCCAATCAGCCACTCTATGCCTTTCGATTGGAGCATTTAGTCCATTGACATTAAAAGCAGCTATTGAAGTAGGTACTTATTGCCATTTTGTTACTTTTGTTCTGGTGTTTTAGTTTTTCTTCTATGTTCCTTTCCTCTTCTCTTGCTCTCTTCCCTTGTGGTTTGATGGCTTTCTTTACTTCTATGTTTGGGTTCCTTTCTCTCTCTCTCTGTCTCTTTTTTTTTTTTTCAGGAAGATTAGCCCTGAGATAACATCTACTGCCAATCATCCTCTTTTTGCTGAGGCAGACTGGCCCTTACCTAACATCCATACCCATCTTCCTCTACTTTATATGTAGGATGCCTGCCACAGCATGTCTTGATAAGCAGTGCATAGGTCCACACCCAGGATCTGAACTGGCGAACCCCGGGCCACCAAAGTGGAACGTGCAAACTTAACTGCTGTGCCACTGAGCTGGCCCCATTTGGCACTTTCTTATAAAGTAAAAATACATCTATGATCCAGCAATTCCACTGCTAGGTATTTAACTAAAGAAATAAAAATGTATTCATAAAGAGACTTGTACAAGAATATTTATAGTGACTTTATTCATGCTTGGAAAAATCTATCAATGAAGCCATCTAGAATGGGAAATCCGATTCTCAAGTAGAAGTCTGCTCTTTGTTATTCATTTTCTTGAATATATGTTCAGAGATTTTAACATCCATCTCTGGTAACTCCAATAATCATCTGCATGTCTGTTTCCATTGTCTTTATTCTTTGGTCCTCTTTATTGGCATCTTTGGTGATTTTTGTTTGTTTGTGAGGTTCTAAATGATGTTCTCATCTTCCAGAGAGAGCTCATCCTATTTTCTGGTAGTCAGTTAAAGCAGTAGCTGATCAGGGACTGGTTTGTAATTATTTTCAAAATTCCATCTCTCTCTCTATTTTTCCCCACACCTAGTGTGTAGCCCTCCAAGACTCCCAACTGAGATTCTGGAGTTTTGACTGAAGCCCTTCTCCCTTAGTGGGTCCTAAACTCCAATTTTTGCCTCCCTAGTGCTTTGAAATTGAGGAAAACTCTGCCTGACCCAACAGTAGTTTTCTGTCTTGTTTCAAGAACAGTCTAAGAACTCAGAAAATGTCTAAAGGGGAAAATAGCAGTTTTTCAGGCACAATTGCTCTATGCCTCCCCTGTTACCAGGATCTTAGCTACCCTCAATCCCAAATTCTGGAGGCTTAATAACCTTGAACTCTACTTTTTGCCTTTCTTGTCCTGTGAGATTGCCAAAACTTCAGCTGGTATTTCTACTTCTTACCAGCAGCTTTCTACCTAGGCCTTTTACACCAAATCTCAACTTCCCTCATCCCACTATCAAGAAGTGGCAAATACTCTGAGAGTAAAAAAGACTGCATAGTGTTGGCTTACCCCTCTGAGGTTTTCTTCTCTAGAGATCATGGCTGATCATGTCCTGTTTGGCTCAGTAGTTCTGTGACACTTTCAAAGAGTTTCTTTAAAAAATATGACCTTTCCAGTTGTTTTTGATGGAAATTTTAGTCCACTATAACCTAATCCATCCTAACCAGAAGCATCAGTTATGACTTAATTTTTTTCTTGTCTTATTGCACTGGCTAGAATCATCAGTTCAATGTTTAAGTAACTTGATTTTTATTTTAATGGGAATTCTTACAAGGTTTCCCATAAGATTGATGTTTTGTGTGGGTTCTCTAATAAATAGCTTTTATCAGGTCAAGGATGTTGCTTACTATTTTTAGTTTTCTACAGTTTTTACCATTGAAAGGTGTTGAATTTTATCAAATACCTTTTCTGTATCTGTTGACATAATCATATTGTTTGTATCCTTTTAGCTATTAATTGTACAAATGTGTGTGTGTGGTGGGTGTTTTCCTAATGTTATCTTTGATAACTGGAATAAATCCAGATTGATTATGATATATAATCTTTGGTTATATACATTACTGGATTCTGTTTGGTATCATTTCGTCCAGAATTTCATCTGTGTTAAAGTTGCAATTTGTCTTTTTCTTTTCTTCTGCCAGGGTTGTTTGGTTTTGTCATCAAGATTAAACTAGGCTAATAGAAGAAGTTGAGGAATAATTGACCTTTTATTCTTCTCTAGAATAGTATCTCTAAGATTAGAATTATTTGTTCTTTGAAAGTTTGTTAGAACTTCCCTGTAAAAATCATTGGGGTTTGGAATTTTCTCTGTATGAAAATTTTAAACTACTGTTTCTTTCCCCTATAGATATTGAGCCATTCAAGCTTTCTCTTGTCTGTTTTGAGAAAATTTCAGTAGGTAATATTTTTCTAAGAACATTTTTGTCTAAGTTTTCAAATTCATCAGCATAAACTTGTTTATACTAGTCCTTATTTTGTTTTAATTTTGGTTGTATCTATAGTTATATCATTTTTTCCTTCCCCAATATTATGATTTTTCCCTTCATCAGTCTCACCAGAGAAGTGACTATTCTATTAGTCTCTTAAGGGCTAAATTTTGGTTTTCTTGATGATTTCTAAGGCATCGTTTTTTATTTTTAATTATTATTGATTTATGTTCTTATTTTTTATGTTTTCTCTTTCCACATTCTTTGGACTTATTCTATTGTTTTATTTTCCCTAATTTTTTCGTATTGGCCCTTAGCCTTTTTTCCCTTTTAAAATAAGTATTAAAGGCTATATATTTATCTTAAGTATCACTCATAAATATTTTACCAGTTATATCTTGCCTCATTTGAGAAAGAATTTTAAGCTTATAAAGACTCATACAGTATAAAATATAAAAATAAGATTATGACAAGATTCTTGAGAGATGACAATAGTGGTTGTGTAGGTTTTATTTGTTTTGTTTTGTTTAGCTGAGTTGTTTCTAGTGGGTTTCTTGTTAGCACCATATAGTTGGGTGTTGCTCTTTTATCCAATCTGATAATCTTTGCATTTGAATTGAATAATCCATTTACATTTAATGTGAGTATTGAAATGATTTGATTAAATATTCCATATAGCTATTTGTTTTCTATATGTTCCATCTGTTTTTTGTCCCCTTTAGTTCTTTTTTTTTGCCTTCTTTTTGATAAGTTGAGGCTTTCTTTATTATTTAATTCTATTTCCTTTGTTAGGTTATTAGCAATAACTCCTTGTCGTGCTATTTTAGTGTTTACTTTAGGGATTACAGTACGCATCTTATTTTACCACAGTCTGCCTTCAAGTGATATCATATCACTTCGCAAATAACAAAAGAGTCTTACAATAGCATACTTAAATTTCTTTGGAGAAATGTTTATTCAAGTCCTTTGTCCTTTTATTTTGAGGAAGATTAGCCCTGAGCTAATATCTGCCACCAATCCTCCTCTTTTTGCTGAGGAAGACTGGCCCTGAGCTAGCATCTGTGCCCATCTTCCTCTACTTTATATGTGGGACATCTGCCACAGCATGGCTTGGCAAGCGGTGCGTAGGTCTGCACCCGGGATCCGAACTGGTGGACCCCCGGCCACCGAAGTGGAATGTGCAAACTTAACTACTGTGCCACTGGGCCAGCCTCCCTTTGCCCATTTTTAAACTAGGTGATTTGGTTTTTTGCTATTGAGTTGTAGGAGTTTCTTATATGCTTTGGAAATTAACCCTTTATCATATATATAATTTGCAAATATTTTCTCCCATTCTGTAGGTGGACTTTCCATTCTGTTGTTTGTTTCCTTTGCTGTGCAGAAGCTTTTTAGTTTGATATAGTGCCACTTGTCTATGTTTACTTTTGTTATCTGTGCTTTTGGTGTCATATCCAAGAAATTATTGCCAAGACCAATGTCAGGAAGAATTTCCCCCGTGTTTTCTTCTAGGAATGTTACAATCTCATTCTCATATTATCTGTCTTTTTGATGATATTCATCCTAGTAGATGTGAAGTGGCATCTCATGTGCTTTGATTTGCATTTCTCTGATGGCTAATGATGTTGAGCATCTTTTCATGTGCTTAAGGTCCATTTGTATATCTTCTTTGGAGAAATGTCTATTCAAATTTTTTGCCCACTTTTAAATTGGGTTATTTTCCCCTTTATTATTGAGTTATAAGTGTCTTTATATATTTCACATGCATGTCTTTTATCAGATCTATGATTTGCAAAAATTTTCTCCCATTTGCTGGGTTTTCACTTTCTTGATGGTGCCTTTTCAAGCACAACAGTTTTAAATTTTGATTATGTCCAATTTATTTGGTTTTTTCCTTTCATGTTTGTCTTTTGGTGTCATATTTAAGTAACCATTGACTAATCCAAGGTCATAAAGATTTATGCCTGTTTTCTTCTAATAGAATTTTCTAGTTTTCACTTTTACATGTCTTTTTAAAACAGTCTTTGATCCATTTTAACTTGATTTTTGTGTATGTGTGAGGTCAATGTTCAACTTCCTTCCTTTGCATGGGGATATCCCATTGTCCCAGCACCGTGTGCTGACGAGACTATTCTTTCACCTCCTGAATTGTCTTGGCACCCTTGTTCAAAGTCAACTGACCATCAGTGTTAGGGTTTATTTCTAAAATCTCAATTCTATTCCACTAATCTATATGTTTATCTTTAGGGCAGGTCCACACTGTCTTAAAAACCATTGATCAGTAGTAAGACATAACAGTTATTAGTTTTTATGCACCAAATATCAGCAACAACTTTCATAAAGGAGATACAAGTAGAAAATGATAGAAACAGAATAATAATAGGAGAATTTAATACACTTCTGTCAGTCGAAGGCAAATCAAATGGATAAAAGATTTGTAAGGCAATAGAAGACCTAAACAACACAATCAATAATATATATATTATATATAAAATTCTGAGCTCCAATAAGAACGAATACACCTCCATTTCAAGTACTCATGGAATATTCAAGAAAACTGACCACAGTTTAAACCACAAACAAAAAATACTATCAACTTTTGGGTCTAAGGAAAACATAAAATGAAATTGCAATTAAAAAAATAATAATGAAAACAATATATGTCAGAATTTGTAGGATAAAACTAAAATAGTTGGGGCTGGCCTGGTTGCATGGTGGTTAGGGTTGTGCACTCTGCTTTGGCAGCCCAGGGTTCACAGGTTTGGATGCTGGGTATGGACCTAGCACTGCTCATCAAGCCACGCTGTGGCCGCATCCCACATATAAAGTAGGGCAAGATTGGCACAGATGTTAGCTCAGGGCCAATCTTATGCACACACACACACAAAACCTAAAATAGTTAGCAAAGAAAAAGTTCCTGCATTAAAAGTCATAGCAATAAATATTAAAAAGTAAAATGAATTAAACCTCCAAGTAAAAAAGCTACAAAAAGGCCACAAAGGGAAACCAAAGAAAGCAGAAGGACTTAAAGCTACAAACAGAAATTAATGATTTAGAAAACAGAAAACCAATAGAGTAACAAATCAAGAAGCTGATTTTTAAAAAACTCAACAAAATAGCCAAACCACTAGCTAGCCTAAGCAAGACAAAAAGTGATAGAACATAAATATACAAAATAATCTATGACAAAAGGGAATAACTAACAAACAGGAAAAAGTAGGGAAAAATCTCTAAGAGACTACTTCGCCCGACTCTCTACAAATAATTTTAAAAACTAGATAAAAAGAGCAATTCTAAAAAAGAAGTGTAACGTTAAAAAAATGAATCCTAGTAGATACAGAAAGTCTTAATAGACTACTTGTCACAGGAAATAAAAGGTTATTCACACACACATATACACACACAGAGAAAATACACAGAAAACAAAGAAACCAAGACTAGATGGTTTCTCAGAGTACCTCTACCAAACTTCAAAGTTCAGATATTCCCAAGTAGACTTAAACTATTGTGAAACACAAAACCCAATTTGTTTTATGAAGCAAGAATAATAGCAATACAAAATCCTAATACAGATCGTACCAGAAAAGAAAACTGAAGAACAATTTCACTTGCGAATGTTGAGGAAGTGATCTTAAATAAAACTATTAAATAAATATGAAAAGGTTCTCAACATCAATGATCATAAGGGAAATGCAAATTGAAAGCACAATGTGATACTATCATCATACAAATGGCCAAAATTTTAAAGGCCAGCAATACAGGTGTCGAGGAGGATGTGGAACATCAGTATTTGAGTTCCCCCAAAATCAAATGTTGGGACAAGGTTTCAAATGCAAGTAATTTATTTGGGATATGATCCCAAGAAACAGTGGTAGAGAAGTGAGGAAGGGAGGGAAATAAGGAACAAAAGGCAGATAATAAAGTATGCGTTCCAAGCAAGTTACCACTAGGAGTAATTGAAATTTTATCCCACTGGGAACTCTGAGAGACATTGTAGAACACTTGCCCCAAAGTTATCTTACCTGAGGAGTGAGGGACCTGAAGGATTTATATACCAACTCCTGTCAATCACTGGTTGAGAGCTGTTCCTGTAGGCAGTAAGCTTATAGTATTTTTGGTCTACCATCTGCTTGGGCAGAGCTGGCTCCAGCCTTCAGAGACAGCCTTTCAGCAACGAGAGATGCAGATACTGGCAGCTGGAAGCCAGGAGATATACACTACAATCAATAGTGACCATTAAATGGAGCAATCGGAACTCTTATACATTACTGGTGGAAGTGTAAACTGGACCAACTACTTTGAAAAAAGTTTTTGGATCCATTTACTAAAGCTGAACATACCCTATAACTACTCTTAGGTATATACCCAACAGAAATGAGTGCATATATACACCAAAAGACATGCACAAAAATGTTCATAGAAGCTTCATTCTTAACAGTAAAAACTGGAAACAACCCAAATGTCTACCAACAGTAGAAAGGATAAATTGCTGTATATTCAAACAATAGAATACATCAATGAAAAATGAAAAACTACAATAACATACAACAACATACTGCAATCTCAGAAATAAAATGTTAGGTAAATAGTGCAAGACCTAAGAATCCATGTGATAGGATTCCATTTATGGAATGTACAAAAACCAATCTAAGTTCATGGAAGTTTGGATGTCTACATTCGGGGATGATAGTAACTGGGAAGGAACAAAAGGGAGGCTCTTCGGATATTGGTAATGTCCTCTGTCTTCATTTGAATCATGGTTACACTGGTGTACACTTTTGTAAAAATCCTTTAAGCTGTTCACTTAAGATTTATGCATTTTTCTGTATCTAAGTTATATTACAATGAAAAGATTTTTTAAAATTGTATTTCTTTGCTCTTTCCACTGACTAAAACAAGAACCAATAATAAACCCAGTAGCAATCAGCACTCCCTGAGCCAAGATTGTGGTTTCTAAAGACTATTTCCCTAAAAGGACAAGGAATTCTAGAGAAATGGCTAATTCTAACTTTGCGGCAGGAAGTGTAAAAGATAAGCCTGGATCATACCTAAAGCAAGGATGCTATTAAAGATTGCTATATTTGTATCCCAAAGACTCAGGAGCTAACCTGAGTAATACCACACTGATCAAAGGTAGGAAAATTTGAGCATCAAAATAAAACAACAAATGAAACGGAGTAAAACACTTGAAATATGTTAACATCTATGAGTTAGTTCATAATGTCATCAAACAAACACCCCTCATTCGTCATCTTTGGAGAACAGAAACATTATTTTGAAATACTATAAGTAAAGGAAACAAATCAGGTATTTATTTTTGCTGTTTCTATATTATCTGTGCTTCAGGGTAACCAAATAATTGAAGAGAGCACATTTCTATTTACGTAAGTACTCAAGCTAATAAATGAAGGACTGACAGAATGAGAATATCACCATTTTGCAGCTCCTAATGAATGAATAGATCTAGGCAATAATAATCAATGGCTGGAAACCTCACAAAAAGAAAGACTCCAGAAATTCTATCTTTCCTGATGGACACACCCAACACCACCTATTCAGGTGTTGTACAAAACGAAAACAACAAACAAACAAAAATTTTGAATCTGCTGAGGCTCTGCCAATGTACATGAAACATGAGGAAAAGAGGAACACATTACACAGCACTATGGGGCTGCAGTTAACAAAATCCAGACTGAGGAAAATCTGTGAGACAAACAACTCACTTTCTTTAAAGGCAATTGCAATAATAAAAATAAAAGATGTGGAGGGGGAATCTATAGATTTAAAGAGACTTAAGAGACCTCAGTCAATTGCAATACATGGGCTGTATTTGTAGTCCAATTCAACAAACAAACCATCAGAAAATAAAGAACAAGAGGCAATTAGGAAAATGTAAACACTGACTGGATATTAGAGTATTGTTAAATTTTAGGTGTCATAACGGTATTGTGGTCACGTTCTTTTTTTTTTTTTTTTAAGTCTTTTTAGAGGTACACATGAAAAAATTTACAGATAAGATAATATGATGTCCAGGGTTCGCTACTAAACAATATGGAGTCAATGTGGATGTAGGTGAAAAGATTTGCCATGTTTTGACAATTGTTGAAGTGGGGTATATCAGTTTGCTAAGGCTTTCATAAGAAAATAACACAGACTGAGGGGCTTAAACAACAGAAATTTATTTCCTCCAGTTCTGGAAGCTATAAGTCCAAGGACAAGGTGTCAGCAGATTGGGTTTCTTCTAAGGCCTCCCTCGTTGGCTTGCAGGGGCTGCCTTCTCTCTGGGTCCTTACATGGTCTTTCCTCTGTGTGCACACCTATCTCTGTCCTAATCTACTCTTCTTATAAGGACACCAGTCACATTGGATTAGGGCCCACCCATATGCCTTTATTTTACTTTCAGTACCTCTTTAAAGGCCCTCTCTCCAAATACACTCACATTCTGAGGTACCGGGGTTTAGGACTTCAAAAGATGGATTTTGGGGAAACACAATTCAGCCCACAACCCCGGGCAATGAAGATACCAGGTACATTATTCTATTCATTCTACTTGTGTGTAACCGTGAAATTTTCCATTATAGACAGTTTCAACATTTTTTTTTAATGAGAAAATCAATGGAAGAGAAAAATAATGCTTAGCCACTGTGAACTACTCCACCCATTCCAGATAGAAACACAATCACGTATCTTTTGTTTTTCCAATTAATGGCTTGATAATCTGTAGGCCTGCTAGCAGACCATCTTTCACATTCTTAAGGTGACTCTACCATCAATATCTAGAAAACCCAGAGTATACCCACTCCCAAGGGCAGTCAGACCTCCCCCAGTGCCAGGCATAGAGACAAGTAGAGCCTCCTTAGTTCACCACTGACTTGACTTTACTGATGAGGGATGTTGCTGTTTGTTCCTTCATGATATAGCAGACATACTTGCCCAGCATAGCAATAAAAGTGACCTTGATGGTCCATACAGCGGCACAGGCCGAAATGTTCGAGAGAAGACAATTGCACCTCTTGAAGCTAGGTTCAGCCACTGCACATAGACACCAAATCTACAGCCCTTCACTTCAGCTTTCTAAATTCATGTATGCAGTTTTCTTATTAGGATTCCAAGAGGATTGAGTCAGGACAGTTCCAACACATTATGGACTCAGAATACCCAATTCATGAGGAAAAAATGAGATAATTATCCAAATTAGCTAAATGGAAGAAAAATGGTTAATACCCATAGAATCCTAGAACTTAGCTGACTTCCATTTCTGCAATTATGGCAGATTAGATTAACTAAGAACCCTCCCACCTGGGAATAATGGACAAATATCATAAACATCCTTTTAAATGTATAACTAAACATGCAAGAAAGTAAGGGAGACCCCTAGGAGCAAAGCCAGAAACAAAACCAAAAAGCAGAAGTTCAGACTGCCCTAAGGAATTTTGCTGGACTTGACAGCCAAGTGGCATCATTTTAATAGTCATGCGAGGACAGGAAATAAGGCCTTGGACACATGGTAGGGAGATGGAGCAGAAGTTCTTATCTAGAGTCAGGACCCTCGAAGGCTGACAACCTCAGTAAAAGTGTGAATTAAGAATAACACCCACCTGGGCCAGCCCCAATGGACTGTTAGTTAAGTCCAGCTGCTCCACTTAGGCAGCCCAGGTTCGGTTCCCAGGCGAGGACCTACAGCACTTGTCTGTTAGCAGCCATGCTATAGCGGCAGCTCATACAAAATGAAAAAAAAGAGGAAGACTGGCAATGGATATTAGCTCAGGGTGAATCTTCCTCAGGAAAAAAATAAAATAAAATAGCATCCATGTATCAGCAAAGAAGTGTGACAAGATAGTTTTCTGGTCTCCTCTTGTGTTCTAATTGTCTTTAAAAATCAATACTACTCTGAGAGTTCTAACCATGGACCTTTTCTCTCTCGTGTTTGAAGTTCAAATTCATACTACCTTTGTGGTCTAAGTATTCCCACACTGAAACACTCACATAAAAAGCCATCTTGGGCTGATAATACCCCTGCTATGCTTGAAAGAAAGAAACATCTAGAGGGACACAACTTTAACTCAAGCCTATAAGATCCCAGCAGATAAAACTCCACCAAACATGAGCTCACAATCCATAATTATATGGTACATGAGAAAATTCTAGAACTGAACCCTCTCATACATAATTGAATCATCTGAAACTCTGAGATTTTAAATAACTTGTGGAAAAGTCACATGGCTTTTTAGTGACTGAGCCAGATCAGAGCTCAGGTCTTATGGGTTGCTTACGAATTATTTTTTCCTTCCAGCCATCTACTTTTTTTCATATGGAAATCCCGTCTCTTGAGAATCTAAGGAAAAATCAGGTCTAATTGTTTTCAAAATCCCCATTGAAAAATGAGACTTTTGCCCCCAAATAAGCAAGTGGATTCTGCCACTGTGGTTCTTTAAGTTCACAGGTATTCTCATCTGTATTCTAGAGATACCCTACACCTGAAAAAATATGGTTAAAAAATGTGCTACTCAGCGCTCATAGTCTGCTGACTGGACCCTCATTTTGGAAAGCAATTTGGTTAAACACACCAATAGTTTTCAGTGTAATTCTCCTTTGAGTAATTCTTTCTTAGAACATTCCCAGAGATGTGAACAAATGTTTAGTGTTCAATTATGCTCACACTTTGTAATCTACAATGGTGAAAAATTAGAAATAGCCTAGTGTTCCATAAGGAAGAATGGTTATGTAAATTATAGTACATATTTAGAATAAATTATAATATAGGCTTTAAAAAAATCTGAAAACTTTGATAGAAAAGTGAGTGGAAAAAGCAAGATAAAAATATACAGGTATAAACCACAATGAGATATCACTTCACATCCCTTAGGATTGCTATTATCAAACAAACAAACAAAACACCCAGAAAATAATAAATATTGGTGAGGATGTAGAGAAATTGGAACCCTTGTGCACTGCTGGTGGGAATGCAACATGGTGCAGCAGTTGTGGAAAACAGTATGGCAATTCCTCATAACACTAAACATAGAATTCCTATATGATTCAGCAATTCCACTTCTGGGTATATACCCAAAAGAAATGAAAGCAGGACACGAATAGATATTTGTACACCCATGTTCGCAGCAGCATTATTCACAATAGCCAGAAGGTGGAGGCAAACGAAGCGCTCATCAACAAATGAATAGATAAACAAAATGTGGTATATACATACAATGGAATATTACTCAGCCTTAAAAACGAAGGGAATTCTGACACATGCTACAATACGGATGAACCTTGAAGACATGCTGAATGGAATAAGCCAGTCACAAAAGAACAAATGCTGTATGATTCGAATTATATGAGATATCTAGAGGAGTCAAATTCATAGAGACAGACAGTAGAATGGTGGCTGCCGGGACTGGGAATGTGGTGAGAGAAAATGGGGAGTTAGTGTTTTGTTTTTTGAGGAGCTAACATCTGCCGCCAATCCTCCTCTTTTTGCTGAGGAAGACTGGCCCTGAGCTAACATCTGTGCCCATCTTCCTCTACTTTATATGTGGGACGCCTACCACAGCATGGTTTGACAAGTGATGTGTAGGTCAGCACCTGGGATTGGAACCAGTGAACCCCGGGCCACCAAAGTGGAAGGTGTGAACTTAACCACTATGCCACTGGGCTAGCCCTGGAGTTAGAATTTAATGGGTGCCTAGTGTGAGTTGGGGAAGATGAAAAAGATGTAAAGGTAAATGGTGGTGATGGTTGCACAACACGTTAATGAACTTAATGCCATGAAACTGTACACTTAAAAATGATTTAAATGGTAAATGTTTATGTTATGTATATTTTAACACAATAAAAAATACACCTGGATATATACACATACGTGTATTATTATATACATCATACTGAGTGTACATATTCATGTCTGAGTGTTTATAGTTATGTATATACACAGCAATATGTAGGTCATACCAAAAGGGTGATGTGTGGTTTACAGACAGATTCATTGTGTGTTCATTTCCTATCACTGCTGTAACAAATTGCCATAAATTTGGTGGCTTAAAACAACATGCATTTATTCTCCGTCAGTTCTGGGTGTCAGCAGTCAGTGTCACCAGGTGGAAACCAAGGTGTCAGCAGGGCTGTGCTCTCTCCAGAGGCTCCAGGGGAGATTCCATTTCCTTGCTCTTTGCAGCTTCCAGAAGCTGCCTGCACTGTTCCTCGGCTCATGGCCTTTCCTCCATCTTCAAAACCAGCTGTGAAGTCTCTTGCTTCGGGGGTGACTCTGCCTTCCTCTTCTGTGCCAAATCCACCCCCCCCCCCCCACTTTCTTCTTCTAAGGATATTTGGGATTGCATTTAGAGCCCACTGGATGATCCAGAATAATCTCCCCATCTCAAGATTCTTAACCACATCTTTTGCTGTATAACGTAACATTCACCTTTTTCCATCTAAGGTAATATTCACAGGTTCTGGGGGTTAGGACGCAGACATCTTTGGGAGCCATTATTCAGCTGACCCACACACAGATGGACAGAAGGAAAGAAAGAGGAAAAGACAATGGAAGGAAATATAATAAAACATTAATTGCAGCTAAATGTGATTATAGAATCATCAATTGTTTTCCTCTGTACACTTTCATATAGTTTACAAGCTTTTTGCAATGAGCAACTTTTATAATGAAAAATGCTACTTATTTTTAAGTGGGCTTTTTAAATGCAAACGTAGCTTAACAGATTTGGGGCGCTTTCCAGGTGCGGAATGGATTTCACTAATCCCCCATCATGTCTGGTATAGTTTCCCTGATGACCAGAGTAAGCCATTGGTAAGATGTCAATTCTGTAACTGGAATGTTGTCTATAATTAAAGGACCAAAATAAGTTGCCCACTTATGACTTTGCTCAGGAATAAACCCCGTCAAAATGAAAATAAAATTCCTACGTAGAGAAGGTTAATATACAAAAACGTGATGCTACAGTTATGATAAGATACTTGACAAAACCCAAGTCACCTTCTCTCAATTCACAGCACGGCCTTGATTTGCACTCAGCTGGCTCCTCTGCGATGCTTACAGCTCCCTCTGGAAAATTTCCAGTCTCACAACAGTTGGGTCTCTTGTCCCTGCATTCTCTTGTGCCACTGGCATTTATAATTAGATTTATACACATTGTCTATAAATGAGGTCTATTCGATGTGGTGTGGCATTCATTTTTCTGGTAAAGCTTGGTAAAGAACTGAGCAAATGAAGCATCTCCCAAGGGTCTTCATTATCGTTCTTTGGTTAAGGAAGACTCTTTTTTAAGCTAGGAGCTTTCCATGGAGCACCACATTCACATTCCTGCACTATTCTGGGAGGTGGCTGCTGGCATCGTGGGTATTTTACAGATGGAGAAGCAGCAGCTTAGAGAGGCCGTGTGACTTGCCCAAAGTCGCCAGCTAGTAATTGTTGGAGGCCCTAGGGAGGAAGCGTCTATGAAGCAATGCGGAATATACACTACAGCTAATCCCGCACCTTTCCACTGAAAAGATGAAAGGTCTGACCCTAGGGTCCCCTCACACAACTGCTCCTCTCGGGTCAGACTATTCGTAAACAAACGCCTAATCATCTGCTCTCTTTAAACTCTTTAAAGTTTCAAAACCTACCGAGAAGCAGAGGAGACATTTCTTGCCCTGTTAAAGATCCTTCAGTCTAATTTGGGAGACAGTACGGATATCCTATGATGTAAGCAGAGTTACAAAGCAGTATGTAGCCCCAAAAATGCAACACAAGCGACAGAAGATGGGCCAAGTTATACCAACTGAGGGGGATAGGATGCGTTCATCGCGGAAGGGCATTTGGTGGCTAAAGGCACTTTGACTCAGAATTGGAGGGCAATGGTTTAATGTGATAAAGCAGTGTTCTTCTATAGATTTTATTCATCATAAATATCCTTTAATGAGCGAACAAAAAAGATGCTTTAAAGTGAGCTGGGGGTTTTCAAAAATTTATGTTACTGTGAAATTACTGACTCCTCAGTGTACCAAGGCTCAAAAAGCAAAATTTTAGAAAAGAAAAATAGAGAAGGATAAGGAAGGGACTCATGAGTTAGAGCAACGGCAGGAAGACAAGTCGCATCTATAAATCTCGAAAGAGCAGTTTGTTAAATAAATGGTTTCTCTTCGGAAGGCAGATGTTTATCGGTAAATACTCCTCAGAAGCTCAGCTTGTTAATCTGCAGGGGGAGATGTCTGGGCACCTTCGTTCCCCAAAGGCCATGATGAGATAAGGAGGAGGGAAGCTGGACAGCTGCTCTTGGATCTGTATTCATGAAGCAATGCTGAACCATACTTATGCTCATGGCTAATCACAGGCCTTTCCTTCTAAGATACAGAATGATGCTTGCAAGTGCACACACGTGCACGCACACACACCCTTTACTGATCCTGGGCTAGCAATAAGGAGATTAACGTTCAGAAAGAGTTCTGTCACTAGGACACCGTTCCAGTGTTTTCACCAGTGGCACCCAGCATATTGGTTTCAGTCCTGGTTAAACAAGAAGAAATGAAATCACACTTGCTTGGTGAAGGCTGAAACTGGAGGTGGTCACGGGGCAGAGGGAAAGAAAGGTCAGCGTTTCCTAACCACTGGGAGTTGCATCCAGAAGCAGCTGGAAAACCTTGGGAAAGAGACCTGAAATATACATGGGTGGTGCAATGTTCCTCAAAATACACCAGAGACCAGGAGACGCCTCCTCTGTTTTTAAATCTGCAGTATGAGTTTGAGTTGAACTATAGGAGCTACTGGAGGCAGTCTGTCTGCTACAAACTCTGCAGAGAATGTTATTCTCCAGGAGGCCAGGGAATTTGACTCAGGTCTTATCATTGTACACCCAGCCCTACAACAGGACCTGGCCCAATAAATATTTGATGAATGACATATAAATGAATGAATTGAGTGATGCACAAATGCGATATTAACCATAAATATTTCTCCTTTGGGGGATCTCAGCCAAAGCAAAAGTGGAGGTAATTTGCCCAGCCAGCATTTCCTCTCTAATATCACGGGCACTGTTTGTGCTCATAGGAAGAGCTCATAGGAAAAGAAGTTGAAAGTAAACAGTTTTCCCCCTTTGCTGCAAATCTTAGCAGGGCCCTGATAGCAGGGCACCCATCAAATCTACAAATAAAAGGTTTAGAATAAAAGTTTTTCAGAATTTTGCCTGAGAGGAGTAACAGAAGTGGCCTGTATTCATAATACCAAAGAGATTGGCAACCACACACCCATCTCACTGGAATAAGACCCACATCTTTTTCCCTACAGAGGCAGCCTTTATCCCTCTAATGTTGTAGGAAAATACTTGGGTAAAGTCCTTTCCATTCTCCCCCCATTTTTAGGGCAGTCATGACTCTACTACTCTTTCCTACTTTTTCCCCTGCCCCGCCTCCCCATATGGCCAGAAATGTTTGCTACTTATATTACCAAATCCTTAGTGAAATTTATTCTTGCTTCTCACCACCCAGAAATCTCAACTGGCCCCATGACACACTTTTTGAGCAAAAATTTAAAGGCGGCATCCAAAACCAAACCTCACTTTTCACTTAATAAAACCCAATAATTACTCTGCTTTCTTAAGACAGATACTCCTGCAAACCCGACACCAACCATCCAAAATTAGCATGCTCCTTCCCCCTCAATGCCAATGGCATTAAATGACTCAACCCTGCCATGCCCAGCCCCTTCAGCTTCCAGGGTCTGTGCTGACATCCTTGTCACGACACTCCTTCATTCTGTAATGGCGCTTCTTCCACATCTTTTCATTCACCCCGATGAACCTTCTTCACTTCAGCATCCCTCTAGTTTCCACAAGGTCGGATTTGGCTCTTTTGCCACCTATGATGTGGGCAGAAGATACTCTGTTGTCTGACATCATAAGGGAAGGAAGAATTTTTCTTAATCTATATTGTGGATAAAGGAGAGGAGTCACGCTTATCATCTTGGGTGGCCAACCTTCAAATACAGTAATTTGCATGGTAAAATGTACTTAATTCTGAAGTTATACTGAATTTTAGTAAGTCTTTGATGATTCAGAAGGCACCGCAGGAATATTGCAATGCTTATGACTCATTATGAATACCAGTGATCACTACTGAATTCTAGGTTTTGCAAAGGCCCCTGAGGGATGCATCAGATTTGCTTCTGCTCAGTTGTTTCCCTGCAACGGACAGGTGCAGCAAATCTCTGAACGTGCCTGCAAAACCCGTGGGGAACCCTGGCTGTTTTTTGTTTTTTGTTTTTAATTTAGATATAATCCACATATAACATTGTGTAGGTTTAAGGTGTACAATCTGTTCATTTGATGCATTTACATACTGCAATATGATTACTACAGCAGCATTACCCAATACCGTTACCATGTGACATATTTATTATTTCTTCTTTGTGTTGAGAACTGTTAAGATGTAGTCTCTTAGCAACTTTGACATTTTATAATACAGCATTGTTGACCATAATCACAATCTTGTGTGTTAGGTCTCCAGAACTCGTTTACCTACTAGTTGTAGGTTTGTGCCCTTAAACAACATGCCCCAAGTGCCCTGTCCCCAGCGCCTCGTCACCACCTTTCTACTCTCGGTTTTACAAGTTCCATTATTTTAGATTCCACATATAAGTGATACCATACAGTCTTTGTTTTCCTCTGACTTCTCTCACGTCCTGGCTGGTTTCTCGCTGTTCAGTCCTCTAATATGATTCCATCCATTCAACAAATACTTAAGTTCCTAACAGGGGCCTGGCAGTATTTCTAAATTTTTGGTTCTGGCCTTAACTATTGCGTATGATCTCCTCCTTGAGGACCCCATCAGACAGAATAGGTGCCATGCCTCCCTATTTTCTGGTCAAGCCTCCAACTTTCTGGTAAAGCTTTGTTTACGTCTGTTTTCCCACGATGGTCAGTTATAGCAAGAGGAGTAGAAGTTTTGTAGAGTCTTTCTCTTCATCTGGTTCGTTGGGTCGTAACGCACGATAAAAATGTGAAGCATGATTAGGTTTTTAAATTATTTCCAGTTCTTGACCATTTTTCTAATTACAAAAGAGAATTGTACCTGAGCTCATCCCTAGGCCAAGCTGAGATGGACTCAGAAACTTATATTTAGGTGTGCCCCACCTCCTTCCTTCCATCATATAATGCAGCAATTGAGGAGGTTTTTTTTTGCCGGGGGGGGGGGGCGGGGGTATGATATCCGCTCATTGATATTTGATCTCTAACTTTATTCAAGGTTTAATTAATTTGAAGACACGGTGAAGGGACTCTGCAGACCAGGAAGCAGGCTTGGCTCTGCCAACGGCCAAGCTCTTGCTTGGATTTCCTGTACTGTAGCTTCCTCAACGATTTTAAAACGGATGTGTTAGTACTTGCCCCTAGGAATGCAGGGAGAAGTCAGATGATGACTGGATGGAAGGCTTGACAGAAGGAAAGCCATTAAAATATGTATTAGAGCTAATTCCTACCTTTTCTGAAGAGTTGCATTGTTTTAAAAATAATCAAGCATTTTTTGATACTAAGATGTTTTTCACTGAAATTCTTCCAATTTTCTTGATGTGCTCATTTCAACAGAATTAAAAAACAAACAACAATCTATCATATCAGGTTAAAAAAAATTTTGACTTAGTATTTTAAATTTATCGAAATGACAGCGCAACTAAGTCAAAGCACCACAACTGAAAAATTAGGTGTAATACATTAGGTGTAATACACCTAATGCCGTATTTTTTAAAAATTCTAAAATAGAAAACGGTATTTTAGTCACACCATGTAGGAACATGTTTAACACGTTAACAAAAAAACTGAAGAGGTTCTGGAGTCATATAGTTTACAGTTAAT
Source organism: Equus quagga (assembly GCF_021613505.1). Classification (NCBI taxonomy): domain Eukaryota; kingdom Metazoa; phylum Chordata; class Mammalia; order Perissodactyla; family Equidae; genus Equus; species Equus quagga. Next base: position 110,952,429 of record NC_060268.1, on the reverse strand, counting down.
GATATTCCTTATGCTGTAATTAACTTTGGACAGCCAAATCTTCCAAAAAGATAGAAAGTAACATTAATACATTTCCTTTTCCTTGTTTTTAATTTGAATTTTATTGATTTTTAAATTGTATTTGTTTAGATGCATTCTGGTTTTATACTAGTAAAGGTGAAATAAGCTTGAAGAATTTATACCTGTTTTGTATAAATGCATGCAAAACAATGTTTTGTATAAACACACGCAAGCCACGTTATAATAAAACTAGTTTACGTCCCACTGGGGAGAAGGAGAGGATGGCCTATGAGAACACGTGCCCTTTAAAAGGGGTCCATGCTTGAAAGACACTGATCTATATATCTATTTCCTTTCTAAAACAATTTGCTGCCTTTGAATCTTATCACTGGTTTAACAGCAATATTTATGGTTCCATTCTGAACACACTGAGGTTAATATCTTAATAGCAAGTAACTTTAAGAGTTAAAATAAAAATGTTGATTTCACTATGTACCACATAGTTTATGGTGGCAGAATTTTATATATTATAATATATATTGTATAATTTTTAAATTAACATGCTTTTCACTCAAACCCTCAGGGTGTTTATGTGTATACACAATTGTGTTTTTAAGTAAGTGAAACTGAAGAGGCAAATCTCAGTTTTTATAACCATTATCCAAATACAACCTATAGTCAGAAGCCAAATTATACAAAACTAACACAAATTTCAGAAAAAGCATTCAAAAATATAAAACTTACTGAACTATCAAAAGCTTATCAGCAAAAAAGAAGGGTTTTGCTAATACAGCAGCTATTGCACAAGCTTAGCTCTAGATTTCAAGACCAAGCCTCTGGCATCAGGTACTCAGTTTTCTTTCAATTCTTCTATTTCCCATCTTCCTTGAGAAGCTGATCTTGCGTTAGGACATAACAGTTGAGGCAGCTGGATTTATAAGAAGGAAGAAATTCATCATACTCAAGGAGAGTCCATCATCATAGAAATCTCCATCTGTATCATCTCTCTTTGCTTTCGATAAGAACCGCCCAGCCAAACTTCCACTATCAAAAGTTTGTGTAAAATATACTTCTTGTACAGGTGGAGATGTCTTATATTTAATCTCTGTAGAGGGTCCACCTTCATTAACATCAATCTCTTCTGAATTTTCATCAAATTCTTCCATCTCAACACCATCATCCATAAATTCTGCATTAATTGAGATGAGTAGAAGACCCAAACATGGCCAAAAGCCTTGGAAACGCATATTGCTCATCTGTCTTGCAGGCCTATTTTCAGCAGCGACAGCTCAGATGTCTGAGTTGCTGCCGCTTGGTCCCCATGTCTCCCCAGACCTAAAATATTTTTAATTGATGATAGTTAGACTATCCAAGACAACTGGATTTCACATATTTCTACTGAAAACATGCACAAAATAAATATTTCTTCTTTTCTATAATAGGATAAACAATATCTCATGATTAAAGATAGGTACGCATTGAAATTCTTTCAGATAATCTGGAATGAAATGTCACTTTTTTCTATTCTGAGTTTCTCTCTGGTGAAAGAATAAACAGGACGATAAAAAGTTCAAAGTTCTCTTCTCAGTTGCTGCAAGCTGCCTACTCTGTAGGTTGCCATATGTATTTGCATAATAGAAGGCAGACTGTGATAAACATCATTCATGAGTCTGTCTGGTTTTTGTTTCTTCCATTTCATGGACTATCTAATCTCAAAGTTCTCAAAAATCACTTAATCCAAGATCCTTTTCTAGGCAACAACTACAGAGATTGCTTTTTTGTGTGAATCTCCAAAAGGCTATAATAACAATTTAAAGCGAAAGATGAGGCAAAAGATATCTCTGAAAATTACATTTGAAGAAGGGAGAATGTAAATGGAATTAGCTATTCCAAGTGTTGAGAAATAGGACCAAGTTTGGGGGTTAATTCATTTAAATCCCAACTTTTCACTCAAAGTTATTCAAAATAATATCTATTTCACACTGGATTTGTTGCCAAGCTTATCTTTTTAAAAGTACAATAATATATGCTTGCTGTAAAAATTTCAAACAGTGCAGAAAGAATGAGAAATACCCAAACCCTAAGTACCTCACCCCTGATCCCCCAATCCTATCCCCAAGGTAATCACTTAACAATTTCTTGAGTCTCCTTCTAGACACTTTCAGTGCATATACTGGCATATATTTCCTTAAAACACACACAACATGGAATCATAATATACTCTGTTCTATAACCTGACAATACTTACAGCTGATTTATAGTAAAGTAAGCTATGAAGTGCGGTGGTTTTCCTGCGGGGCTGTCAATGTGCTGTCTTTGTGGGGCAGTTGAGAGAACATCAACAAGGCCATTTCTTATAATGTGAAATCCTGAAAACGAATGTGGAGGGTGCCAGGGCTTTTATGCCCAGGTCTCCTCCTGAGCAAGAAAAAATCATCATGGCTTCCCCTCCACTCACTTAAAAACTTTATGGAAGGAAACTACACGGCAGGTGCTGGCCAGGCTCTGGGGATTCTGAGCCCCGTCAGACACGGCCCTGCCCCCATGGAGCTTTACAGTCTGCTCGCCCTACAAACCACTGCCCCCTTGAAAGCATCTGCTCGCCAACTCATTCAAGCCAACCTTTACTGAGCACCCATCATGAACCAAGGGCTATTTTAGACACAATAAACACAAAGACGAACAAGGTTCCAAACCCGCCCTTAAGGAACAGTCAAATGGGGAAACATTATTCTATTACCATGAGAGCAGTGTGAAATGCGCATGGTGCTAAGATGACGCAAGACATGGGGTCAACCACTTAGCTTTGGGGGGGCCAGAAAAGGGGGTTGAGAAGCCTTCCTGAAGTGCACAGGGGGAGCTGGGGTGGGGTTATTTCAGGCAGAGGGGCTAACGCCAGCAGATACCTCCTTCATGGCATGCAGGGAAACCACAGCAGTTTGGGGCTTCTGGGGCCTCCGAAGGAGGGTCAGACGTGGAAGGCTTTGCAGGCGTCTAAAGGACTTCAGACAGATCCTAGGTCATGGGGAGATGACTGATTTAGGCACAGGACTGGGGGAGCATAAAGGATCGGAGAGCTCACTCTTACAGCTGTAGGAGGCCAGGAAACCACCCAGTAGACTGTGTCCAGAGGAGAAATGATGAGAACCTAAACCCGGGCGGGGGTAGAAGAGAGAGACTAAAGAGATTCTTAGCAGGTAAAGCCATCAGGGCGTGAAAACTAACTGGATGTGCAGTTTAAGGAAAAGGGAGGGGTTAGGGACAACTCCCAGGCTTAAAATGGTGGTGCTTGGTAGATGGAAGTCCAGTCTCTCCAGAAGTTAGGTTAAAAGAGATTTTTTAAAAAATTTGCACGCTCTGCAAACCTCTTAACTGATACGTTCCCCTCAGCATAAAAGCCTTTTTCTATCTTAAAATAAACACTCTCTAAATTCTGTGTTCTCCTCCCATCTTCTTAAAATAACCAACAAATCTTCCTCACCGCCCATTCGATCTTCAACTTACCACAGTCTGCCAGGGTCCCCAGAATCTCCTGAAGCTGCTCTAGCGAGGATCACCTGGGAGAAGGGCCCTTTGCAGGCCCACTCCAGACCTCTGCAGCACTCGGCTCCAACGGCCAGGCCCTGAAACCCTCTGCCTTTGCTTCCCGATGTTGCGCGCTCTCCAGATGTCCTTCAGCCCCATACAGTGCTCCTCCACTGGCTCCTACTCCTCCCATCCCCTATTCCTAGAATCCAGTTCCATCTCAGGTCCCTTCTCTTCACATCCTCCATAAGGGAACCTATCTCCACCCATGGCCTGACCTCCATCTTCACGCTGAAGTCTCAATTCTAATGTCATTCTTCCTAAATTCCAAAATCGGGTATCCAACTGCCCATATGCAGTCACATCAAATTTGTCCAAAACTCATCACTTCTCCGCTCCTATATTCTCCACCTTGGCAAACGGAGCCGCCATCCATTCATTCACCAAAGCCTGATATCTGGGAGCCACAGATGGCTCCAGCCCTGTGGCACTGTTGTGCGGTGCACAAATGCACCACTCATTGCCCCCTGCCTTTGCATTGCTGTTCACTCTGGTCAAAATGCCCTTCCTTTCTCTAAAAAACATATTTGACACATATAAAACATTATATACAAAGTCATCATCCCACATTTTTGCTTATTATTCCATTTTGCCTTTATTATTTTTATAATATATTTAATACATGTATTAAGTACATCAATACATACAAAACTGTATATGTTATATATTAGTCATAAAGCAAATATAATAAACAACCATAAAACAACCCAAGAACTAGAACCTTACTAATAACCTGCATCTATCTACGAGTCCCTCTGCTATCCGCTCCCTCTGCTTCCCCCTCTTGGGCATAACCACTAGGCTAAATTTTGGTATATTGTTGTTACTTTTTTTTTTTTTACAATATAGTTTTACCATTTATGTATGCAGACAATATACTCTTTGGTTTTGATGGTTTCTGAGCTCAAGAAAAATAGTTTCATACCAAATATGGTCTCCTGGAACTTGCCTTTTTTCTCAATATTTCCTGAGATTCATTCTTATTATCAGGTATAGCTGTAGTGCATTCATTTTCACTATTGAATACTATCCCTTAGTATGAATATACCTAATTTACTTATTCTTTTCCTACAGACAGGCATTTCAGCTTTTCCAGTTATTAACAGTCATGAAGATGTTACTGTGAACATTCTCATACATACCTCCTGGTACACATGTGCACGAGTTTATTGGATATACAACCGGGAGTCTGAGTCATAAGCTAGATCCTAAGGTATGCAAATGTTCAACTCTGTGAGGTATAATCTAGAAGAGCTGAGGTGCCAGTTTACATACCACACAATGTACAAGTTCTCATACATCTTCTTTAGCACCCAGACTGTCAGACTCCTTAAATTTTGCAAATCTAATGGATGTAAACCGGAATCTCATTTTGATCTTAATTTATATTTCTCTATCTCCAATGCCCTGGAACATCTATCTATTTATAAGCCCCATGTTTCTCCTCTGTGAAACGCCTTTTCACATCTTTTCTATTGAGTTTTTTTAAAAATAGGAATTCTGTATATATTCTGCTTACTAATCCTTTGTCAGTTAATTGTATTGTAAATATCCCAAGTCATGGCTTGTCTTTTCACCACTTTGAATTATTTATTAGGTCAACATAAATCCTTAGTTTTAATATTGTTGATTTAATCATCTTTTCTTTTATGATTAGTGCTTTGTGTCTCAAGAGATTCTTTCCTGCCCTAACATTTTTTTCATGCAAACATCTAAACATTTGCTTTTGGTACTGAAGACTGTAATGTATTTGGAATTGATTGTTAGGTAAGGTGTAAGTCAGAAATCAAATTTCATTTTTTCCATATGGTAACCATTGTTCTAGCACTACTTGAGTCATCCTTGTTCCCAATGATCTGCCATGCCACCTCTGTCATATCTCAAAGGTCAACATATGCATGGCTTATTTTCCAGGCTCCTTATCTCATTGCACTACTCAGAATACCTATCTCTGCAGTATATACAACACCATTTCTACAAGAAAACTTACCATCTTCTGAGGCAAGTCTCCTCAGGCTCTGCTTCATATCTGGAAGCATTCAGTCATTCTTAGTCCTTACCTATTCCATATAAGTTTAAGTATCTGCTTATGGTAACTAAACCTCTGTTGGAACTTCTTTTGGAAATGGCATTGAATCTAGAGATCAACTGGGGAGAGTTGACATCTCTACAACTTGTAACAGTCCCACTCATGAAAAAAGATGGCTCTTCACTAGTTCCCACTTTGCTTCATCTTCATCCTTTAAGTTCCAAATTGGGCCTCAGTCTAAACATTGCCTTCCCTAAACCTTTCTACCACCATCCCAACTAAAGTAGGGGAAGTGTGTCCTTTATATGCAATTTTTTTTAGATAACTGTAACAGTCCAAGAAAACAATGATATGAGTTCGAAGTTTGTTAGCTTCAGTGGTGGCACCATTCTTCATTGTTGAATACATCAGAATTTGAGAAGAATACAATGAGGCTAGTTTGGGACACACAGTCGGAGGTGTCTGCATGTCCTCCTGGAAGAGGCTGTTGGATGCATGCTATGTTCTTCATGACAGAGTTTGGACGGAGATAATGATTCGATGAGACTGCCTGTTAAAACTATACAGGCCAAAAAGACAACTGATAACTGGCCCTTGAGGACACCAGGATTAAAATGGGCAGAGGGAAAGAAAACTATGGAAATGGCTGAGAAACTATCAGAAACACAGAAGGTTAACCAGAAGAATGACGTCAAGGGGGAGCCAGGGGAAGAATTTTGAAGTGGTCAGAACTATCCAAACCCATTGAGAAGAAAAATCACTGGAAAGACCACTGGATCTAACAATTAAGAAATCATTAATGACAGAACAGATAGGTTAAAAACCCTAACTTCAGGGCCGGCCCCGTGGCCGAGTCGTTAAAGTTCTGCATGCTCCACTTCGGCAGCCCAGGTTCGCAGGTTCAGATCCTGGGTGCAGACCTACTCCACTCATCGGCCACGCTGTGGAGGCAAGTTAAGGGCAAATGACGCCTGAAAAGGTATGTCACTCTGCAAATAAACATGTATATACTGCAGATATGTAGGATTATCATTTCCTAAGTCTTTTTTCCCTTTCACCTCCAATGTACCTGAATGTATATTTGATATAACTGCTTTGGGGGCAAAGTCAACTTATATAACAAGAGGTGGGGTGGGGGGGGCTGTCACTCAGAAAATGAGTACTGATGGTGCATGTGACATAGGAGGCAGCTTCTCCTTCCCAGTCACAGTGTTACATGGGGTCTAATCCCAGAAAGGGTACCTAGCATATCCAATTCAGTCACTACCACATGCAGTTCCCCAATAGCTTTTCACTATTAATCTCATATCCTCCCCTTTCCATGAGCACAGCTGCGTGCTGACCTGGAGGGGCTACCCCTACAGAAGCTACCGTTCACCAAGCACTCACTGTGTGCCACATCCCTATCACCTGCCTTATGTGCATCATCTTGTTCAACCCACCCCTCACGCCCACGAGATAGGAACTAGTACTATTGTCCCCATTTTACAGATGAGAAAATAGTGTTGGAGAGCTTCAGTAACTTGCCTATGTCATACAGCAAGTAAGTGGCACAGCTGAAATAAGAATCCAGGTATGCCTGACCTCAGTGCCCACGTTCTTACCATTTCCCCTGAAATAACTGAGAACAAGGCAACGTGCTATCCCTAAGTTGTATGAGTCTGGAGGTGGTTCAGTGCAGAAGAGGAAGAACTGAGTATAATTATGCTGTTCACCTGTCCAAATCTGCACAGGACACCATGGCTCAGCCGAGAACCTGCTCAATTCTGGACACAACTAAAAGATGTTAATGACCCTGAACAGCACACTCTCTCCCCACCTCCTTGTTTTCCTTAGGGCTAGGGGCTATGAACTTATGAGAGGACAAAAATGCTTAGAGAACACTACTGCATTTGACCGCACAGAGCAGACATCCGGAGCATTCCTGAGAAGCCAGCAGGGACAGCGCGCCTTTTGCCAAAGGCACTTCTGCACCCATTTAATCGGGCCTTTAGAAAACGAGGCATTCTGGAAAGAGAGCAGAGTTATCCTTTCTGCCCTGTCCGAGTTGACTGTCATAACCATTACAACTAAAATGCCCCATTTCTCACAGCGTCATTTTGCCACAGGGTCATATTTCTCTATACATTTCTCTATTCAACTGAGTTTCAGGCTTTTTTCTAAGAGAGGGGGGGAAAAAAAAAGAGCAAGTGGCCTAGATTCAAGGTAAAAATGAAAAAAGCAAGCTGACTTGCTTTGAAATGCAAAAGATCTGTACTTCCAGCTTGTCCCAGTCCCCAAGGGACCAGGGACACCACCAGCGTTCTGCTCGCTGCTCTTCATTCAAGGTCCCCTGAAAATAGCTGCTTGTTTCCAAGGGCCATGGGGAGACCCTGCTCCTCTAGAAGGTTCCACCAAACTTCCCAAACCTGAAGCAGGTAAATGTCAGCCAGACGCCGACAGGCATGCTGCTGCTGCTGCTATCATTTTGAAGGCACTCTGGGTTGTATTTCCTTGAAGATCATCAAGTACAGCGAAGGTGAAAACAAAGTTAGTCTGTATCGTATCCCAAAATGGGTCCAAGCCATTTCTCAACCTCAGCCACAGACATGTTCTTCCTCAAAGCATAATCCTCAATCTGCAAAAGATTAAAAGCAGCTTATTAAACCAAAAAGACTTTTTGAATTGAAGTTTCCACAGGATTTGCCAAAAAACATTAAGTATCTTCTATTTCTTGTCTTAATAGCAATCTACTGAGTTACATGGAAAGAGACACTTATCTATTCACCAAGCTTCCTTATTCTCTGGGCAGAAAAACTACATGTAGTAAATTTCTGATGCTTAGAAGCTGGATGAGAGGGTGAGTGTGTCTATGGGGGGCTCTGTGTGTAGATGGGAGGACTAGAATCAGAGTAATGGGTTGAAAGGAAATTAAGACCTTAAGTGAGGTAAATTTCTCCATCCTTTCACTCTCATTTTATTTTCTTTCATGTGTAAAATATAAAATAGGTTCTAGAGTTCCACTTAAAACAAGACAGGTATCTAGGGAAGTCATACACAATGAAACAGCTAACTTACCTGATCCTTGGAAATTTTCCCCACAGAAAAATATTTGGACTTCAAATTGGAGAAGTAAAGGCCAGATACTGCTGAGGCAGGTGCCATTGCTAATGATTCTGTTAATCTGATGCCTAGAGAGAGGAACATGGGGAAAATGCTCATTTATTCAGTGCCTAGCACAGGACCTGGCAGTCAGTAGGCACCCAATTAACTTTTGCTGAACAAGTGAATGAAAGTGAATTCATGCCTTCTAGGTGGACACATGACACAGTACGAAAGATGTGATCAGACCCATCTAGCAAATTGCTGCCAAGGGGATGAACAAACTCAGGACGTGCAGATCTCCTCTAACCCAGGGGGACAGGCGTGGAAAAGACTCCCTATACTCCTACCCCCAGGCCTCCACGGTCAGTTACAGAGGACCCCATTTGCTCCAGCCTTGGAGATGAGAGCACCATCTGAACCTCCAAGGACTCCTGTGGGGCCAGTGCTACCAGGGACCCATTAAGAATGTGCCTACAATGGCACTTAGAAAGAAAAGATACTTTTTCATAGGAGTTTAGAACTCAAAGGGAACATTAAGGCTATCTAGTCCAAGCCATTCATTTTACGCACAAGGAAACAGTGCAGCACAAAGGTTAAGTGCTTTGCCAAAGATCTCCCAGCGGGCTTACGGCAGAAACAGGACTCAAATCCATATCTCACAACTCCTACTCCTGCTAATGCGGATTCAACACAGCCTCACTGTTCCTCACTTAAATCTAGATGCCTTTAACTCCATCAGTGTTTATTCCTTTAACTCAGCGTTGATGGCATGCTTTTGATTAAGTCCACTGAAATTGTTAATTGTGTTAATAACAGCGTAAAGGTAAAGAGAGAAAGCTGAAGGGACCAGTGGGAGTTGTGCAAAACCAGTGCCCAAAGACACTGTCTATAAGCAATGGGAGGAGAAATTAACGTGAAATGTTACTAAAGGTTACAAAGGTCACTAATGGAGAGAGTAAAAGCAGTTAACACACCTGTAATGGGAAAATGGGGCAGGAGATGTATGGGGTAATATGAGTAGCTAAATTCCCATCTGTTAGAGGTTAAGAGAAAATAATTAAAATTGATAAATCTTAAAATGGTAAAATAGTAATGTAAGAATACTATTCAATAACATGGAGGTAAAATACTAGAATAGCTAGCTAGGAGTGAGAAAGGATGGGATTAGGGATGATTTCATTATAAGCCTTTCCATATTTTTAAATTTTTAACCATATGCACCATTACTTTGACAAAAGTGTATCTATTAAATAAGGAGAGGGAGGTGCTCGCCTCCTCCTGGCACACACCTGTGCACCGCTCAATGTCAGCCAGTCTCCACATGGTGAGCTTCTCAGTGTGGTCAGGCTGGCTGGGGTAGCCGGGAGCTGGGCGGATGCCCTCGTAGCGCAGCCTTCGCAGGTCAGCGATGTCCAGCTGCTCGCTGCCGCAGTAAGCCCACAGTTCTCTGCGGACCCTTTCGTGGAGCTCCTCCGCAAAGGCCTGGGAGCCCAGAATGAGGCGTGCTTAGGCAGAGGCAAGAGCCCTCAGCATCAGTGCCCCCCACCCTCTCAATCAAAGTCATCCAGGGCACGTCCCTCACCTGGACCACAGGGAAAATGTGACTGGATTCTCGACTCGTTTGTAGTTTCATTAGCTGCTCTGCTCCTCAATTTTGGGCTCTGAAGCACCTTATTCAATAATCTGAGGAATGCAGGCCTTTTAACTTAAACATTTCCCTCACTGTCAGTCTAGAGCTGACGGTGGCCAGAAAGAGACGCTGGGACCATTGTTAGCCTCAGGGAGAGGGGAGAGGACCTCCCCATGGCTTAGGTTACCCCATTCCATGCAGAGGAAGATGAGGAATCTACAGAGGATATCAACGTTAGAATGAGGAGTTCTGAAATAAAAATCCGTTTTTAATTTTTGGGGCTCTTCAGGAAAATGTCACGACAAGCAAAGGGAGATATCAGAACTAAGGCAAAGAGGTCAAGATTCTAAGGGTGACTACCACCTACGGCATTGCTGAAGGTTTTTCTTTGCCCAAAAGATGATGTGTGAGGGCCCAACCTGGTGGCGTAGTGGTTAAGTTTGCACGCTCTGCTGTGGCAGCCTGGGGTTTGTGGGTTTGATCCCGGTCATGGACCTACACACCGTTCGTCAGGCCATGCTCTGGTGGAGCCCCACAGACAAAACAGAGGAAGACTGGCACAGATTTTAGCTCAGGGCCACTCTTCCTCCCCAAAATAAAAAGGTGTGAGAGCAATTCAAGAATTCATGATTTAAAATATGTGTGATGTTAAAGCCAGCCTCCTCCAACATGGAAAAAGAAAAAGAAGACACTGATTCTAAGGGTTGCTTAGCTTTTTGGCACCCATCATGGGTGCTGTCCTCAGTGTACTGCTGCTCTACCTCTGCCAGCCGGTCCCCCAGCGCCTTGACCATGATGCTGCTGTAGTCATCACACTCCTCCTCATAGGTCTTGCTCAGCTCCTCCACCCCAAAGCAGGCAACGGCGAACAGGCCCAGGTAGTCACGGATGCCCAAATGCAGGGGAGCGATGAAGTCGGACAGGCAGTGGTATGGGTCTGTGCTCGCAGAGTCTTTCTCGGCCTTAAAATCAAAGGAGTCGGTGGAGGGATCATCAGCATGGGCACGGCACCAGCACACAGTGAACAGCATTCTGGTATCTTCAAACGAATATGAGCTTCAAACTGGGATGTCTGTTTTGCTCACTGTTACATCCCTAGCACTTAGAATCGTGCCTGAGTATTCAGTCAATAGTTGTTGAATAAGCAAATAAAATGAAATTTCAAAGAATATATGGCATGATATAACATGCATAGTCAGGAAACCAATTAATTCGCTCCTTTACACACTCGCCAAACATTTTCTGAATGCCTACAGGTACTGTGCTGGGATCTGGAAACCTAAACATTCATATAAAAAGAAGTTTTTCCCCAAAAGTGGTTTTAATTCAAGATCAACATTAAATTCTGAAGTTAAGTTTGAGAAGGGTCCACTCAATGTACAAACCTTGACTTTGCACCAACAGAAGCAGTTCAACAAACTGCTGGGTCAGCAACACAGGGGCCGTGGCTGCCCGCCACAGGCGGGGGTCAGGAGACAGCGAAGGACTCCCTGGGCAGGGCAGAAACCGGACAAAGAACTCAGGAGGCTCTGCCTCTGGGACGTTCTCCAGAAGGCCAGGTGCCTATCCTCGCCCATTTTTCATTTTCAGCCGATGACTGACCCTTCCCTGTTACTAAGCTGGCAAATAAGGTGTTACACGTATTTCACAAATAGTAAACATTTGCTGAAAGGTAAACAGCTAATAACTAATATTTATTAAGTGCTTACTATATGTCAGGCACTATTCTTGGTGCTTTATATGAATTAGCTAATTTAATCCTCTCAAGAATCTCGTGAAGTAAGTGATACCATCAGCTCCATTTTACAGACACGAAAGCTGAGGCAGAGAGAGCTTGATTAACTAGCTCAAGGTCAGACAGTGGTCTGACACCACAACCAAGGCCCTTGACCACTATCCGGCACTGCTTAGAAGTGATCAATTAATCAAGGAGTGGCCAACCCAGAAGTTTCAGAGCTATTTGCCTGCCAGCTCTGGAAACAAGTACAGCCTAATTGACACTGGGCAGAAAATGATTAAGTGGCTGTAGGCAAAAAGGTGTTTGATAATGGCATGTGGAAATGTCAGAGAGCTCAGGGACAGCGATGCAGGGAGAAGCCGCTTTCCAGTGTACTCTGCCTATCACCTGTCCTCTGCTAACAAAAGCCAGAGAGACACAAAGCTTCCCGGCACCACAGGAGAGACAGGTCACAGAGCCCCACGGCACTTCAGAAGAGACAGCGATCAGAGCCACTCAGAACAGGAGACTCCCAGAGCAGTAAGACACTGCAGCCAGAATTTTCCAGAGTGTACTGGAAGAAAGCACCTCTTTAGAAGTGTGTATCTGAGTAGGTGATATACGTACACTGAGAAGTCACTATATTAAACGCCCTCCTACAGTCTGTCACAGACTGCCTGGACATGAATGGTACTGGACATAAAAAGAAATCAGAAGATAGAGGATTTGAAGGATGAAAGACTGGGCCAGGGAAGAGGTTTCTGACCTTAATAACACCTGTAAAAGAGAAATCACCAATTCCCTAGTGAGGAGGGGCTGGATCTTAGCATCAGAACCCCAGTGCCTTGTACTCTGTGGTGTCCGAGTCTGAGTGCACACAGTAAGGATGTAGCTGCTGTCATTTAACTTGCCGTGGTACTGTTTAATGTCCCAAACTGAGGAATCACTTCAGATGTTGTTACGCTTAAAGTATCTATCATTATGAATTATACTGTGGTTATAATTAAAAGCAATACTATCACTTTTGAATGACTGAAAACAGCAGTGAAATTCTGCAAGAATAATTTACTACAGTCCTTTGTTAATGACTAGTGAATGTCCTTGATTAGGACAACTATTTTTTTGTAGCAGCTAAAGGGACATGCAAACGATCTTAGCATTTTTAGAGGTGGAGGCATATGAGAGGGAGCCGTGTTGAGAAGAGCCTGTTCTCATCACACTGAAGGAAGCTGGTGCAGTGAAGGAAGAGCCATCCGGGTGCAGACAGGCTGGGCTCTCCCCTCTCAGCTGTGGGACTTAGAACAAGCCCACCAGCCTTCATTTTCTCCTCTGTAGAATGGAAACATAAACTGACCGACAACAAGGCTGTGTGGAAAGTAAACAAGATGGTCCATCACGTGCCCTGCTAAGCACTTGGCATCTAGTGGGTTCAGCAAATGTTTGCTCCTGCATGTCCTCCTCTTAAGAAAGCAAGCCATCAGCCTATTTTAATAATGCACATGCATGCAAACCAATGTTTTTGAACAAGTAATTGTTCATCTGTATGTGACCATCCAAGGCAGCAACGTTTCTCATCCACCTGTCCAACATAACTTTAAACACCTCTCTCCTGCTGCCTGAGAGGCCAGCCTCAAAACCCACGTTGGCGCCTTCTCTCCATTGTCCCCACAAATGCTTTGGGCTTGGGCCTGTGAGTGGTCATTTGGGGTGAGATGGGGCAGAGGTACCATTTACACAAAGCTCAGACTTATTCATGGTTTTTTTAGTGCTTAAACCAAAAAGCAGCAGCAGTGAGTTTGCTGTCAATATGGTTCTCCGTACCTGTTGCCTCAGCCCATAAAAGGTGGCAATGGGCTCTGCAGACTGCGGCTCTGCGTCCTCTGCATACAGGCAGATGTCATCTTGCACACTCTGCGCCGGCCAGAACCCAACCACGCCCCTGGCTTGAAGTTTCTTTTGACTAATCAATGCTTTCAGCATATTTTGGGCATCATCATAGACTCTTTTGGCCTCTTCACCTTTTAGGAAATATAAGAATTCACTTAAAGATGCCAAAAATAATCAGCAAAGAATGCTCCTTTTTAAGACCACTACCCCTCCTCAGCCATGTTCTCTCTTCGCGCCTCTCTTTTCCCCTCAAATCCTTTCTCAGCGTTTGTCATCAGCACAACTGAAGGTGGAACAGCTAAGGGTTCAGCGGTTTCTGCTAAGTACAGCTCCCATAGTCTGTTTTCCTAGCTCAAGCCACTGCAACTTTCCCATTTAACAAAAGGCAGAGTGCCAAATCTGTGGCTTCCCAAAGCAGTCTGTCAGACAGAGAGTGAAACAAAGCAGGCCAAATCCTTCCGTCACTGACAGTCCTCGTGCACACAGAACTCCACTGACCTCACATGAGCCTGGGGATGTGGAATAGGCGGAGGGTGAAGCGTGGCCCCAATCCCGCTGAAGTGGCGTCAGCGCTGCACCTGGACGGCCTCAGCTTGGGCCCCTGCACGTTGTCACCTGCACAGCAGGAGCCAGGCTCCCAGGACACCCTCCTCTTGGTTTTGACTCTAGATGTCAGGCTCCTATTGGCCCTAATCCCACACTTCTGCCAGTGTATCCCTCCACCTTGCTCTAATCTGGCTATCACCTAATCCTTCGAATGGCTTAGCATCTGGAGCCCATGTCTCTAAGGTAAGTTTTGGGGGTAGGGTTAGGAGTGAGAAGCGGGGCTAGCAGCTTATCGACTCACCCACTCTCTAGCTTATTGCCCCAAGTCCTCCTCCCCCCACCAATGCTCCAGGCACAAAGGACTCCTTGCAGGCCCCCAAATTGGCACATGTGTCTGTGCCTTCTCATATTCTGTCTCCTCTGCCTGGAATGTCCTTTTCTTCGATGCCATCTCACGTCCCCAGTCCCAGGCTCAGTAACTCCCACCTAATCTTCAAAAAGCATCTCAAACACCACCTCCTCCAGGAAGCCTCCCCTGACCTCCTAGTCTGAGGTCTATCTCATCTTGTGTCCACAGAAGCCTGGGCTCAACCTTGCAGCAGGTGCTCGGCATGCTGTACGGGAATTACCCGTCACTGTGGCTGCACCAGCTAGCCAGGTCCCAGAGGACAGGGGTTATACATGTCTTCTTTTGTGTATTCCCAGAAGAGCCTGGCATGTAACTGATGTCAATAAACATTTATTAAAAGAATGGATAAACAGAAATGCCAAATTTAGCTGATAAATAAGGACCAAGCCAGCAATTTAAAAACCATTAAAGAGTTGAGCAGGTAAACAATATCCTATGCTATAACAATAAACTATACCCTGCATAATCTACACCCACTGCTCACCACTTAGTCTCGTCTCCAAAGTCTCAGACTGTCTCAACTGTCAGAGCAGGAAGGAAGGACTTAGTGAACTAACCTACAGTTTTGTCGTTAAAGATCTTGGGAAAGCCTCGATTCGGGTACTTGCCCCGGAGCTGCCAGACATCAAAGAAAGGCTTCCAGTCAATGTAGTCCACCAGCTTCTGCAGGTCATAGTCTTCAAAGACCCGCGTCCCAAGAAACGTGGGCTTCACTATGGGAAAGAAGTACCATTGTCAACACTACCACCAGGCGCCCGGGGCTGAGCAGCCCTCACACGCAGCGCTGCTTTCTAGAGGCCTTCCTGGCCGGCTCTCTCCTGCTCTGTTGGCTCCCACACTCTGCCTCCCTCCTGTCACTCGTACGAGTTGTTTTACAAAGAGGAGAACTTTAAATTATCGTAGAGAAGGAGTAATTCTGCAACAAATCTTAAATAAAACGATTCTTCCCATGCAGCTGACTGACTGCACCGCCCATGGAAACTCTCCCGTCAACCCTTCCACCCCCGACCCCGCCCAGGAAAAATAAAAGACTTGGGTTAATCTTCACTTGTACAAATGAAGACAATATAAAATACAGACCATTGTAGAAAGACATACATAGTAAGCCACTTATATATAGCGTAAAAACGTGACACAATAATCTGTACTGCCTACTGACACACGTGCACATAGTCAAAGGGTGAGGAAGTGCACGGCAGCAAGGCATCAACTCAGGACCTAGTGGGGGAGGGAGGGGCGCAGGGGCTCCCACTGCACATGTACTGTTTGCTTTTTAAAATGGACAGAAGGTTCTTTCTTAAGTGGTTAGCGGGTACACATGGATGTTCAGCACATTGTTCTTTATACCTCCTCGTGAGTCTAAAATACGCCCTACGTTAAATAATGGTGAAGACATCTGAGACAGATGGTGCCACTGGGCTTTTTGGGATTTCAGGAGCAGCAATACTGCCCCCGACCTCACCACGCCCGTGGCGGGGTCAGGTCAGAGTCCCAGGGACTGACTCTGCAGCCAGCTTCCTAGCCCTCTTGCCCTCAGTTTCCTGATCTGTGAATAGGGATCGGAGAACTTAGACTATACTGACAATCTCAGGGGCTCTGGGATAACACAAAAGTCTCAAGAGTGCTTTCTTCATTGGATGGTAAAAGTGAGAGGAGAAAGTACGAGCAGCTTCTTAATTTTGCCCGGAAATCTCTACCTTTTCATACATGTTGACAGTAACTCTTGCCCACTTGCACCTGGTCTTTTTACCACACAGGATGATCCCTTCCGTGTAAATATTCTATTGTGCTGATTCCTTCAGTAACTGAGAAGGAACTACCAACATTCTCCTGCAGACAGCCCCCTCTTGCTCTGCAGCAGCACCAAGGGACGTCATCCCTGAATAAGCTCGTCTTCCAGAGGTTAAGATTTGCTTGCGGTTTTACCGCCAAGGATCGTGGAAAAGAACCCTTCTTCCTCCCTTTACCGACTTCCTGCAACTACCCTAGGACTGGGTTGCCCTCCAAAACATTTCTGAGGGCCGTACCTCAGGGCCTCCAGCGCCCTGCAGGGGGCAGGGTCAGGGCCTTGCAGGGGCCCCGATGGGGGTTAAAACGGCCACTCAAAAAGTGTCAGCCCCGCTGCCTGGCACTGTGGGCCTCAGAGGACTATTTCCACCAAGATGTGCTTTGGAGGTTTGACTTGGTTAAAATGGACGTCCCCTTGAGATATTTTTCCAATTTCACAGTGAAAGGTAAAGAGAAAATAATAGTTGGAACTATATAGTGATTTACATTTTTCAAAAGTTTTCACATATTGTTTTGTCCTCACAACATTTCCATAAACTCACTCCTTTTTTTACACATTAGAAACTGTCAAACACAGAAGTAAGATGCTCAGGGTCACTCCGTGGTTCAGAGCCAGGAGCTGAGCCAGGATTAGAACCCAGGCATCCTGGCTCCCAATCTGCATTCTTCCCACTAAGCCTCACTGAACCCAGCAGGACAGAAATTAGAACCAAGCTCACCGACATTTTCAATTTAATCCTGTCAACTCTGCTGAGCGCGTGTAGAACACAGATGTTGTGAACAATGAAAGCTGATTTGAGGTATTACCTTGGAAATATGGATTCAATTAATATAACCCCTATTCGCCCTGTCTTAGTTTTGCATTTGTATCTCATGCATCTCTGAGCCTGTCAAAACATCTTACACATTTTATTCCCTTGTGAACACCTATGCAAGGCAAAAAAGGTGGCTAGAAATAAGAAAGGGAAGAAACCCGATAAAAGAAATAAAAAGAGGGAAGCATCCAGAGAGAGAATGAGAGCATGAACAAGAAATAGGAGACCCGGCTCTGCTGAAATGATTTAAAGGTCTGTTCAACGCAAAGGCATTTTCAATTTCAGACATTCCATGTCTGCACTTGGGCCCGCCTGGACCCAAGCCAACCCAGTGACCGTACCACCCAGGCAGGTTTCTAGAACTTGCTTCAAGCCGAAGGGGGTTCACTCAAGCACAGCACAGAGGAAAGAATATAGGTTTACAAGACAGATCACAGAGAATCCTAGTAACCTTTCAGGTTATTACCTGAAACCCAGTTTCTTCAAATTAAAGTGAGGACAATAGCACATTCATCACAGAGTTGTGTCAAGGGCTCAGAGCCGCTGCAGGTCAATCTCAGGGCAGTGTTTGGTCCTCCATAAATGGTACCCATTTCCTTTTATTTTTAATCATCATTGTCATTCATCATCATTAGACACAATTAAGAGTTTCTAGCTGCCTGTTTGATTCTATAGCCAAGTAAATGCAAATGGCTCTTCGGCTCACAGTTAGCACACGCAGCCTTTCTCTAACCAATAGCCAGACAGACCTGGGGGAGGCTCTGACAGCCAGTCAATACGGAAACCATTTTTTCTAGCTTGACTTAAAGTTAGGTATCTTCTCTCCTAGGAAAAAAAGAAAAGTTGCTTAGTCAGAGACTCTTAGCTTTTCAGCTGCTACCCTGAAAGTATGTTCAAGAAAGCTAGTACATAAGTTTTTCAAGAAAACAAATATTTTTATTAATGAAAATTCAAGCCCTAAAAAGCTCTTCCTTTCCCATCCAATATGGCTTCACATCAGCACCAGCACAATAAAGACTCATTAAATATCCACTGAATATTGATATGTGAATATAAGGCTGACCTGCAGCCTTGACCGTGGGATGAACATGGCAGTGGAGCGGTCTCCTGCCTGTGCTTTAGAACACCTGAGGCCGGGGTTAACTGGCCCGCTCTCCACTGCCCCGAGGACCAGAAGGCAGAACTAAGAAACTGTCAACTGTGGGCAAACCTAAGGGAAGGAGGAAAGCCAACAGCTTGGAAACATCTGTTGTCTTCATGCTGTTTGTTATCTCATTCCATTTGCCTAGTCAGCCCCAAAACGCACCGCCCCCACCCTCAGACAACGCCCAGCTGGCGGATAACCAGGGAGAAGTATCCCAACGACCTCTGCAGAAGAACTGTGCCCACTCTCCACAGACTGCCTGAAGCTCATCCAGACAGGGACAGTGCTGACACACCACTCTGCACAGCCAGCGCCGGGCAGTCAGGGAGCGAGGCTTACAACAGTCCTGTCTAATGTCTTCACTTTCTCCCATTCTCTCCTCAAGAACAGGATCTGTGGGAGTGATTTCAGTACACTGTTTTGGTTCCTGTTTCCCTGCTGGGGACTACCTCATATTTTATTCATTTTCATAACTCTGGTATCTAGCACAGCACCCAACACCTACTGTGTACCCAATAAAAGTTGGGCAGAATAAATAAAATTAATTTTAATAAAGCCAAAAATTATTAGGAATTTAGACTCTGAAGAAGTCTGATTTGAACTAAAAAATAGGACTTCTCTAAAATGATCCTAAACCTTACCTCCTCAAAACAGTAAAGTCACATTAAAAACTATAGGATCATTTTATTACCCAAACAAACAGGGTCCTGTTTTTATCACTCACCTTGAGAGATTCATAATGGTCCTGTCTGATATCTTCATATTCTTCCATGATCTCCTCAAAGTATTCATCCTTTAGATTCTCATCTAATAGCTGAGAACACTGAAAACGCAAGATCAGCGTTCAATCACAACAGAGCAGCAAAAGAAGATAAAACGTGCAATTCCAGTCAGTTCTGGTGACACTGCCTTCAGGAAACTTTTCCCATCATTTCCTCTCCCTTCACCAACTTTGCTAATTCCTGCCTGGGTGTGCAGTAAAGGGTCAACTCAGTAGGCCTGGGATGTTCAAATCTTGCACATTCTGAAGAAAAGACTGGTGTTGACAGGCTCCTGGGAGATGCGCTCTAAGCCCTTGGAATATCTGCCTGATAAGAGTGTCTTTGCCTACCTGGGGTCGTGGGCCACCCCAGATAGTTTATGTCAACAATGTGATTTATGGGGAGACTCAGCTCGTGCTGTATCTGTTTGACCTCTGGACGGGTTGAAGTCTGAGTATTCCATGTCTACATGACTGACTCCCAATAAAAGCCTGGGATACCAAGGCTCAGGTGAGCTTCCCTGGCTGACAACGCTCTGTACACGCTGTCACACGTCACTAGCGGAAGAATTAAGCACTGTCCATATGACTCCACAGGGAGAGGACACCCGGAAGCTCACGCCTGCTCTTCCTGGATTCTACTCTATGCCTCTTTCCACCTTTGCTGATTTTTATCTGTATCCTTTCACAGTAATAAACCATGATTGTGAGTATAAGAGTGTTTCTGAGTTCTGAGAGTCCTTCTAGCAAATCACTGAAACTGAGGGTGGTCTTGGGGACCTCCAACACCCCTCTTCTTCAGTGTTCCAAAGATACTCTGCTCATCTCTCCATCACTACACTTACTTTTAGTAAGCGTACTTGCTTTTAGTATCTATCTATGTATCGACTTTCCTCACTAGAGGACACCACGTTCATGTCCCTGGTTTCTAGCTCAGTGCCCGGTGCGTACAAGGAGCATCCTCACTAAATGTTTGCTGAAGGAATGAGGCTGACCACAGCCACCTGGCAGCTTCTGCTAAAACAAGAAAGGAAATCGATCTTCTGGGAAATGTGAGGTCACTCGGTAACTTGTAAAACTAGGATCAGGTAAATGCTGTTTATGACTATGATTACCAAGTTGGTAGAGGAATAGCTGCCACCAACGCTAAAAGTAAGATTACAAAGAAATATGAAATTGCTGCTACTGATCACATCAGTTCAAAGCTCACAGCACTGCCCACCTCTGCAGCCTCAAGCAGCATTTTTTAATACGCAAAAAGGCAGGGAAGTTCAATATCATCACTGAAATTGAGGAAGTTAGACTGGATGATGGCTAAAGTGCCTACCAGCTTTAAGTAACTATAATTCTATGAGAATTTACTAAGCATCTCTAATTACAATCTAATCACCTATAAGTTACTATAAAACCAAATCACTTTATTAAGGACCATAATCAGGAAAGGCCATGTGGCAAGCCTAAAAATGGCTCCCAAATGGTATCCACACCACAGAGTATTTCCCAGCCTTATATGAACCTTACCTCAGTGGAGCCCCATTTAGGAAACCCAGCAGAGCTAAACAAAGACAAGAAGGGGATGCCTACTCCTGAGCGCCCGAAAGTACACGTAACCAATGTTCTAAAATATTGTTACATTCTGCTGGATTTTAAACTCTGAGAAAGCAAAACCCTGATTTCCTTAACATTCAAAGAACTTAACAATACCCCGACACAGGTACTATTGGGTAGACAGAATGGCCCACTGGTTTGTTGGCACCTTCGAGCCCGCTATACAGCCCCCTGCTCCCAGAGACATGGTAACACGTGCCTTCCGGCCCTGTCTGTCTCGCTTGATGGAAACGAGTTCATGGCCAATTACATGGGCTAATGGATGGGATCCTTCCACAAAAGCAGAGTCCGTCATGTGTTTTCATGCCAACCACTTAGACACAGTACAGGTTTTCTTTTCCTTCTTTTATATTTTTCATGGCAATCGTAGTACAATGAGAGGGCATAAGTTGAAAATACGTTTTATAATTTAAAAAGAAATAATATTGGTACCTTGTTTTTTATTAAAAAAGAAAGAAAAGAAAGCAAGAGGCATCCTGAGGTCTAAACGTCCAGCTATTTTGTAGTCAACACATTTTGGAATCTTTCAAATTCATGAGCCAGTTAGCCAGAGGCCTGGGCCTGTGCCACACTCATTGCGGTTAGATCAAGACTCTGAACCAACAATCAACCTAAACAAATTGTACCACTGACTCCTGAAAAGGGTCATAAGCAATTACCCAAATGATTTATTATTGGACTCACGTTTGAGTAATTTCAAAAGGTGGCGGTTTCTTTGTCTATGACAAGAGCTAACCTCTGCTGGCTGCCTGGCTGGACCTGGCCGTAAAGAGCACAAGGGCCCACGCCTCACCCTTTGCTTTCAGCCAGGCCCGTGCTGCTGCAGCTCCTTAAGACAGTGAAGGAGCCTGTCCTCAGAAGGGACTCAAGAGGCTGACTCTTTCCTAGCTAGAGTCTTTCCCCTACCTGAAGGGGCAGTGTTAGCACAGCATCCTTAAATGGCCAACTGCCTCCTCTCCAAATGAGCAATGTTTGGAGTCATTCAGTAGCATCTGAAAACAGCAGCAAGCATTAAAAAGAGGGCCATTGGTTACGCAACCATGGACCTGACATAAGCTCCTTATGAAACATAATCCAAATATAAGGTACAAAAGTTGTTTTAAAACTGAGTTGTAGAAATGTAGTTTATCTGGACACTAGTCTATGTCAATGGTAAATAAAAACTACAATTTTATGATGGCAGCCTGATTTAATGTTATCCTTTTTAGTAAAGGAGAACTGTTAAATTCAAGAGAGCAAGTTTAACACAGCATTGAGTAAGACCCCCTGCCTTCAAATCCCGCACCGGCCGCTTCACTGATATGTGGCCTCAGAGTTACTCACCTCTTCATTCCTGTTTCTCCATCTTGAAAGTGGGGACAATGAAAGTATCTACCTCATGTGGATTAAATAAAAAATCCATGTAAAGCACTTACTACAGTGCCTAGCACACTATAAATATTTAATAATGCCAGCAATTATTGTATAAGTTTCATGTAAATAAATCCACAGATCTGAAAGAACTCCTTTGGAAAATGGCTAAGGAAATGTGGTCACCCTGGTTCAGGCTGCACGATATCACCTGGTGGTCTCCCAAATCACTGGGTCCCCTCAGTAACTTGCTTCACCCACAAACTGTAAGTTGGACTAGATCAGTGGTTTTTAAATTGCGCTCTTTTGATGAGAACTGGGAGTGGGATGCAGGATGGGAGGGGCTGCTCTTATTTGTACCACACTGAGTTTCCAGGGAAGATGTCACTTGAACACAAGGTTTCCGTGGCTAAGAGAATTGGAAACCACTGGACCACATGGTCACTCAGATTCCCTCCAGCTATTACAGCCTGTTCTTCAGGGAAAATAATGAAACACATAACAAGAGAGGATATGAGGCTTCACTGACAAGGAAAAAACTTAGGTAAGTTGTTCATTACATTGATAGAGAAAAACCTACTATTTTGGGTTTTGAACATCTAGTGAATGTTTTTCTGTCTTTCGGTAGGGTCAACTGTCCCGTTCTAGGTTAAATGCTTTTCTATCTGGAAACAGGCCATTTTAAAAAAATTCTACATTCCTTTTAGCTCTGGCATGGAGCTAAGAAAGTGTATGTTCATATTTGTAAATATTTGTAGATGGCTGAGATCTCTCTCCGGGTTGGTGTCAAAGTCACAGGTGTCTTGGCACCATTCCTCTGTTACTCAGACCGGCATTTCTGCCGCTGGTGCAGGAAGTGGTCTGCAAACACAAGACACACTCATCTGGCCCTCCTTCCAGCAACACAGACAACTGCAGTGACACTATCATAAGGCTTATGCTATTCTTTCACTTTTTTTGGTAGAAGTGGACAAAAATAAATGGAAGGTCTTGGGTGATACCCTTAACTCTTAATCCTCTCTTTGTTCTCTCTTCACATTGTATCTGAAATAACGTAAGGCCTACACTTACCACCACCACACTCTTGGATGCGTCCAGGACATGGATTACAGGCGCACTGTATCTTGGAGCTATTTTAACTGCTGTGTGGGTTCTGAAATGAGGGGTCAGGAAGAAAAACATATCCATCAGTGCTGACAGTTCTTACACAACTCTTGTTCAGAACCATTAGAGATGATGTGTTTTTACAGTGCTTCCCAGAGAAAGATTTCAAGGTACTTACAAACATTGAATTTCAAATTTCTCTTGTAAAACTGGGATGACTTTCTCCCCAGCCTAAGATGGGGAAACCAAAGGGAAAAGACATGGATTTGTTGGCCTAGGCTGCAAAGAAGTCTGTGACAAAATGAGAACGACTTTGTCCTCAGCTCTCTGCCAGCAGGGGACGAGTCTGCGACCTTGCAGTCATTAGCAACCTGTCTGAACTAAGGGAGCTAACCAGCCCAGGCAATTGCACTTTGCTGTCATAAAGGTCAAGTTGAATTTCTTCCTCCAAATGAGCTGGGCTACCAGCCAGGGCCCCTGGGGAACCAGACACTAGGCAGGCGACACAGGACACCACCCTCTAGCTGCTTCTCCCTATTCCTGGGAGACACCACCTCAACCCCACTTGATACCTGCAGGAAGAAACCTCAGACCCTAAATAAATTCAACACAAAATAACACAGGGAGGCAAAAGCAACAAAAATATTTTATACTAACATTGGCTCAGCCCCAAATCCCTATTGCCAAACTTGAAAATGTCAGTGCTGAGGAAGAAACACCCTTTAATCCTTAAGATTACCTAATTAACTAAAGTGCAAAGCAAATTGCCCTCTGATTACCGAACGTTTACAGCAATAGCTTAGGCTACGTATCTGCTGTTTCATTACAGAACATAACGCTAAAGTGAGACTGGGGAATGCATATGCGCTCCCTTACAGTAGTTAACCAGGGCCCTGAAGATGGAGAGATGCAAGGGCTTTCCCACACTGCATTTAAATGGGCGGCAACAGCAGTTCCCACAAGACGGGCAGTGCTTTCCAGTTTCATCTTCTCCCCTAAAGTAGCAGCAGTCTTCCCCAAGTCAGACACTTTCATATTCTGTCCCTCAATTAAGATGTATTTTTGTTTGGAAAGACGTCCAGAATATGTTTTTATATGAGGAAAAAAACCAAGCGGAAGAACAGGATGTTTAATAAAACTCTATTTTTTAAAAAACAAACACTATCACCCTCAACCTGTGCCAATCAACCCACCTTAGATGTAAGTGCCACAGATACACATCAAAGTGTCCACACTGGTTCCATGCAGGTCAGAGACGGGAGTGAAGGCGGGAAGGGAGAGACCCAATTTTACTTTACATTCCTCTGAACTGACACGTTCTAGTAAGCGAGGATTACTGAGGTAATTTTTAAAAAACAAGAGAATATTAAAGATGCAAACGTGTGTGTTTTTAATAGGCTTCTGAGGGAAGGCTCTAAAAATTCATTCGTAATGAGACAGACAAGATCACTAACATTTCACCTGGCCCTTTCTAAGTGTATCTCTGTACATAAACAGGAAGCAAAGGACTAAAGCCATAGCCACAAGAACTGACCTAAAGATGGAAGTTCAGGCCTAAGCTAGTTAATACAAGAGACATCTTCTGGGCTGGGAGGTTGCGGTGCAGAGCACGGAGGGAGCCAGACCATGAACCTGGAGCAGCCAAACAGACTCCACTGCTTCCTGGGGACCTGTTTTGTACCCACTGTGTGCTTGGGGATCAAAGATTTGAAGATACCTTGGGTATTCTATGAGGGGGAAGATTTTCAAACAGTAGGAAAAGTTATAAAGAAGAAGCTGTTTCTAGTTTCAAAATAGAACACAAGTCAGACTCTGCCTGCTTCCTTTTCCTCAGATGGTCACCTCCTTGAGCACATGAATTTACCCCAATGAATAGTCTGCATGAAGTTCCTCCAGGAAACATTATTTTAAGCTTGATGTGACTTAGATAGCATTTTTCTTAAAGAGAACCAGTACAATTTTAAATTTTAAAATCAACACAATTAATATTTATTAAGCATCCAAGGGTTTTGGTGCAATTCTGGCCATTTTCTTTGATGATCTTCTGGACAAGGGCACTGAGAAGGAATTGACAGATTCCAATATTTTAAATAAATTAATTAATTAATAAGTAAAAGAAAAGTGCTGCCTTCTAACACAAAATTGACAAAGCTAGATGAGCACAGGCATAAAATTTGAGCTTGCTCAGCCATCGAGAGTGATTCTGGTTTCCTTATAAAATAATCTGACGTTGCTTCCACTTTCTTCCAAGCTTCCATTTATGCAAGCTTCTCTAGCTGGAAGAAGACTTCTTTCCAAAGTCTGAAAAGATGCAAAACATTGGACTCTCTCTTCCCCTTCCTCCATACTAAGAGCAAAGGGCTAGAGCTGAGGCTGAACCTATATCCATCTCTGCTAAGTCACTCATCAAATAGGATTTAATTAGTCACTGCCCCTACTTGCTGAATGGGCACAATAGTATTAACCTTGGAAGATCTTTTTAAAAACTCTGAAAAAGAACAAGTACTTGAAGTATTTATTTCATGTCATAGCCTATCCTAGAATTAATTGAAAGTGTTTTATATAAAAATGCAGCATGACCAAAACTTAAAATTTGATGAGAAAAATGAGACAAAGAGAAAATAAAGATGGGAAAATTAAGATGCAATCAGGAGTGAGATCGACATATAAAATTCATTCCACGAAATCCTACACACAGACCTGAGCTCTAAGCTTCCCTGCAGTCAATTCAAAGAGGAAAATAATATCAGTTATGTGATTTGGCACCAAACTTCCTAAGAATTTTTCTTAAAACTCAGAAAATTATCTCCAGCTTTGAGCAATATGACTTCCTATTGAATTCTCCACTATTCACAAAAAAATAATAAAGACATTTTGCAGTTATTGGCTTTACACCAGTAACAAATTGAGAGCTAACTGCCAGACTTGTGCCCTTGAGAAGTTCTGTAGCTAACAGGGCTAGATTTCCGTTAAAGGCATTTCTAGTTTGTGATATCAAAACCATCTGTATTACAGACAGGAGAATATTCAGTGTTCTATTCCTTTATAGCTACAGGTTAAGAAGGGACAATCCAAGCACATTTCCACTCAGATATGACCCCCAAATCTGTATAACCCTTTCAACGTCTCCAAGGAGCCATCCATTAGACAGCCTTACTCCTCATTGCAAGCGTCTGGGGCTACAGCTCTAATTCTATCATGCCACCACGGGCCACTGAGGTCTGGAAAAGCCATGTTGTTATATTATATCCCCTTAGAGATCGGCTTTCATGACAACTTGGAAGACCTGAGCTGCCATCTGCTCAAATACAGTTAGCAAAGGAGAGAACTGGAACACTGCTGAGCCCTCAAGAGGTCAGAGGAGGTAACAAATACCAAGGGCTCTCAGAGGGCTTCTGAGACAGTCAAACCCCTGAATGCTTTCTAGCAAAGCTGACTCGCCCAGCAGTAGATGTCTTTCTCATTCAGATGCAAGAAGCACAAACCATAAAAGGTGATAAACCCGATTTCGTAAAAATTAAGAACTTTTGTTACACAAAAATACCACTAAGACAGCAAAAGGCAAGCCATATTGGAAGAATCTATTTAAAATATATACTTCTCTAGGGGCCGGCCCGGTCGCGCAGCAGTCAAGTTCGCATGTTCCGCTTTGGCGGCCCGGGGTTCGCTGGTTCAGATCCCGGGTGTGGACATGGTACGGCTTGGCACGCCATGCTGTGGTAGGCGTCCCACGTATAAAGTAGAGGAAGATGGGCACAATGTTAGCTCAGGGCCAGGCTTCCTCAGCAAAAAGAGGAGGATTGGCAGTAGTTAGCTCAGGGCTAACCTTCCTCAGAAAAAAAAAAATATATATATATACTTCTCATAAAGGCCTAATATCCAATATAAAGAACGCACACAAATCTAAGAAAAAAGTAAGAAAAAAGGCAGAATATCCAATTTAAAAAAAGACTTAAAAGAGCAAAACAAAAGATTAAAAAGCATATACAAATGGTCAAGACACATATGAAATGGTACTCAATATCATTAGTAAACAGAGAAATACAAATGAAAACCATATCAAGATATTATTACATACACATTAAAATGGTAAAATCAAAAAGGATGTGGAATCACTGGAACTCTCATAATTGCTGGTGGGAGTGTAAATTAATACAATCACTTTGGAAAACTACTCAGCAATATCTGATGCAGATGATCATATGCATACCTTATGATTCAGCTAGTTTGCTTCAGGGCAGAAATACATACATAGCAGAGTTCTGTGTAATAGCTGCAAACTGGAAAAACCCAAATGTCCACCAACAGGAGCATGGATAAATAAGGCATAGTATACTATACAATGGAATATTATACCACAATGAAAAAACCCCCAACTGTTGTAACACTAAGTTTAGGCCTCACAGAAATAATGTTGAGCAAAATAAACTGGACACAGAAGAATACATACAACAGGATTCCATTTATACAAAGTTGAAATGCAGGCAAAACCAACCTACGATGATGGAAGACAGAACAGTGGTTCCTCTTGTTGGTAAGGATGATGAGGTGGGGTAGCCCGTGCAGTTCCCAGAGTGCCATTAATGTTCTATTTCTTGATCTGGGAGTGATTACATGGGTGGGTTCATCAAGTTGTATATCTATGATTTGTGTACTTTCCTGTATGACTGCAATACTTTGGTAGAAGTACTCACTTAAATAAGAGGGCTTGATGAAGCAAGACTCCAGGCCCGAGTCCTCACCTACTGTCACTACTTTAGAATGCAGTCAGAACAGGGGAATTTTACATGGAAGTTCTTAGAGGCTGCACGAGCATCTGTTGTGCAAAGGCTGGTCTACCACCACAATGGACAAGGGGATGGTACCTGAAAGCACTGCTGCTGGCTTTCACTTTCCAATAATTTCCCAGAAATTCTAACAGGCATGGAAGACAACAGAACCAGAAAAGGCAGAGCTCATTGAGAAACAAAGCACTGGAGAGTTGGAAGAAACTGTGGGAGGTCAGGGACCCAGCTTTCTGCCTTCGGGTAGGCACACATGGAGTTTCCCAGATGATGAGAGCAGATATTTTGCCAACAGCATGAAGAAACGATGGGTGATTTCTGATGTGATTACTTCTAACTTGATATACCAGGTTACAGAGTCATTTACGGCTAATTTTGCCAATGATGTATCTTGGGAGGCTAGTCATGTTGCTTCTGAATGTTTTTTTTAAAAACCTCTTTAATTTGGTGGCTCTTACGTGGTAAGAGGTATAATAGAATGGACCATTTGGTAATGTTCCAATTTGAACAAGTAGCAATATGTGGTTTCCTGATCTTGAACTTCTCTGAGTGTAGTGTCCTACCATATAAAATGGTTCTTATTTTGAAACCAGAATCATATTTACATAACTCATAATGCATTTCATTATATCTGTTCATTTAAATATTTATTTATTCTATTTACAACTGTGATTTTAAAAGGTATTTCATTCTGACAATAGTCTATAGATTCTCTTACCATTCTCTTTACTAAGCTAACAAATGTTCACACTACAATCATCAATTACCTAAGACCATCCTCACTGAAACCCATTACCAATGGTTGGTCACACCCCAGAGAATAATCTGCCGCACATGCTGGTGGACAGTCTTCTGTGGAGAAACAAACCCAGTTCTCTAATGTGAGCAACAACAGCTACACTATTAAGTCCTTCAAGTACAAAGAGCAATTAGTAGATAAATGACATAACACTAGACTACTCATGAAAACGATCCATTCAGATTATAAATGGCATGATGGTTAATTATGGGTGTCAACTTGGCTAGGCCATGAGACCCAGTTTTTGGTCAAACACCAATCTAGACGTTTCTGTGAAGGTATTTTTTAGATGCAATTAACATTTAAATCAGTAGACTTTGAGGGAAGCCGATTAGCCTCCATAATGTGCCTGGGCCTCATTCAATCAGTTAAAGACCTTAAGAGAAAAGACTGAAGTCCTCAAGGAAGAAGGACTTCTGCCTCCAGACTGCCTGGGGACTTAAGACTGCAACATCACTTCTTGCCTGGTCTCCAGCCCAAGGCCTTCCCTGCAGATTTCAGACTTACCAGCCCCCATAATCACATGAGTCACTTCCTTAAAACAAACCTCTCTCCCTCTCTCTCTCTAAATATATACACAATGCACATGCACATTCTCTTGATTCCGTTTCTCTGGAGAACTCTGACTAATACAAATGGCTTACCATACAGTTGTTTCCAGTATGACAGGAACTTTGCACTATCTTTGACCAGACCTCTACTGTATTTTTGTATCAGAAAAATAAACTATATGATAGTGTGAATCACCAAGTTCAATGCTCCAACTGGGTATTATTTCCTGCCAAAGTGAACTATATGGGGCATATGGAATGTGTCATAAAAAGTCTAAAACCCATAGTTAACATATTTCTCACCAAATATTATGATCACGACCCCAGGAAAAATCTGACAAACTAATGATTATGTGACCAAATTTGAACTTTCTCCGCTTTAAATTGTTTAACCCAGAGGTTTCAAAAACAACTTCCCAAAGTGGTCTTTTGGTTCATTCTTGCTAGGCTGGCTTTCTGTCTCAACTACTACAAGGTCAGAGTCTCTTCAAGGGAACCTGCAATTACTCAGACACCTGCTTCAAGATAGAGAGTGAGCTGAAGTTCAAACAATGTCTTTGTGCTAAAATACATAGCTTCTCCACTCAGTTTGATTTCAGGAGGAGTGGATGTTCATTAGAAATCTCAGGAACTAAACAGGAGGTGAGAGGATTAAGGAGAAGACAGTTGCAAGCCAAAGGAATCCAAACAAAGGCTAAGGGTGGGGAGATCACCAAGGAGTTTCCTATAGCAGGCTCCCAAAGTATTCTGGCTCTTGTCCAAGTGAAGACGGAAAGTTCATGTTTTTATATAAGATGGAGCCAACGTACTAAGCATAAGAAAAAACCCTCAGGTTTTCTCACTGATTGTAAACACAGGCATTTAAGAGAATTTAAAGCAAAGCACAAAGCTCATAAACTTGACTTACCTCGAAGTGGTGGCTCCTCCAATCAGCAATGGAATCTTTATAGCTAATCTCTCCATTTCCTTGGCAACAAAAATCATTTCATCCAGGGAAGGAGTGATGAGTCCTGACAGGCCAATTATATCTATTATTTAAAAAAAGAAAAAAAGGACAGTGAGACAGAAGATGGGAGAAAAAGAGGAAACGTATAAAGACTCATTTTAGAAACTTTGTAAATCAAGACCACAAGACCTAAGTTGAATTCCCAGTTTCTAACTCTAAGACATCTTCTCTGACTGGGGGGTTTCAATTTACTGTTTGCTTTTGGTAGTAAATATGATCTGTAACTTAAAGTTGCAATAATGTACTTGCCACAGTTTTGGGAAGCCATGCAATAGAATACATTGTTACATATTTCCCAGACTCCAACGTGTCACAGTGCCTAAAGAAACATAAAAACAACCACACCCAGAGAAAAACGCTAACACAACACTGCTCTCTTACAAGAAGCCTGTCCCCATTCCCCATCTTCAGAGCTACATAGGAGTTTCATGGTTACCTATTCCCCTCTTCAACCCCCATTATAGATGGCAGTGAAAGCAGGCCCCATGCAGGAGTTGGCTCTTGATTGTCTGAATGTCCCACGGATCCCACACGGGCTGGGGCATTACTATTCACTGGCAGACACACAACTGGAGGGAATGGCATGTAATAAAACACCCAGAAGTACAGTCGCACAGTACCTGCTTTGTGGTCAAGAGCAGCTTTCAGTATCTTATCACAGGGAGTCATGACTCCTAAATCAATAACTCTGAGGAAAAGAAATGAGATGTGAGAAAATTAATGAGAACCCATTAGAGACAAAGCTGAAATGAACATTTTTATTTAGCCATCAAATACTGCTCTAATGTAAACTGGAATCACATTGAAATGCTCACTAAATATTGACAACCACCCCAATTACAACTGCCATTTATTAGGTACTTACCTATGCCAGGAACTATGCTAAGCTTTTTAAAAGGTTTCATTGATGCATACTTCACAAAGCAGTCACGTCACCCATTTAAAGTATACAATTGAATAGGTTTTGGTATATTATATTATTATTTTTTAAGCTCTGGTAAAAAATATATATTATTTGCCATTTTAACCATTTTTAAGCACACAATTCAGTGGTATTAATTACAATAGGTCACAATGTTGGGCAAACTTCACCATTATTTATTTTTAAACCCTTTCATCAACCCAAAAAGAAACTGTGTAATCATTCAGCAACAATTCCCCCTTCCACCTAGCCCCTGGCAACCTCTATTTTACTTTCTGTCTCTATGAATTTGCCTATTCTAGACATTTAGATAAGGGCAATCATACACAGTCCTTTTGTGACTGGCTTATTTCACTTAGCATAATGTCTTCAAGGTTCGCCCATGTTGTGGCATGTGTCAGAACTTCATTCCTTTTTAAGGCTCATAATACTCCATTGCATGGATGTGCCACATTTTGTTTATTCATTCATTCGTCGATGGACACTTGGGTTGCTTCCACTATGCTAAGCTTTTCATATAAGCGATCTCATTTAACCCTCATGGCAACTCAACAATAAAGCACTACTCTAGGCCCCATTTTTTGTTTTGTTTTCATATATTTACTTGATTCATTTATCCAAATATATACATTGGATGGATTATTATAAATGGGATTACTGCATTAAATATATTTTATGATGTTTGATTTATATTTTAAACTTGATTTTGAGGTAGTTTGTACCAATTAATACTTTTTAAATTATTATTATTATTATTATTATTTAAAGATTGGCACCTGGGCTAACAACTGCTGCCAATCTTCTTTCTTTTTTTCTTCCTGCTTTACCCCCCCAACCCCCCCCCCGTACACAGTTGTATATCTTAGTTGCGGGTCCTTCTAGTTGTGGGATGTGGGATGCCACCTCAACATGGCCTGACGAGCGGTGCCATGTCCACGCCCAGGATCCGAACCCTGGGCTGCCGCAGTGGAGCACGTGAACTTAACCACTCAGCCACAAAGCTGGCCCCAATTATTATTATTCTTGAAAACATGATTTTTACGTTTTTTTTGGTTTTTTGCTGGGAAAGATTTGCTCTGAGCTAAAATCTGTTGCCAATCTTCATTTCTTTTTTTCACCCTTCCCCAAAGCCTCAGTACATAGTTGTATATTTTAGTTGTAAGTCCTTCTAGTTCTTCTATGTGAGCCACTGCCACAGCATGACTACTGACAGATGAGTGGTATGGTTCTGCGCCCGGCGAACCTGGGCCACCAAAGCGGAGTGCACTGAACTTTCACCACTAGGCCATCAGGGCTGGCTCTGACTTTAATGTTTTAATGAGGAAGGGCCCAGAGGAGCTTGGGCCCAGTCACAGAACTACTTAGTAGCAGAGTTGGGATTTGCACCAGGATCTGACACCAAAAAACCCATCCTCTTAGCCATTTAGGCTAATAATAATGCTGGGGAAGCTCACTCAATAAATATCTATTGAACAGTATACTACACAGAAGCCAATGAGAAGAATAATCCAGAAGAGGTCAGTTCCTGCAAATGAAAAGCCGATGATAAAGAAATCTGGTTACTTAAGTCAAGGGAGAGGGAGACTGAATCAGGGAGCAGTTCACCCAGAGAGATGGGGTGAGACTCAAAGGAGAAGCTGGCTCTGGGAGGGCACACACGAGAAGGAGGGTCAGCAGGGGCAGAGAAAGCCTGGAGCATGCTCTGACAGAACAGATAGTACCAGAAGAATTCCAATTCATAGGGGAGATGGCTTTCTGGAACTCAGAGAAAACAGGAATTTCTGCCCTGGAAAATGTTCTATGTACTACTCCTCTATTCTAGATTGAGAGAGGATCCATGTCAGTCATTATTACAATTTCATTCTATTATCAGTATTTGTTTAAAATATGTTTAAAAAAATTAGAGCATGCATCTTCACTTACTTCATAATGTCAAGAATTCTTAAAATTAAATAAGGAAAGTAGTTTTAAGTAAAAAAATCACTATGTTTTATGCACCATCAAGTCAGCTGAATGAGTGATGTCCACAATGTCCCAGACATCAGGGGCAGGAAGGAGCCTTGCTTCTCACTATATACCCGTTTATACTATTGGATTATTTAGCTTGTTCCCATATTACTTAAAAAAATGTTTTTAAATAAACTAGCACATATGGAATCCTCAGTAAGAAGCAAGACAATTTCAAATCAATAACCATAGTCAGCTGTTAGCACTAACCCAGTAGAAACAAAAGCTGCAGGTTTGACACTGCAGGTTGTAACAGGAATGAGATGATACCACTTTGCGTTTTTTTAGCATATTGAAAAAAGTCTGGTAACTGGATCTTTTGTTCAACTATGACTAAGTATAGACTGTCGCATATAAAACTAAGCAAAATAGCACACTACTTTTAAATCAAGACAAAGGGCATACATTTCAGAGCTGTTTTCAATACTGTATATATTTTTAAAACACAATTAAAAATCATCAGTATGATGGCAAGAATTCTCTTGTTCTCGTTCCCTTTTCTTGTTTTAAGCAGTGTATCTTTCAGGAACATCTTATGCATGCTTGCTCTGTTTGAGGAAAAGTAAGGAGGCCTTGTGGCTGGACAGAAATGGGGGAAGGAGAGAGGTAGCCAGAGAGGTCAGAGAGGGAAGAGAGGGCATCTGAATGGTGGCAATTAGTTCAATTTTCAAAGTACTAAGTTTGAGATTTCTTTAGATATTCAAATGGAGCTCTCAGGTAGTCAACTGGATATACATGTCTGGAGTTCAGGTGAGAGATCCATGCTGGAGATAAAACGTGGAACTTGTCAGCATATTAGATGATGTTAAAATGTCATGAGACTGTGTATAAAAGAATTAGAAAAATAGATTGCCAAAAGCAGAGAGAGAAAGAAAGGAAGAAGGAGGAGGAGCAGGAGGAGGGAGAAAAGAGGGGGAGGGGAGGAGAGGAGCAAGAAACAAAATAGTCAGGAGACTGGATGAGACCATACAAGCCTGTCCTAGGGCCTTGTCACCCTAGGTGGGTGTGCTCCCTGCACCAGCAGCACCAACATTACCTGGGAGCTCATGAGAAATGCACAACCTAAGATCCAGACCTACTTCAACCAGATGTGACCCTTAACAAGATTCCCAGGTGACCAGAAGGCACATTACTGTTGGAGAAGCACTAACGTAGGTAGTGAAGACAGACAAAGAAGAGCTCCAAGGGCTGAGCCTTGGTGCACTCCTCTATGTAGGGATCACACAGAGGAGAAATCAGCAAAAGAGAGAGACAAAGAGTGATCAGTAAGGTAAGAAGGGATCTGAGAACAGTGACCCAGGGGACCAGGATACAAGTTCAATTTCCAACTTGTATGCCTCCTTAGGAAATCTTGTCGGCAAACAGTCAAATATATCATTGATTAGAAGTGCACTTCCCCACTTTTACCATGCATAGAAAGTAATATTTACGGCACTGGGATACACGAGGTTGCTCACCATCAGGGACAACCGGTCTAGGACTGAGGCTGCCCCTAGCTCCACCCTTGAGGAAGAAAGGGATCAGTTTCTCAGCATATCTGAGTTGAGAAACAGTTGGCAAGTTCTGAATTAGAATACAGTGTGACAAGTGCTACGATGGAGGCATTTACAGTGTGTTGTGGGAGGCCATCTAAACTGGATGACAAATAGAAATGTCCCAGGAGGGAGATACCCGAGCTCAATTTTGAAAAAATAAGTAGGTATTAGCTAGATGAAGGGAAAAAGAGGGCAGTCCAGGCAAAGACTAGCACTATGAAGGTCCAGAATCATGAAGCAGCTGGCCCTGGAGAACTCTGGCTGAAGGAAAGAATCTGAAGCCTGGGGAGGAGGGCATGGGTCAAAGCCATCCCTGCCTTCCGCGGCTGCCACCACTCTTCCCACCAACCCTTTCCATGTTCTCTCACCTTTACTACAACTTCCTGCTTCCCCCACGTACCTCTCCATCTCCCTTGGCTTTCCCTTGGTTTCCCTTCTTCACTTTGAGCTGTACCCCACGTCCGTAGGACTCTTCCCATACATATTCTTATATTTTGCCAAATGAGAGATTAAAGACAATCAAATGAATGTTATGGAAAAATGTCGGTTTTATAACCATCTTTCTAAACTGCTTATAACAGGTTGTGAACACAAGCATTTAATTTGGGCTTCTAATTCAGAAAAAAAAGGTAAGCTGCATTAAATGCTTTAGCAAAGGCATCCAATACTATTTAAGAACACAAACATTTTAGAAAATAAATAGTGTAGTAGATAAAGTCTCTTTTATGCTCCAGAAGGAATTAAAAAGGAAAATGAAACTAGCTATGTATCTGCATGGCCTTAAGGTGCCTCATATTTGCTGTCATGTGAACTAAGGTGGCAGCTTGTTTCTGATCCTGCAATTCACACACGCTACCACTAGATGGAAGCACCCCACCAGTCTGCATTCCCCAATGACGGTTTCCAATCTGCGGGTAAGCAGAGCTCACAGGGTCTCTTTCCACTTCTCCTTTTCAAAAATACATACATAAATAAAATTCTTGATAGTCTCCTCTTCAAAATAATACAAGTTGGGTAGAGGAACTGAATAGATATTTTTCCAAAGAAGACGTACAAGGGGACAACAGACACATGAAAAGATGTTTACTATCACTAATCATCAGGGAAATGCAAATCAAAACCACAAGGAGCTATCACCTCACACCTGCTAGAATGGCTAGTATCAAAAAGACAAGAGATAACAAGTGTTGGCGAGGATGTGGACAAAAGGGAACACTTGTGCACTGTTGGTGGGAACATAAATTGATGCAGCCTCTATGGAAAACAATATGGAGGTTCCTCAAAAAATTAAAAATAGAACTACCATATGATCCAGCAGTCCCACTTCTGGGTATATATCCAAAGGAAATAACAACAGGATATTGAAGAGACATCTGCACCACCATGTTTATTGCGATATTATTCACAACAGCTAAGATATGGAAACAACCTACGTGTCGGTCAATAGATAAATGGATAAAGAAAATGTGGAGACATACATACAATGGAGTATTATTCAGCCACAAGAAAGAAGGAAATCTTGCCTTTTGCAACAACATGGATGGACCTTGAGGGAATTATGCTAAGTGAGATAAGGCGGACAGAGAAAGACAATACTGCACGATATCACTTATATGCGGAATCTAAAAAAGCCAAACTCATAGAAACAGAGACTAGAATGGTGGTTATCAGGGTCTGGGGGGTGGGGGAAATGGGAAGATGTTAGTCAAGGAGTAGAAACTTTCAGCTGAAGATAAACACGTTCTGAGGATCTAATACAGAGCATTGTGAATATCGTTAACAATATTGTATTATATACTCGAAAATGTTAAGAAAGTAGATCTTCAATATTCTCACCACAAAAAGAAACGGTAATTATGTTATGTGATGGAGGTATTAGCCAACACTGTGGTGGCAATCACATTGCATTATATAAGTGTTTCAAATCAACATGTTGTACACCTGAAACTTACACAATATTATATGTCAACTATATCTGAATAATGCTGGAAAACAATATATACATAATTTATTTCATACGCACACACATACACACACACATAAACACATATCAAGTTGAAAGCCTCTGATTACCAAGCAAGCCTGTGAGGTATGTTGGAGAGACTGGATCAGTGTGCCCTGACTTAGACACAGCCATTTTCCTCACTCAGCTGAACACTTGAACATGCAGTGTTTCATTCTTAGACATATATTTCTTATTTTTACCCATACAAGACAGTTATGTTAAGAACCACTGGTTAAAACATAAATATGCCTCATTAACTGTTTCACTACATCCATATTTTTTTAAGTACTAGATGTATGATATCTAATTTTAAAATTTCTGTTGATATATCCCACCTTTTCTTACAAAAATTATCTGTTAAATGGGAGATATTTATATTTGTCTTTTTATATAATTATGATTAAAGACTATATCTAAAATCAACTTTCATGTAATCAAATATCCGATCAAAAATATTTTTAAATATTCTAAATTACTTCTTAAAAGGAATTTAACTAGAATATTAATATCAGACATTACAGTTAAAGTTAACTTTATAACTGGAATAAATACTGGAAGGTAAACTGACACAGCATAGAATCCCGACTTTTGGACTAAGAAGCCCTGAGTATGGCCTGCCACTTGCTAGCTGTGTGACCATGAAGAAATCACTTGACTTCTCTAAGTCTTGGTTTTCTCCTCTGTAAAATGAGAAATACAATAATTGAGACAGGAAGAATAGGATCAAAACCTTTACAAGAAAGGAAGGATGAAAGAAAGGAAAAGAAAAAAAGTCAGGAAAAGAAGACCAAGCCTAGAACACTACTGCTTAGATAAAGTATACATGTAACTACAGAAGGCAGATCTGCAGGCACTCATCTACTAGTTGACACCATAAAATCAAACTCACCAATGCCAAGAGTCCATGTGTTACAAGACACAGGACTCAAAGGGGTATTCGACTTGACAGAAAAAGTTTGTGCATTCACTTAACGTTTTTGTAAAAAGAATAATTAAAGTTACATCAGCAGATGTTTCTCCAGTTAGACTTGCTAGCAAAGATACGCAGACCTTCAATGCACAAGACAGAGGAACTGGATGTGCTGGGGGAAAGCCTCCGGTTCAATAAGCAGGCTTTCACAACCATTGACATTCAGCTCCAGTAGCACCCTGGAGAAACGCCACAGCTCCCTCTGGCTTCTTCAAATGTCTTTACTGGAGAAAAAACATTCCTAGTATGATTCGCTCACCTACTTATCCATTTTTCAAGATAAAAAATGATAAAGACACGACAATGATATCTCAAGAATTGCTTTAGGAAGTGTGCCTACAAGTCGCCTTTTCCAGTAGTTCTCGTGCCATTATCACAGTTCAATATGTACCTGGGTGTTTAGCCTGATAAACAGTAAACTTCTTGAACAGAGAAAAGTCAGCTGAATCATTTTGGTGTCTCTAGTGCAACACATGGCACGTAGCAGATGATCTATAAACGTGTATTAGCTAAACTGAATTTTAACTAATTGTGGTGAATGCAAACAGAAACCATTGATATCGGGTTTGAAAAGGTGAGACAACAGCAGAAATGTCTTGCAGATTTTAGCAAGCAAATACCTTATCCAAACACTTATCCTACAGGTAAAATGTCATTATAACAACCCCCACTGTATCTCCAATATACTTATCTTTTGAAAAATAATAAATACATTCCAAGAACACTATTCCTCATTTCCAGGAGGAGGAGAGAATGCTAAGTCTTTTGACACTGAGGCAGGACAGAGGGAGAAGGTGCCATCATGGCACTGCTCCTCCATCTCCCGCCTTCCTGAGTGGTTCTCAGCCGCATTTAATTAGCCTTGAACACAGAGACGGATAAACATGAGGGAGGGGTCTTAAAGGGTGATTGCTACCTGACAGCAGGACACGAGAACTCTAAGGGGGCCCAGCTGCAGCTGCAGTCAAGTTTCTCTTCTCCACAGAGAAAACAGCACATTGGAAAGAAGTCCCTGACTCAAAACGACTGTTGGATGGACAAGGACCAGAAAAGGCCTTAGTTATATTAGGCTTTTGATTATAAAGAATATGCTGAAATCTGAGCAAAATATACTCTTACTTTAGGTCATCAGCTCTCATTTGGAAATAACTTTGTGCTGAATATTTATTCACTGTAACGAGATACATAAAAAAGTTTTACTTCTATACAACATTCCAAAATCCAGCTACATCACTACCAAGAGGCATGCACGGTCCTGTTCTAGGCAAAGGAAAGAGAACTGTACAGTCAAAACCTTCTTCTAAAACTCCATTTAGCCAAAGTCTAGTAACATCTAGGCTCTAAAATACAGCAGTTTATTGGGAGGAGAAGGGAATAAGCTACACGCCACTGGCCATGGGTAGGAGCCCAGTGTTCTAGCTACTAGAGCCTCTGGCCCAAGGTCAAGTCTCAAGAAGCCTCTCGGTTGTTCTGACTCTGCTTGAACAGTTTTTAATATCCTTTTTGCCCTTACTGAACATATAAGAGATTAAATAATTACTAACTTATTTCATTTGAAAAGGTATGTTCAAAGTAGAAATTCAAAAACAGAGGAAGGAAAAAGAAATTAAAAATAACCTCTAACATCCACTGCCATACCCTACCCCTCCAACCCAATAAGGAATTATCCTGTTACTGCTTTTATTTTTAAATAAGAAAGGAGCTGAAAGAAGTGGTCTTAACTCACCTAAAATTATTGCAGCCCAGGACGACTCCAACTATGTTCTTGCCGATGTCATGCACGTCGCCTTTAACCGTAGCCAACACAATGGTGCCGTGGTAAGGGTCCTGGAGAGCAAGGCAAGCAGCTCAGCACTGCTGTGGACCACCTCGTTCTCTACGGCCAGACAGGTGTCGGCACAGACAGCAATTCAATACAACCAAGACAACCTCAAAGATACACCTGGAACCCAAATCATGTGCTGTGCAAGTAGACAGCTGGAAGCCCGAGCAGTTCAAAGGAGGCCTGCCTAGTTGATTAGCTCAGGGAGCTTCAACCAAGATCATGGTTTCCATCACCTCAAAGAACAGTTTATGTTCAAATACTAAACAATCCCATAGCTGAAGACCATATCCTTAACCCCAGAAAACTGTCTGACAAATGTTTATTGTTAGCAATAGAGGGAGAGGGAGGGAGGAGCCGGTGAACTGCATATGGCCCGTCAGAATCTGAACCACCTCAACAGGCCAGCACTGAGGGGCATTTGACAATCCTGTTTCAACACTGGTGTTCTACGTACTGTCAGCATCCCCTCCCTCAAAAAAAGAAAAAGAAAACAAAGGAAAAGGCATGCAAGGCAAGTGGGACTTTTATAAGCACTATGTCTGTCTGAGCCATTCACAAACTCAGACCAATTTAAGAATTCAGAACCCTAGGGGCCAAAACAAACTGAGCTTCACAGGGAGCTAAACAAGGTCAAAGCTTAATGATATACTACGGTGGTACAGCCCAACAAGAATTCAATTGAATCCAGAAACCGTGCCAAGGACATTATCCAGACACAGAGAATATTCAGTTAAGAGGTTTTCCAACACCACAAATTACTGTTACCTCAAGGGCAGGAACTAATCTTTGTAGCTACAGTGTCTAGCACAGTACTTGGCACATAGTAGGAGCTTTGTAAATGGTCAACAGATGAATGAATGAACTTGTCTTGAAATCATGAGCTTTGTCTGAAAAATTATGTTCATATTAAAAATTTCATAAAGTCACATTCAAAGCAAAGTTCCAGAGTATTCCGCTATTTAGTAAAGCAGTAGATCATCTCTCTATTTATCTTCAATGACAAAGACAGCCAAGCCCATGGTCCCCACCCCCACCCCAGCAACAGTCTTCGGGACCAATTCCTCACAGGGCCCATAAGCCTGGACAAAATGACTTGCCTCTTCTTCTACTGCACCAGTAAGCACTCTGGTTTCTTCTCTTTCTTTTTCCATGAAGGGAATAAGGTGGCCAACAGCCTTCTTCATAACCCGAGCTGACTTTATAACCTGGGGAAAATACACAGTCAGGCATCTTTATAAAATCACCTGAATGGTTGCTAACGGCCACTCGTGAAATTTCAGCACAAATTAAGACGGCATGCTTTAACCTTAGGTCAGCCACACTGGAGTTCACTTTTGACAGTGGGCAGGATAAGGAGTGAGTTCCCTGTGGGGAGAGCCAGTGAATGAGGTAAAGCAGAAGGAAAACAAGGCTAGAAATCAAACATTGCAATTTCTGTCCTCTGAACTTCATATTATTTTTTCTCTGCCTAGAAGGCCCTCCATCACTTCTCCAAGTTCCATATGTATCCTTCATGTTTCAAGCTTCTCTACCATGAGCCCCTTCTCAGCCTTCTCTTCTCATTCCCCAGCATTACAATTCACTTATAATGAAGGCTTGTGCTTAAACTAGAACAGAGCCTTTTACAAAATTCATGTATGCTGAAATTCATTGGTATAAGTATGATGAGAAACAGGATATTTGCACTCTTAAAGTTTCTCCCCATAAGTAAATTTATAGAGGAGAAACCTAGCAGACAGCATTAACCAAATGATGAAAGTTAACATCACCAGTAATGAGTCATAACAACATGACGGGCCTCCTGATATGATCCACTGAGAAGGGCAAGCATCACTCTGTTATTCTTGCCAAAAATGAGAAAAAAATCAGACAAACTCAAATTGAGGGACAGTCTACATAATAACTGTGCTGTATTCTTCAAAAGTCAAGGTCATAAGGAAAGACTGAGGAACTGTTAGAGAAGGTAGGATAGAAACAATGTGGGATCCTGGAACAAAAAAAAACAGTAGTGGAAAAGCTGGTGAAATGTGAATAAGGTCTTTGGTTAACAGCATTATATCAATGTTAATTTCCCAGTTCTGATAATTATAGGATGGTCATGTAAAAATGTTAACATTAGGGAAAGAAGTTGGGTAGGGGATATATGGACACTTTTAAACTGTATTTGCAATTTGTCTGTAAGTCTCAAGCTAACTCAAAAGTAAAAAGTTAAAATAATAACTTTGTCATGAAAAACAAAGACTGAGGAACTGTCACAGGTTGGAGGAGACTACGACGACAGGACAACTAAATGTTCCTTCTACTGAATGTGGTGATGGTTTCCCGGGTGCAGACATGTTAAAACTTATCAAACTGTAGCCTTTAAATAAGTGCAGTTTATTGTATGGCAACGATAAAATAAAGCTGTTTAAAAAAAGGATGAACATTATGAAGGAAAATGGACAAATAACATTTAAATATAGAATAAGGAAACTTTAAAAAAAAAGAACTGGACCTTTTAGCTTTTTGTATGCCTCACAGCACCAAACCCAGAGGGCTCAACAAGCATTTGTTAACTGATTTGGTTAGCAGCTACTATAAATCAAAATAAAAGTTCTGGTTTTCGGGCCAGCCCTGTGGGCAAGTGGCTGGGTTTGTGTGCTCCACTTC
This sequence comes from Equus quagga, assembly GCF_021613505.1. Taxonomy (NCBI): domain Eukaryota; kingdom Metazoa; phylum Chordata; class Mammalia; order Perissodactyla; family Equidae; genus Equus; species Equus quagga. The sequence goes on along the minus strand of NC_060268.1, from coordinate 110,909,920 downwards.
GGCAACCCGGTTTCCCCGGTTTGGATCCTGGGCATGGACATGGCACCACTCCTCGGGCCATGCTGGGGCGGCGTCCTGCATAGCACAGCCAGAGTGACCTGCAGCTGGAATATACAACTATGTACTGGGGGAGGGGCTTTGGGGAGAAGAGGAAAAATAAAGAGGAGAAGGGATTGGCAGTGGATGTTAGCTCAGGCACCAGTCTTTAAAAAAAAAAAGTTCTGGTTTCATTTGAAACATTTAATGTATATCATTATTTAAAAATGGTAATAATTTTTTCAAAATATGCATCCTTAAAGATGAATATTGGCTGGTCAAATCAAATCTTAATATTATTAACTTTATATTAATCTTGGATTTTATTTTAATATGGGTGAGACATAGGTGTTGGGGGTAAGAGGTAGTACAGAAGAATAGAACATGAAGATGAGAATGCTAATTTCCAGATGATCTCTAACATCCACATCACCCTAAAGATGGGTTTTTAAACCAGACATTAGTACTAAAAATGCTTAGAGAAAGAATGACCAGATCTCAATGCCTCTGAGCTCTTACCAAAATTAAAACCTGAGAAATATACCCAGACTATTTTATTAAAAGAGACTTTTTCTTTCAATTGTGAAAATTTCCCCCCCATTTTTGCCAACCTGAGGTAGAAACATTTTTCCAGCTCCAAAAAGATCACCAACAACTTTCATGCCATTCATCAGAGGTCCTTCAATTATGTTCAGGGGTCGGGGATATTTCTCCTGGTTTAACCTTGCTTCCTCAGTATCCTCAATAATATATTTTTCAATGCCCTACAAAAAAAAATTACATTAAAAATTGGATGAAGTCCAAACAGCCAACAAAGAACGAATCATGGAAATGCTGAAGAGTGAGGGTTTTAGAATCATACTGCATGGGTTCATATCCTGGCTCCAATCACTAATTTAGACAATTTATTAAGCTTCAGTTTCCTAAAGTAAAATATCACATAGTACCTACTTCACATGTTTATTTTGAGGATTAAGTGAGATAACCTATGTCAAGAGCTTAGCTGGCCTCCTTGATACAAAGTAAGTACTTGGTAAAAGTGAGCTGTTAGTGAGAGAAGGAGTACTAACAAGCAAAGTTCAAATTCACAATAAAATACACTTTAACAGATTACACGTTAATAAATATCTCCTGTGAAATCAGTGTTTTCTCACTGTATGTTACGGGGCTAGGGGAGGAATGACAGTGGGCAGGACCTTTATGGGAAGTTCAGATCCATGAGGCCTCCACTGACTTATCCAGCCTTCACTCAGCAAGCCCTAATCCTTCAGTGTCCCCAGTTCAAGGCCTTGGATGCAGCTGACTAGTTCCACAACCTGAAATATGTGAATCTCAAAAGGTCCAGGAAGTTAAAAGTTAAATTTCAGAGCCAAAAAAAAACCTCTGAAATTCTCCAGATTCACAAATGAGGAAACCGAAGCTAAGAGATTATGTTGGCTAAAATTCCACTTATCAGCAGAAGAGCCAGGACTTGCTTGTTGACCGACTGACAGCAACTTGGTCTAGGAGAGCGTTTCTCAACCCTGGCAATACTGACATTTGCAGCTGAAAAATTCTTTGATGTGCAGGCCTGTCTCGTGCACTGGAGGATGTTTAGAAGCATCCCTGGCCACTGGATGCCAGTAACACCTCCCAGCCCCAGTTATGACAACCAAAAATGTCTCTAGACACTGCCACATGTGCCAGAGATGGGGGATGCAAAATCACCCAGGGGTGGTCTTTAGGGAATCTCCTTTGCCAGCTGCTGTCAGCACCACCCTTCCAGCATCAACATCAGACAACCATGAGGAGTCTCCTGCCTCCAGTCCACACTCAGCGGTCGCACAACTCACCTTCACGAGGGCATACTCAAGGCGTTCTTCAATGGGGCCATTCCTCCACTCATCGGTCTGGATGACTTTCTTCCCTCCTTTGCCATGAGTCTGAATTCAAATTAGGACAGAGAGATGGGTATAACAGGTCACTTAGAATTACTTGGCATCAAAAATACTTCCAGTCCCTAGTAGAGTATCCAGCATGAATTAAGATCTTAATAAATGTCTGAAGCTATACCACACATCTGATGAGTTTTTAAAGCTTTCAACAAGGACTACCCACAAATATATGTAGAAAAGATGTAGTGAAACTAGGTCAGACATCACCCTGGAGGTGGGCACACTCAGAAGTGCAGGACATGAACTATGTTCCCAAGGACTTTGTCCTATCACAAGGGAGGTGGAAAATATACAAAGAAAAGAGAGCCACAAGAGAAAACATGTGCTGAGGGTCGAATGAGCAGACGATACAGACTAGTAGATAATACAAACTAGACTAGGAATTTTGAGCAAGGAGTGATTATCGCAAACTGGGGTGGTGAAGAGAGACTTTGAAGAAGCTGACGGATTCAGCAAAGAAACAGAAGCGCAAGGATCAATGGCACAAAAGGTGAATTGCATTACCTTATCTGTTTTCTCCATCTCAACCAGTGGCACCAGTTTCCCAAACCAGAAAATAAGTATCATTCTTGAACCTCTACTCTATTCGTTCCTCACAATTAATCAATCACCTAGTCCTAATGATTACACCTCCTCAACATTTCTCTCCACCCCAATTCCACCTTCATAGTCCAAGCAATAAGTGGTCTCCGCAGCCCAGAATCACCCTGATCTCCAATGCACCTTTCGCACAGTAGCCAGGGGGACCTTTCCAACACGCAAATCTGATCAAACTGCCCCTAGGTGAAAAAATTCATTCGAAGTTCCCTATTGTTCTTGAGATATAGTACTGACTCCTTTCTATGCCATACAGTGCCCTTATCTGGTGTTCTCCTATAGCTTCATCTTCTACGATTCCCAACAAGCTTAGCCATCCTGAACATTTCAGTCCCTTACACTCCCCATCATCTCTTTCATGCCTGGGCCTTCACATTTGTTCATCTGACATACGTTTATTCAGCACCTACCACAATGCCAGGCCCCAGTTAGATGTGAATACTCCTCCCCTGGCAGGGACCACCAGCACTGCTCTCCAACCCCAAACCTTAGCCTGGCAAACTCCTATTGAACTTTCAGGGCTCACCTGACCCATCACTTCTGGGAAGCTTTCCCCGACCACCTCTACCTTTGGGTTCAGTGTCCCTCTGAAGCATTCTCATAGCATCCTGTATTTCCCCTATCATAGCACTTACCACAGTGGATCAGAATTGCCTCCATATATTTTTGCATGTCTCACTAAACTCGAGGCTCTGTAGGGACACAGCTCTCTTACTAGCTAGATCCTCCAAGTTCAGTAAAGTGCACAAAACAAGAATTCAGTAAATATTAGCTGAATGTTTTAGTGATGTCTGGAGCAACGTTTGTGCAGGATAGCAGAGGCCGAGTCACAGAGCGCCACAAATCCACGCTATGGAGTTTAGATTTAACCTTCCAGGCAATTGTGGGGTGGAGGGCAGAATTCAAAGTTCAGAAGCTGCAGAGTAACATTCAAAGAAGTATTTTAAAGAGAACCCAAAAAGGGGGAGAATGTTTTAATAGTCCATGATGAAAGGCCTGGACTGCAGTGCTGGTAACAGGAGGGGAAGGAAAGGATAAACATAAAGGCATCAACTAAGAAACAACGTGTAAGAAGAGAAGGAAGGACTTGGGGCAAAAGCCAAGATTCAGGGCTGGGGCTGTAACTGAAATTATGACAACACAAGGGCTTTCTTGCATATCAAAAAACCTAAAGAAAATGTAATTTAAAAAGAATTATTTGCAGCATTATTTAAAATATCTGAGACATGGGAATAACCTAACTGCCCACACATAATGGAATGTTCTTCAGCCAGAAAGAAGAAAATTCTGCCATTTGCAACAACACGGATGGAGCTTGTGGGTATTGTGCTAAGTGAAATAAGTCAGAGAGAGAAAGATAAATACCATATGATTTCCTTGTATGTGGAATCTAAAAACAACCGAACTCATCGATACACAGAACAGACTGGTGGTTGCCAGATGCAGGGGGGTTGGAGGAGTGGGCAAAATGAGCGAAGGTAGTCAAAAAATTAAAAAGTCTTGGGGATGCAATGTACAGCATGGTGACTATGGTTAACAATACTGTACTCTATATTTGAAAGTTGCTAAGAGTAGATCTTAAAAGATCTCATCACAAGAAAAAAATTTGTAACTGTGTGGTGATGGATATTAACTAGACTTATTGTGGTGATCATTTCACAATATAGACATATATGGACTCATTATGTTGTACATCTGAAACTGACATAATATGTTAACTATATCTCAATTAAAAATACCCTAAAAATTACAAAATTCATAAGTTATATACTCTGATCTTTAAGAGAAAACACAAAACTAGAGCTGTGTGGCACTGAGAAAGGAAGAAGGAAGGAAGGAGGGAGGGAGAGAAGGAAGGAAGGAAATAAGGAAAGAAGGAAGGAAGGAAAGAAGGAAAGAAAGAAAGAAGGGAGGAGGGGAGGGAGGGAGGGAGGGAAGTGAAGAGAAAAGAAGAGAAGAGAAGAAGGAAAGAAAGACAGAAAAAGTCCTTCAAAGGTCACATTCACATCACTTGATACATGTAAACACCATTTGTTCTCTGAGCCACAAAATCAGGCAATTCCTGCTGCGGGATGGAGTCTGATGTGTAAAAACAGGGCAGAGTGTTCCACACACTATTGGAAAAAGGACCTGGTGTGTTCACAGAAAAATACCACAGTGTGCCACACATATGGGGTGGGGAGCGGTCAGTATGTATGTGATTACAAATAGTGGCACATGAGGACACAGTGAAGGCCAGTGAAGATTTCACTAAAGTGTTGGGGCTGCAGTGAATGAAAACTACCCCACCTGATCAACATGCTTCAGAAACACTACCAAGCAAACCGAACAATCAATTGTCATGTCCATCTGGCTACTCCTTGTATCTGTATCCACAGCTCTAGAGTAGCTCCTGCCCCACAGGGTCCTCATGGTGATCTGTGTTTTGTTTATGAAATCAAACCGGACCAGCATCAAGGGAAGTAAACTCCTTGAGAGAAAGCCGAAGCAGAATGTGAGCTCCAATGGCAATGAGAGCCGAAGGCCAGATCAAAGAACAGATGACCTTTTTTCCAGAAAAATATCAAGAACATTCTCGCAATCCAAGCTTATTCAATAGCTATCCTATTCAGAGCAGAGATCCTTCCAGTCCCTGCCTAAAGGGGTTATGACCTCCTCTATTAGGGTACAAAGTACTTAATAAAGAAATTCCACGTGAATTATCTCTTACCATGACACCTGGAACTTTTACTACTAAAAAGAATTTATCCGCCACAGGTCAGTCTGCACCAAATTAGGGGAATTATTTTTCAGTAAAACCCCTTACTCCCCAAAGTGGGATTAGACTACTTAGGAGGATCGGAGACAGGGCTCTTTCCACTCTTCTCAATGTATCAGACAGGAACTTGGGTGCAGACTTCATCATTTAATAAGAAAAAGAGATAATCATTCTCTTATCAAGAAAATAAGTTCCTCATCCCTTATTTGCCTTCTAATATTCCTGCTTTGCATGCTCCATTTGCACTTGGTGTATCCTGAGGAATTGCTACAGAGCCGGTGACTCCTGGGAGTTATTAAAGTATACCTGTTTTGATTATTAATTCCTTTAACGGTAACAGAAGTCACCTTGAATGTAGAGAGTTAGCCTACTTGACAGAGGGGTCAATGGCTTGGAATAAGTCCTTGTGGTTACATTAAGAGGGAGGCAATTTCTTATATGATGGATTGTTTAAGCTCTTGCAATTGCTATTAAGATTTCCCTCAATTTGGCTGTGTCCTGGGGGCAAAACCTCTTGGCAGCTCAGCATGATATACAGAAACAACTTGTAAACAAATGCTAAAAGTGATCACAGACCAAAAAGAATGACTGGCAAATACAAAGCCAAGAAAACCTTAAATGAGAACAGTCTTACAAATAAGGAGCCCCATCTTTCCTAAGTGAGAGAACTATCTCATCCGGACAGTGGAGGAAAAGATGAAATTGCACATCTTTTTATGGGTTAATTAAGAGCTCTCTGGCATAACTTCACGATTATACCAGCTATGATGCCCTTCTGCCTTTCAACAGAACCCTGTCCTAGTCAGTTATTAGTGGAGGGTCCCCCACTAGGTGGAAGACAGGCTAAGACTGAAAACTGAATAGTGTTTCTTACCCATGCCTTGATGTTTGAAGAATATTAAAAGACTGAGCACTTTGTCTACATGAGCAGAAACAGTCATGAGAATGAAATCTAGGGATTGTCTCCTAAGTAATGAGCTAAGAAGTAGAACTTGGTTATATTTGCAACAACCGAGATCTGAGACACTTTGTCCTGGGTTCACATGAGAAACCAGAAATGTTTTTAAGGAACTGAGAGGAGAGTCATGTGCTCACTGGCACAGTTTGAATGCCAATCAGCTTTGCTGAGCCGAAGGCTAACGTGAGCAGCTTCAGAAATCTCAACCTTGCCCCTCATAAGGCTGAGCAGTCAAGGATGCGGTTAATCCTACATTGTCCTATCCTTCTTCCAGAACATGTTAATACTCTTCGGTGTTAGAAGAGGAAAAGTTAGCATTTCTGCCAGAGTTAAACTCAGATTTTAATATGGAAAACATTAACAAAGTTGGCAATATACATAAAAGCATTCTATCACTTCCCAACATGCTTTGTAAGAAAAATGCCTTCCTTTGCCATGACTTTCTGAAACAAATCAAAAAGTAAGTTTTTTTGAGGTAAAGATCTCATCTTTCCTTAAACTAAATTCTAGGAAGCAGCACCCATGACAGATACTTACTGTATCTAGGACTGCCAACACACAATAAGTGGGAAACAAGGAATTGATTTTTGGATTAAAAATTATTCTCATTTTTCTAGATCAAATGTATACAGACTTCAAGCCTTGAACCACAGAACCTTGCCACAGATCAACCAGATCCTAATATAAACAGGTATACTAATGTAAACTTACAACAATGGGAACCAGGTAATAACAACACTGCCATGCAAGAAATCCAAAATAGACATTTTAAATGACGAGGTAGGAAAATATCTAGTAAAATGGAAAGATGTTCCAGTATACTGCTTAACAAACAGGTTACCAAAAAAGCATCAGAGTACAGTTCTATTTTTGTAAAAATGTGTGTGTGTGTGCATGTACACATATAAGTAAACATTCATTTTGAAAAACACAAAAACCATGACTAAAAGGTGGTAGGATTATGAGTGATTTTATTTTCTTCTTTGCTTATCTGTATTTTGTAAATTTTCTAGAATTAATATGTATTACTTTGGTATGAGAAAAATCAATTTTACATTTTAAAATAAATTTAAAGAAACAAGTTCAGAATAATGAAACAGCCTATGTGTGGCCTGTTCCTCCTTCCTTGCCCTAACTAAAACACCTTCTCTGGAACTCTCCGTAGAAGTCTTCAATGATCCAAAGACATGATTAGATACTTGCTTCTATGCCAATGAAGGTCTAGTAACTATAAGTGAGTGGTAAATTCAAAGATAGGAAAAGCCACCCATTAGAACACTCTTTTCTCTACCTGAGCATAACGTAGGAGCTTCTCAGTGGCCTCAGGGTCTTTATTCCAGATGAGATCTTCACAGAGCTGAAGAAGATCCTTATGGATATCATCATATACGGGGAGGTTTCCAGCGTTCACTATCCCCATGTCCATACCAAACTATGGCAATAAAAAGAAAAATGAGGATTTCCAGTGATACCCTAAACGAGGGGTCAGCAAACATTTCCTGTAAGGGGCCAGATAGAAAATATTGTAGGCCATAGTCTCTGCTGGCCTAAAAGCAGACATGGACAATATACAAGCAAGTGGGTATGGCTGTGTTCCAATAAAACTTTATTCACAGAAACTGGCAGCAGGCCAGAGTTAGTCTGTGGGCCAAAGTTTGCAAACACCTGCCCTAAGTAAAAGCTGATTTCAACAAGGAAAACAGGTTTTCTACTATACCTTGATTGCATGATAAAGGAAAACCCCATGCATTGCTTCTCGAATGGCTTCCATTCCTCGGAAGGAGAAGGACAAATTGGAAAGACCTCCACTTATTTTGGCTCCAGGTAATGTTTCCTGGCAAAAAAAAAAAAAAGGCGAAAAGATCCTCCTATTTTGCTAAAAGCAGCAGTCGTATCTCTTAAACTTTACATATAAGAGTGGAAAGTAAAAAACATATAAAGTCCAAAGTAATTCAGAGCTTCTGGTAGCTAAACACAGACCAAAATTTGCCATATTATGGTGTCACAAAGGGACTGCCTCATAAATAGTTTTTCCTACTAGACTCTATTCTCCTTAAGCAAAAACAAAAAATTCTGCTTTACCTCTGTATGCCTCTGCAGTGACCATGATAAGGCACAATACACACTGAATGCACCATAAAATATTTGCTGGACAAATGACAGAGAAAGAAAGAGACAGAGACAGACAACACTGAGAGAGAGAGAGACAGAGAGAGAGACTGAAAGAGACAGACAGAAGCCTGTCATTCACTGAAAGCACAAGCTACTAGAAGGCTTCTATAACCTAAATGAACAAACTCCCTAGTTCATTATAAAATCAACCAATTATAAAAGGACAGGAGGGAATTTCCACCACACCTTTTGACAATGTCAAGCTGCAGCATGCATGTGGAACAACAGGGACTCATACTTACTGTTCGTTAAAGTACGAACTAGATCAAGCATTTAGGGAGACAGCTTCCACTATCTACTACTATGACCCAACCATTCCACTTCTGGGCATACGCTATAGAGAAAATCAGCCCAAGATACATATACAAGACTGCTCATAGCAGCATTGCTCATCATGTCCAAAAACTGGAAACCAACCAAATTATCTATCAACAATAGAATGGTTAATTGTGGTATAGTTACACGAGAGAATATTATATATTAATAAAAAGGAACAAGTACAGCTGTAACAACACAGAAGAATCTTTAAAATGAAGTCAGGTAAGGAAAGAAGGCATAAGAGTTCTAAGACTCTGCTTAGGGGCCGGCCCCATGGCCGAGTGGTTAGGTTCACATGCTCCACTTCAGTGGCCCAGGGTTTCACTGGTTTGGATCCTGGGCATGGACATGGCACCACTCATCAGGCCACGCTGAGGCGGCATCCCACATAGCACAATCAGAGGCACTCACAACTAGAAAATACAACTATGTATTGGGGGACTTTGGGGAGAAGAAGAAGAAGAAAAAAAAAGAAAAAGAAGATTGGCAACAGATGTTAGTTCAGGCGCCAATCTTTAAAAAAAAAAAGACTGTCTACATTAAGCTCAAAACAGGCAAAATTATACTGTTTATACAGTCGATTCTCATTATTTATGGTAGTTATTATTTTCTGTTAAGTCACCATGAACACTGAATCAGGAATACTGAAAACCACTGCTCCTGGGGGAAATACAGGGTTAGGTTCCTGTTAGCCTCTGGTCACAAAATTTTTATCAACTGATCATTATATTACCTTGTTTTATGTGTGTCTCTGTTTAAAGACACCTTGTCTAATATATATTGTTGATTCATTAACATCAAGCTCACAGCCAACAGCACTATACCTCATGTCTAAACGAAGCTTATGTTAACAAAAGTATTTCCTCCATAAGGCACATCACAGCCTTCTTGTACTTAGGAACACTAGACAGCACTTCAGCACTATGCTTTGGGGCCATTTAAACAGAGAAATCACCAAGAAAAAGCTCAAAAATGTGAAAAACATGGTACTAACTAGACCATGAAAAAGACACGTTTACAGAATGAAAGCTGAAACAAGAAGGCAAAGCATGTACTTGTTGACTTTATCTGAGAACATGTGGGTCAGGCCACTTAAATTTTTCATCATTCTGCACATGGGTATGTCCGTGAATGACTCAAAAGCAGCACGAGCATTGATTTTGGGGTCGCAAATAAATTTTAGCAAGTAGATGAATTCGTAAATACAAAATCCACGGGTAATTCAGATTTACTGTACATATATAACTAATGAAATTATGAAGAAGAGCAAACAAAATATCATAAAACTCAGGATGATGGTTATTTCATAAAATTTAGAATGAGGGTTGTAATCAGAAAGGGAGAGTCATGGGCACACTAGCTATAGTCTATGTCAGGACGCAAGTGAAAGCTATTATATGCTTTATAATTAATTACTTACTAGACTCTATTTTTAATATATTCTCCAGTGTGTGTGTTATACTTCACAGTTTAAAGTAACATATAAAGCAAAAATAATAAAGGCCCCTAAATTTCAGAAAACCAATTTACTATGTAAGAACAAGAATGCCAACATTCCCAGCCAATAAATAGATATATGTTAGCTGAAACTATTCACTGGAGCCATGTGATAAATTTGAGCAATGTTTTGGATAGAAGAGAGAAAATGCCTATACTTACTTTAATGGCTTTTGTTGCATGGATAAAATTAACAGCATACAAATTGTGTTCTTCCATCCCAGTACCAATGGTGAGGATATTAGGGTCAAAGATGATGTCATTTGGATTAAAGCCCAGTTTTTTCACAAGTAGATGGTAGGCCCGGGTGCACACTCTAGTTTTGGTGTCTGTTTCTGTCGCCTGGGGAAGGGAGCAAAAGATGTAATTTGAAATAGAAAAATGAAGTGTTATCTATACAAACAGAAGCACATTTCACTTGCCAAAAGCTCTTAAGTATCAATGCTTGGACTTCATAGAAATCCAAATACCAAGCAGTCTCTAAACACTTATCAAATGATCTCAGAGGAGGAATTGGTCTACAGATCCCTTTGTGGTTTCATCAGCACAACAGCTACACTGCTTCTGTAAAAATCAAATCTTACACACATGTATATGGTATATTAATAAACAGCCTTCTCAAAAACACAGACATGATAAAAATTCAAATACAACTAAAGAACAAATTAAAAAATAAGTGTTTCTCCTTTCTTGGCCTGCCTGCAGTGTCTTAACCTATCACCCAGGCAACACTGCCATAGCTTTCTTGGCTCTTCCAATATTCTGCAGAGATACGCATTATTCCCCATCTCCACCCACCATGACACTAGCCAGTTAACACGCACACTTTAAGTCACTAATATAAATTAAGTTAGCGTTACTCTTCAAAACAGTGACCCTAGAAAGCAAAACCCTGAATCCAGGAAGGCTTCCCATCACCCTGAAACTCAGGTCATACATCTCCAATTTTATTTCCTCTCATCTGCCCCCTTGTCGACTCGACTCTCCCTACACTGCTCCTTTGATGTTCTTGAAACCCAACAAGCTTGTCCTATCTCAGAGCCTTTCTACTCATTGCCGCCACTGCCTAGAACACACTGCGACATGGCTTTTTATGCACATCAGTCAGGCCTCTGCCCAAATATCATTTTTCAGAGAAGGCTTCCTTAATCATCCTCTCTAAATCAGCCCCACTACCACCTCTCCTGCTTCCTCCCTTCTTCATCGCATCTCTTTCCAGAAATTCTATCTATTTGGCAACTTGTTAACTATTTTTTGTTCCTTGTTTTATTATTTATTATTAATTTGTCAACTTGCTGGAATGTCAGTCTTGCTGTATCCCCAGTGCCTAGAGCAATGCCTGTCAGAGCTGTGCTCAACATTATTTGTTGAATGAATGACGTTTGTGCCACTGTCAGAAGGGCGCTGACAAATCAGAAGGAAAAAAGCTGAAGAAAGGGAAATTTTCAAGGGAAAAACACATGGCAAAAGACATTCTGTCTTCACAAAATCACTAAGGGCACAGGCCCAGTTCAGAAATCTTTTGAATGAATTCTCTACTGCGGCAAATGTGCGGACACAGCAGCGGAAGGCAAGCATCAGCCTAGAGCCCAGGCAGAATCAGCAGTCCCGAGGGCAGGAGTGAAGGCTCGGCACAAAGACAGCTGAGACCCCACCCGCAGGGGAAGACCAGAGCAGAGCACTGAGCTGGGCTGTGGGAGATGTGAAGCCAACCTGGAACGCCTCCTGGTTCCCTCCTCCCCTGAAAGAGTGGAGGCTGTGCCTCTGGCAGACTCATACTCAAGACAGAATGTGGATGCCAGGAACCCAGGATTGAGGAGGAGATGGAAGGATTTCAGACACAGAAACGAGACTGAGAGGCAATCTCCACACAGCTAACACTGAGGAGGAGAAAAGGGTCTCAGTTACAATCTAGGAACTGCAGGTGCCACCACCGAAAGCTTCTCAACTTTTAAAGAAGGCAAGGTTGTTTTAAAGGTGACTGTCCAGGAAAGGATGCAAGTTCTGTGGGGACTGAGAGGGAGAAAAGAGAAGAAAATTCTTAATATCTGTATCAATCCCTGGGTAGGGCAAAGGATGGATCTGCTTTTTAGGGCCAGAACCGAATCATCAACTATCAGCTCCATAAGGATGAGGCCCTTGTCAAACTCTTCTTGCAGCACCTAGCACAGTACCTGCCACATTAACAGACACTCAACTCTTGTCTGTGGGATAAACAAACGAATCTGAGAATGAACAGAGTTTCAGTGTACAGGCCTCTGCCAGGATCAGGTCATATCATGTTAGAGTCCCCAAGGTTCTCTTTGTCTTGTTCCTCAGCCAGGGCTGCGAGATAAACCCTTGGCTCCATCATGTCCTGGCCCTTTGACTTCGGCTCATTGTAAAATGGTATGACAGCTACCCCAGGTGGTTGCTATGACGACTAAATGAGATAAACTCCGCTGATTTTTGACCAGAGTACATGAGAATCACCCCCAAGGCTTTAAAATTCCTAAAGCCAGGTCACATCCCAGACCAAATGAGTCAGAAATTCAAGCGGTGGGGCCCAGAGGCGTGCATGTTTTTTAAAAGCACTGGCAGTGACTACCCTCCCCTCTGGAAGTGCTTCTGCTTTAAACTCCTGGTTCAGCATCACAGGTATACAAAGCACACAATATGCCATTCTCATTCTCAGAGTTGACCCTGCTTCCTACTTCACTGAGAAAACAGAAGCAATCATAGACTCCCACCAGCACAAAGACCAGCGCGCCTGTGGGTCTGCACTCTTACACTCTGCCTCTCTCCCACACTGTGAGCATACTGCCTCCCCCTCTCCTTGCACACTGATTATCACCCCCCTCAACTCACGGGGTCGTGGACCTACCAAATGCCCCCTTTCTCTCATGCATCAACTCCTCCCTCTCTCTCTACCAGATCATTCCGATGAGCTTACAAACATGTTGTCACGTCATCTGTTTTCACACACAGACACACACACAGACACAAGGACAAACACACAGACAGCCTTTCTTAACCCCATATCCATCTCTAGTTTCCACCCTATTTCCTGTTCCTCTTTACAGGAAAACTCAAAAAAGTTGTTTACATCTGCTACCTCCAATCCCCCTATTCTCTTTTGAACCCACTCCAATTAAGCTTTTATCTCCTTGGAAACAGAACAGCAAGATCATAAGCTACTCCACTTCTAAATCCAATGGTAAATTCTTGGTCTCACCCTATTTGATCTATCCACAGCTCTTTAAAACAGCTCACTGCACCCTTCTTGAAGCTTGTTCTTCACTCAGTTTCCAAGTGAACCCTCTATTCTGGTTCTTCTCCTACCAAACAGGCTGCTCTTTCCCAAATCCTTCTGATGGCACCTCCTCTTCTTCGCATCCACTAAGCTCTGCAGCTTCAAGACTCATTTGGTCCTAGGACCTCTTCTCTAAGTCTTTCCTTGGGTGAGCTTAGTTGTCTCACTGCTTTAAATACCATCTGTGTACAAATAATTCCCAAGTAAGGGAATCCTATCTTCAAGCTGGACTTTGCCCATGGAACTCAGACTCATCTATGCAACTGCATACTCACCATACCACCATAACCATAGTATGTCCAAACCCAAACTTCTCCTTACCCCATCCCAAACCTGCTTCTCTCACAGTCTTCCCTATCGCAATAGTTCCATCCTTTCAACTGCCCAGGCCAAAACACCCTGAAATTATCCCTCACTCCTCTTTCTTTCTCAACCCCCAACCAATGTGAAGGCAAATGCCACTGGCTCTACCTTAAAATATATATCTAGCAACAGATGACTTTTCACATCCCATTTGCTTCCACCTTGGTCCTAGCCACCATAATCTCTCATCTGGATTATAGCAATAACTTCCAATAGTTCTGCTTTGTCTGTAAAGACCATCCTCTACCAAGAACCAGAGTAGTTTTAAAACATAAGTGGGATCATGTTCACTCCTCTGTCTAAAACCCTTCAGTGGCTTCCTAGCTCACTCAGAGTAAAAGCCCAAGTGGTCTATAAGACCCTATGTGATTTTTACCTGCTACCCTGCCTCCCTTTTCCTTTTTGAGGAAAATTAGCCCTGAGCCAACATCTGCCGCCAATCCTCCTCTTTTGGCTGAGGAAGATTGGCCCTTAGCTAAGATCTGTGCCCATCTTCCTCCACTTTATATGTGGGATGCTGCCACAGCATGGCTTGACAAATGGTTCATAGGTCCAGGCCCAGGATCTGAACCAGCAAACCCGGGGCCACCAAAGCGGAGCGCACAAACTTAACCACTATACCACGGGGTGAGCCCCTTTACCTGCTACATTTGTAACCGCCTCTCCTTCCACTCTCCTCTTCTCCTCTTTGCTCCAGCTGTCTTGGCCTCCTTGCTGGTTTTCAAATGATAAGCATGTATCTATCTCAAGGCTCCGGCTCTGCTCAGAAGACTCTTCCCCCACCTTTTCACATGGCTCACTCCCTCGCCTCCTTCAGGCTTCGCTAAAATGTCACGTTACCCATGAGTCATTCCCAAACCATCTATACAAAATAGCATCCCCCACCCTCATCCTGGTACTTCCTATCCCCTCGATCCTTCTCATTTCCCTCTACTGTATTCAACATCACCCAACATATATATGCTGGAGAAAGCGTGTGTGTATTTTATTTCTTATTCCCTTTGCATCCAAGAATATAAATCACACAAGGACAGGACTGGGTTTTATTCCCTTGTTATCTCCTCAGGCCTGGCACGTGGTAAGTTCTCAAGATACATTTGAGCAGATATTTGCCTCCATTAAATAGTAAGAGGCTGCTCTATGAATTTTAAAGAAACATTAGGATAACAAAAACAGAGCTCCTGGGTAAAGAAATAAGACTCAATGGAGAGGCTAAACATGTAGAAAGGTATATAAGTCTATATGTAGAAATCTTACACGAAGCAGAGTAAAATGCTGGAGTTCGAAAATGAGACGGAAGAGATAAGAAAATTAGGCAATCTTTCCAACACATCCAATATCTGAATAATACACATGCCAAAAAAGAGGATAAAACAATTCAAGGAAACTTCCTATAACTGCGGCCATAAGTTTCCCAGTTGAAAGGGCCTACCGAGTGCCCAAGAAAACGGATGGCTCATCATCACAAGAGTTCAGAACACTGTGGGCACTGAAGGTCCATGAAGCCCCCAGAGGATGGAAAAACAAATATGTCGGAAAAAGAATCAAGGGTTAGAAGAGCACTGGACTTCTCATCAAAATCAGTGGAAATTAGAAGACAATGGATCAATGCTTTAAAACTGAGAAAATAATCTCAAGCTTGCACTCTTATACCCATACAATTGTCAATTAATTGTAAAAGTAGAATAAAGCCATTTTCAAACACATAAGGTTTCAAAAATATTTACTGGCATGTTTTCTTTCACAAGAATCTCCCAGAGAATGCACTCCACCAAATGAGAGTTTAAACCAAGAATGAGGAAATTAAGAGATCTGAAAACCTGAGAGAGAGGCAAGAGGAATCCCCAGGATGATGGTGAGGAGGTCTCACGGTGAACACTCTGCAGTCAGCCTACTGAGCGACCTTTCCAGATCCTGTCAGAAGACTTGGAGAGAGAATTCTTCAAGAAATTAAAATGACAGTCTACTTAATGTGTTTGTATACAGTGGATATTGGAAATTTGCACAAGCAGGAGACAGTCTGAAGGTGAAATACATAAGAAACAAAGCAAACAAAAAGATAAACATTAACTTCGTGGAAAACAGGATGCAGGGAAGGAAAAGGAATCATGGCACATTATATGGCTCAGCTTTGTTGTACGCTTTATATCACTTGATAACAGAAGCACAGAAAATATAACTAAAACTAACTATATTATAGGGAGCATGGGGGGATAAATGTAAAGACGTGTGGAGTAGGGGTAGAGGATGGTGAAAAAGTCAAATCCTTAACCACTACAGTCATGTGTCGTTTAATGACAGGGACGCGTTCTGAGAAATGCGTCGTTAGGTGATTTCATCATTATATGAACATCACAGAGTGCAATTACACAAACCTAGATGGTACAGCCTACTGCACACCTAGGCTCTATGGGACTAATCTCAGGGGACCACTGTGGTATACGTGGTTTGTCATTGACCTAATAACGCATAAGGGCATGTGACTGTATAGAAAGGCAATAAATAATAACTAAAACTGGAATTTGAAGATAAGGAGGTAAATGCTGTAAGAATCAACTAAAAAAAAGTTAAAAGTGGTTGCCTCTGGGGGCTTCTGTTTTTCATAAAAAGTCTTACAGAACTATTTGCCTTTTTACCTGCATATATATCTTTGGTAAAAATAAAAGTTATATCAAAAGGTCCTACCACACTAAACTAGTGGTGGAAAATGACTAGATGCAAATTTTCAGAAGGACAATTTAACAACATTTATCAAAATATTAAAAGTGCAAACCCTTTCACCTTGCAATTCCACTTCTATGAACTGACTCTAAGAAAATTATTCTACAAGGGGAAAATGGCCACATGAATTAAAATATTCATCGGCCACTGTTCATTCTACTAAAAAATTAGAAACAATCACAATTTCAATCAATGATAGACTAAGGAAAACATACATATACTGGAATATAATGCAACCAAAAAGATGGAGTTATAAAGCATATTTACTAAGATGGGAAGCTGCCAACATTCTGTTGAGTGGGGCGAGTGAGTTACAGAACAGCAGATACATCACTTACCCAAAATTTTCAATTTGCTGGAACCTCTTCTGCTCTTTCCCTAAATGGCCACATGGCTTTCTCATTTTATTCAGGTTTTCAAATGTTCCTTCCTCAGATGGGCTTTACGAGATCATCTTTTCTAAAGATAACAGCCAACTCTTCCTTTCCAAAGCCAACAGCCTTTCCCTGGATTTTTTTTTTTTTTTTTTTTTGAGGACGATTAGCCCTGAGCTAACTACTGCCAATCCTCTTTTTGCTGAGGAAGACTGGCCCTGAGCTAACATCCATGCCCATCTTCCTCTACTTTATACGTGGGACACCTACTACAGAATGGCTTTTGCCAAGCGGTGCCATGTCCACACCTGGGATCCGAACCGGCAAACCCCGGGCCACCAAGAAGCGGAGTGTGCGAACTTAACCACTGTGCCATCGGGCCGGCCTCTCCCTGGATTCTTATACACAACCATTTAGCACAGACTCTGATGAATGAATGACAAGGATCACCTAGGCTGGACTCCCAGCAATACTGCTTCTACCTGTGTGACAACAGTGAGTCATACAAGGTCTTTGTGCCTTTGGTTTCCTCACATGGCACACAAGTAGTAAGACTATATGCCCAATATTTATATGTTGGGAGGAAAAACTGATTTAACACGTGCAGTGTGCTTGCTTGGTATAAGTAAAGGCCTAATACATGTTCCTTATCAAAATTATCTCCCTTTTGCACTCTTCTGGATTATTTGAATTTTTCCCATGATGAAAACACATCTTTTGTACAAAACAATAACACTTTTGCTAAAAATAGTTTTATTTTAAAAATAGAAAAGAAAAGGAAAAAGGACATATAATCCCACCATTTGTCAATCAGATAAATAAGAAGTCAGTGAGTCCCCATCTGAAACCATCCCTATGACCCAATTAACAACTACTGAATTTTTTCCTCTGCTTATATAGACACACATATATCCACATAAATCCTTTTTTATAGAAAAAAAAATGGGATCATGTCACTTGCTTTTTTCACTTTTTAATATATTGTAGACATGGTTCCATCACCTCATTCTTTTCAACTGCTGCACAGTATCCTCTGTGGCACGTAGCAAGATTTAAGCATTCTCCTATTAACGGACACTAGAGCGTTCTCAATTTTTTGCTACCACAATGCTACAATGAATGTGAACACATACCTTACATCCTCAACCTGTTAGAAGATTCCCAGGAAGGGCTGAATCAGAAGGCATGGATTTTGTTTTATTGTTTTAAATTAAATATTGACTAGATACACAAGTATTTATAAAAGCCATGTGAGGAATAAAACAACAATACAATAGTCACTGTACACCCATCACCCAGTTGAATGACCATAATGTCTGAAGCTTCCCACATGCCCCTCCCTGATTCCGTGGTAGACAGATTATGAGAGTTGCCATTTATCAATCTTTTATTTTTTTTCTATTTGATAAAAGAAAATCATATCTCATATTGCTTCATTTTTTATTCCTCTAATCATTATAAAATATAATATCTTCTCATAGGTTTATTGGCTATTTGTATTTCTTTTTCTATAAATTGCTTATTCACTTCCTCTGTCCATTCTCCTATTGGGTTGATTGGGCATTTTACCTTCTGATTTAAAGAAACTCTTTGCACATTAGGGCTATTAAGCCACTGCTAATACTCATGTGTAAACAGTATCATGTCTTTTGCAAAACAAAGTTTTACATTTTTTTTTTTGGTGAGGAAGATTGGCCCTGAGCTAACATCTGTTGCCAATCTTCCTCTTTTTGCTTGGGGAAGATTGTCGCTGAGCTAACATCTGTGTCAATCTCCCTCTATTTTCTGTGAGATGCCACCACAGCATGGCTTGATGAGTGGTGTTAGGTCCATGCCCAGCATCCGAACCTGTGAACCCCGGGCCACCAAAGCGGAGTGTACAAACTTAACCACTATGCCACCGGGCTGGCCCCAAAGTTTTACATTTTTATGTAGATAGTGCTATTAATTTTCTTTCTGGGTTCCCATATATTCTTTAGAATTTTATTGCTTGCATTCAGATCTTTAACTGATGTAGACTTTATTTTAGTATATGGTGAAAAATGGGGCTCTAAAACTTAATTTTCTTCCAAATGCATAGCCAGTTGTTACAATAGCATTTATTGAATAATTTCTTTCTCCACTGCTAAGAAGACTTTACTATATATCAAATTTTCATATATATGTAGGGGTGTGTGTGTGTAACATATATATATATATATATATATGGCTGTTTTGGACTCGGTTCTCTCCCACTGCTCTCTCTAGCCTGAGTACCACAATGGAGCTAGGTTAAAGGGAATCACTCACCTGTCCCTCTTCATCAAAAGCCATGACCACAACAGCAGCTCCAAACTTCTTAATCTTTCTGGCCTTCTCCAAGAAGTCATCCTCTCCCTCCTTCAGACTAATGCTATTGACAATGCACTTCCCTTGGCAGCACTTTAACCCAGCTTCAATCACAGCGAAATTAGAAGAGTCAATGCACAAGGGCACCTGAGATCAGAAGGCAAGAAAATCACAGAAAGTCAACAAGTCACCACAAATTTTCTTCCAAGAGCTCCCCAATATTCCCTAATTCTTTTGGGGAAAACAATAAACAAATAATAGCAGTGTGACAGAGAGAGAATTTTAATGCACTTGTTCTTAAAGTCTAAAATACTTAGAATAATTCCAGTCTTACAAAAGACCCCATGCACAGGCCAGGAATTTATAACTCAAAGATCATAGCTAAAACAGCAGAAGGGGATCACTGAGGTCAGTTCACTGGCTTCAGTACCAGTCTACACTTTCAGGTGCCTAAACCCTGAGGCAAACACCTCAAGAAGGACTCAGACACCCCTGATTTGACTCTGGGATTAATGTGTAACCGCACATCCTTGGTGACAGCCCTCTGGCCAAGTTATTCAAATTCAATCTTCCCTTTAGGTAATCAAGTTCCTGACTGGAAAAAAAATGAGTTTTACTATTAGAAGGGAAAAGTAGATGTAATATTCAACAACTGCATATAACTACAACAAAGGGCAAAACTGGAATTCATAGATAAGAACAGGCCCGTTTTTAATGCTCTCCATGTATTCAGGCCTCTGTTCCAGGAAAGGTGAAAGTAAGGGCTTCAAGGAAGCACTAGATTCATGCAAAGAAATGAAACAGGGCAGCTGATCCAGGCCCCATTATTTAATTAATTCACTTAACAAATAATTAAGTGACCACCAGGTTAGGCCCCATGCCAGATCCAGGGGCAAGGGTCAGACAGGCTCCACTGAACTTATAAAGGTAATGACATAAAGTGAGAGCAGCGCTAGCGCACACGAGAAGAATGGACTGCCATGAAGGCAGATTTCAGGGGCATCAGACCCAATCCATCACACAGGGCAAATGGGGAGGGAGGGTTCAGGGAAAGGTTCCCAGGGCAGCCGGCTCTTCCTTAAGCCACATCTCCAAAGAGCGAACAGAACAAGGAATCCATCGATTTCACTCCTTCTTAGCATGCTAATCATGAGAGGTTTGCTGGGAAGAGGGTCAAATGCAATGAGGACACCAGGCCAACGTTCTAAAGCACTTACTGACACTGTGATGTCAGCCCTTCTGGTGAAAGCATGCTGCTCATGCGTTTCTACGCTCTACCCCATTGTTCAAAATTTAGTCTCAAACAAATTTTGGTAGTAGGTCAAAACCAGGAAAGATAAGAAAGAAAAATTATTGTGGCAATCAAAACACTAAGTAACTAATGATATCTTTAAGTTACACGGGGTCCTTTCACAGCTAACAAAGGCACTTTTCTCTTTACGATTTGCAAATCAGACAACGCACGTACAAATAGTCCTACTTTAGAGATGAGCAAGAAAACTAAGGTCTCTAGTTAATCGGCTTGCCTGAAGCTCTAAGTCGAGTCTTGTGGCTCCCAGCACAGCCCTCTTCCCACGACTCAGCTGACAAACAGCTGCTACCCCTCTGATTCTGACTGACTTTGAACAAGTCATTTAGCTTCTCTGCACCTTAAATTCTAAAATATTTACTCTCAGGAGTGATGAGACTTTGTAGTTGAGGAGTTTTAAGACATAAATGAAGGAGGGGTTAGCGTAATTCACCACTTACCACAAGACTTCTAACTGAGCATTTGCTGAAGCCCAATAAAAAACTGCCAGCCCTCAGCCCTCTCTCTTAAAGCACGAGGAGGTTTCTTATTAAAAAAAAAAAAAAGAACTTTAAAAATCACTCCTCATCACAAATTCAACAGTAGAGAAATGAAGTGAGATTTTTAAAGTTTTTAGAACCCATCTAAAATCTTTTAAAAGACTGATACAAAAATTAGCTTTCATCTTTCAAAGAACGAATGTAAAAGCTGACATAATACCTTAATTTAATCTTGTTTTGTAATTTTATCTTACTCTGATAAGCCTAAAAAAGTCTCTTCCTCCTGCAATAAGAAAGAATTAACCGAATTCCCTAGTCTATGGTAGGAATGGAGCTAACGATTTGGCAGGAATGGGTGAGTATATCCTTCACAGACATGAAAAGTGGGTTCTTAGTCTATTCAGACACCAGAGGAAATGCAATCAATTCTTATGACCAATTCCAGAAGCCTTGGAACAGCCAAGCTGAAGTCACATCTCTCTCTGAAGTCTAGTTTACATTGAAAGGCTACCATCAAGCAAGAAAACTGACAATCAGAAACGGTTGGGACTTTGAACATAGGAAAACAGAAAACCAGTGCATGAGTTGACAGATGAATGGGACAACTGACAAAGTTAAATGAGTGACGGAGCAAGACATAAATTCCCTTGAATAAAAATGTTGTACAACCTTGGCAATGTCAGGCTCAGACGCAATGAAGTTGCAAAATCTGGTCATTGCACTTGGACCATCTAGCATGCCATCATCCATGTTGATATCCAACACCTGGGCTCCCATTTCCACCTGCACTTTGGCAATACTCAGTGCTTCCTGAGGAAAGAACGCAAGAGGAGGCAGCATTAGGAGGTGACTCAAGAGAAGGCTAACAAAAGTCATCCTGTACCATCTCCAGCAGTCCTTTCAAATTATTCTAGACTAACGAGCCAGCCTGCCAGACTCTGAGCCTGCTCTTCTCCTATCAACAGCACAGATTAACCTTTCTTAAACATCTCTTCCATCACATTATTTTGCCACTCAGAATCCACCAAGCCTCTGTTTTTCTACCATAAAGAACCCAAACTCCTTAGCCTGGTGTTCAAGGCTTTCCTGTGACCTTGCCCCATCTTCTTACATAACTGGACTTCACACTCCTCCCCGACTGGTACCCTTCACCCAGCCAAGTCTGTTTCCACCTCTGTGTCACAGATCATGTTGCCCCCTCTGCTTGGAATACAATACTGTTCCCCTCTGTCTTGTTTAAGATCCAGCTTAAGTAACTAACTCCTCCAAGAAAAGTCCTTAGAGAAATCATCCAAAACTTATGTAATTCTTTAGTTTGCCAAAACACACAAAGCATTCATTGTTGCCTGTTGACAGGAAGTACATGAAAAGAAATGTGAGTTAAACAAATTGTGGCAGATTTTTATACTGGAAGGCTCTTCAAATCCTTTACTATACTTTTAGACACTGTAACCCTCCACGAACAGAATAGAATATGCAGCATTTCTCACTTATGACCATTTAAGGAATATCTGGCAGGATCAGTGGTCCAGAGAACTCACTTTGGGAAACACTGCTTATTCCACAACGATCTGCTGCCTCTAAACTTCTCTAACGATTATAAGCATTATCACGTGACATGGTTTATTACATCACCATTTCCTCATGATTTCATGAGTATTAGCTTATTCCTCAAAATAGATTTTAAGTGTTTGGAAATCTAGAAAGGTCTTACGTATCTCCCAATCTCCTTTGAACAATGCTGGGCAAAATATTCATATTCAATAATGCTTTCTAACTGATAGAGTAGAGACTATTTTGTTTGAGTCATCACCATACACTTCACAGTGTAATAAAATAAGAAGAGAGAAAATCAACAGTAGAGTCTGATGTTGTCCTAATTTTTTCTTAGCCCAAGAAAACCAAATAGAAATTTCTAGCAATCATTGTCACAGAACAGGCACGAAACTCTTTGCCACAAAGAAAGACAATTCCTAATGACACAAGGTTACACAGAGAAAAGGATCACAAAATTCAGCAAATCGAAAAATGTTTTTCAGTATCAGCAATGTGTTAAATGATGTAAAGAATAAAAACAAGTATAAGTAACAATCCTGTTCTTGAAGGGCTTACATCTAGTTGGGGGCCCAGGACATAGTCATATAAAAAAACTAACTGTGCTACCATATAATGCGTGAGTCAAATGTCACAGCCGTCTATACAGCAGGGAAAGGCAAGGTCTCTGTGGACTGAAATGGAGAAAGCTACGTGAGGGGGAGAGTCTCCAGTTGGCCCCTGCGGGATGGACTGGAGGAAGCAGAGAGAAGCCAGGCCAACCTGAAAAGTGCTAGCGCAGTGACTGGAATATAATAAGACCTTATTAAACGAGAGATTATTACTCCCACCGTTTGCTTCTTCCTAAAAAGCCCTCTGCTCTCAGTACCAAATCTATAAATCTGAGAGGTGAAAGGGACACCACAAATGGGTGTAAGAATCAAAACACACACACAAACGTTGCCAGCTGAAGAACACTGTACAACTATGAAGGGCCATTAGGATTTCAGAAGGGAACAAACGTGAACAAAGGCGCAGAGGCAGAGACAAGCCTCCTGGAATGCTGTGATGAGATCAGGATGGGGAGGCAGTCTGGAGCCTCAGTGCAGAAGGCTGAATGACGGCCTAAGGAGTTTGGATTTTATCCTAGATGCAAAAACAACACACCGTGAAAGCTTCTGAACTCGGGAGGACCGTGACAGAAGCACATGGCAGCAGTGAGCACCAGCAGGAATGAAGGGAAGAGGACTGCCAGGAACTGCCAGGAACCAGGTAAGCAGGCCCTAGTAATGCGCCACAGGGCTGCCTCTGAGGGTTGCCATGGGGTAGTCATCAACAAGTCGATAAATGGTGATAAATGGGCCCTTCCTTTATGACTAAAACTAAGTCTGCTTTGATACTGGTTTCCGGAAGATCTATTTCCTAAAGGTTGCAAAACCTTAAAGTGAAAGAAGTTTGATAATAAAATAAATCATTAAAGCCCGGACCAAATTCCTCCACTTTTTCCCCCTTGAAGAAGATTAGTCCCGAGCTAACATCTATGCCAATCTTCCTCTATTTCCTATGTGGGTCACCACCACAGCATGGCTGATAAGTGGTGTAGGTCTGCCCCCAGAATCAAACCCACAAACCCAGGCCACCAAAGCAGAGCACGCTGAACTAAATCACTAGGCCACAGGGCTGGCCCCAAATTCCTCCATTTTTAACTTCTATCTGCATAAGAAAAAGAAAATCTATCCAGATGTTTAGGGTAAGCTCTATTTGAATTAAATTTTGCTCATCCAGAGTGACTGAGCTTAAAACTACTATGGCTAAACTATTATGTAAATTTTTCAAGGCAGGAAGTCACTCTTTCTTTTGCATTTGCTTGTTTATTTTCCTCTACAGCTACAGAATCAATAATACCACATCAGTCAGTGTTTGATGGGGTCATGAGGAACTGAACAGGAATTTTCTTGGCTTTCCCTCTCCATAGAAGGATTTGTGAGAAGCCAAAATGAAGAGTGTTCTGAAATTTTTTCACTTATTTCACAATTAATAGAAATAGCTGGAACTAGGATCCCTCCCATCTCTTCCCACTTCATACCCCGAATGCAGTACTTTTTGACAAATATTGACAACAGCATCTTCAATTTTTCAAAGCCTCATCCTCCCACCAGCTGAGCCTGCTGCAAACACACGTGACTGTTCTTCTCACACTTCCCAGCGGCTCTGCTAATAACACTATCAAAAGCAGAGCTGTTTTATTTACATACTGTCCAGCCAAAAACATGGCAGATGCCTCAAGGGTCCTATTAAGATGCTCACTTCATAGTTTCCTGCCATGATGAGTTTAGCAAACTTCCTGGATCCTGCCACGTTACAGCGCTCTCCAATGTTAACAAAGTTGGTGTACGGTCCAATCCTGAAGGGCTCTAGACCTTAAAAGAAGCATTTTGAAAAACTTCTGAAAATGCATATGGTGACATTAGACAAAAAGAGAACAAACGTTTTCATGAGAAAGAAAAGAAGTTTCTGCGCCAAAGCCCATCTGACTAGACAGGAGATCCAGTGTGAAAACAGGACCATATCCTTCTCCCCAAGGGATATTTAAACATAAAAAAGGCTGTATGTTGCAGCAACATTTCCAACCAGAACTTTCAAAAGAAGAAATATCTCAGGGTTTTAAATTTCCAATTTCTCTAAAGAGCTGAATCATACCAGCTCTGAGAGAAAAGGAAAAATTATCATCAAATCCCTATTTATTTAACCAAGAGTCTGGGGAAAAGCCATGAAGTTAGAATCGAAAGGATTGCTGTTCACTCGGACATCAACCTGAAGCCAGATGGCACGAGCTTCCTTAACCCCACCAATGGTGTGTTTAGAGCTTTACCACAACTCTTGGATCCAGAGGGCAAGAACCCATAACCAGCAAGGCCAAATGGGGTCTAGAGGGAGGAGCCAGGCTGAGCCCTGGGAGACAGAAGCTACCATGCAGGCCCACCATGCCTGAGCTGACTCTGGGCAAGTCACTCGGGCTTTCTGCACCTCTTCCTTTATTTGCCAAGGGATAAGAACATCTCCCCTGCTACAGCCAATTTAGGAGCAAATACC
The DNA here is from genome assembly GCF_021613505.1 of Equus quagga. Lineage (NCBI taxonomy): Eukaryota > Metazoa > Chordata > Mammalia > Perissodactyla > Equidae > Equus > Equus quagga. The sequence continues at coordinate 110,884,158 of NC_060268.1, read as the reverse complement.
AGCTAATAATGTGGATACATTACACTTATGTAAAAAGCAACATGCAGTGTAAAATATCATGACAGGAAGGCCTGTAACTGTTTTTGCTTTATTCATTATATTTAAAACATTAGGAAAAGGAGTCTTGCTGGATGCTTACAGGTAGGCTCTGAAGACAGCCAGCCTCCGGCTCAAAGCCCTGCCAAGCCATCTCAGTGAACAACCCCGGCCAACTTCACTCAGAGCCTCTGACCTTATAAAACAGAGATAGTGAGAGTACCTGCCTCATCCTGATATTGTAAAAGTGACACTAGATAACAGTGATATGCACAAAATTAGCACCAGCAATCATAGCTGTTGTTAGTAAAAGAAAATGGCTTTTGAGTCCTTTGCCAAAGCATTGGTTGGGTAAGAAACAGATATGAGGGAGAGGAAAATACTGAATGTAAGACGGTAATTATAACACTATTCCTGGCTGTTGGTTCACTGACCGGGAGGACTACTGCTTCCCAGTGTGGGCTTATGATTTCCCTTCCCATTGGTATGATCCTCAGGGCTTTCCCCCTCCATGCTAGGCTGAGGGTGTCCTGATACTTAGTCAGACCCTGGGGGTCTGCAGGGCAGGCAACCCGGGAGGTGAACATTTAAATGCTGGAGAGATCTTGTGTCATCACATGAAAAGCATTTCACACAAAGCGCTTCTGATCTTTTACGAATGTGAAGTATCTGAAATAAAAACTACATTTTTCTAAGTTTGCAATTTATAAAAGAACAACTTAAAAGAGTGTGTTTGATGTCATTCTTTTGAAATCTGATTGAAGGTGATTCTTTTTTCCTTTTTTTTGGTGAGGAAGATTAGCCTTGAGCTAACATCTGTTGCCAATCTTCCTCTTTTTTTGTTTGAGGAAGATTTGCCCTGAGGCAACATCTGTGCCAATCTTCCTCTATTTTGTATGTGGTTCACCACCTCAGCATGGTTGACGAGTAGTGTAGGTTGAACCAGGTTGCTGAAGTGGAATGTGCCGAACTTAACCACTATGCCATGGGGCTGGCCCCAGATTGAAGGTGATTTGTAAAGCAAATTAGAAATAGGACATGAAATTCAAATTGGGAAAAAAGGATTTTTTTTTTTTTACACATAAATTCTTTAAAACAATCACATCTAGGGGGCTGGCCCCATGGCCAAGTGGTTGGGTTCGCGCACTCCATTGCAGGCAGCCCAGTGTTTCGTTAGTTCAAGTCCTGGGCACGGACATGGCACTGCTCATCAAATGATGCTGAGGCAGCGTCCCGCATGCCACAACTGGAGGGACCCACAGCAGAGAATATACAACTGTGTACTGGGGGGCTTTGGGGAGAGAAGGGAAAAAGAATAAAATCTTAAAAAAAAAAAAATCAGATCTAAATGTTTCTCTTCTTGTTTCAATTTTGGCACACGTTGATCATTTTAACTGTTAGCCCTTGGCTGAAGTCAATTACAGCTTTAAGATCTAAGGATGAAATAAACCATCCTACCACACCTCTCTCTGAAAAGGGGAGGCTGCCTCCCTCACAGGACTGTTGAGAACCAAACACAACTCTTGGTAAAACTTTAAATGCAGAGCAAATGTAAGATAGCAACATTAATATTTTAGAAGCAACAAAATTTTCTAAGAAGCGGCCGCCATTACAAAACACTGAGCTGTGGCAGTTTGGAATTTTTAATAACTAGTAGCAAATCTGACAATTAAAACTGTTAGGCTGTGGCTGAGAGAATGTTTTCAAAGCAGTGCACAACGGCCATGGGACCACGTGAGTTCCAATTCTAACCAAGGGCACCACCTGGGCTTTATTCACATTTCCCCAGAAGTTAACACCTTCCCACTCCCACCCCTAGAAAAACAAAAGTTTCTTCACTGGAATTCATTTAAGTGCCAAGAAAAATATGTATTCTTCTTTGTCCTAATAAACAAGTTGCTTGGCACAAACATCACTACCACTCAGAATAAACATACTAAATTAATCCATCTACAAATGGTCTCTGAAATCCAAAAACCATGTCTTTATGACTTACCAGACAGTAACATATGCCCTTCAAAAACAGTGGCAGGTGGAACTCTAGGCTTATATTTTTTCACAGCTTCAGCAATTTCCCTGAGTTAAGAGAAGACACTATATCCATTAATTCACAATAAGATAAATTTAATTAAACTAATTTCAAGCTATGAAATTAAGTCTATTTAACATAATTATGCACATAATTATATACCTAGTTCCAAATGTGCAGCAACAATTACGCCTTTTAGTTTTCTCAGAAATGCAGAAAATGAGTCTATAAAGTTTAACTTTTCTGTATCTGTAGAGTGCACTGACTGTACCAGTTTCTGCACTAAGAGATGTGAACCTAGAGATACGTGATGGTTTGCGCAAATGCAAACAGCCTTTCTCAAACCCATACACGTCCTCTGCTCCATCAAATCCACACATGAAATATGTCCTTGCTTCTTACTCAGTAGTTTAGAAGGGAAAAAGCCTGCATCACTGAGAAGAAGGAGCAAACAGGAGAGGCGGTGCCAGGAGTGGAGGAATAAACCCTTTAGGCCTGTCTCTTCCAAGCATAGGGTTCACACAGCAGGGAAGGAACAGAGTATTAAATCACTAAAACTCCAAAATAATTACTCCTAAAAATTTGCTTTAATTATTCATACCTTTTTAACCTTACCAGATTAAATGAACTGTCTTTCAGCAACCTTGAAAAATTTGGCTACTTCACTAAATTTATCAGGGCGAGTACGAACTGCTCATTCTATTGCCCCCAAAATTAGTGTGCAGGGGTCAAAGTAAAAGCAGCAAATATAGACAGATAGACACACAGACAGACAGACACACACACACGCCTTTTTAAACAATTCCCCTTTTTAAAAAGGAGATAATCTTAAAAACAGAGATCCAAAGATAAACTGTACTCAACTATGGATAGCTTTCAGATCGTATTTAAAAGATGCGTAAAAAATTACACAGACTCTTAACACAGTCTATCGCAGAAGTCAACAAAAGCAGTGAAATATTAGGTAATTCAGTACAGTGAACATATTACACGCACAAAAACAGACACAGAACATTGAGACGACTGGCTCAAAATACGATCATCAGTCACTCTAGGGAAAAAAAAAAACATACAAACAGTCCTAAACCTCTGTTCCATTCCACTGAATTCCAATCCTCTTATAAGTCACAAAACTGCAAGGACTTCAACACACACCTCGCCATGCTCTTGTGTCACACTCCCTTCCTTCATATACTCATTCAACAACGTGGACTAAGCAATGACTGTGTGCCAGGCAAGGTGAATAGACTTCTCTTGACCTCAAGGTGCTTGCTGTCTTATTGTCTATTCCTTCTGTGAGAGAATCTAATGGACGCATGTATTTGCCAACGAGAAATAGGAGCTGGCCCTCCTTGAGCACTGGAGTATTCGTATTTAAGGGTAGGACATTGTGATAGCTGAGATTTGCTTTATAATATTCTAAGCAAAAAAGAAGTTGGAGAATAGACAAAGTAAGAACAGCAAAATGCCGAAAATTATGGAAGCCGTGTGATAGGCACATGAGGGTTCATTTTACTATTTTTCTACTTTTATTTTTAGAGTTTTTCACAATATAAAGGCATCTTAGTTTGCTAGGGCTGCCATGATATACCACAGACTGGGCAGCTTAAACAGCAGCAATTTATTTCTCAAAGTTCTGGAGGCTGGAAGTCTGACATCAGGGTGCTGGCAGGGCTGGTTTCCTCTAAGGTCTGTCTCTCGGGCCTGCAGACGGCCATCTTCTCCCTGTGTCCTCACACGTCCCTTCCTCTGTGTGTGACTGTGTCCTATTCTCCTCTTGTAAGAGCACCAGTCAGACTGGATCAGGGTCCACTCACATGGCCTCATTTTACCTTAATCACCTCTGTAAAGGTCCTGTCACCAAATATAGTCACAGTCAGAGGAACAGGGTGTTAGGACTTCAACGTCTGAACTGGGGGAAGGAGAACACAATTCATCCCATAACAAAAGGTAAAACATTTAGCAGCGATTAGTACCTGATATGATCTGGTGTCGTACCACAGCATCCACCAACTATATTGACCAAGCCATCCGCAGCAAAGTCCTGCATTTAGACAAAGACAAAGTTTCAGAGAGTTCATCTGAATTCTAAACTGACCACTACCAATTCAGCAGAAAAAAAGATCTACATTTCCTGAATAACTAATTTTAAAATAAAAAGAGAGCTAAACATACTTAACTCTAGGTATAAAGCTTTCACATGCCCTAGATGTAAGGTTGAAAGCAGAGAACAGTTCAAATACTATGAAATCCTTTACACCATTTAAAATGCAATGAGATACTTATTTGCCTATCTGATCATAATAAAGATTTTTTTACCCAGATGCTGAGCTAAATTAACACAAGCTGGATAGTGCATTTTCAAATAATACACGAAGTGAGTACCAGTTTTTAAATTTAAATTAATTAAAATTCTGAAAGAATTAAAAATTCAGTTCTTCAGTCACAATAGCCACATTTCAAGTGCTCCAACAAGCACATGTGGTAGTGGCTACATGTTGGACAGTGTGGGTCTAGAGTTTAACCATAGACTAGTTAGTGCAAGACAATAACTGAGAGAGGAAGTCAAGGAACTAAGAAGTCAGTATTAGAAAGATCACCTGCTAGATAAGGTAGTGAAATCGTAAGAACTAAGTCAGAAATCATCTAGGAGAGAAAGTCAGTGAGCCAGAAGCTAAAAATTCAAGGAACGAGGAAAGGAGATCCAGGGGTTAGTAATAAGGAGGGGTAGTGGGTAGTATGGTCTCATGGGATTCGAAGATGGGAGGTTTATGGGAGAGGAGGCGTATGGCGACAATGGAGAGCAAGGAGGACATCTAGTCTGCCCAGCAGTTTGGGGTGTGGGGGGAACCACCGCTTGGGAGGACTGCAGAGAACAGCCGTATTCAATCAGTTTTGGCTGGATCTCAGTGGGAATTCTCCAACAGCCACGAGTGCCAACTGGGAAGAAGGATGCTGACAGCTAGCCTCTCCCTCTGCTTCCACCATCTCAATTCAGAGGAGCTAAGCTTTTATTTGTTATATATACACTGGGATCTCTTTAGGAGAAAATTCTGCTTCTAAATATTCTAAATCTAAAATTCCATTTCTCTAACTCTTAAAAACCAAGTGAAAGAGGATTCTTGACCTTCAGGTGCATGGCCATCACGTGCGGAGTTTCATCATAGTCACCAAAGGTATTGGGAAGACCTAAAAAAGTAATATTTCAACCATTACTGGAAACTACCTTAACAAATAGACACAATATTTGTAAAGGCTTTAGGTTTCAAAGTTAGAAACTTTTGTATTTATAATTAAATGGTGATTACTTGCAAAAACTGAATAATACATATACATATATTTTGTGAGGAAGATTGGCCCTGAGCTAACATCTATGCCAATCTTCCTCTATTTTACGTGGGATGCCTCCACAGCATGGCTTGCAAGCAGTGCTAGGTCCATACCTGGGATCCGAACCAGCGAACCCCGGGCCACCAAAGCAGAGTATGCAAACTCAACCACTACGCCACCAGGCCAGCCCCCCAATAATAATTCTTAATATTAAACATAGTAAATACAGAGATATCACACCAAAAAAAAAAAAAAAAAGAGTCACAGAGAAAAATGAACGTACTAACTCTTTTCCATTTGAAAGAAAAGAGTCACTACTATATGGGACAGAATTCCCCCAGCCCGACTCCCTTCCCATAAGGAAAATTCATTCTTGTTACCTAGCTGCTTGGAGGGGAGGGTGGGGTTAGGGGAGTACTACATATCCTGTGAACTACTGAGCACCTGACAAGCAATTAAAAACAAGTAAAACACAACTAGTCTCCTTTCAAATAAATTTTTCTAAGTAAGACTTTAGCATCTAATTATCCAATTTCCTATTTTACTTCTTATCCCCTTCCAGTTATCTCACTCCTAGTGGGAAATAAAATTTATTGTGCGATAAAATATATATATTTGGAGAAAAAAGGCTGGAAAATATTTAGTCCTAAGTAGCTAAGCAGTGCTCAAAAACATTCACCAGGAAATCTGGTTAACCCAAACTAGATGACCAATATTTAATTGGATGGTCTGAGAATTGTCTGTAAACATCTTAGGAATTTTTATACACAGTAAACCAGAAGTCCTAACTTTTAGAAAGGAAAAAGGCAACACCACACAAGGTTCTTCATCTGCTCCTTTGTTAATATAGTGGAATGCAGAAGAAGGTTCCCTCTCCTCTTCTTTGTACTTGTATCTCTTTGGCCATGTCCACATGGCGAGCACCATCACCAAAGGCCAGGCTCTGGTCAGTTATGTGACTAGGCTTCACTCCCCAAAGTTTTGTCCAATTCTGAAGCTTTCAGGCTGAGCCAAACTGTTTCTTCAAGTCTAGAGGGGAAACAGTGATCTAGACCCAAATACTCTTCATTTAGAAAATTCCTATTGAATGTCAACTATATACCAAGACCTACAAAACAAACCCTTTTAATCAAGATCTGTTACTCTATCTACCCATGTCCTGTGTATTTGGATTTCCCCGTGTGCAACTCCCTTAAAACACATACCTGCATTGGGATAACATAGGACATAGGCTGTTGTACATTTCCCAATTGTTTCAATGAAAGGTCTCATTTCAGCTGCACCCAGAGCACAATTTAGTCCAATGCTGGAAAAACAAAAAGGATGTATTAGAAGCATCATCTTTTATTCATAATAGTTATGAAGATAAAAAGTTATGATGAAGAAATAGATCTAAAACCAAGCAGATAACAAATCTACGATTCAAAGCATCTTTATTCAGCTACAGTCAAAGCCACATCACTGAAGTCCCCTATAGCACTGAGTATTTCTGCCCATGCCTCCAACCTCAGATGATCTTACAGCTAAAGGACCCTGCCTATGGATGTGACTCCTTACATAAGTTCACAGTTTGGATAAATGGTATACTGTGAAACAGAAATGCCTCCAAACTACCACTGCTAATAAACATCTGACTTGAAAACAAAACTTAAGAGAAAGAAAAAGGAAAATCTTGGAGGTAGAAGGAACATTAATGGTATGGAAACCACTTTGGGAGTCTAGAAGATCAAGACTTAGTCCTGCAAAGAAAACAGTTCAGAGATTACCAGGGGAAGGGGGGTAGGGGGTGGGCACAGGGGGTGAAGGGGAGCACTTATGTGGTGACAGTCAAGAAATAATGTACAACCGAAATCTCACATTGACATAAACTATTATGAACGCAATAAAAAAGAAAAAAAAAAAAAAAAAAAGACTTAGTCCTGGCTCCATAAATGATTTGAAAGATGCCCTTAGACTTAGAATTTGTCCTCGTATAAATTAAGCTAGCTTCTTCATAAATTAAGCAGTAAGACCAAGGGGCTCTCTGTTTTACAAATGAAACTTGCTGTGGACTCAAATAAAACAGATCAAAGCAGAGCTGCTCTAAGTGAAGTTACAGTGGAAAGCCTGAAACCCTTCCAATACTGCTCTCAGTGGGGGCCCCTGAGGCCTTCAGGAATCAGGGATTAACCACAAAGCTACTGGACTATGTGATCTTTCACTTTTTCATATTCCACTTTTTTTCTTTTACTATGATTCCTAAGTGCAATGCAGTATACTAGATTAGATCTTAAAAGAGAAAAAGGATGTGGAAAAACGTGAAATCTGAGTATTGTCTGGAGTTTAGTTAACAGCAATATACTCTTAGTTTTGACAAAAGCACTACAGTTAAGTAAGATGTTAACATTAATGACTAGATGAAGAGTACATGGGAATTCTCTGTAGTATCTTTGCAACTCCTCTGTAAATCTGAAATTATTTCAAAATAAAAAGCTTATTTAACAAACACATACCCAACACTCATTCATGATAAAAACTCTCAGCAAACTAGAAATAGAGGGGAATTTCCTCAACTTGATAAAGAACATCCACAAAAAATCTATAGCTAAATCATATTTAACTATGTAAAACTAGATGCTTTCCCCCTAAGATGGGGAACAAAGCAAGGAAGTCCTCTTTCATCTCTTACTCAACATCATACTGGAAGTCCTGGCTAATACAGCAAGAGAAGAAGGAAAATAAAAGGCTGACAGATTGAAAAGGAAGAAATAAAACTGCCCTTGTTCACAGATAGTAAGATTGTATATATAGAAAATCCCAAAGACTCAACTGAAAAACTCTTGGAATCAAATAAGCAATTATACCAAGCTTGCAAAATACAAGGTTAACATACAAAAGTCAACTATCTACCCATGTATCAGCAATGAGCAACTGAAGTTTGAAATTAAAAACACATCATTGGGGCTTGCCCAGTGGCACAGCAGTTAAGTTTGTGCACTCTGCTTCGGCTGCCCAAGGTTCACAGGTTCGGATCCCAGGCGCGGACCTATGCACCACTTATCAAGCCATGCTGTGGCAGGCATCCCACAAATAAAATAGAAGAAAATGGGCACGGATGTTAGTTCAGAGCCAATCTTCCTCAGCAAAGAGAGAAGTGGTGGCAGATGTGAGCTAAGGGCTAATCTTCCTCAGGGGGGAAAACAACACATCTTTTACATTAGTGCCAAAACAAATGAAATATTTGGGTATAACTCTAACAAAATACATACAAGAGCTATGTAAGGAAAACTACAAAACTCAGATGAAAGAAATCAAAGCAGACCTAAATAACTGGAGAGATATTCCTTACTCATGAATAGGAAGACTCAATATTGTTAAGATGTCAATTCTTCCCAATTTTATACATATTCACACAATCCCAATTAAAACTCCAGCAAGTTACTTTGTGGTTATTGACAAACTGATGCTGAAGTTTATATGGAAAGGCAAATTATCCAACTTTAAGACTCACTAAAAAGCTAAAGTAATCAATAGTATTGATGAAAGAAGAGACAAAGAGATCAACTGAACAGAATAGAGAGTTTAGAAATAGAACCACAAAAATATAGTCAACTGATCTTTGACAAAGAAACAAAGGCAATCCAATGGAGAAAGGATTTTCTTTTCAACAAATGGCATTAGAACAACTGGATGTCCCTATTAGAAAAAATTAATCTAGACACAGATCTTACACCTTTTATAAAAATTAACTCAAAATGGATCATAGACCTAAATGTAAATTGCAAAACTATTAAAGATATAAATACATATAAATATATAAATAACACAGGAGAAAACCTAGGTGACATGGGTTTGGCAATGAGTTTTTAGATACAACATCAAAAGTAAGATCTATGAAAGAAGAAATTGATAAGCTGGACTTTACTAAAATTAAAAACTTCTACTCAATGAAAGACACTGTTAAGAGCATGAGAAGACAATCCACAGACTGGGAGAAAACATTTCCAAAACATCTATCTGATGAAGGACTGGTATCTAAAATATAGATTCTTAAAACTCAACAATAAGGGCCTGCCCGGTGGCACAGTGGTTAAATTCGCACGTTCCGCTTCGGCAGCCCAGGGTTTGCCGGTTGGGATCCTGGGTGCAGACATGGCACTGCTTGGCAAAAGCCACACTGTGGTAGGCATCCCACATATAAAGTAGAGGAAGATGGGCATGGATGTTAGCTCAGGGCTGATCTTCCTCAAAAAAAAAAAAAAAAAAAACTCAACAATAAGAAATAATCCAACCAAAAAAATGAGCAAAAGATCTGAAGAGATATTCAACAAAGAAGATACACAGATGGTGAGTAAGTATATGAAAAGATGCTCCACATGGTATGTCATTAGAGAATTGACAATTAAAACAATGAGATACCATTTTCCACCTATTAGAACAGCCAAATCCAAAACACTGACAGCCCCAACGCTGGTGAGGATATGGAGCAACAGGAACTCTCAGTTGGTGCTGTTAGGAAACCAAAACGGCACAGCCACTTTGGAAGACAGTTCGGAAGTTTCTTAGAGAGCTAAACATAGTCTTACCATGCAATCCATCAACGACACTTCTAAGTACTTCCCCAATGAGTTGAAAGCTTATGTCCACACAAAAAGCCACATATGAATGTTTATAACCTTATTCATAATTGTCAAAACTTGGAAGCAACCAAGATGTCTTTCAATAGGAGAATGGATAAACAAACTGTGGTACATTCAGACAAGGGGATATTATTCAGTGATAAAAAGAAATGAGCTATCAAGATGTGAAAAGACACGGATAAGCCTTAAGTGCAAGTGAAAGAAGCAAATCTGAAAAGGCTGCATACTCTATGATTCCAACTATATGACATTCTAGAAAAGGTAAAACTATAAGAGAGTGAAAAGATCAGTTGCCAGCAGGCAGAGAAAAAGAATGAACAGGTGGGACACAGGGATTTACAGGGCAGTGAGACTATTCTGTATAATATTGTAATGGTGGATACACGGCATTATGCATTTGTCCAACCCAGAGCATGTACACCACGAAGAGTGAACCTTTTGGTGGGCTTTGGGTGATTGTGTGTCACTGCAGATTCATCATTAATTGTAAAAAATGTACCGCTCTGGTGAGAGAGATTGATAATGCGGGAAATTGGTGAGGGGTAGGCAGGGGTACATGGGAACTCTCTGTACTTTGCACTCAATTTTCCTGTGAACCTAAAACTGCTCTAAAAATAAGTCTATTAAAAAAAACCCACGGAGAATGTTCACTCAACACAAAGAGTAAACCCTCATATTAACATTGGTTCATATTGTAACAAATGTACCACACCAACGTACGATGTTAGTAATAGAAGAAACTGGGAGGTCGGGAATATTTGTGAACTCTGTACTTTACGCTCAATTTTTCTGTGAACCTGAAACTGATATAAAACAAACATAATTCTGTGACCTCTGGTGCCTGACGGAGCCAGAGCTCAGTTAAGATTGCTAGGTCCTATGCATGGCTAACTTACAACCCTTGAATAGACCCATTTAGTTTCACCATTTACCAGCCCCACTTGGAACAATCTCTTAATCTACCTTTTTTTTTTTAACTTCTGCTACTGTCATTGAGACTCAACACCAGGTAATAAACTGAAATTTTTTAACATCATCACATTATCATTAGGAAGGATCCTAGAGCATTTCTAACTTTAGTTCCAATCCTAACTCATCTCTTCAATAGCTAGGTGACTTCAGTTCCTCATTTGCTGAAGAAGATAATTCCCAGTCAGCTCTCAGGTTATGGTAAATTTCAAATGAAATATGATATATAAAATGTTTCATGAACTATACAGTTCTTATATTGCTATTTGCTCATTCTGATACATCCATCCTGCCTTTGCTTAGCAAATTCTGACACGTTTTAAAACTAGCTCAAACGTCACCTTCTCTACAAAGCTGTCCTTGAATCTCACAAGGACACCATCACTCCATCCTACGTACTACCAGATTTTTGTTCATACTTCTGTATAACACTTTATATTTTAACTTATTGTATATTTCTCCTAGCACAGACCATTTCATATATGCCTGTATTCCAGGGCACAGAGTAGGATTTCAATAAATGCTTAATGAATTAATAATAATAATATAAAGGTTCTGTCCCATTGTTCTTTGTTAACACAGGTACAGTTTGTGACAAACACAAATCAGCAAGCAACAGTTTCTTACATATTCACTTTTTACATACTGTTTGTTTATACAAATAATTTTTAATTATCTTTTTTTTTAAGCAGACTCCTCTATGCTGAGATCAATCCTCAGTACTATACTAGGAAGAAAACTAGGTAGGCACTACTCAGAGTTCTAAACCTAGAACAATATAAATCAGATCTGATAAAACGCTCCAATTCCTGGGCTGCCTTCTATCTGTCCCTTCAGCCCATAAGATTCATAACAAAATGGAGACCAAATATAGTCTCTCTGTGAATGGGCTATAGCTGAATGCTGAAGACTTAGAAAGGATCATAGGAAAACAATTAAAAAAAATTAATCACTGAGCAGATCAAAAATCAGAATTAACTGCACGTTTGCTTAAGGAACAGAAAAATAAACTTCTGAACCTCAATAAAATCTCATCGTTGGGTTGCTGCAGGTGAGGCAGGGGTGGCGAGCACGTCCTCTCAGGGCACCCTTTGAGAACTCTCACAAACTAAAGACGAGAGGACACTTGGGGCAATGTAGAGTTTTATCTAATATCTAGGGCTTCCAACCAGAAAACAAATGAAGACTTAGTAAAAGGAGGTGGGGAAGAGAGAAAGAAAAGGAAAGAAGGAATGCTCGACATGCTTGAGGAAAGACAAAAAAATCTAAAAACAAACTGGATAAAGTTTGTCTTCAGAGACCCCTATACTTTCCTATCTGTAGATTTTCTGTTATATGTATACCGCCTCCCTACTTTGTGCCAAGGACTCTGTTAAGCACTAGAGCAATACAGATGATTAAGAGATTGCTCTGGAAAAACTCACAAGCTGTTAAGGAGCCAATCACAACCCAGTTCAATACAGTTATTTTCTTAATTATCAGGCCCAATCAACAGCATCACAATGCACTCTAAATTAAGAACAGCTTTTAAGAAATCACACTACCACATTAATCCCACTGTCAGATACACTCTGAAACTGGAAATATTAAAATTTGGGAAAAAATCATTAATTGATAAAATGTGGTAAAACACAATGATTAAGAGCATGCTTCTATCCCTACACCCACTATTGACTTGATCTTAGGCAACTAACTCTGAGGCTAAGCTCCCTTCTCATTAAAATTGAGGACAGGAACAGCAGTATCTACCTCAAGACATTGTTGCCAGAATTAAAAGAAATAACTCACATTAATCTCTTAGAGCCAAGCCTGGCATACAGCCAACTCTCAATGAATGTCTATTACTATTATTTTTATTTTTATGGCAAAGGCTATAACAAAAGTCAGCAGAGTGCTCTGAGAAGAACATCAACCTCGACTGGTGAGAGAGGGAAGGTTCCCTGGAGAGGACTCTAGGAGCCGGGGGGTTGGGGGAGAGCGTGTCTGTGTGTTTGTGTGTGCGCACATACGCGCACACACCTGTGAGGATTAGGTGGTAGGCACAGCTTCCAGGCAGAAGAAATAGTACGTTTACGGAGAAGCACAGGAGAAAAACAGTATATACTCCTGCAGCTTCCATTTCATTCACGGTATGCAATTTAAAGCATTTTGATAAGAAAAATAGGGAGATATTTTTAAATAGAAGGCAAAAGCTACATGAAAGATAAAAATCTGAGCTTTAGAATTCCCATCTTAGTCCAAACTAGACTGCTTCTGGTTGCTCCATAAGTGGGGAGTGAAAAAACTTTGCAAAGCATTGTCCTAAAAATGGGAGTGCTAATAACAGTTTTAAAGCATCATTACTGAACCATGCACGGTCTTAAACTGTAAGGGGGACACTTACAGACAAAAAGGCAAATATCTGGCTGGCCCCAAAGGAATGAGAACTCTCCTAGTCACTCAAATTCATGCATTTAGGCAGTGAGTGGTCTTCTGACGCCCTTAGGGAAAAGTCTGAATGTACTTCGAGGAAAGCCAACACCCCACGCAACTGGAGTGGTGGAAATATGCAGAAGCAAACTCTTCCAGGTCACATTCTTGTAGCCATCAGAAAAGATCCCCCCAAAAGTTATGGAGTCAAGGAAACAAGGATCACTCACCAGAGTGGGTCTGCATGGGACACACTGATGACAAATGCCTCTCCTGTCTGTCCAGAAAGAGTCCGCCCGCTTTTATCAACAATAGTCCCTGAAATCTGAATTAACAAGTCAACTCAGTCAATAATATAGATTCAGATTAAGAACACAGTCACAAAGACCAAATACAATGAGCAAGCTGACTTTCTTTGCTCTTTTACAAGGAAGAGAACTGTGGAACTCAAAGGCAGCACTTTTTATAATGGTCAGAATAGACAAATGCAAAGTGACCGGGGGAAGAGTTGGTGAGCCACAGAAACAAAGAAAAGAGAAAGTCATTGAGGCAAAAGCAATGACAGAAAAGCTCTAGAACTCACACAGCCAGTCCCACTGGAGAAGCTTTCCCACCGATTCCTCAGGTATCCTGGCCTCCTGCTGTTAAACATCTGAGTCTTCTAATACCCCTTGTTTTGACTACCTTACTCTCACCAAGGAATCTTAGGACTCTCCTGTGGGTCTCCCTATTGAGTTAATAAATGGAGTCTAGTGTCTTCAGTGTTGGGTACTCCACAGTCAGCAGGCAAGGCCATCCCTCCTTGGGCCTAAGGAGAGTGAGCCTTTGGCTTCAGGGGACCAATTCAGCCAGGCTTCTTTGGAATAGTCTGCCTTCCACCAACCACCTCTAGATTCACTTTCTTTGTATTTCCAGAGACAGGAGTGCCATTAGTCTAAAGGTGGTGGTAGGAGGGAGGTGAAGAGAGGAAGTTAAAGTAGGTGGTTCCTAAACGAGACTATCAATAGTTCTACTAAGCAAGGAAAACAAAAACCCTACCCTCAAAATGACAATAGAAAACAAAGTTCATCATGCAAACATTTTAGAACTTACAAAGATAGGCCGAGGAGCATACTTCTCTTCAAAAAGTTTTTGGATTGCAAACAAGGCTGCCTGTAGGGAAAAAAAGAAGAATACTTTTGTTTCTGAGAGTCTGTGTCCAAGGTCAGTCTAACTGGCTGATCAGAATGTTCCCTTTTGCAAGACCTCTTCAGATAAGATACACATAGTGTTCTCTGGGGAAAAGAAACGTCCTCCCTATAACGCACAACCCAGCTCCCCTTTCTCAAGTATAACACTGTACATATGAAAACAGAAAAATGCTGACTCAAAGTTCACCTACGAACTAACATTTCCTCAGAGGAGCAGCTGAAGAGCTCCTCTTTCTTCTTTCTCTCACTCAAGATAAATAAGAATGCCTCTGCCTTCCACATCCTCATATACACATGGTAGGTATATGAACCAACAGTGTGTGTCGCTGCAAAAGAGTGTGAGCCTAGAATGGGCTGCAAAGGTATAAATCCCATGTGACTCTGTACTGTCCATGTTTTATTAAGTTCCAAGCAACATATCTTGTCTTTCTTTTTATCATGATATTTCTTGGTTCTAAGATGTGCATATTTTCATACATAATTAATTTTCTGAAATCAGAATGCAACCTTTAATTAACGTGTATCTTCACTGTGATGGTGAGGGATTTTTCCCATGGAAAGTTATTAAATCAACAATATCAGAATTTCTTCTGATGTTGGCCCTAAAGATCTTATGGAAAATAAACGTCAGAATAGCCAGGAAGGTTCTGGAAAGGCTGCATGGATAATGAAAAGCTAACCAGTAACTCAGACATTTTAATTATAATCCTATGATAAATAACAGGACAGTAGTGTGACATCAGCAGAGAGATGACTGGAATAGATCAGATCTGGATGCACTCTTGAATTTAGGATGATATGACATTCCACATGATTCCTGTCATTGGGAAATAACAGAATGTTTAACAGATGGCATTAAGAAAACTAGGTAACCTTAGAGAAAAACAGCAGTTAGGTCTCTACCCAGATCCCTACCCTATTCCTCACACCAAACTAATTCCAGATGCATCATGAGGGAAACCAGTCTAACTATACTCAAAAGAATGTTATGTTACACATACTAAGCTTAAAAACTGAACTAACAAAAGCCATCCTTAATGCTTCACTCCCTGCTGTAATAGCTCCCTTATTTCTAATCTAAACAATACTGTGACTCTTCTCAGATGTATATCTGGATCTCATTTCAGACATATTCCTTATACGTTTGTTACTGCTCTTAGGTTCAAAATGTATACCTGAGTTGTATTTCAAATTATAACTTGTTTACTGAAGATTCACAAAGCAATTTCTGGTGAAGTATATAAAAGAGAACCATAAAAGTGATGTATTAAGAATGAGATGGGATAGTCATCCAGGTTCTGGCTGGTAGCCACTGCCCTCACACTTTGTGCATGCAAGTATTTCAGTGAATAAAAAAAAAAAAAGGTTCCAAAAATTCTGACTTTGTAGTCTTATTTCCACAACATTTAAACAATTAAAGCTTTGATGAAACTGTCAAGTACTAGGGGATAAAGGAGACTATTTTTTCTCATTATCTTGGAGTGGGGAGTGCCCTTGTAAATATAACTCCCTTCCTCCCAGAAAAATAGAATCTGTAAATTCAACCGTACAAAATTTAAATTCTCATGCACCATTAAAAAATGAAAACAAATAAACAAAAAAATTGCAACAACAGCACCATCACCACCACATATAAAGTCAAAAGTCAAAATAACAAACTGGAGGACAATATTTACTACACATCCCTGACAAGGGCCTGGTTTCCTCAGTAAAAGATTTAATAAAAAAGACCAAAAATCCAATAGGAAAAAAGGCACAAGACACAATTCACAGAAGAGGAAATATAAATGGTTGTAGAACTAAAAGAAGACGCCCAATTTCATTTCTAGTCACAAAAATATAAATTAAAACCACAGAGAGGTAGCATTTTTAACCTATCAGATTGGAAAAGATCAAAAAGTTTAATAACACATGGTGTTAGAGAGGGTGGGGTGAAACCAGCAGTACTGTGCACTGCTTGCTGAGTGGATATAAATGAGTGCAATCTCAAAGGAGAGCAATTTGACACTAAAGATCAAAATTAACAATGCACATACCCTTTGACCTAGCAATTTCACCTGAAAAATTTATCCTTAGATACAGTGTGCAAAAACATACGTATAAAGGATATTTACTTTCCACTCCATACACTTCTGTACCTTGGTACGTATGTAAGGAACATAAACACACACACACATAGGCTCATGCACGCTTATATCTGCACAGAACGCCTCTCAGGAGCCCCACTGGTAACAGCAGTTGGGAAGGGAGGTGGATACCCAGAGATTGGAGATGGAAGGGTACTTACTTTTCACTCCATACATTTATGTATCTTTTAAATTTAGAATCACGCATGTATTTACTACTTATGCATATATGCACACACAGTAGCTATATATGAAAATATTTACTTTTATAATTTAAAAAAAGCCATTTTTTAAAAGTTAAAAAAATAACCTTTTGAAGTTTTTCCTCATTCTATGGACCTCAGTTAAAAATATTCAAGAATAAAATAGAGGAATTTTATTTAACTTTGATAATGGCCATCATTGTCTTCTCACAATATTAGGGCATTCACCACAGCCCCCACCCCAGCCCTGTCCCTTTTTTTCCCCCTTAACTCACCTTGGCATTGGCAGTATCAAAAATAGTTTCAACGAGTAAGATATCGAC
Organism: Equus quagga; assembly: GCF_021613505.1. Taxonomy (NCBI): domain Eukaryota; kingdom Metazoa; phylum Chordata; class Mammalia; order Perissodactyla; family Equidae; genus Equus; species Equus quagga. Next base: position 110,866,924 of record NC_060268.1, on the reverse strand, counting down.
CCCACCATCTAGAAGCCCTTCGGCCTGCTCTTTGTATGCTTCAACAAGTTCATCAAACGCTGCAAAAAATAAATCACACCCAGGACATCAGTCATCGATACCCTCCAATTGGCCAGGACATGCTGAGCTCAGGCCTGGCAGCTGTGGACTGATAGTGCTGGTCTATAAGGCATAATGTAAGGACACCACCACCTTTCCTAAGACATCGAATAAAGACACACGGCAGTGACGGGAGTTAACCCAGCAAACCGAACACAGCTGCTCCTAAACGCTTGCCACGCAGCCTCCACTTCCATGGCTGAGCTGAGAATGAGTGAGTGAGGAGGGAGGCGATGACATCTTGGGCGCTGTGGCTTACTTTCAACATCTGTAAAATAGATCATTCTTTCCAAGGATGGTTTTAATCAATCAATCAAGGGATGAGTGTGAGGAACAATTACAGAAACGTGTCACACTGATTTGGATACAGGACAGGCTGAGTCACGTTCTCTGACACTCTCTGTGGTAAAAGGCCTGTGGATTTTGCTCTTGCCCTCTGATACCAACTCTGTCAGCGAGGAAACCTGCCTGATGGGCAAATCCAATCTCAAACAAGCGTTCAATCACTCCTAGGCAAAATTTTTGTTAGAAATGTCTTGAATTGTCTATTTCCATCTGAGAGGTCATTCCTCTCCCCACTATACCTCCTTATGAAAACAGAAAAAAATGCTCAGATGTTCACTAAAGAAGCCTAAACAGCACATTTACGCTTGCTCTATAAGTATACTTCATCTTAGACAGCACAAGAGAGGAAAAGTTAGCTCCTCACCATTAGGCCCAGACCAAAGAGGGCACCAATTACACATATGCCCAGCAGAAGCCACCCCTGGTGAAAGAGTGTGGTCTCCACACGGAAAGTTCTGACTAAAATCTACAAACATTATTTGCCTGAACTTGTCATCTACACAAAATTTATTTCCATACATAGTATCATGACTATTCAGCTCTGACAGTTTGATTCCTTTTGCTTTTTTTGTAGTCGTGATGCCCAAAAAATTGACCTAGATTTCTAGACTTTTTGTAAAATCTCAGTGCAAGTATGTTTACATATGCTAGTATGTTTACATAGTTTGGATTGCTTTCTGATAAATAAAATGGGGGTGGTGGGTTATTCTATAATAGACCAAGGCCTGGTGTCCAGATTTGCTCAACTTCTCAGTTCAGAGCTTTATTTTGATTGGTTTTATTTCCATAGCTGATAAAGAAGCACTAACACAACACCATGTACATTTTGAAGCAAGCTCAAAAACAATAATAATAATAATAATTTAGATGTTTACTATATTCCAGGGACTACTGGAAGCCCTTTATGTGGATTAAGTCCCAATAACCCCGAGGCAGATCCTATTACTGGTCCCATTTTGCAGATTCATAGATTACTGAAACACAGAGACACTTGCCCACAGTCAATGATTACAAATGATAAATACTCACTGATGTTCCTATAATCTGGTCTTTCCACAGATGGGGACACAGAGAGTGTCTTATTAGTTGGACCCAGAGCTCCTGCCACAAACCTCTTAATTCCTTTGGAAAAAGAAAAACAAGTGTGAAATCTCTAAATAGCTTGACCTTTCTGTCGAGAATCAACAGGCTATAAGATTTTCCCTAGGACACAGGTCTATACTCATTTGTTCACAACTCTAAAATCCAAAAAAGTGCCAAAGTCCAAATGTTTTTCTTAATTCATTTGACAACAAAACTTGACCTCTCCTGAACTAACAAGAGGCTATTTATAGTCTTTATCCCATTTAGTGGGAGACTTATAGATTTTACTGTAAATATGTTTGGTTACGGGGGCTGTCCCAGATCCCACTGGGGAAATTATGAAACATAGGTGATGTGCACATATTATTACCAAGCCAATCCAAAAAAGTCTCCGAGTTCTCACACATCTGGCTTCAAAGTATTTCAGTAAGTAGTCCTTTTCTATCACCACAGCTATATGTGGACAAATTCTCTCTCTCCCTATTAAGAAACCCTAAAGATCCTGAACGCAACATAGTTCTGCAACAGCTCCTCACAGTAGCACTCAACTTGAAGTGCTCCCTGGTATGGCACTGTAGGCCCTTTCCTGGGGGAAGATATTAAATCAGGATTAACAATCATAAAGCCTGAAATTAAAGTATGAAGCAGTCTAAATCTTACTTTAATAACTCATAATTCTTGAATTATCTTTCCTCTAGGCTAGAGTCTAGGTGGTTCTAAAAGAGCCTGAGATGCTGTGTTCATTTACATATCATAACAGAAGCCAGGTTGATACCATCCATTACCTTTGGTGATTTTCTTTTATTTGAGGAAGATTAGTCCTGAGCTAACATCTGCCACGGATCCTCCTCTTTTTGCTGAGGAAGCCTGGCCCTGAGCTAACATCTGTGCCCATCTTCCTCTACTTTATATGTGGGACATCTGCCACAGCGTGGCTTGCCAAGCGGTGCATAGGTCCGCACCCAGGATCCGAACTGACGAACTCTGGGCGGCGGAAGCAGAATGTGCGAACTTAACCGCTGCACCACTGGGCCAGCCCACCTTTGGTGAGAACCACTCAGTAACTTAGGTTACGCTCTATAATTTAACTGGAGAAGACTACTGACTAGTTGATAACCCAGCCTTTGAACAGTTTACAGACCCACATATTCTTTATCTTCCCCAAAGCTGAATAATAATATGAGCATAAGAAAACGTTCTTATCTTTTCTCTGCTTTAGCTGGTTTAACAGACCCTCTGACCTGCAATCATGTTGGGGTAACAGTCTGTGCATTTCCATGGATTTAAACATTATCTCCCAGAAACAGAGTTCCTAAAAATTGCTTCAGTCGTCATTAGTATGCTGTCTAACTTCCTAACAATTTCGCTTTACATCTCTCCTGCTGACGATAATTTCACATTTCCAAACTTAAGGGGTTCCATATATTTCTTCTATTCCTTTCCCTCCCTCAAAGCCTCCCCACCAGCTGGTGCCCAAGTATGATGGCGGCCAGCCAGGAGGTTTCCTATTTCGGGAGCCACTTTTCAAGTTCCAGCAAGACTGAACCTAATGCCACATCCTTCTGTGTGCTACACAGAGCCTGCAAAGACATTAGTGATATGAAGTGGAAAATGTTCAAGAGACAGTATCTCTTTACCTAAATAAGCCAATCACAGGGATGAGGGTAACTTGAAGGGGATAAGATCAAATACCTTAATGAAAACCAAAATAACCAAAACAGTCAGCTGTTGCCTTAATAACCTGATAGTATGCTTCCAAAGAGAGAAAATGATTTTAGCTGTAAATATACAAGGGAGCCATGGTCCTAGCTAAAAAGTTAGGACATAACTCCCAGCAGAGTAAACACAAAATAAACCTTGAGCCCAGGAACAGAGTTGACTTAGAGATATGTTGAATGCTTGATCATGAAATGACAGAGATGTAATCTACAAACAAGTACGATATGGTGTCTGCAGTGTTGCTAGCAGCCAATTGTCACGAAAGGGGAAAGTGTAATAAGGACAGCATATTATAGCTGACAACGTCAAAGGAATTACCTTTGTAAAAAGGGGAGAAAAACGTTCCTTACCTGTCTGGAGAGTGACCTCCTCAGCCGCTTTTCTGGCCACTCCTGCAGAGCACTTGTTCATCTGGTAGGCCTAACACATCAATCACAAATGTTAGCTTGTCCTTCTTTTCCTCCACACAATACATAAGGAATTCATGATCTTCTAAAACCCAGTTTTATTGAGCAAGGAAATACAGAGGGAATTAATTTACGGTCTGAATGAAATCTTAGCCACGAAGGCCTCAAAGGCAGCAGGAAAGGCAAGAGTCTTTGGGAACTGCTTTTCGGTTCTTCCCCTAAACCATGAGCCAGCTGGAGAAAAGGGCAATCTCTGGACATCTGGCATGTTGGAGAATAAGCTGATGTAGTTAACTATTCTGAGAATTAGAGAAAAGTACAGTAATGAAAGGAGCACAGGCTTCAGAGCCAGGAGCCCTGAGTTCCAGGACCAGCTCTGTCACTGCCTGCCTGGGCAGCTTCCTTAGACTTTTCCAGGCCCTGACCTCCTTCACTGTAGAAGAGTTGGAATCACTGGTGCTGAACTTCCTGTAAATTAATTATTAACCTCTTGAGAATTTGGTACAGGGCCATGAACCCTCTCACTAGCAAACAAAATGCAAGTAGACACAAACACATGAAGTATTGCCTACAACCGAAAGAGGTTCAAAGACCTCCTGAGACCCTTCCACAGACCCGGTTGGGAGGTCCCGAACTTGTGATCTTCAAGATCCCGTCTAAGATCCTATGTGACTTGGATCCTCCTATCCAGTAATTAAGAAACCAGAATGTTCTAAAATAGGGGTTAGCACACTATGGCTCCTAGGACAAATCTAGCCTGCTGTCTGTTTTCATAAACAAAGTTTTATTGGAATACAGTCAAGCCCATTCATTTACCTATTGTCTACTGCTGCTTGTGCACTAAAACCACAGAGGTGAGTAGTTGCAACAGAGATTGTGTGTAGCCAACAAAGCCTAAAATATTTACTATCTGGCCCTTTTCAGACAGCCTGCCAAATCCTACCCTAAAATAACACAAAAGTAACTTCAAAACAAATTCAATTTTCCTTCATAAGGCAAAAGGCATGTAATCCCACAAAGCCCCATTACAGTGGGAGAAATCAGTGTCGGAGTGCTCTGGACTACCTGCATGGAAACAGGGGCATGTATCCAGAAAAATCCCACAAAGAAATGGGGTCCTCAGCATCTACGATGTACTTCCATCAAAAACATTTCACAAAATTGGAATAAGGAAGTATCATGTTGATTAAAAAGAAATCAAATCTTCCACCCCACACCCACTGGGATTATTCTTCCAAAAACCCAGAAGAATAACAAGTGTCTGTAAAGATACAGAAAAATTGGAACCCTTGTACACAGCTGGCAGAAATATAAAATGGTGCAGCCACTGTGGAAAACAATATGGTGACTTCTCAAAAAATTTAACATAGAATTACCATATGATACAGCAATTCTACTTCTGGGTATATACCCAAAGGAAAGGATATCTGTACACCCACATTCTCAGGAGCAATTTTTATAACAGCCAAAAGATGGAATAAACCCAAATGTCCATCAATGGATGAATGGATAAACAAAATGTGGTATATACATGTAATGGAATATTATTCAGCCTTAAAATGTAACGAAATTGTGACACATGCTACAACATGAGTGAACCTTGAGGACACTAAACTAAGTGAAATGAGGCAGTCACAAAAGGACAAACACTGTATGATTCCACTTATATGAGGTACCTAGAGGAGCCAAATTCATGAGAAAGAAAGTAGAATGGTGGTTGCCAGGGGCTGGGGGGAGAGGAGAATGTAGAGTTTTGTTTAATGGGTACAGAGTTTCAGTTTTGTAAGATGAAACGAGTTCTGTGGATAAACGGTGGTAACGGTACCACAATAATGTGAATGTACTTAATGCCACTAAACTACACACTTGAAAATGGTTAGGATGGTAAATTTTATGTAACATGTATATTGCCACAATTTAAAAAAAAGGACAACAAATCTGCCACCCAATATTTAAAAATCCTCACAAAACTGTACATCGCCAATCATTACACCTTTATCAACAGACACTGCATAATAAGTATCATTTTTACTTGAGTATTACTTGTCCATAAAAGAAGCCAGTTGGAAAATGAATGGGCTGCTGTGTTCATAAACAGAAGAGATTCAAACTATTTTCCCCATTTGACCACAAACAATAGATAACTAGGCGTCAGCTTGACTCTGCAGCTTCTGGTTGTTTTCTCACTAGCAACTACCAATGTGGCAAATGCTCAGGGACATCTTAGATAGGAGGAAAAACGGAATTCTTACCAAGCATTCGAGCCCATAGTCAGCTTGGGCAATACTAGTGCTGCTAAAAGTGTTTGTTTCAATGATATCCGCCCCAGCCAGCAAGTAGTCCTGAAACAAAAGACAGCACATCAATACTCAGTTTAGAATCCCTGTCTCCCAACCATAAACATGTCTTCCATCATCATCACCACCAAGCACCTTTGGACCACTTACTAAGTGATGTAAGGCACTGCACTAGAGGCTAGGGATGCAAAAAGTCCTAAGGATTTCATAGAAAGGCACGTGGTGTAAATAAATGAACGCAGAACTTGAATTCAGACAAAGTTCACACACTAAGTTGTGTGAATTGAGTCAAGTTCCTTCAACTCTCTGAGTTTCAGTTCCCTCATTTGAAAGTATTATAACCCTTCTTCACAGGGTGGCTATTTGATGATATAAACAACACATCAAGTGTCTGGCACAGGATGGCACTCAACAAACATTAGTTCTGTTCCCTTACCTTCTCCCTGCTTCTAATCCTCAGCATCTGATCCTCACTGTGAACCGTACTCTCTCTGAGATCTCAGTTCTGACCACAGTTGTTTCCATCCACATCTCCTAGTCCCACTGAATCAGATCTGCACCCTTACTAGAATCTTGAGGAACGTGGTGGCCGGCTTCCTGTTCCCTCTGTTTGAAACCTTTCCTCCTCGTCTCACTCCTTGGACACCACCTCAACCTCAACGTGAGGAGCACTCTGGAATCCCTCAACCCCCGTGATTTTCCAACAGTGAGTACCCAGCCCCTCCTACGCTGATGAACACTGTTTGCAGAAGAGCTGGGAAATGAAAACCAAGATTTACACATTTATATCAATAAGTCACAAACATCCCAAATATCCATCAATAGGGAAATAGCTAAATAAACTATAATATATCCATTTTATTACATGCTATGTGGCAGCTAAAAAATATTGTGTACCTCTGCATATAATGACAAGGAAAGATCTCCAAAAATATTGTGGAGTAGAAAAACAAAATTGATATATAAAGCATGACACCATTAAGTTTAAAACTTACATACACACAAACAGTAATATGAGATTTCTACAGATATATATGTACATATATATATGTATACACATGTATACATATATAAAAAATGAATTACAAAATAATATGGAAAGATAAACACCAACTAATATAAGTAGTTATCTCTGGAGAAAAAAATAGAAATTTGGAGTAGTGGTCAAAAAGGAATCTATCCTTATCTACAACTTTTGTTTTATAAGAACAAATTAAAATTTTTCAAAAAGGCAAGAAAAACTGAAAACAACCTTAATGCCTAAGAATAAGGAGATTAGTTAAGTAACTGACGATATATACATAGAACAGGTTATTGTGAAGTCATTAAAACCCTGTTTCAGAATATTTAATGCCCATGGTATATAAGTAAAAAATGTAAATTATAAACCCGTATGAAGTAATATAATCTTGATTTAATTTTAAAAATCCAAGTAAAGAAAACTAGACTGAAATGTAAATTAAAATGTGTGAATGGTAGTTACGTCTTGGTATTGATACTATAAGTGGTTTTTATTTTCTCCTTTACGCTTTTCTAGCAAGACCTTTTTTTTTTCCTTTAACAATGAGCACATACTGTCCTTATAATTACGGAAAAATATTTCTAAATTCCCAGTTATTATTTTCTCCAATTTTGTATAGGGTTGAAAATTTCCATAATATAAAGTTTAAAAGGTGTTTCTTCTAGCTCTGCACTCTCTCTCTCCACCTTCTTTCCTGGCTCAATATCCCACTCATGGGCTCCAGATATGACACCCCTTGATTCCAATCTTATTCTCACCAACTAAAAAAATGCCTGATCTGGAGTAAGCTATTTAATTTCTCTGCTCCTCAGTTTTCTCCAGAAAAAGCTGACAAGATCAAAGGAGGGCATTAACGACAGCATTTCTACAGGTTAACAGATGTTTTAAATATTGTTTCCTGTGGGTCTCAGCCTATCAATAATGAGGCGTTCAGCTAGAAAAGCCTGAGGCACTTAGCTGGGCTGCACTACTTGTTGGAGCATCACCTAAGCCAATGTTGTGGCTAGACTGGACCTTGTGTTTATTAGGACTGCAAGACAAACCTCAAAAACCACTATCAGGGGACTTTTGAAAAAACAAGGTTTATTACCTACAAGTCCTAGAGGATATAGGCATGGGGCGCCTGGGGCCACAGAGCAAGGTGGGCAGAGGATGCAGAAAGGTAAGTACACGAGTGTGAACATAGGGTTCTGCATTTAGTGGGATCGAGGGTGGGGTGCCTAGGTTTTGAGGGTTCATGCTTTATTGGAGAATTTAAAACATAAGAGCAGGAATTAGGGTATGAGAAGGGAAAAGCAGTCACTCGAACGGTCAGTTATCTGGGTCACCCAGGGCTTTCTGAAAGGGGAAGTTCATGGGTGGGAGCTGCCCGGTTCCTTCTTTAGTTGCTCAGCTAGTAGCTGCGTCATAGAGCTGGCGGGTGTTGATTCAAGATGGATGTCTTTGAAATGGGTGCCGCTGCAATCAAAAGCTTCATGTCAGGCACTCGGATTACAATCAAAGAAGCTTACTGTCAAGGCACTTTCACTACAAATATAACTTGGACATTCCATTAAAATTAAACATCAGGGGATCTGACCTACCATCACTGACTCCACTAGGAATAAGCGTGAAAGTAACCCAGTCTCTTTCCCTTCTTTGTCCATGAACACGACATGGTTTCTACATTCAAACAACTCCAGCCAGTAAATATTCACCCAGGAATGCCATAGCCAGGTATATCTTATTGTATTTACAGCCATTTTTGCTTCATGTACCTATCATGGCAACCTTGTTGTTGTATCCAGATGCCTATCTAATACACAGGACAGCGATTCATTCCTTCAACAGTATTCACTGAGCTCTTACCGTGTATGAGATACTGGTCTAGGCAGGGGATGCGGAGTGAAAAACAGGCATAAATTCCTACCCTCAGGAAGCTTATACAAGGATAACCCATGTGAACAATAATGACAAAGCCACATGGCATGGTATTTCGTACGAGTTCATCAACTGTATTATAAGAATTGATATTTGTAACCATACCGAGCAATTCATACCCATGACAACATTCCCAATCAACAATATACTGAGATTTTACAATGGGATCTGACTATGTATTCTCACGGCCTAGCGGAAAAACTTAGTTACCATTCTTCCTGCAGAACCAAACCTGTTCAAGGACCAATTTTGAATCTTGCAGTACCTACAATTCCCATTATGATCAAAGCAAAGGCATTCTTGTTTTCTTTCCAGTGAAGCCACTCTGCATCTTATCTGGACCAAAGTCTTGACTACCCAATAGAATGACCCCTTCCACACTCAATGAATCAATCAGTGAGTGAGTTGTTTAGGTGATTTTTTTTTTAAGAAGAGCCTGAGACACCTATAACAATGCACTTCTCCAGAAGATAAACCTTTCTCACTTACTGGTAAATATGCTTTGTCCTTCTAATTGAATCTAGACCAGGAAAAGAGATTAAATCACCTTATTATCTATTCTAGTAATAATTCAATAAAATTCCTATGATAACGTAGAAAACAATTTAATTCTATGTTTATTTTTAAATTTTAAAGTCTAGCAATACCCAGTTACTTGCTTCTGATCTCTTTATGTTGACTTGCCATTTTTACTGGAGACAGAAAAATGGAAGGAAAGAACATGGGATTTCAAGTCAGTAAATCTCTCTAAGGTCAGGCAAGTTGTTTAACCTCTGTGATCCTCAGTTTCCAGATCTACAAAATGAGAATAACAACTCCCTTTCAGTTTTACTTCATCAGGGCCACTGTAGTGACTTAAATAAGACAGTGTATGTGAAAACCCTAATGTGACCATGATTTTATGGCTTTTCATTCGAGAATAAATGCCTCAAAAGCAGAAAACCTACCTTCCTCACCTCCTTATCCTAAGTGCTCAACACAGTGCACGACTTTTATTTGGTGTCCAACACCTGCTTTTGGAACAAATCACTCTTTCCGTGCAGCGGTCTGCCCTCAGTGCACAAAACGGCTTGTAGAATGACAGAATGAAAATGTAAGAACCTAGGGAGACTTTACCTTATGGATTTGGTAAATGACATCAGGTTTAGTAATACTTAAAATGTCATTGTTGCCTTTCAGTGGCCTGGCATGATCTTTAAATTCTTGACCTCGAAAGTCGTCTTCACTCAGCTTATGCCGCTGGATCATGGTGCCCATCCCTCCATCTAGCACCATAATCTTCTCCTGCAGAATAGCTTCAATTTCATCCTGCAGGGTTTTCTTCATACCTGCTGTAAAGAAATTAAAAATTTGACTTTAAAAACTGAAGGGGAAAAAGAGGGCTGGAGAGGGAGTCTAGAGTAATTTAGAACAATTCACAATAAGGAGTAAGTGGGTCTTATAAAAGACATACTCATAACTACAACACTGAAAAATGCTGCCCCAAAATGTTTTGAGTTATAATAATGCCTAATACAATAAAAGCTTGTACACGGAGCAAAATCACTGGTGAAGCACCAAACCAAGATTAAAGTAGGCTGTAGTTATTCCTGTTTCAGAGATGAGGAAAACAGGCAGCAAAGAGCCAAGTGACCCAAGGCTAGGCCAGGCCACAGAAGAAAGTCTTCAGGGCTCTCTGTTAATTCTGTGCACATGCTCCCTCAGTAGGGAGACTTAGCGTGCATAATCAAAAACCACCAATAATTCCAAACTGCCATTTAAATTCTTAACTTTGTCTCCCCCACCTATTGCCAGAACTAATAATAGCCAACACACAGGGTTTTACTTACCTCTGTTCCATCTATGAAATAATAACCAGCTAATACCCTAGAACTTCTCAACTCTCCCCAGGTCCTTGACTTCTCCTAATTCCCAGCCCTGAAAAGCCACCAATGCCTACTCTTTCCAATCCTATTTTCTGGTTTCCGAGAACGACTAGAAAGTCACAAAACTAGATTCGAATTCTGATTAGAATCAATGAAAATCCATAATATTGAGCCTCTTCTTTGGCTCACCTTTTCTGGGTTACCCTCCACACTTCCTATATCTGCTGTCCCAAACCTCGGCTCTCTTTTAGCACCAAATCCTTCTCACCCTTTTCACTCTACAGGTGATTTCACCTAATCCTATACAAAGAAGCCTTCTGTTGGGCACTCCTCAAATTCACCACCCCCCACCTAACAATCTGCTTGCAGCTTGGCTCACTCTATTTTCCTTCTCTCTACACCTTTAAGGCCTGGGCTTTGCTTGCTCTGCAAAAGCCCACAAGCCCATTGCAACCGTGCGTCCTCTTGGCTCCCTTCTGAGCAAGACGCCCAGCTATTGGGATTTGTCACAATCTAGCGCCTAGACAGCCTGGATCCTACTGTATCTCACTTACAGAACATCGTGTCTTAAAGGGACAGAGAGCCCCTCCACATGAGCTACTGTTCCTGGGAATGCTGGTTGTACCCAGTAGAGCCCCTGGCAAGCATATAGCCTTCATGTGCCCCGCCTATATAAGAAACCCCTTCCCCACCCGAGGTTGCAGGTGCACATTACTGTCCAGCCAGCTGCCACTGGACCTCCCTGTAAGTAACTCCCAATAAACCCATACGTCTCCTTCACCAACTCCGGGTCTTTTCTTCGGTCTCTCTGCAACTTATCCTGCACCGCTCACCCAACTGGGCATGTGGCCAGACAGCACCTAATCACCACCATCCCAACACCTCCCATTGTTCATCCCATCTATCCCTTCCCACCTCCAGCAGTTATACCTCAACTTATCTTCTTGATGTGGCATCCTCCCCCACCACTCTACTGAAATTATTTTCTAAAGTCACCAATGACCTTCTAATTATCAGAGACACTTGGCCCCAATCTTAGACCCAGATATTGAACTGTCCACCTGATATCACCACCTAGAATAGCCACCTACCCCTCAACCTAATATTCAAAACCAAACCGGCTACATTCCCTGTCTGATCTCCCTCTTTCTGTGACTGGTATCACCCTTCCCAGAAATCTGACCAGAAAATCTAGCTATTATCTGACTCTTTATTCTCCCAGATAACCAACATCTACTCAGATCTCAAGGCTACAGATTTGGCCTCCAAAATGCCATTCGCACTGGTCCCACCTTCCATCACCAATGCCAATCCTTTCTTCAAGCCCTCACTACACATTCCAGCCATCACAAATCCTCTCCGAGCTTCAGTCTGCATTCAAAAAAACGAAGAGTAACAATACCTGCTCTGCCCACCACAAAGGTTGTTTTACGGGTTAAAAGAGATCATAGATGTGACGATGTTTTGTAAACAATCAAGTGTCCTAGAAAAGTAGAGATCACCACCTCACCACTGTACCTAGTCACCTTGTTTTCAAATCCATCCCATGTCCCAATACCAGATTAATCTTCCCAAAGAACAATTTTAAACCAGTTGCTTCTCCTACTTAAAACCTTAAACAATACCCTACTGCCCACCAAAATTAATACAAGTTACTTAAAACAAATCACAATGACACCAGCCTGTCTTGTCAACCTTTCCTTCTGTGCTCCCTGAGAGAGAAGCGAAGCTCAAGTCAAATGGGGCTAGCTGTAAGCTTTTTGAGCTCCTTGGAGAAAAAGACCGAGTCTAGACCAACTCATCTCTATCTGTAGCAACACCAAGGAGAGTACCTGGCACTTAAGTGTTCAATAGATATTGCCTTAATTGAGATGGCAAAAAAGTGAGGGAAGAGGAGAAAGAAGAGGGGGTCATTTGAAGTCCAAACCAGTAATGTATGAATATTTGTAAGCTGGCATTGGGTGCAAATTTACAACCCTGCCCTGTCTGCCTGTCCAGAGTCTCAGGTCCACAATACAGGATCAGGGGCTAAATGGTGGCTACAGAGCTATTTTGACTGAATTACTCCACGTAGGCTTCAGGAAGGCTGCTCTGGTAACCTGCAAGGCAAATTTGCCAATATCTGGTTTCTTTCCCAAAGAGCATTGTTTCTTTCAGGGTGTACTATTCCTTTCCAAAGCCAACTCACTGGCTAATTCTGTTTATTGAGCTTGCAGGTGAGATAAACACTTCCTGAAAAAGGAACAAAGTCAAGATCCAATGATCTGACCAGTAGTACTTCAAGTACCAAAGGGACAAAAATCACTTTTTGGGAAATGTGAAGAAAAGGTAGGGCTTACTGAAACATATAATAGGAAGACTGCAGGCATCCGGCAGTGGTCTAGTCATTTCAAGCTAAAGTCAACAAAGCAAATTAAGGTGTGGCATTAATTTGGACACCCCATCATGTGACTGTCCTGTCAGCTGGGAAGCACTCAGAATCTGATTATGATTAAGCTAATGGTGACAGGATAACAAAAGCCACAAAATCCAGGTTTTAGTCCCAGCTCTCATAAGTTGCTATGGGGTTTTGGACAAGATTTCATGCTTCTGCAAAACGGGAAAATATCAGCTCTGCCTTTATCATAGCAACTGTGAAAATAAAATGAGATAATGTATTTAAAAGCATATTTCAGATGTTAAGAGCTGGGCCTCTCAAATCACACAAGTAATGAAATGAGACATATGTGCTTGACATAAACACCCCATCAATGTTTAACCACTCCTATTATGTCATTATTATCACATAGCTAACAAGAAGTGGAGCTAAGATTGAAACTCTAAAGGTTGTGTTCTATATACTACAAAGTCCAGTGGGACATGAAAAAACATCATGTGAGCCTGCGGCTCTCATCCCTAATCATGCTGGGGCAGGAGGCAGGAATGGCATGTTTGCAGGTCTGGAAATGAACATCAGTCTGGCAAAGATGACAATGCTCAGTGAAAATAATTAAAGGGAGATAGTTTCAAATGGGGAATGGGAAGAGAGAAGATTAAAAACTTTAACCTATATGCCCAACTGAACTCCTTTCTTTTTTTTTAAGATTTTATTTTTCCTTTTTTCTCCCCAAAGCCCCCCAGTACATAGTTGTATATTTTTAGTTGTGGGTCCTTCTAGTTGTGGCATGTGGGATGCCACCTCAGCATGGCTTGATGAGCAGTGCCATGTCTGTGCCCAGGATTTGAACTGGCAAAACCCTGGGCCACCGAAGAGCAGCACGCAAACTTAACCACTCGGCCACGGGGCCGGCCCCTGTACTCCTTCCTTTTTAAAAGGATGTAGCTGCAGTCTACCCTGAAATGAGATCATGTGAGCTTAACTGGGTGACAGAATCAACAGACCAGTGGGAGCACAAGGTGAGGACGTGGGGGAAGTAGGTCACACATTTGAAATTTAATTTTGAAAAGTATTCAAACCTTCTAGAAAAAATGCAATCTTTTCCACAAACAATGAAGTATGTCCTTTGGCATCAACAAATGGTCAATCAATATTATATTATTTACTTGTCTTTGTTCTTCTATCTCCTCCAATAAGCAAGTACACACATGTTTAATGGGGACAGGAAGAAGAAAGGACAAATTAACATAACAACATAAGAAATGCAGTACCTTCTCCCACCATGATCTACCTCATCAGTGTTAGTTTGGCATTTCTCTACTCACTATAAATCTGACAATGGGGTGTGCCTCCACTACTCCTCCGATTTTCATAAAAAGTCTAAGCACTTTTCCATGGGGCCTCTACTGTATTCACTTTTCACTCCAGAAATATAAACTGTTTTCAGTCTTTAAGACAGTTCACTATTTACCATAAAACAACCCCACCCCCACACATACAAATTCTAAGATCTTAAGAGTCCTCGTATATGCAAGAGATCAAAGGTTTTTTTTAAACTCTAAACATCTCATTTTCTTATAAGAAACTTGACAAACTTATTCTATAACTAAAAGCCCAGAAAAAGCTAAATTAACTTTGAAAAAGTGGAAAGAGGCAACTTGGTCCATCAAATATGATATACTACAAAACCATATCATAAAATTAGGAAAATTTTTATAAAATATAGAATGTCTTTATTATTTAGAATAAGGAAAAATTTCTTAAGACTCAAAAAGCCCAGCCTATATGTTAAAAGAAAAAAAGATGAATGTGATTACACAAAAACTAAGGATTTCTGTCAAACGAAAGTCACCATAGACAAAAGTAATGAACAGATTATGGATTGGAGGAAGATTTTGCAAGGTCTAAAACTGAAAGGGACTAAAATCTATTCCTACAAATCAATAAAAAAATCAAATAGAAAAATGGGCAAAAGGTATGAATAGGCAAGTCGAGGGAGAGGAAAACTCCTCTCAACAATCAACAAGTATATGAAGAGATGCTCAAGCTCATTAGCTATCACAGAGATGTGAAAGAAAATAAGATGATACCAATTTATACCCAGAAGATGGGCAATAATTAGGGGACTGGATAATGCTAAAGAAAATCTGAACCCTCAAAGACATACATAGGAATGTAGACAGATACAGCCATTCTGAAGAGCAGCTTAGCAGGACTCAGTAAAATAAAGCACGTGGGTATATTTCCCAGACAAAGTCTCACACAGATCCATATAGAACACAAAGGAGGATGTCTGAAAGAGTGGCAAGTTGGAGATAACCCTGGGAAACGGCAAAGTAAAATGTGGTGAATACTCATGTGGAATACTACATGGTGGTAACCAGACATACCACTGTATTGCTGTAGTGTAAGGACAGAATACTGAGTAAAAAAGTCAAAAATGGCTAACTCCCAAGATACTATTTATATAAATTAAAAATACACATATACACAGACTAGAGTCTACAAGGACATGTACAAATACATGGAAATATGTGAAACAGGCTGCCTATGGGAGCAAGAGAATTGTGAATAGAAAATAGAGGTAAAGGGAATACATAATAAAATAAATACGAATAGGAATTCCAAAGATTGAATACAAAACAACTCTGCAACCGAGGTCCTTAAAAATCCATTGCTTCTACATTATCCTCATGCTTATTTATCCTTTAGGGGATAACGTAAGATTTCTCTTTTAAAGAAACTAAAGGGTATTCCTCCCAGATTTCTTGGTGTAAGTGATCACTATTCTTATCCTTATGTATTCCCCAAGCTTTTCCAGTAGGGGATTATCTTTCACTGGCTTCTAAAAGTGAAAAACCAGTTGTATGGGTATAAAATGGCTGTAAGTGTATCGGTTGTTAACCCTCATGATCGCGTGGCTGACTGGGAGCTGTAGCTGGCTACCACTGCCCAGCATCATGAGAGAGGATCATCCCACATAACGCCAGCCCAGGGAAAGATCAAAATTCAAACTCAAAGTAGTTTCTATTGAACGCATATTGTTTGGGCACCATGATGAAGTCAAAAAAATCCTAAGTCAGGGACCATCTGTATACAGACAACGCAGTCCAGAGAAGAGAGTGCAAGGAAGGTCCTTGTCTAGTGAGCCTAAGAGATCACAGTGTTCTCCCCAGTTTGAGAGGACTTGCCAATATATTTTGTTTATTCAGATGATATTTTTTTCTGCCATTAACATTTTAGTTTCTAGCTAATGATATTTTGACTCACAGAAGTGTTCCAGAGGATAAAAAAGTGTGGGATTAACTGGTTAAAGCACCAATCAGATGTCAGGGGGATAAATCGCATAGTACCACCTTTAAGAACTATTCTAAAGAACGACAAAATGAAGGCATAAGCAATAAGCCCCTAACATGTGGATTTAAGTAATAAATTACAGTGTCAGGAACACATCTCCTCTGGAGATATAATGATCCCATGTAGGTCTGACTGACTTAAGACTCCCAGATCCACTGTGCTAAATGGGGAACACACAGGGCAAGGAAAAGAAATTTTTATTTTCTGCACTATAAACAAATGATGCTAATACTTTCTCAGCAGTTTCCTACTTTTACTATATTAAAGACCATTTTACTGCTGCCCTACAAGTCCCTTGCAAATACTTCTCAATATTCACTTTTGAATCTCTTATTTCTAGTTCACACCAACTTGCTACACTCTTTTATTGCTTGTGCACTATTCCATTTTTGAAATACATTATTTCCCCTTTGATTTTAATCAGACAGAGAAGGATTAAGAGATATATAACTGGCTAATATCAATTTACTGGTTCACTTACTTATTTTTTCATTAATCATTCATCAACTGAATTCCAGATAACACGCATAATACTAGGCAAGGATGAAACCGAGCAATCTTTAGTTAAAAGTTTTCTCACAAGAAGTATTTACTGCCCCACCAGCCTCCTTCCTAAGGGGGTAAAACCATGGTCTGATGTCATGGACATTTAGCCTTAAGATCCAACCTTGAGATTCAGGAATCCCCAGTACTTCATTAAAAAGCTTCACTAAGACTGGACACAGTGAGTGACTAAGGGTTTTTAGGAAGTTAAAACCTGATTCTCATCCCAGCATACAGGTTGCCCACACAGAGAGAAGCAGAAATATACCTGAAGTCTTTTCTGGGCCCAAGGGCCTGGCTCAGAGCTCCTTCACGGGCCCTAGACTTGCTTAAACCGGGGTCCCTTGGTGCTCAGCTGTGGAGCTGAGCCTTCAGGCAAGGAGACTGCACTAGGTCCAGACACTCAGCAATTTTCCTTCAATTTTCTGTAAAAAGATCACTCACTATTCAAAGTATTCTAACTCTTCAGATGAACTTTCTGATGAAAAGGAAATCAGATATTTCGGTTTTTAATTAAATGGGGAGGAGACAGCCAGAAGTCTTGAGGAAGAGATATTACTCAAACAACCATATGATACCGCCTTGAGAGAGACAGGTCACAGTTTATAGCAACAGTGATAAAACGTCTCGGTTACAGTTCCACTAGGTTCATGAACAACTCTAACAGTCCCATTTATCAGAACCAGAAAATCAAGAGGGTCACTAGTTCACCTCTGAACAATTTCCTTCTGAGTTATGAATTTAGTATTCACCTTCCTCCTGGAGCTGAACGTCCTCATTCTGTCACAGCACACCTACTGCTCCTTATTTCTGATTCTGTTTCTCCATTTCCTACCTCACTCCTCAGATGTTTTTCTGGGTGTATTTGTCCACAAATTATAACCTAGGATGACCTTAGAGAACTACAGCTCATCATAAAGCTAAAATTATATTCAGTTCCTGTGCTAGTTTTTTCTCATGCAAAGCCACCAACATCAAAATCACTTGAGATTCCTACTCCTCATCTCCACCTACTATCTGCTCATCTATTTTAACATAAGAACTCTGTGGACACAGGAGTTTGCAGAACTACTGTTCTAACCCTGAAGTGGAAAATAAAAGTTCCACGTAGTTATAAATAGTTCTCTGGGTTTCCTTATTTCTCTCTCAGCACCTGAACTTTCTTTGGCTGAGCACAGCAGGCGCCTAATACTTCTTGAATAAGAACACTAAATCATGCAAAACTTCCACCCGTCCTGCAGGAACATGCTCCATCAAACTGCAAAGCTGAGCTACTTCGACCGTAGGAGGGTGTTTCGGTCGCACGGGGTGGTGGCTTTGCGGGCGTAGAAGGTTCGTTTGCCTGGGGAGGAAAGCGTGCAGGCGGGACCTCAGGGCTCCTGCGCAAGTTCGAAGGGGCCGCCCGCCCGCGAGGAAACATGGCCAGGCGTGTCCAGCCCGCACGGAGTGTCAGCCCAGGGACTAGGAGGCCACAGCACCAGTCAATGGAACCGCGGAGCCCGGGGCGCAGCGTTACCGGATGGCGTCAGGTCTCGGAGCGCGGGTGACATGTCGCGGAGTCTCCTCCTCCTCGGGCCGGGGACGCGGCGGGGAAGATACGCTCTCCACAGGCGACGGCCGAGAGCGAAGCCAGCCAGCGCCGGGCGAGCCTGACACACAAGGCTAGGGCCTCTTGCCCCTCCCGGAGGCCCAGGAAGCGGCGGGCACTGAGGGCCCCGGGGCCTCCCCGCACCAGCGCGCCACGCTCGGGGCCTGGGCGCGGCGCCGCGATGACAGGCAGACCCGAGGCTGCTCCAGCTGCTCAAGCACGTGCTTTCTTCCCGGTCACCTGGCCTGTGCCCGGCGCAGGCCTGGCAGGCAGACACGTATGACCAGAGACCAGGTCGCCCACAGAGCGCGGAAGCGGCCCCGAAGACGAGGACCACGTGGCTAACGGCGCGCCAGGTGGAGCTCTCAGTCCCCTAAGGTCTTCGGACAACTTAGATGCTCTTAGTTTCTGCGATCAATCTAGCCTCTGCGCGGGAGGTCCCGCCTCCTCTGGCCTGTGATTGGTCTCTACGAGCCCGCGGCTGTAAAAACTGATCGATCTCAACCAATTGCCTGAGATTTCGCCCCAGGGATCTCTGGGAGACGTAGTCCGGTGGCCCAGGTTTCCCGCGGAGGCTTTGCGCATCCCTACGCCTAGTATCCGTTAAGTGCGGTCCCGGTGGCCTCTCCAGGTTTAAGTCGTGGTGCGAAGTGGGCGCTGGCCTCATCATGTTGCGTGGTGTCAAGAGCCCGAAACCTGAGTCAGAAGAGCACATTCTAGTCATGTTTTGCTATTGGCTGACGCTGGACAAGACACTTTAACCTCTTAGTCTCTATTCTAAACGCTATAAAACAGGAAATGATGGTGGTAATAATTACTATTTTATAAGGTTGTAGCAGGGATTAAATGAGACTGTGTGAACGCGTTATGAAAATTCAGAAGTACACGTGTGCGTGTTAATTGTCACTTATTGGCAGTAAACATTTATTGAGTGCCTATTGTGTGTCAGGCATTGGGCTACACACTTGGAATACAAAGATAAATAAGACACATCCACCCCCACCTCTGTCTAGGAGGGGAACCCATATCCTAGTTAAGGCTAATAATTAAACAGGAAAAAAAAAAAAAGAACCACATACAGTGTGCCGAAAGAGCAGCAGTACTCCTATTGGGGGAAAAGTTCAAAGAAGAAGCCAGGTCATGAGGGAAGAGCGTGTACCAGGTAAGGCCCTTCCAGTGGGTGGAACACAGCAGTTGAGAGAATTTGAACATAAAGAACAGCTCTGTAAGGTGGAGCATGGTAGGTGGGAGGAAAAGCAAACGAATCTAGAAAAATAAAATCAAGACCAAATTATGAAGTTTACTAAGCTTTAAAAAAAAGCACAAATTTGCATGCCATTCTCATTTTACTGTGTGCAATTATACCTCAGTTTTTAAAATGTAAATAATAATAATAATAATGTGTGTGGCATCCTTACCAAAGATGGTCATACTTGGAGGGGGGAAAAATGGAGTGAGTTGCGAGAGAACGAAGTAAAGAAGGTACCAGGGATGGGATGGCTGAATAGCTGAAGGTCTTGTTAAGATTATAAAGGCTAACTTTTAAGTTATCACCTATCTCGCAAAGTATGTTGATGTGTCTCTTAAAAAATAATCTTTTAGGCACCTAGTCATTTATTAGCGCCTATCCTGGCAGAAATTCCAGGAATTGTGCATCAGTCTTTGTTTTTAGCAAGTCATCAGCAGTTTACTTTCTCAGCTAAAACTGACCAAATCCAGTATTTTCTTAGTCATAAAAGGATAGCAAAGAAGATTAAAGGAATACATAGTGCCTAAAAAGGCAGTGAATTCCTAGTACAAAAACTCACACAACTTAAAGAATAAGTTCCAAGAAAACTGTTGTCGGTTGAATTGTGTTCCCCAGAAAGATGTGTTGAAGTCCTAAACCCCAGTACTTCAGAATGTGGACTTGTTTGGAAATAGGGTTGTTGCAGATGTAATTATTTAAGATGAGGTCCTACAGGAGTAGGGTGCGCCCTTAGTCCAATATGACTGGTGTCCTTATAAGAAAAGGAGAGAGACACACAGGAAGAAAACAGCCATGTGACAGCAAAGGCAGAGATCTGTGTAATGCGTCTACAAACCAAGGAACACCAATGATTGCCAGCACACATCAGGAGCTAGAAGAGACAGGGAAAGATTCTCCCCTGTAGGTTCAGAGGGAGCGTGGCCCAGCTGACATCTTGGTTTGGACTTCTGGTTTCCGGAACAAAACATTTCTGTTGTTTCAGGCCACCTATCTTGTGGTACTTTGTTTCGGCAGCCTTAGGAAACTAGTGCAAATACATCTGTCGATGGAGTGGGACCACCAAGGCAAAGCCTCATTTCTCTGTCTTTGTTGAAGGGAACCAACTATCTTATTGGTGATAGTCCGCTAGTGCACCCCCACCCTCAGCTTCACCCTCACCCCCACTAAGCTCATCCAACATAAACCCTTTGTGTAGAGGTGAGGCTCTCTAGGCTCCTCCCCTAGGTGGTTTCGGGCTTCTTTTCCCAATGGATTTGTCTTCAAAGAAAAAAGCACTGATTGGTGAACCTAATTATCCAACTCTTCCCTGTACACCAACCAGCATTCCAGCTTTGTACATTATTCTGTGGGCTTGATTATGTGTGTCAAACCCATTAGATTGCTTTTTGTGTCCTGCTCGTCAGGGTTCTGAGAATGTAAACTGACGGCCAGTTCTGGAACAAGGTATTGCTACCCCTGGGGTATGTCAAGTGACCATTGGCTTTCCCCAGAAGATCCCTGACTTTGCCACAAAGGTGAGTCCACTACCTCCCTCCCTCAAATCCTTTCATAATCTCAAAATTTAGACCCACCCTCAGAGTCACATAGATCAACAAGCACTGTGACTACCTGCTTGGATTGTACTAAAAGAGCTGAATTTACTGAGTCTGTGGGATGTAGTCTTGGCACCAACAGAAGGTAGTAAAAAAGAATGTAAAGGAGATTTGCAGTTATTTTATCGTGACCAATAGCACAGGGGAGCCTTGCTCCCCGTTTCCTCCTGCACTGAGAGACTTAGCATCTCTCTCTGTAGGACTTGACTCCTGGGGGAATCAGTTGGCTCATTTGTGCAACTTCCGCCAGTGACTCCAAAAGCATTCTTAATTATCAGAAGATAGTTCATCTTTTACCTGGCTAATATGCCAGCACCTGAGTGTAGACATCATTTGACTAAAATAAAATGCAAAAATGCTTTTTTCTAGTTACATGATAATACTGGCTATCATGAGTTGAACTCTTAAGGTCGTGAGTGCAATTTCTTATTTAATCTTCATTCTATAAAATAGGGTTCATTTAGCTGTCCCTATTTTAGAGAGGCAGAAATTAAGCAAGAAGAAAGTACCCAAGGGCTTATAGAACCAGAGAATGGTGGAGTGGGGACCCATGCAGCCCAATCCTGGAGGCCAATGCAGTAAATTATGGGTTACGCAAAAGCTGAATTTCAAAAGCTGAAAATACCAATATTCAGAAGAGAAAGAGGAGAACATTTGTGGATTGAATTGCAAGGATTGCTTAAAAACTTTTCCAGACAATCCAAATAAAGTGTGGAGGGTTTTGCTTTTTTGTGTGCTTTGATTGCATTTTTTGGGTTTTGAGGGGTTTTTGTTTTGTTTTTTTGGTTTTGCTTAAGAGTACAGGCAAATATTTTTGTTTAATAGACAGGAATGTGGTAATCAGCTTAAGATGGTGAACTGAGAGCTAAACTTGATAGCTGCTAACTGCTAATCTATCTTACTTTTATAAATGAAATTTAAGGACGGGAAAGTGATCTGACACACACTTTTTAAAGTCTTATCTTTGAATCTTGGAAATTTATATCATAAACATGGAGTGAAACCAGAAATAATTTTTACATCGAAAAGAGTTCAATGAGAACAAATTCTTTTCTCAGAACTGCAGAAAAAAATTGGTTAATGTTCAATGCTTAAAGAGTTCGGCAATCTAAACCAAATTAATATTTTGGTTTTGTTTTCCTTTAAAGGGAAAATTTTAAAACAGAGGTGATTTAAAAGAATTGAGTGGACTAGCTAGTATTGTTTTCTGGCCCTGCCTGGAAGGTGAGGTCCAATGAAGATAATCAAGCTGAAACCTAGAATTTCTATAGTAGTTGGGACATAATTCAAAGTCATTAAAAGGTAAGAGTGATTGGGATACTGGCATTTAAAGATCCAATTGTTGAAATCCCATCAATTGTTGGAGCATTTATTTATTTAACAAATATTTATTGACACTGTTACGTGCCAGTCACTGGAGCTAAAATAATGAGACACACAGACCCAGGTCCTGCAGCCTAGAGGATAAGACGAACAATAATCAAATATATCATTAGAAAGTAAATTAGCGTCGTGGAGGAGGCTCTCTATAAGCTAGGTGCTGGTGTTTTCCTTGTTTTACTGATGAAAAACCCAAAGTCAAAAGGTGGCACGTCAGAGTGCAGTAGTGTTTACCAGTAATTGATCACAGCCAGTTACAGATTTCTTTGTTCCTTCTCTACTCGCACTGCTTCACTTGACTAACCTAGAAGAAAAAGGAAAAAGAGAGCGGCGTTAAGCAACTTGCCCAAGGTTACACTTCTAATAGTTGGTGCCGCTGGGCCTCAAACCTAGGAAAACTGGTTTCAGCATTTATGTACTTTGTCACTAAGCTAATACTTTCTTTGAACAGCTGATGAAAGAGCCCTCTCCCCAGAAAGATAGACACACATGCTTGTAATTTTACTTGTTACTCAGATTCCCTGGCCTTCATTTATAGTGTGACATGAGTTTATAAAATGTTGCCGTGTCCTTACAGTTAAACAAATGCCATCTTCATTCATGAAACCCTGAAATTTTCAGCCTGCTGCAGTTGCCATGGAAGATATTCCTACTTGGCTCTTTGGGACAGGTAAAAATTTAATGTTTAGGGGAAGATCACCAATATCATCCCCAGAAGAGTTAGTACAAGATCTTCATCTGGTCGGTCAGGTGCCTTGCCTGCTACACTGTGTGCTTTTGCCTTGCATACTTAAGTCTTTCATTCCGTTTAAGAGTCTTATTTAAGTACAGACTTTTTATGTCTTGGTCCTAGCTATATCTACAGCAACATCTAACATCTGGCACACAGTGGCAAGTGAAGAAATAATGTTTGCAAGAATAAATTACTAGAGAAATGTGATAGTCACCCTTTTGGGACATTATCAAATGAACACTGACAGCTTAACTTCCACAGCAGACTCTTTACAGAAGGCAGAGAGAGGGTTTTGTTTTGCTTTTTAACCAGGATGTAACTGTTTTTTCTTCTTATTCTTCCCAAAGACCCCAGTACATAGTTGTATATTCCAGTTGTAGGTCCTTTTAGTTCTTCTATGAGGGACGCCACCTGAGCATGGCTTGATGAACGGTGCTAGGTCCACGCCCAGGATCCGAACTGGCAAAACCCTGGACTGCCGAAGCAGAGCACGTGAACTTGGCCATGGGGCTGGCCCCACCAGGATGTAACTTGAAAGCTATAGTCATTCTCTGAAACTGGAAATATGATTCCTTTATTTGCCAATGGTGAAACAAATCTCACTAAGTTGACATTAAGTAAAGCAAAATAATCCCCAGGTCAAGCTAACTGTAATTTGATGAAAGGTATTAATCCTGGTAAAGAATCCCCATGCCCCTCAGAAAAATGTGGGAGATGGAGTGGGGCTGAGTTTGGTTAGGAGTGGAGGCACAGAGAAGGAACTCAGGAATATCCACCTTGCTAGTGGGATGTTTAACTATGTTCTTGAGATGAAGGTGCAGCCAGTACTATAATGGAGATTCCACACCTCAGTCTGTCATGGTTTGACAACACTAGTCTTCAAAGTCATCCAGCTATTGCCTGGGTGGCCAGTAAGTCCTTCTCAGGTCACAGACAACCATGTTGGGATTACTCTTTCCATTTAAAGTGGATTGACACTATACCTGGTATTTGATTAAGAATACCCATGTATATTATTTACTTCTAATAGTATTTAAGGTAGCCTTTACATTTGAATGGCCAGTTGGTAATAAGGATCTTAATATAAAGTTCTTATTAAAAGCATTAATTTGGATGTCTCACAAAAATGAAGTATTGCCTGAAAACACTAAAATTAAATAATGTATATTTTTCTTCAAGTAAATATTTAATCACCAATTATTCATTCATTCAATTTACCAAACACCATCAATTTACTTTGCAGGGTTAGTTCTGTAGTGTGTTAAATCTTGGATTTTTTTTATTAGGAAGCAATTTAATTTCAGAGAAATTGAAACCCATGGCATTGTTCAGATTATCAAAATGTATAATTAATATTGACAGCAGAGTTTTAGAAAATTCAATTAAACTGTTAATTAAGTGCCTGAAGGGGTAAGCACTATGTCAGGTGCTTTGGGGAATACAAAGATGTTTGAAATAGAATTCCTTCCCCAAAGATCCTGCAATGTAGACCAAGAGAGATTATAAATGAATAGGGCAAAGCAGACCATAATAAATGGGAAAAGGGAAAGACAAATTAAAAGCTACTGACTAGAGAGAAGGAAGAAGTTCATTCAAAATATGAAGAAATGAGAAGGATTCATGGAAAGTGATGGGTTTGGACTGCAATGTAAACAATCAGTGCTATGGGCTGAATCTTTGTGCTCTGCCTCCCAACCCCCAAATTCATGTGTTGAAATCCTAATGCCCAATGAGACAGCATTAGGAGGTGGGGCCTTTGAGAGGGGCTTAGGTTGAGAGTGGAGCCTCTATAAATGGGATTAGGGCCCTTAGAAAAGAGGCCAGAGAGTGCTCCCTTGTCCCTTCTGCCATGCGAGGACACAACGGGAAGTCTGCACCCTGGAAGAGGGCCCTCGCTTGACCATGCTGGCACCACGATCTTGGACTTCCCAGCCTCCAGAACTGTGAGGAATGTATTTCTGTTGTTTATAGGCTGCCCTGTCTGTGGTGTTTTGTTGTAGCAGCCAAAACAGACTAAGACAAATGGATAGGAAAGAAAAGAGTATTCCTTGGTGGGAATGCATTTTTTGAAGAAAGGCACATAGATAATAGATGTTCTAAGACCTACCATATGTAAAATCTCTTTCTGCTGCTCATATACTTGAATAACTGGCTGGCTCCCTAGGAAATCCTTGAATCACAACCTTTTCCCCCCAAAGCTGACTGCTGTATTGTCCTTTGTTGAAACAGCTTTATTGAGATATAATGCTCATAACGTGCAATTCTCCTATTTAAGGCATACAATTCAATGGGTTTTGGTATATTCCATTATTAATTTTTTGAATTATGTTAAAATAATATATAATAAAATTGCCATTTTAGCCATTTTTAAGTATACAATTTAGTGGTACTAAGTGCATTCACAATATTGTACAACCTTCACCACTGTCTATTTCCAAAACTTTTTCACCACCCGGTTACAACTGAAACTTTGTAACTGAAACAGTTACAACTGTTACAACTGAAGCTTTGTAACAGTTAAGCAGTAACTTCCCATTCCTCCTTGGCCACCCCCGGGTAACCTATAATCTTTCTGTCTCTATGAATTTGACTACTCTAGGTACCTCATGTAAGTAGAATTATACGATATTTGTCCCTTTGTTCCTGAGTTATTTCACTTACCACAATGATTTCAAGTTTTGTTCATGTTGTAACTTGTATCAGAGCTTCGTTCCTTTTTTCTCTGTGAGGAAGATTCGCCCTGAGCTAACATCTGTAACCAATCTTCCTCTTTTTTTTTGGTTTGAGGAAGGTTAGCCCTGAGCTAACATATGCGCCAGTCTTCCTCCATTTTGCGTGTGGGATACCTCCATAGCATGGCTGATGTGTGGAGTAAGTCCATGCCTGGGATCTGAACCCACAAACACAGCCACCAAAGTGGAGCACGTGGAACTTTAGCCACTTGGCCGTGGAGCCAGCTCCGCTTCATTCCTTTTTTAAGGCTGAATAGTATTCCATTGTACAAATGTACTGCATATTGTTTATCGGTTCATTTGCTGATGGACATTTGGGTTGTTTCCACCTTTTAGTTATTGTAAATAATGTTTCAGTGAACATTGGGTTACAAGTATCTGTTCAAGTCTGTGCTTTCAGTTCCTTTGGGTACATACCTAGGAGTTGGAATTGCTGGGTCGTATGATAATTCTATGTATAGTTTTCTGAGGAACTACCAAACTGTTTTCCATAGTGGCTGCAGCGTTTTACATTCTTACCAGCAATGTACAAGCGTTCCAATTCTCCACATCCTTGATAACATTTGTTATTTTTCATTGTATTGATAATAGCCATCCTAACAGGAGTAAAATGGTATCTCATTGTGGTTTTGATTTGCATTTCTGTAATGGTTAGTGATATTGAACAACCTTTCATGTGCTTATTACCCATTTGTATATCATCTTTGGAGAAGTATCTATTTAAATCCTTTGCCTATTTTTTAAGGGAGTCGTTATTTTTTTGTTGTTTTATTATGGGTGTTGTCTATGTATTCTGGATATTAATCCTTAATCAGATACATGACTTGTGAATATTTTTTCCCATTCTGTGAGTTGTCTTGCATTCTCTTGATGGTATCTTTTGATACATGAAAGATTTTAACTTTGTTGAAGTCCAATTTATCTATTTTTTTGTTTTATTACTTGTGCTTTTGGTGTCATATCCAAGAAATCATTGCTAAATTCAGTGTCATAAACATTTTCTTCTTTGTTTTTTCCTAAGACTTTTGTAGTTTTAGCTATTAAGTTAAGGTCTTGTGATCCATTTTGAGTTAATTTTTGCATAATTTTGTAGGGTTCAAATTTATTCTTTTGCGTGTGAAATCCAAATTTTCCCAGCACCATTTGTTGAAAAATCTGTCCTTTCCTCATTGAACGGTCTGGGCACCCTTGTGTGAAAAATCAATTGACTATACATTTGAAGGCTTATTCCTGGCTTCTCTATTCTCTTGGCCTGTATGTCTATCCTTATGCCAGTACCGCACTGTTTAGCTTGGTAGTAAGTTTTGAAATGAGAAAGTGTGAGTCCTTCATCTTTGCTCTATTTTTTCAAGATAGTTTTGGCTATTTGGGATTCCTTGATATTTCATATGAATTTTAAGGTGAGTTTTTCAGTTTCTATAAAAATGCCATTGGAATTTTGATATGGGTTGCATTGAATCTGTAGATCATTTTGGGTAGTGTTAACATCTAACAATATTCTATCTCGTGAACATGGGATGTCTTTCCATTTATTTATGTCTTCCTTAAGTCTTTCGGCAATGTTCTGTAGTTTTTCAGTGTGTAAGACTTTCACCTCCTTGGTTAAAGCTATTCCTAAGTATTTTATTCTTTTTAATGCTCTTGTAAATGGCATCGTTTCACAAGTTTCTGTCCAGATTGTTCATTGCAAGTGTATGGAAATACAACTGATTTGGGGGTGTTGAATTCATTTATTGGTTCTAAGAATTTTTTGTAGATTCTTTAGGGTTGTTTTTTGCTGTTGTTGTTGTTTTTATTTTTCCTTTTTCTCCCCAAAGCCCCCGAGTACATAGTTGTGTATTTTTAGTTGTGGTCCTTCTAGCTGTGGCACATGGGATGCCGCCTCAGCATGGCCTGATGAGTGGTGCCATGTCCGTGCCCAGGATCTGAACCGGCGAAACCCTGGGCTGCTGAAGCGGAGTGCACGAACTTAACCACTCCGCCACGGGGCCGGCCCCATCTTTAGGGTTTTATACATATAAGATCATATCATCTTTGGACAGGGATAATTTTATTTCCTTTCTAATTTGTATGTCTTTTATTTCTTTTTCTTGCCTAATTGTTTTGGCTAGAACTTGCAGTGCTGTGTTGAATAGAAGTGGTGAAAGCAGGCATCCTTGTTTTGTTCCTGATCTTAGAGGAAAAGCGTTCAGTCTTTCACCATAGAGTGTGATGTTAGCTATGAGTTCTTCATTTCATATGGCCTTTATCAGATTGAGGAAGTTTCCTTCTATTACTAGTTTGTTGAGTGTTTTTATCATGCAAGGATGTTGAATATTATCATACTTTTTTCCTGCATCAATTCAGCTGATCATGGGTTTTTTTTCACTTCATTCTGTTAAAGTAGTGTATTACATTGATTTTTTAATGTTGAACCATCCTTGCATTCTAGGAACTAATTCCACTTAGTCTCGATGTTAAGATACTGCAGAATTCAGACTGATAGTATTTTAAGTATTTTCACATCTATATTCATAAGGAATACTGGTCTGTAGTTTTCTTTTAGTGTCTTTGTCTGGTTTTGGTATCAGAGTAATGCTGTCCTCATAGAATGAATTAGGAAGTCTTCCTTCCTCTTCAGTTTTTTGGAAGAGTTTGAGAAGAACTCATGTTAATTCTTCCTTAAATATTTGATAGAATTCACCTGTGAAGCCATCTGGTCCTGTGCTTTTCTTTTTTGAAGGGATTTTGATTACTGGTTTGTTCTCCTTACTAGTTATAGGTCTATTCAGATTTCTATTTATTCTTGAGTCAGTTTTGATATATTGTGAATTTCTAGGAATTTGTCCATTTTATCTAGGTTATCTAATTTGTTGGTGTACAACTGTTTATAGTGTTCTCTTTTAATTATTTTTATTTCTATGAAATCAGTAGTAATATCCACACTTTTCTTTCTGATTTTAGTAATTTGAGTCTTTCTTTTTTCTCAGTCAGTCTAGCTAAAGGTTTGTCCATTTGTTGATCTTTTCAAAGAACCAACTTTTGGTTTCATTTATTTCCTCTGTTGTTTTTCTGTTCTCTATTTTATTTCCACCTAACATTTATTATTTCCTTCCTTCTACTACCTTTGGGTTTGGTTTGCTGTTCTTTTTCTAGTTCCTTAAGGTATATAGTTAGGTTATTGGTTTGAAAATGTCCCATGTGCACTTCAGAAGAATGTGTATTCTGTTGTTGTTGAGCAGAGTGTTCTGTATGTGTCTGGTAGGTCTAGTTGGCTTATTTTGTTGTTCAAGTTATCCATTTCCTTACTTATCTGCTGTCTGGTTGTTCTGTCAGTTGTTGAAAGTGAAGTATTGAAGGCTCCAACTTTTATTATAGATCAGTCTATTACTCCCTTAAATTCTGTCCTTTTTTGCTTCATATAGTTTGGGGCTCCTTTGTTAAATTTATATTTGTTATATCTTCTTGCTCTATAGACCTTTTATCAAGATATAGGGTCCTTCATTGTCTCTGGTACACTTTTTTGATTTAAAGTCTATTTTGTCAATAATATAGCCACCCCAGATCTTTTGGTTACTATTTGCATGAAATATCTTTTTCTATCCTTTTACTCTCATGTTCTTTGTATCCTTATATCAAAAGGGAGTCTCTTCCACACAGCACATAGAATCCTGTTTTGGTTTTTTTAAATCTAATCTGGCAATTTCTGTCTTATGATGGACAAGTTTAATCCATTTACATTTAATGTGATTACTGATTAAAAAAATGATTTATGTAGAAAAAGAAATCAGATTTGTAGTCACCAGAGGTGAGGTGTGCGGTGGGAGGTGGGGGAATCAGGTGAAGATAGTCAAAAAGTATAAACTTCCTTTAGTTAACACTGCTGTATGGTATATTTGAAAGTTGCTAAGAGAGTAAATCCTAAATTTCTCATCACAAGAAAAAAATTTTGTAACTATGAGGTGATAGTGTTACTGTGGCAATCATTTCGTAATGTGTATATGTTGTCATTATGCTGTACACCTGAAACTTATACAGCATTGTATGTCAATTGTATCTCAATAAAACTGAAAAAAAAAAGGATTTGTGTCTGCCATTTAGCTATTGTTTTCTGTATGTCTCATGTTTTCTGTTCCTCAATTGTTCCATTACTGACTTTTAAAATATTTGGTTGCTTTCTGTTGCATATCAATTTTATTCTCTTCTTTTCTTTTATGTGTACTTTTAGCTATTCTTTTAGTGGTTACCTTGGTGATGAAAATCTTAAACTTATAACAATCTAATTTGAATACCAATCGTATACTCTGCTGCTATACATCTTTGGTCTTTCTTCTTTATATTGTTATTTTCACAGATTACATCTGTTTACATTGTATGCCCATTAATATAGATTTATAGGGGCCAGCCCCTGGGCTGAGTGGTTAAGTTCGTGTGCTCCGCTGGCGGCCCAGGGTTTCGCTGGTTCGAATCCTGGGTGCGGACATGGCACTGCTCACCAGGCCATGCTGAGGCGGCATCCCATATACCACAACTAGAAGTACCTGCAACTAAGAATATACAACTGTGTAGCAGGGGGCTTTGGGGAGAAAAAGGAAAAAAAAATATAGATTTATAATTGTTTTACCTTTTAAATCATATGGGTAAAAGAGAGAGGTTACAAACCAAACCAGAAGTATAATAATGCTCGCTTTTATATTTATGTATGAAGTTACTTTTATTATTATTCTTTAATTTTTTCTTATGTCTTTGAGTTACTGTCTGTTGACCTTTCTTTTCAGGCTGAAGGACCCCCTGTAGCAGTTTTTCTAGGACAGGTCTACTGGGAATGACCTCCCTCAGCTTTTGTTTTTCTGGAAATGTGTTAATTTTACTTTCATTCTTGAAGTGTTTCTTCTATCATTTCTTGATAGTTTTTTCAGATATAGAATTCTGGGAGAAGGGGCAGAGCAAAATGGCAGGGTGAGCTGACCCGGGATTCTCTCCCCTCCAAAATACAACAAAAGATTGGAAGAACTGAATTTCAGAGAATAAGCATAATGCCAGCTCGTTAGAGACCTACAATATCAAGAAGGCGGAGATCATAAACCTAGCTTTACCCCTTCGGAGGCGCTGGAACGGTAGGAGAGAACATTGCTCCCTCCCCTAGAGTCTGCGATCCCTGCGGTGCGGGTCGGGAAGGAGCAGGGGAGGGGCCGCGCGACCGGGGGATCATCCAGGACTCCTGCCGCTGATTCAGTGGAGACCCGCTGACGGGGGGAAAGCTTCCGTCTGTGGGGACCCCATAAACCAAGGGCCTCGGGAGACCAGAGAACACAACTGATCTGAACCCAGACCGGTCCGTGTGAGTAACAGCCCCTCCCCCCCAGCAAAGCCAGTGGGTGCAGCCATCTTGCCCCAAGGCGGAGAGCTTGTAACACGTGGCTCTCGACCACCATCTGGTGGTGACAGGCTATAACTGCAACCGAATTCTACCACCATGTGAAAAGACCACTCCTCTACCATCCAGCAATTTATAAAAGCCCCAGACCAGAAGGAAAACAATAAAAACATAGAATTAAGTCCTGAGGACTTGGAATTAGGTAAACTAAGTGATAATGAGTTCAGAGCAGCTATAATAAAAAAAACTCAATGAGGTAGAGAGAAAGATAGAGAAACAAGCCGAGTTCTGGAGTTACTTCACGAAAGAGTTTGAAATCATAAAGAAGAATCAAACAGAATTACTTGAGATGAAAAACACAATGGACCAGATAAAACAGAATACGGATTCCTTGAATGCCCGTGTAGACACCATAGAAGAGCAAATTAACATAATTGAAGATAGACGGGCTGAATGGCTCCAGACAGAGGAAGAAAGAGAACTAAGAATTAAAAAAAATGAGGAAAATCTCCGAGAGATAATGGATTCAATGAGGAGTAAGAACATAAGGATCATAGGAATTCCCGAGAATATGGAAAAGGAAAATGGAGCAGAAAGTGTGCTTAACAAAATTATTGAAGAGAACTTCCCAAATCTAGGGATCGACGGAGAAATGTGTGTAGAGGAGGGTTTTAGATCTCCTAGATTTGTCAATGTAAAAAGAGCTACCCCAAGGCACATAGTAGTAAAATTGGCAAAAGGGAAAGATAAGGAAAGAATACTCAGGGAAGTAAGAAAAAAAAAGAGAATAACCTATAAAGGAGCCCCTATCAGACTGTCAGCGGATTTCTCTACAGAAACCCTACAAGCTAGGAGAGAATGGAGTGACATATTCAAAGCTTTAAAAGATAAAAATCTTCAGCCAAGAATACTCTATCCAGCAAGAATTTCCTTCAGATATGAGGGAGAAATTAAATCTTTTCCAGACAAACAAAAGTTAAGGGAATTTGTAACCAAAAGCCCTCCATTACAAGAAATCCTCAAGAAGGCTCTCATACCTGAAAAAAGAAAAAAGGGAGAAAGGGGACACAATCCACAGACTAGGGAGACTGATGGATAGAACCAGAACAGGATAGCAAATATTCAACTATAGCATTAGGGTAAAGGTAAGGAAACTACCAAAGCAAGGACGATCTTATCACTCTAACTACAAATTCATAACACGAGTTGGAATAAAAAATGAAAATAATTATTTAGGAGGGGAAGAGCAAAGGGTCTAAATCAGTATTGGTCAAGTAAGTAAGAGACCACCAGAGAATAGACTATATTATACACGAGATTCTAAATACAAACTTCAAGGTAGACACTAAAATAAAGTACAGAACAGAGTCACAAATCATGAATAAGGAAAAATCTAAGAAACCCAGTATAAGAAATTGCAGTATTAAATGGGTAGTTTAAAGCAAAAAGGAAAAGAAATGCAGGAAAACAAGATAATGAGCAACAGATTAACAGCATTAAGTCCACATGCATCAATAATCACTCTCAATGTGAACGGATTGAACTCTCCAATAAAAAGACGCAAAGTGGCAAAATGGATTAAAGAACATGATCCAACAATTTGTTGCCTCCGGGAAACACACCTCAGCCCCAAGGACAAACACAGACTCAGGGTGAAGGGGTGGAGGACAATACTTCAAGCAAATAGCAAGGGAAAAAAGGCAGGTGTTGCAATTCTTATATCAGACCAAGTGGATTTCAAAATAAGACAGGTAAAGAGAGACACAGAGGGACAATATATAATGATCAAAGGGACACTTCATCAAGAAGAAGTAACACTTATAAATATCTATGCACCCAACACAGGAGCACCAAGATTCATAAAGCAACTATTAACAGACCTAAAGGAAGATGTTAAAAACAACACAATAATAGTAGGGGACCTCAACATCCCGCTCACATCAATTGACAGATCATCCAGACAGAAAATCAACAAGGAAATAGTGGAGCTAAACGAAAAACTAAAACAATTGGATTTAATAGACATATATAGATCACTTCACCCTGAAAGAGCTGAATACTCATTCTTCTCAAGTGCACATGGAAATTCTTAAGGATAGACCATATGTTGGGAAACAAGGCAAGCCTCTACAAATTTAAAAAAATTGAAATAATAACAAGCATCTTCTCCGATCATAGTGCTGTAAGGCTAGAAATTAATTACAAGAAAAAAGCTGAGAAAGGCACAAAGATGTGGAGACTAAACAACACACTACTGAACAAGCAATGGATCATTGAAGAAATTAAAGAAGAAATAAAAAAATACCTGGAAACAAATGAAAATGATAGCATGCCATACCAACTCATATGGGATACAGCAAAAGCTGTATTAAGAGGAAAATTCATCACAATACAGGCACATCTTAACAAACAAGAAAAATCCCAAATAAGCAACCTTAAAGCACACCTAACTGAACTAGAGAAAAAAGAACAAATGAAGCCCAAAGTCAGCAGAAGAAGAGAAACAGAATTCTGGTGGACAGTTTTTTTCTTTAGGCACTTTAAATATGTCATCCCATTGCCTTCTGGCCTTCATGATTTCTGATGAGAATTCCACTGTTAATCTTATTGAGAATCCTTTGTTCATGAATCTTCACTTCCCTCTTACTGCTTTCAAAACTGTATCTCTGTCTTTGGATTTCAACAATTTGATTATAATGGATCTCTTTGAGTTTATCCTGTTCTAAGTTCATTGATCCTCTTGGATGTGTATAGTCATGACTTTCATCAGACTGGGGAAGTTTTTGGCCATTGTTTCTTCAAGTTTTTTTTTTTTTTTTCAACCCCTTTCTATCTCTCTTTCCCATCTGGGATTCCATAATGCGGATGTTGGTATGTTTGATGGTGTCCGACAGGTCCCTCCGGCTTTGTTCATTTCTCTTTATTCTTTTTTCTTGCTGCTCCTCACTGGGTAATTTCAAATGTCTTATCTTTAAGTTTGCTGATCCTTTTCTCTGTCTGCCCAAATCTATTGTTGAATCCCTCTACTGAGTTTTTCATATCAGTTATTGTGCTTTTCAGCACCAGAATTTCTGTTTGGTTCCTTTTGATCATTTTTATATCTGTATTGATAGTCTCCTTTTATTCATACATCATTTTCCTGATTTCCTTTAGTTCTTTTTCCATGGTTTTCTTTAGCTCATTGAACGTATTTAAGACAGTTGATTTAATGCCTTTGATTAATAATTATAATTTCTGGAATTCCTAAGGGATGATTTTTGTCAAATTCTTTATTTCTCATGAATGGACCATACTTTCCTGTTTCTTAGTACTTTTTGTAATTTTCTTGTTGAGAACTGGACATCATAAGTAAAATGTTGTGATAATTTTGGAAATCCAATTCTCTCACTTCAAAGGGATTGCTATTTTTGCTTGTTGAGGGCTGGAGCCATATTAATTTTTCAAACTAACTTTGCAAAAATGTGTATTCCTTGTTAAGTGTAGTCACTGAAGTTTCTCTTCTATTATCTCTGTAGTCTTTGGTACAAAGAGTTCCTTAAATGTCTGGCTCCCACAGTGGGACAAAATAGGTCCTATCTCTTTAAATCCCCTCCTCACTGGGAAGCCACTTCAATCCATGAGAGTGAAACGAAGGTTGACTTCTGTGTTGGCTCTTCAGTGGTCAAAAGCAGCAATTGGCAATCAAAACACATAACTCCACTCACTGGAGGACAAGTTTCTTATTGCCCTCCATTGCTCCAGCAAGTGGCACCAGGAATGCTTGTCTCTGTGCCCACAGCTGCCTGCAGCAGGGTTGAGGCAGGGAAGATGGTAGCTGCTACTGCCTGAAATGGACTGAAACTGAGTAAATTTACCAGCTGCTTCATCAAGCTCTCTCCTAGGCCCTGCAAGTGTCCTGCTAGACCCAGAGTTCTAAAACACTTGCTTCATACAGCTCCTGCCAGTTGAACTGTTGTTTTGGTGGAGGGACAGGTATCTGGACTTTCCTACTCTGTTGTCTTCTCTGACGTCACCTGTGTTGTCTTCTTGTATTTCATATTAGAGAGGAGAGGTCTGAGCCCAGAATGATTTTTATTATTTTACAGTGTCTTTTTATCTCTTTTTCTCTTTTCTATCTCATTACGTGTACAGGTTTTTTTCTTCTTTATCGTTATAATTCTAAAAAATAGCAGAATGTGTCTAGGTGTTAGTTTTTTAAATTTATTTTGCCTGGTATACTGTGTACCCTTTTGCCTTGTGTACTTAAATCTTTTGTTCAGTTTGAGAAAGTCTTATTTAATGATATCTTTGTTTACTGCTTCTGTTCCAACTGTTCTGTTACTTTCTCTAGAAAAATTATAATATTTAGGGCTTTTAAAAATCTAAGTTAGATCTTCATCCTCCATTTCTGATTTCTGCAAAATAATCCTGTCTTTAAAAACACATTTCTGATGCAGATTTTAGTCCTGCTATTGCATTGTTATTTTCCTCTCATCCTTTTCTCACCTATCCTTCTTTTATATGTCAACTCTTTTAAAATATTTATTATCTTAATACTTTTCAACTGATTCTGATTTCTCCAAATTGCTTTCTGTTCCTCTTCCATTTCTGTATATAGCCTAATACTTTTTCCTATGGTTCCTATACTATTGTATTTCATTGATTTTAAGAGATTTTATGTGCTATTTTTTGAAAATATTACCATAAGCTTTGAAAAGAAGATTTCACATGACTGTCATAACTGGCGCCTGACTCACAGTGATTGTAAGACCATCGATTGTAAGATGCATCCAGATTAAAGAGATGTTAAAATGTAAAAACAAAATTGATCACAGAATATAAATAGGATATGTAATTTTCAGATTGGTGATCTTCCACTGAGTCAACAGCATTATATTCTCTTTTTCTTTTACTGCCATGTTCTTTCACAAGCTCCATTTTGTTCATTCTTTTTAAACTTGTTAGTGAGAGACATCACAGCATTGAAAGACATTGCATTTTGGAAATAGGCTTACATGGGTTCACATCAGAGCTCTGCTTCTTACTAGCTATGTGACTATATTAGTTTGTTACTAGCTATGTGACTATATTAGTTTGGATATAGGCTAAGGCTATTATAGCAAAGAGACCCAAAAACACTGTGGCTTAGATAAGCCATAATTTTTTTGTTCTTGATGAAGAAGATTGGCCCTGAGCTAACATCTGTGCTAATCTTCCTCTATTTTGTATATGGGATGCCACCACAGCATGGCTTGATGAGTGGTGTGTAGGTCCATGCCTGGGATCCAAACCCACAAACACTGGGCCGCCAAAGCAGAGCATGCAAACTTAACCACTATGCCACTGGGCTGGCCCCCAGAAATTATTTTCTTTCTCACACAACATTCCAGAGGTGAGCAGCCCAGTACTGGTGGGGCAAGTCTGCCATCCTCAATATCATAAGAACTTTTATATTGAGAGCCTTAATGCCAACTGGCCATCCAAGTATAAAAGCTATCTCAAATAATTTTAGAAGTAGATGCAGTAGAAATATAAATATATAACAACAAAATTAAGCATATATTTGAGTAAAAGTAAGATATGTCTTTATCTACTGGGTAGCATGATCTATTGGGAATTAGCTGAGATCTGCAGACATAGAAAAATATACTATAGTAGCACTAAATGCTAGGTGTAACCATGTGATTTATTTTGTATTAAGTCTATATGTTAAGGAAATGAGTAACTTAATAATTCTACCTTTCTGTAAAATCAGGAGTCTTCGGCATGCTCTGGCTCTTTCTGTGGGTCCCAGAGTACCCTTCAAGACAGGGCGGCCTTGAGTTCTCATGAACTAGCATTCTACCATGTATGTGAAGAATGATTTAGAGAGAGACGGGGGTGGGGGCAGGATTGAGAATCTGGTAGGCAATGCTCTCAGTTCTTAGTACAGAGTGACCTCAGGAGGATTCCAGTTGGAGATGGTGTGGCTAAGCCTTCACCATGCCTGTCATCCATAAACAGGGGTCTCCTAGTACTTGATACTCAGCAAATAATAGTAGGCCCTACTGAAAATGTGAAAGCTGTACTCAGGAATTGTTCAATTCAAGCTTAATATTAGAGTTCAGCCTGTCTCCTTTTTGTTTACCCCAGTTTTTCCATGCAACTAAGGTACTTAAGGAAAAGGGACGGTGAATGAAGAGTATGGTTCATTTAACAGGAACAGGTTGCAACCAGGTTTATTGGACAGCAGATAGGTGTGAGGTGTAAAAATTCTAATCATAAACTTTAAAGGCTGAAAAATAAATAGGCTTTTGGTGACTCAAATGTGGGTAGTAAGAGAATTTCAGTAGATAAGAGGGACATCCAGTGCTAATTAATAACAACTTTCAAAAAAGGTCTGTCAATCCAGTTCATGTTAGACACACAAGATAAAACTAGGCAGGGCCACTAAACTGGGTGGTTTCGAATTAGGATTGGAAGATTCAGCCAAGGTGTCTCTGTTCTCCTGCCTCTGCCTTAGGCCAGGTCCTTATCTTGCGTTTGGACTATTGCAACAGCCTCCTCAAAAGTATGTCTTCATTTTGCTGTCTTGGATCTTGGAATGAATCGTACCAAGTATGAAAGAATTTTCCATCTTAAAACTGCCTTAGCACTCTATGGGAGTGGGAGGTGGGTGTTGTTGGTCTTTCTCTGGCTCTCTTCTGGTCACTGCATCTGCACACTGCTCGCTGTCTAACCAGTCCTCCTAACCACCATTCTCATCAAGCACCTCCTTCGTTTACCAGTTGGCCCTCCTCATTTCTGGCCAAGATCAACCTTGAGAAAGTTGGCTATCTGTTCCACCAAAGAGACGCCATGGAGACCACCCTCATCCAGGAGCCACAGTCTCTGGGAAATCACTGGGGGCCCAAGCCCAGGAACAGAAGGAGACAGACAAGCTTTGGCTATTGGTTGGTTGGCAGGAAGCAGGTGCAAGTACTGACCTGGACCATGTGTCCTTTGCCAAAGAAAACATACTGAGAAGAAGTTTAGACAATATCATTCAACAGAGATTTATTGAGCTCCTACTGTATGCAGGCATTGTGATAAGCTGTGGGGATCCAAAGATAAATAAGGCATGGTCCTGTCTTTAAAGAACTTGCAGTCTGCTGGGGAATTTCAAATTCACTAATCTCATTGGACACTGGACTTTTGAGAAAAGATAGTACTGGGTTGCATTGTCTGAGAGACTTGGGATTTGTCTCTGATCTCCAGGCTATAAGTAACCTGTTTCATTGTTAACCTCATAATAATTTTGAATGTGTACATGTGTTGGGACATAGGTATAAACAGTAAATGTAAATTTAGTGTTTAAATTTAAATCCGGTGTCTTAATGGTTTCATACACCTGAAGCAAACAAATAGTCAGCTTCTTATATGTTTATTGCTTATATGAATACTCCAGGCTAGGGATTCATTTGATTTTGCAAATTTTATATATATTTCCATTCCATATTTTATCTATCCATTTTTTCTAAGCCATTCGGTATGGAACATTTCATGCATAGAACAGAATTGGGTGATTCGGACACCTGGCCCCGTGGGGATTTTGATATATTGAAGAATGGTTCCCACAGTCTACACCCTGGGAGGGAATGGAATGTGGCCTGTGTTTGGTTTTAGAATAAGTCTCAGAATTGCCTGCCTTCCAAATCCTTCTTGGGGTAATGGACAAGAACCGTCTTGGAGGTGAGAAGATAGGAGTTCTAGCCTCAGCTCTGTTACCTGGGTGGTCATCATCACTTAACCATTGTG
The DNA here is from genome assembly GCF_021613505.1 of Equus quagga. Taxonomy (NCBI): domain Eukaryota; kingdom Metazoa; phylum Chordata; class Mammalia; order Perissodactyla; family Equidae; genus Equus; species Equus quagga. The sequence goes on along the minus strand of NC_060268.1, from coordinate 110,827,506 downwards.
GTCTCAGTTTTCTATAGGGTGAGGATAATATTTGATTCAAGGGGCCCGCTATGAGGAGCAGCTGTGATAATGTGTCACCTGTCCTCTCTCAGCCTCATTCCTGTCAAATGAAGGGATTTGGATGAGATTACCTCTGGGCCATAAATTCCTGAAATCTTGTTTATATCTTTAAAATTGGTATTTCCCAAAACATGGTTCACAACAGAATTTTAGGTATGGGAAAGAACATTCCTTAGTTTAATAGTTTTGGCAGACAAGGCAGAGTTCACAAGAGGGCCAGCACTGCTCAGGTTATGTGCCAGAGGCCTGCAGTTGGATTTACTTGGCCTCACAAACCTCAGCTGCCTGTCAAGACTCTACCCCACAGCCTTCCATAATTATCAAAGTAAGTGGGAAAATGAATGGTTAGTTTTATGATAACAATCTGGGGGGCGCTAGATATAGGAAGAGGAGGCAATAAAAGTTTAATTCCATAGCAACAACTCGGTGCCCACCCATCTCCCCACTGGGATTCAGACCTGTAGACTCATTCAGCATGGCAGCTTCTGGAGGAATCCTATAGAAGATCCCTCAGCTAAGGGGAGAGAGCTGAGTCTGGTACTGCCGTGTAGGCCTCATGCCCCTGAGGTCCATTGCAGTGTAAGGAGGGAACAGGCAGAAGCTTTAACCTTTGTGGCTGACTCATTGGCTCAGAGGCAGTGCGGTAGCAAGAGTAGCAGGCTGAAGTATCTGTGGTGTGACATGCCAGTATAACCAGCATCCCAAACACACTGGGTGAACAGGGAACAAAAAAACAAAATGACAAAGATTGAGGCAATGCTGGCCAGGAGCCTTCCCGTTGGTGCCATCTGTAAATCCTCTCATAAGAAAAGAATGTAATAGGACCAGCCCAGTGGCACAGCGGTTAAGTTTGCACGTTCCACTTTGGCAGCCCAGGGTTCGCCGGTTCAGATCCTGGATGCGGACATGGCACCACTTGGCAAGCCATGCTGTCGCAGGTTTCCCACATATAAAGTAGAGGAAGATGGGCATGGATGTTAGCTCAGGGCCAGGCTTCCTCAGCAAAAAGAGAAGGATTGGCAGTGGATGTTAGCTCAGGGCTAATCTTCCTCAAAAAAAAAAAAATATATATATAAGGATGTAATAATGGAAGGCCCAAGTGGAAGAGGAGACAAGATGGCATGCTCATCCTTCAAGATCCATCTCACAGAGCTGCTTTTGTTAAAAACAGAAAAACAGATGTTCACAATGTTCTCAAAACAGAACAGAAATTATTACTGTTTTAAAGAGGATGGTGGATGGGTGGGGAAAGAAGAAGGACAAAGAACCTTAACTCCGGAGATAAAAGTACTCAGTGACAGCAAACTGCTCACATTTACTCTGATGGGAAAGAGGCAGATGGGCATTGAAGGGGAAAACCATCTAGAAAAGAGAGAAATAAAGCATGTGGGGAGAAAACAAAGAATGTCTGAAAATTGTGTTTAAAGTGAAATGATATGCAGTGATTGGAAAATAAAGAATGAATGAATGTATGAATGTGTTGAATTTGGTACAAAATGTCATTATCTTCCATTATTAAAATTCACATAAAGATGAGTTGAGAGAAAAAAAGTGACAATGTTTAGTACAATCTAAAATATCATAAATGTAGCCATATCGTCAGGTCAAGAAGCTGTCAAGGTTAATAATGTATTATTTAGGGTAAAAGCTAAGCTGCTGTAGCAGGGACCCTAAATACAATGGCTTAAAGCATGTACAAGTTTGTTTCTCTTTCCACGTGGCATGAGATGAGCAGGCCATGTCACTGGGGCAAATCTGTCAAACAGGAACCCAGATTCCTTCTAAGCTGGAGCTGCTCCATCCCTCAGATTTATCAACTGACTATTAGTGATACCTGCTGTTTTTCTCTTAAAGACTTCTTGTTTAGTTCAATAGACTCAGGAAGGGTTAGGGGAAAATTGTTAATTTCAACACACTTCTGCCAATATCTTTTTAAAAATAAAATGCTTTCATATTATCGTATGCTTTAATTATATTTTCATCAAAACATTGTAGCTGATTTAGATAACTGAAAAAATGGAAAATGTCCCCTATATAGCCTAAATACCAAAGTAAGGCTAAATGATTGATTAAATCAGCCTGCCTTACTGTTGTAAAAAATAATAAAATAAAATCCGACTTCATTTTTCAATTCAAATAAACTGTTAACACATTTTGAGGAACAGTATAAAAACCACTGAGAGATAAATAATGCAACAAGTCTTGTAAAACCAGTTAAGTCAAGATTAAAATGCTGTTATGCTGATATAATTAAAATTTTCATTATGTAAATTTTTCTCATTTATGCAATGTAATATGTAGCTACATTTTTAAGTTATTCATGAAGCAAGGGGGATGCTAAAAGGACTCGTATTCCTTTGGTAACTGTGTGCATGTATGTACTGAGCTCTGGTGTTTGGGAATAATTAAATAAATCGTGTATAAAATTAAGAAATAATTCCATTAATTTTGTTAGACATACTGATCAAACTTTTTCAAAGTATTGAATGGAAGAGTAAAATACAGACTGATAAAAATTAATTGGTCTGGTATCTAATATAAATTTTAATTTTTTTGCTAACAGGAAACAGTATATACTAAATATTTTGTAAAATGAAATAAGTGCAGGATTGTAACTGGAATATTTTATATGCTTGGATAAATATGTTTTAAATACCTCATTGTATAATACACACCAAATCTAAAAGAAATCGTGAAAAATTACACAGGTTTTTAACTGGTGAAACCTGAAAATTGTGGCCGTCTTGGGAAGCATTCCTGTTCCTGGCCTGTGCTGCTTCTGTTGTCCAGTTGACAAATAAAAATGGCAAGCAATAGGATATATTGGAGAATATGAGGAAGCCATTTGGTATAAACCTAATTCGGCCTGACCTTGTCTTTCCAAAAGGGCCTGACTGTGGCCATTGAGCATGCATTGTATATCTGCTTTACATTTTCCCTATGGCAAGAACAAAGGCCCTTGAGGTAAAGGTGCAACCTCCCTCCCCCTCCCAACCGTTGGCGTCTCCTTAAGGATTAAGCCTCTTTCCTTAGGCTAGAAACTGATTGCTGTGCTCACCTGTGACCGCCCAGCTCGAGACAATAGACTTGCCTCCTGCTATGCCCACCAAGATAGCAGACCCACTACCTGCTGTGTCCATCAAGTGCTGTGCCGACAGGGCAATCTTGTGACTACTGTGGGAGGGACATTCCAATCATATGTGAAACACCCTGTTTGGGAGTATATAACCACTCTGTGCACCCCACTTCTTCGGTGCCCTTTCTTCCTTTGGGAAGAAAGGGCCCGGGCCATGGTCCTCAGATTTCAGCTCAGAATAAACTCACCCAAATTTTCATTTACAGATTGGTTATGGATTATTTTCGTCGACACAGTGGTGTTTTTCTCACCAGCTAACTTCTAAGGATTATTCTTGAGAAGGGTTGAAAAGAATTGCTTATGTTTAAATACATGAGCAAAAAAAGCCATTTAGATGGTTATTTCTTATTGTTGCTCTGATTATCCATCACTGATCTCCCTCGTGAGCGGTCATTCTTCTGACGATAACTGAGGAATGGAAAAGGTGAGGTCAGTAAATGCAAACTGGCACCGCTGCCACGTCCAGCACTTTCTAACACACATATTGGATTTCAGAAGGTCCCATTCCTAATGCCACAATTCACCTTTAGCAGAACAATGAATAAGACAGGAAAAGGTAGAAAGGTTTAGGATGGGAGCATGGTGTCTTGATTAAGCACCTCGATAAGGGATTCCCCAAAATAATATTTCAAATTTCCCCTTTGTTTGGAGCCCTGGGGACTTTTACGCCCTACGCCAATGCACCTAAGTAAGGTTTAGAAATGGGTGAGGGGTGTGCCTTGCTTTGGAAGAGTGGGCGGGGTGTTTATATAAGCACAAGGGCTTGGACAAGCACTAGCAGGGGAGGCCCACCAGCACCACACGAACCTGGGGCATTGTGAGATGCTTAAAGCAGGAGCAGGACTAAGCTCCAAGTAGAGGAGATGGAGCCTGTGCAGGTTGGGCTGGGCTAGGGAAGGCCTCACCAAGGAGGAAACAGACCTGGAAGGGTGACTGGATTTGTCCCCACTGCACAAGGGCAAAGAACCTTGCCAACATCTGAAACATTTGCGACAACTGGAAGGAAGGGTGACATTTTAGAAGTAACACTGCTCAGGGAAGAATGGATATGAGGTGCATGTGAGAATAGTGGCCAGAGAGAAGGCTGGCTCCCTACGGGCACTCATTTACATTAAGGCATTGATTTCCTTCCATTTATTTACATATCATTAGCGACAGTCACAAAGGAAAGAACAGAGTCCTGAGGCACAGAAAGATTGTCTTGATTGCCTATGGGGAAAGATTAAGGCAAATGGCTGTCTCCCACCTCCACCACTAGCAAATATTCTCATCTGAGTGATCTAGGGTGGGGTCCAGGCATCAGGAATTTTAAAAAGCCTCCTTGGTGAATCTAATGTGAATCTGGAGTTGAGACTCAGGAGTGGAACATGTTGGGGAAAACCAGGTCGGGGGAGGAAGTGTTCCTGGCAGTGCTATGTTGAGAGGCCCTTTGAATTCCAGGGCAGGACCTGGGGCATTAAGTATGCAACTCAGGGGGAAGGTCATGCAACTGATGAGGGCTGCCATTCTTGGTTTTGGCCATTGGTCACCTAGGTAATTTCAAAATTATGCAATTAAATGCTGACCATAATACCATTTTATTGCTCATCCTGGTATTCAAAAGGTCTCTTTTCCCCCTTACAATTACTATTTATATAGCTAATCTTTCTCTACCTCTGGTAGCTTGTCTTGAAAAGACACATCATGACTTTATCCATATTATCTGCCACTGTAGTTTCCCAGGAGCTCACAGCTATGCAAGAGGATTTGAAAGTGTGCCTTGCTGGACACCCAAGCATTTCTTCTGCCCATCTGTTTTACCAATGAGGAAGTCTGCACTGCTGTGGAGACAACTTCATCAAGACTTGAAAGCCCTGGGGAATCCTTGGGTAGGGATTCTCATTGACAAATCACAACCACCGCCAGCTCCCAGCTTAAAAAGAATGATGGTCTGTCAGTTGCTTAATTATTGAGTTATTCATTAATGAATCCAAAAGGGAAAAAAACTGTCTCTGTCTCGGGTGACTCCATCTGAAATATGAAAATGCCTCAGACAGGACAGTATACTCATTGCGGAGGCTCCTGGCTATTTGAGAATCTCAAGAACACGGTTGGGCACACTCAGTACCTTCTTGTTGAACAATCCAGGGAAACTGGGTGAATTTTTGTCAGTTTGGTAACAATTAGCAACTTCTTCTTACAAGTTTCTGACTTTGTATCATTTAAATTGGTTTCCGTTCACTTAAGGGTTGTAAAGAGCTCATCTGCAGCTTACTTCATGAACATCCAGGAATCAGGTAGACAGCAGGAAAGAACACCAAGCCAAACGTCCGCATCTGAAACTAAGTCACTGCCAAGCATTTCTGTGTTGCCAACCAGATGGCGCAGGAGCCTGGCCATTCATACTGTCCTGCTATTAACCTTTCCAGTAAGAGCTTCTCTAATTGTTCTAGACTTGTGATTACTACTGACCTTTTCCTTTATCTCCAATCCAGGGGTTTTCAACTGAGGGTTAGGTGACTCCTCCATGGAGCTTTTTAAAAAAATACAAATGTCCAAGTCCTTTTGTTTTTTCAATTATTTTATTGAGGTCTTGTTGGTTTATAACATTGTGTAGTTTCAGGTGTACATTATTACTTATCAGTTTCTGTAGAGACTGCATCGTGCTCACCACCATTAGTCTAATTTTCATCCGTCACCATATATACGTGCCCCTTTATCCCTTATGTCCACTCCCCCACCCCTTCCCCTCGGGTAACCACTATTCTCTTCATCCATGTGTTTATCTTCCACATATGAGTGAAATCAGGCAGTGTTTGTCTTTCTCTGTCTGGCATAAAGATGTCAAGGTCTTAACCCAGACCTTCACAACTTGAAACTCTGGCCTTAGGGCTGGTTCTGTATACATTTTGAAAACACTTACTGGGGATTCTGATTCCTTCCTAATCCATTTAGTTTCCTGATCCATTCATCGCTCACTTCTAATTGGGTCCACCTGAGTTCTCCATCTCACATTTACCCTCCACCCAACAAGCCAGTCTTTAATTCTTTAAGGGAGGCAAATAATAACTCAAATGAGAGTTTTTACATATGGTGGAAATTTTCAGTGAGGAAGTTTGTGGTTAACCAAATAAACTGGTTATCCTTTGAAAGAGGAAAAAACAGGCATTCTTCTTCTTTTACAAATTAATTTTAATTGATAATTCAGCTTCAGAAATAAAAATAACTTCTAAAATGAGAGTATAAATATGTTTATTAAGTATTTTTCAGGTTTTATTTCCTTTCTTCATTTATTAGCAGATAGCACTGATCCATTCTCTTGCCTGAATGTTACAAAGAAATTAAAATTTTAGGTAGATGAGCTAACTATACCCATCCTAAAACACCACAGTTCCCCCGAGTAGCCTCAAAGGCAGAATAACTTCCCAGTTTTTCCTTAATGTTTATGGCTGGAATATAGCACCTACTTGAAATAAAATAAGGAGTCAGAGTTCATCTAAACATCACCCCAAAAGCGTTTGGCATTAAGCTCAAGGAATCAGATATTTCAGGAATTTGCAAACTACCGACTATTTAATAACATGAGGGAAATTAAATAAAATTTATAAAGGTTGACGGTTCTAAATGGGCCAATGTAGTAAAAGTATTAAGTTACCAGACAGTTGTGAATGGAAAATATCACATTTCCAGCTGTTGGTGGAAAGCTATAAAAATCTGAAGCAACAGACCATAGGTAATAGGCACATTACTACTTTTCTAGTAACACTTATGTGCTGTTTGCAGCTGTTTTTGTTTGCTTATAATTCATTTCCTGATCCTTAAGGACTCAGATATAAAACAATTCCTGCTTTATTCTCTACAAGCTGTCAACAAGATGGAAAAACAGAGGGGGGAGTTACCATAGACGGTAGCACAAGCTGAAAACTGAATGGACATTGCTGAGATCAAGATGATGCTGGGAGCTCATGTGGTGCCCTCTGTAATGGGGCTTCAGATGCAACGAGCCAGACTGAGAACTCGTTAGGATGCACCATCCCACCAAAGCAATGAACACACACTATGTGCTAGCAAAAACATCTAGTAACTCCTACCACCCAAAATGAATTCACCCCAAAATACATGAAGGTTCTGCAGTGAAGGAAGTTACCTCTACTGTTGTTGAGAATTAGGCCATTCCTATAAACTCCTTCTCCTTACCAGGTCATAAAACTAAAGGCAGAAAGGAGAAGGTCTGCCTGGAAAGCTGTAAGGGCACTGGTTTCTGACTTGTCCCCTGCTAGGAACTATTACTACAGACAATTGTTTATTTAAAAACAGAGCACTTCTCTCTGGTCATCTCTTGAGAACCTGTACTAACAATCTCTAGAAAAAGCCCAGGAGCCTCGAATCAATAAATAATCCTAAAAAACTCATTTTACCTAGTGCATTCATCTTCCTCTCTGGCAACTACACTGATTTCTGTGTTTCCTGAGGTCCCTACTTTGGAGGATAAGTAAGGCAGTGAAACCCACTAACTGGACTACGTAGTCCAAAATAATGAAGAGCTGACTATAATCTCTATTTTAAAATTTTTAAGTACTGAAGATCTTTTGGGTAGTCTGTTTCTAGTCGCCGGAAGTTCCACCTCACACTATTCCATTCAACTAAAGAGACAACAGTACCATTTATACTTAAATAAAGCTAATCTTTGGATAGGCAACAAAGTAAAACACTAATATCCCAAATATATTCCCCTAGGGATAATTGCATAAGCATATTAGATATGAAGAATATTTTTAAAAATATCAAACATTTACCAAATTTTTCATTTTCTTCCCCCTGGTCTCAAATTTTGGGTATTTTGGAATTTCCCATTTTTTACTTTGCTTCCATCCCTAGATCCTCCTAATTTCATAGTACTCAAGTAATTTGCTTTGTTTTATCAAAGAACAAACAAAAAATCTGATATCTCCTTGTATGTAGCTAAAAATTCAGAAATAAAGTAACCTATTCATGAAGCACACTATGTCATACACTGTAGAAATTTAGTTTCAGCCATGTTACATTGCCGCAATTACTGAGCTACAAAAAATTTTCTCTCTCTTTTAACTTAATAAAGCTTGTCAAAGTTTCCAAGAAACAACCTGTGACTTCAACTTTTATTGCGTTCTGATGGGATCAACGATTACAGAAGCTCAGCATCACAGATCGCTCTCTCCGTACAGCGCGGAGGAGAACGCCGTGTAATCCAGGGCGCCAGGCACGCTGCCCGGGCCCGAGTAGGCGGGCATCCTCTTGATGCAGTACTGGGCCTGGTCTGGGGGCAGCTCTCGACGCAGCTCCTCCGCAAGGATGTATGGCTGAAAAAAATACACAAGTGTTTACAAAGTCAATCACAGAAAACACTGGAATAGAAATGGTTTTAATACTTACATATTGCTTGCGTTTGTTTAATTGAAAAAAGGATTAAAGGCAGGGAGTCTAATGGGCACAGTACTAGACAACCAACGAAAGGCTGAATTTTACTCGTAAGAGCGTGTCTGCAAAGTGATTCATCTTTTGGCCCACAGGGTCTTAATATGCTTTAAAAAGGCAAAGAGAGCAATATCATCAATATTTCTCAGACTGAGCCATAATGCAAGTGACAAATACTGTGATCTGAATTTCATACCAGAAAGATAAAGATATGGTTTACATCATACACTGATGAGAACATAGGGATATTTAACTTAACATAATCAATGTTTTTTCTTTTTTTAATGTATGTGGTATGTTCTTTTAGAAAATGGAGGGGCCGGCCCTGTGGCTAAAGTTCTGTGTGCTCTGCTTCGGTGGCCTGGGGTTTGCAGGTTCGGATCCCAGGTGCGGACCTACTCCACTCATCTGCCACGCTCTGGAGGAGTCCCACATACAAAGTAGAGGAAGACTGGCACAGATGTTAGCTCAGGGCTTATCTTCCTCAAGAAAAAAGAGGAGGACTGGCAACAGATGTTAGCTCAGGGTGAATCTTCCTCACAAAAAAAAAAAAAAAGAAAATGGAGCCATTTTCCTAATGAGTTTATTAAAAAACCAGAAACATGCTGCCACTAGAGAAAACCTCTTCTAAAACAAAATAAAACAGATGTTTAACAATGTCTTTTTTTTTTAAAATATCAAATGTCCAACAGGAAATAGGATAATTCTGGTGAAACAGACTGGCTGGTAAGAGTCAAAATAAATAAATAGCAAATATCATATTGTCCTTCACAGTAGGGTTTTTTGCAGGGCTTAGATGAGCCGGGTTTACGACCTCCTACATCAGATGGGCTCTCTCCCCTGCACCTGCATCCCCATGATAAAAGATTCATGTTAAAACAGACTTCTTATTGTTTTTAAGATACTTTATCTTGTCGGATATTTTAATGTAATAAACATGGCCCTGCTGATGTGTTTTAGCAGATGGGGTTTGTGCTAAACCTTTTCCCTCTCAGCTAGAACATGGGGTAAAAGAATCATGTCCGAAATGGAATTTATAGATACTGAGACATTTTTATTGTTTGGGGAATGCAATTCAAAAATTCTGAACTTGCAATTAAACTCCTACTTAATTTCTAGGCTACATATAATGAAAACCTTGCCAATTTTTGGAATGACTGAATGGCTATATTTAACTTTGCTCCAGTCTGGACGCAACGTCAAGGTCATTGAACCTAGAGAAGGTTCTAAGTTCCACAATATCTGAAGTGCATGGTTTCTTCTTTCTGAGTCCTATCTACCAAGCCAGAATGTAAAATGGGGTTGAACGAGTAGAACGCACAAAAAATTCTACAAAATACTTACTCTTGGTTCCTTCTATAAAACTCACTGTGAGGCCCAAGCACAAATGCCAGGAACAGAACGCCTGTGTTTTCTCTGTTCTGGGTACACTGTTGTTATGTTTACATGCTGCTTTCTGAATTCAATGCTGATGTGGTGCAAAATGTACTAGTATCAAAATGGTTTTTACTTGCAACACTTTCTTCTTTTATTTGAATAATGCAGTGGACTACTGCAAAAGCAGAGGAAAACCTGTCAGTACAGACCTTATCAGAAGCCAGGATTCGGAAGGAGGCGATGACCTGCTCGGCGGTGTCAGTGTCGGCTGTCTCTCTAGTCATGAAGTCAATGAAGGATTGGAAGGTGACCGTGCCCTGTCCGTTGGGATCCACCAGGGTCATGATGCGGGCAAATTCGGCTTCACCCTGAGGTGAAGAAACATTTACTGCAACAGTACACAACTCTCAACAGGGCCATTCTGCTTTTACCTATTGACATACAAGTTCCTCTTTGAAACAAATATTCCCTGTGTTTCCCCTCAATTTTGGGCAGATCTCCTTATGGGTGACTTGTTTACTGCCACTGAATGACCTTAAAAGTTCCCAGAAGCTCCTAAATGTCAGAATTCCTTCCTATGACCCATGTTGCCTTCAGGCCTTATCATAATTATGGAAGAGGAATTCAAAGAGAGAGAGTTGGGCCTTTTCTCAGACTACAACTGAGAACAGTAACATTGCTAAAGAGAAGGCAGTTCAGAAAATGGTTCTGGTGATTTTTATTTCAAAGATCCGGGAGGAATCAAAGCGCCTGTTCAAAATACACATTAAGGGGTAACAGAGAAGGGAGGGCATACCAGTACTCTCACAGCCCACAGGGAAATCTAAGATTTTCGTCGCTGATTTATTACTAAAACTTTTTTATATTCTAAAATCTTAGAGGAAAAAGCACTTTAAAAATCCTCAGGTTGGGGGCGGCCCAGTGGTGCAGCGGTTAAGTGCGCACGTTCCACTTTGGTGGCCCAGGGTTCGCTGGTTCGGATCCCGGGTGCAGACATGGCACCGCTTGGCACGCCATGCTGTGGTAGGCGTCCCACATATAAAGTAGAGGAAGATGGGCACGGATGTTAGCTCAGGGCCAGGCTTCCTCAGCAAAAAGAGAAGGATTGGCAGTGGATGTTAGCTCAGGGCTAATCTTCCTCAAAAAAAAAAAAAAAATCCTCAGGATACTAAAAGGCATTGAAGTGTACATTTTAAATGAGTGAATTGTATGGTATGTGAATTCTATTTCAATAGAGCTGTTAAAAAATCATCAGGAACGTTTATGTTCTCACCCTTCATTAGAAAAAATCTGATCAGTTACTGAATAAAAATATATGTTCTGGCTCTGTGAAATTCTTTTTATATAGTAGCAGGCAAAGTTTCAAAAATATTATCCTATATAATGAAAATGAACCAATCTCAAATGGGCCACCATACTTTAAGCCAGCCATCTCCCATAATATAAATCCAAACTCAATAAAATATCAGATCTTAGTAGAATTTTAACCTCTGTCTTACCAAATCATAGCCCATGGAAATCAAGCAGGCTCTGAAATCCTCGTGGTCCATCAGGCCATTCTTCCTCTGCCGCCAAAGAGAAAGAACAGAGAAGGTGCAAATTAGAGGCGAAATAAGCAACTCCACTCAACCAAGTGAACAAGATCTAAGAAGAGAAAAGGCCACTTTGAGCTCTGCCAGGGAGATTATAAAAGTCACCACTGACTTATAGGAAGGACGGAGCCAACAGAGGGATGTTACAAAATAATTTCTTAAAAAAGAAAAAGGTGGAAGGGACGGTAAACATCAGGCAAAAATGAAAGGAGACCACACATTCAAGAAAGCGGCAGAAGGAACTACCTGGAGTCATCGAAAATGACCTAGTCAGGAGCTAACTACTGCCACCACTGATGACAGAGCATGTTGTAAGTGTTCTGAGAAATTATGATGCTCTCATGGCCCTGGGGAGTCTGCATTTGTAAAACTCCCCCAAAGACTACAGCATTCCTAGAACTCCAACAACTGGAACGTCACCCTACAACCACTCTCGAGCCCTCGGCCAGAATAGAGTGGCCCCTCCGGGTAGCAAGCTCAGCCTCCCCTGAAAATCCACTGAGGATCTACACAGAGCAGTGTGCAAGAAGCCGCAAGTGGACAACAGCTTTCACAGCTGAGGAAAGGCCAGGGCAGGACAAGGAGCGACCCAAACTCTACTGAAACAGAGGTTTCAATGCCAAGCCCTGGATGTGACAGGAAGTGCACAGCTGTGCTGAAGATTTTCTTGAGGGTTTTGAGAGGACAGCTAGGCTTCAAGCATCAATATCAATTTAAAGGTAAGAATTCACTTTTTTTATTGGCCAAGCTAAGTATTAAATAGAAGGTTAATTTTCTGCTGTTTTCATTAGCCCATGAAAGGGCCAGTCCCAAAAGTTAACATCAGAAGTTCTTTTTTCTATGAAGGGAAACTGTGTGTGTCTGTACTCACACCTGTGTGCTGAGCCCTCAGTCACCACCCCCGCCCTCACAGCCACAGTCTCGAAAGCCATCCTTCCCACTCTTTCTTCTTCACTGACTTCTCCTAGTGTTCCTTCTCTGGCTCTTCTGCCGCCTTTAAATGTAGCTGATTCCCTACGATAGGGGCCCCTCTCTCTTCTACTCTCCAGACTCTCTCTTGCCAGAAATGACCATTATGTGGTGACTTCCACAAGTTTCAGCCCTAAACTCGAGACCTGGATTCCCAGCTGCCCAGGGGACCTCTCCGCCACCAAGGCTCGTCCACTTCAACAGCACTCCTTCTCGCGTGTTCTCAAGGCTTGGAATCGCCATGTCACTTTTAATCTTTCCCTCTCCCTTAGCCCCCAGATGCTGTTGTTAAGTGCCGTCAGATTTCTGTCTCAATTAATCCCAGCTCTGTCCTCTTTTCTTCACTCCCACCACTCCTATCCCTCAGCCCAGGGGTTCACGTTCCTCCTCCTCCCTTCTCCAAGAGGCTCCCGTCTGACCCTCCACTCACTTTCTCTCCTCTCCCCCAACCCTGCAGTCCATCACACTCATGGCTGCCAGGCACATCTTTCTGAAGCCAGCTCTGATCCTCTTACACCGATGCTCTAAAGCTTCAGTAAGAATCCCTCAGATCACATCCTCTGTGCCCCCTGCCATTCCTATCTTTGCTATTTAATAGAACATGAAGCGAAATGGATCTGCAGCCTTGACACCTCTCCTTACTACTCTGAGCAAACTTCGTTTCCCCCCAAGACGTATAATCCTTAATATTTAATTCAAGCAAACTTTTAAACTTGGCAGGTTCTGCACTGCCCTCCTTTGGACTTTTGTTGCAAAAGACAGTCTCATGATCTTGGATTCAAATAAATGTGCTTTTTTTCCTTTGAAGTGGCCCAAATGAGTGAGAGATGACCTCCAACAAGCCCAGATGGATTTGTACAAGACAATGATCAATTATTTTCCTCCACGGGAGAAAAATGACTTGAACTTCAATGAATGAAGTCAGGTCAGTATTATAGCATGTTTCTGCGCAATAAAGTTGGCTGAAACTATGCTAACTTCAATAGCCATCTCTGTGTTTAATTCTTTACTTATATTTGAGCTCCCTGATCAGAAGTCCACTGTCTGAACTCTTTAATAGGCCCAAATCTGGCTGGCCTAGCCCAGTGGCATTTAAAGAACCATTTATTGATATTTGTAAGTTATAAACAGGCTGCTGTTCAAAGTAATGGAATATCCTTTTTTAGGGATCTTTAACAAATGGAACATGGCCTTAAAATTCACGCTTGGCCATATGATAAGCAAACTGGGAATTTTCTTATAAAGAATTGGTTTTACTCAATATTATTCAAATCAAAATACCAGATAATATTTTAAAAGCAGCACTTAACTTTTTATATGCCTTTACTATGAAACATTTTCATAGTGGTGCATTTTTCTTAAAACATTTCATGAGTCTATTTTATCAATTAAAAAAGAAAATTAAGTTTTATATGTTGAAAGAGTAAGTTAAATTTTCATCAGGAGCTTTACCTAAATAGTTACTTAGGAAAAGTACATCAGAGTTTTGTATCTTAGTCTTTAGAAAATGATCTAAATCCAACAACCACGTTTTGTTAAGGAAACATTTTTACTTAGAACAAATCTAGCTTTGCTATCAACTACAAAGGCAGTCATTAAGTGATCTGCATAAAACAGCACACAATCCTAGGCTTCGTGTCACCTTGAGCAACAGGAGAGCTTGGCACACTTCACTTTGGTGGCTATTTCCCTTTGGCATTAATCATCCTCTTTACCTGTAACCTTTATAGGTCATCAAGACTTAAACTAATAGCATGGATATTATTTCAAATACATTTTTTAATGTCCCCAGTATTGCTTTTCAAATAACTAGAGGGAGTGCGGTACCCTGTCAAAGTGGTTGAAGGAGGCTCTGAACTCATTCATCTGCTCCTGGGTGATGCCCTTTGCATCCCTCGTCAGGATCTGGGTCTCCACTTCATTGATGGTTCTGGCGATGGTTGTCAGCAGCAACTCCCACCCCACACGAATGTGCTACCGAGGAGAAAATGAAATGATCAGCTCTAGGTTTTTCCAGCATGTCAATCTTGCCTCCTCATTTTCATAACAGGAGAGCCAACCCAAAGGGAGATAAATAGGGCTTACTATAGACTTCCCTATCCTTTTTTATTCTACTTTTCCACTTTTTGTAAGATTCTGTCATGGGAAGTACTCAGAAGTGAGACAGGGTTCTAACAGTGACAACTGGCACCCTGTAAATAAAATATACAATGTAGAGTCTATTTGTCACTAGAAGTATCTTTCCATTTACCAAGTAGCGGGATGGGCCCCTGGATTATGCCCGCTGGCTCCCAGGGAGATCAAATTGGGCCAAACTGGTAGAAATGTAACAGTCTAATTTCTGGTGCTCTCTCTGAAGCAGTGCAACGAATTCACTGCCATGATAATAACGCTGCTGCTGACTAACAATTATATAGTGCTCAATATAATTCCAGTGCTTTTTCACATATAGTGACAGGAAAGGCTTAAAGATCCATAACTTTCATACTTGTAGATCTTAATAATAACAAACAGAGACAAGTGTGGGAAGATAACACCCTAAGAAGGTGAAACGGTCACAATTAGAAAGAGCAGCACCGAGGCCTGTCTGGCTGCCGTACCTCCATGGTGTAATTAGTGTGCTTGTTGTCAAAGACCAGGGCCTCCTGGATGAGCTGATGATCGCCCTCCAGCTTGTCGATGTTGTTCTTGTAGTTAATGATGTTGTGCTCATACTGCTTCAGCTGATTCATCTGGTCTTCCAGGGCTCCTGTGATCTGGATGGAGCTCCGGGCAATTTCCTGATAGAGGTAAGAACAGGGCAAGAAAACACGGTGAGTCGGCCTCTAAGGTTAACTGTGGAGTCATCCCTCCCAATCCTGCGTCAGATGCTATGCCAGCATTAGGCAGCAGCCAACAGCACTTGATTTTCTCAGATGAAGTGGGAAACAGGCAGTACCACCGAATGAAACCAGCTCTGGTTCTAGTCCATCTAGAGGATGGAAAAGAAAATCAACCAAGATCCAAAACAGTAAAGCAAGAGGGGTAAGAAATGAGGCAACTCAGCCTTCTGCCAGTGAAGGTGGAAGGCTCCCTCGGCTGGAGCTGCCCTGTTTGGGAGAAGGCTGGGGATGTGCTGGACAAGTGGGCTGCCGGGCAGATTTAAGACCACTGGGGTCAAAAGAATTTATTGTATTTTTAGATGTTCTCCCGTTTAAGAGAAAAGTTAACATTTTAGCACCAAAAGGAAGGTTGGGAGAAAAGTAAGTGGGCCAATGAATGTCTCTTGGCTGTTCTTGGTGATAAAATGAACCCAGAAATCGGTGTCAATCAAAGATCACTTTTCCTGAAATGCTCTGAAGATCCAAAGTTTTGTGATACTTCACAAGTCCTCTTTAGGGATGGATGGTTTCAAGTCCAGGTCCTGTAGAGGCTAGAAACTGAGAAAGAGGCCACTGTCGTTGTTAACGACAAAATAAACAGATGGCAGCAAGAACAGCCTCAAAGAATGAAGCCCAGAGTGACACGGACTGGTGTTCTCCCAGCGCTGAGTGGAGCACCAGAAGGCAGAGAAAAGGCGTGGTGTTGTGTCAGCTCAGGGTCTAATTTCAAAGCTTGTGAAAAGCTCTCTGAAGAGTGCCAACTTACCTCCATCTTGTTCTGGATCCAGGGCCCGACGGCATTGGCCTGTGCGGCAAACTGGCGCCGCAGGCGCTCATTGGCATGCTGGCGGGCCAGCTCCTCCTGCAGGGACTGATCCCGGATGGGCACGAGCTGCTTCACCTGTTGGGGCCCAAGGGCAACAGGAGTTAGAGGCCAGCTCTGGTCCAGATAGGAGTGACCAAAAGATAACGTAATAGTCGAAAGGATGGGGGTGAGAATGGAGGGGCAGAGGGAAGGGAGGCAGGGGAAGTCGAGGGAGGGGAAGAGCAGGTAGGGAGAGGAAAGGGAGTGGGAGTCCCTACTCTAGGGACCAAAGGGAGAGCTCATTCTAGCCTTGACGGCCACCCAGTGCCACCGAGTGCCTGCTGGGAGACAAAGTCCGCATTAGGGACTCTGACTGTTCCTCCAGCAAGGGACTCTTGGCCTGAGCACTAACGCCATGGGGGCCCAGAGTGCAGAGGATTTGTGAACTTTAATGAAGGAAAATGATATCTTTATTTTCACTATCTCTAATTGAAAGTTAGCATTTCCTTCAATTATGAATGTGGGCAGCAAATCCACAGTAGTATTTAGCAGTACTGTGACTCACAATAGAAACCACAGACATTCTCATATAACATTAGTCACTGCCTGCCTCTCGAAATAGCATGTACACTCACCACGATTACTCCAAAATTATTAGACCTGAGGTTACATCTTGGTTTTAAATGTGTTAGTAAAGAAGCATATACATTATTATAGCCCAATTTTAAAAAATATTTTAATAATTATATTTAACATAATTTGTTTCCTTTGTAACTTTAAGGATTTGTTATGAGTTTACAAATATTATTATCAGAAGGGATCCACTGGCTTCCTCAGACTGCCAGTGGGTCCAAGACACAAAAAAGTGAAGAACCCCGGCGAGGCTCATGCGCTCAGTCTCCATGTACTGTTGGCCCACAGGGACATACTGCGCCTGGCCTACATGTTTCCCAGTACCCTGTAATTGACACTTTACCGCCATGCCTCAGTTCTCTTTGAATCAACACACAAAAGAGCTACTTCAGAAGTCTCTTCTGTGTCTTCTGCAAAACTGCTGCTAAAGACATTATTATTCAATGCTCCTTTTATAGAAATCCACCTGGCTAGTTTGCCTTATAGCTTGTGTTTGGAGAAAAGTTTGTCTCACTTTAGGAAATGATGTATTTCCCTTTTGTTCCCAAGGAAATCACTTATCTCAATGTGTTTCCCTTTTCCCTTCGGCCATCAGAAGACCAGAACTAAATATAAGACTTAAATGCAGTAACTAACTACCGCCCGTCAGATGGACACCTTCCTTCCCACATCTGTTTTTTCTCCCTTTTTGCATTGTTTACAACTAAACAATTACTGCACGTGTGTTTTTACGGCAAGCCACCTCAAATCCCCATGGTGGACTTGTTCCTAAAGACTATGTGGTAGCATACGGAGCTGACTGTGTTATAATCTAAACCATGAAAATAAACTTTTTTAAGAATGAGACAAAAAGGCTCAAATGATCCCATTTTGATGATAATTAAATCTGTGGACAGTTGCCCAAAATGTAAAAGGCAGCACGTTAGCAATACTTCAGTTCCCCAGATAGTTTTCTAAGCAATTTTTCTGTATTTAAAATCCCCACACATCTATCCCGTATTCTAAAAATCCTTTAATGAAGTAGTATAGGCAAGCTGATTCCACCAAATTTTCAGTTGGGGTTTTGAAAATAGTTTGCTTTATGGTATTAGTTTCATAATCTGGACTGGTTTTGCCAACATTTAGAATATTTTCCTTAAGGAAAATCATTTCTACCTTCTTTCCTTACAAATCACAGAAGCTGGTGAGTGGCATTTAAGAGTTTAACGTGTTTCATCTGTTAAAAACAAGACAACAGTCCCAAAATGGAGTGACTTATGCTAAGCCCCACATCACCAAACCAAGCAGACTTAATTACAATTTCAGCTCTCCCAGAAATGGAATCTGAAACCAGTCAATCAGGAATCGCCTGATTAGCACTAGTGAGGTAATCTGCCTGATAGACTCCTCCACCCCCTAAAGGAAAAGAACATTGCAATAACCGACCCTTGTTCCTGTTCCCTTCTGGCTATAAAAATCTTTCATCTTGTAGCACGCCTCAGAGCTCCTTTCTTTTTGCTAGATTAGATGCTGCCCAATTCCAATCCATTTTTGCTCAAATAAACTCTTAAAAGTTTTAATATGCCTCAGTTTATCTTTTAACACGCCTGTAAAACATCAGGTGAATGAAAACCCTGATCATGATGCAAAATCAGGTAGTCGCTCTAATTCCCCACTCTAATTCTAATTCTAAATTCTTACGTCTTCCCTCAACCTCGGCTTGAAGAATGCCGCCCTCATCCCACGTCAGTCCTCAGCCACCCACCTTGTCCCACTTGGTCCGAAGTTCATCCATGGTGACAGTGCTGTAGGGATTGCTCGAGCTGATTCTGATGTTGTAGCTCTGAATCACCTTCTCCACCTCGTTCTGGATGGCCATGATGGACTGCCGCTCGCCGTCCGCCTCCGGCAGCGTCGCCTTGAACTGCTCGTGGGCAGTGATCAAACTCTACCAGAGACACGAGCAGAGAAAAGTCCATCTTACTTTAGGGTGAACTTTATAGGCTTCGATGTTCCCTTCTGCACATGTGCTAAGGCCTTTATAACTGCAGGAGTCTCTGGAGAAAAACAAATTCTGGATGTTTTAGAAAAGCTACTTGGTGCCCAAAAGTCAAGTTCCTTGAAAACGGAGAAAAGATATCATGATGACTATTTAATTGAGGGCTATTAATCCAAAGTCTTCAAAAAAGTAATTATTTTCTTTTTAAAAAAAATTCATGCTTGCTTTCATTATTTTTGATCCTCAGCTACTGTTTAGGTCTTCCTCTCCACTGAGAAAGAGAATTTAATTTACCTGCCCTTTCCAATGACCAGTTTCACCTTTGTAGTCCAACAAAAGAACCTAACATTTGCTGCCTTGATACCTGAAGACCACCAGGAAGTACCTCCCTAGTCCTCAAAAAGGAAAGGCCCCAGAAACCAACTCTTTACCCTAAGGCTTTATAGAACCTCATTTATCAAACCCATCCTTTGACCCTAACGCAGAAGACAGCAGCCCCTTCCATTCAGCTGTACATAGGGGCACGTGGACCACCTTCCAGTGGGAAGCTAATGTTATTAAGTGCTACAAAGGATCAGCTGCCAGCACAACTTTCACTAAACAAGCGACTTCCCACATCAAGATTGGCTTCCAAGGCATACTTAGAAATCTCACTTATTCCAAAAATAAACGATTTTAGGTTGCTAACCTTTGCTTAAGAGCACATGCAAGAAACACCATCACAGCGTCTTTCAGAAAACAAATGCAATGTTCAACAAAGTAATTTCTTTCCCCTTACATCCAGATGCAAACCCTTCTAGAATACTCCTTGGCAGGGAGATGTGGGTTCAAATCCCAACTTTCAGTATTTCCTTTATATTTGGATTCTTTTTGATGACCTATTTTACTGAAAAAATAATTAAAAAGTATTTTCTCTTTATATTCTATTACACATCAAATTCACTGTACAATGGTCTCTAGATAAATTGGGTCTTGGCTATTGGAGAGTAACTCTCCTCCCTAAGATGTTGTCTTCAAAGTCTTGTTTACAACTTGAAAGTTCCAGAAGAAATCAGAAGCAGAACATTTTGGCTTTTGGGAGGCAGAAGTGCTGATTTATGGTTTCTTATGCTTTATGATCTGGTAAAACTCTGCCGATCTTAATAAACAGTAATATGCACACATTTGCAAAGCAGTTAACTCATAAGTTTCCGTGAACAACTACAAGAGCATATATGTCTACTTTTTGCTCAATAATTCCACGTTCTTTTTAAAAGAACGAACCCTTTTAAATGTATTCACCATTATCAGATTACTATTCATTTAGTTGCAGCAAAGAGCAGTATTCACATTTTTAAGCTAAAGGTCAAAGGGTAATGTGGGTTTAGTAGCCACATTTTTCCTAGAAAAAAAATGAAACAGAACAAAAAAACCGCTAAGTTTTAAAAATTATGACTCATTTCTAGCACAGTAAGAGCACAGAGGAGAGGCTCAGTTACCTGGATCTCCTCAATGCTGTGGACAATAAACATGTCTTGCAGGTCCTCCATGGCACCTTCCATCCAGTTGTTAAAAGGAGCAGCCCTCTTGGCAAACTCCAGGTGAAGCTGATCAATGGTTTCCAGCAATTTCTCAGTTCTCTGAAGATTAAATAGAAGGAAGTGTTACCATAAATGAAATAATAAAAAAGTATCTGAAAATGTAAATATGCATTCCAGAGCAATACACTATTAGCTGGCATTTTGTTAAGCACAATGCTGCCACCACGGGCATGTGTACACAAAAGACTAACCGATGTTCAAACGATCAGGTTGAGCCCTGCAGGTCTCTGAAGTGCCTTCTGAATCAAAGGAGAATTTAATAACATCTACAGTAGCCTTGATTTAATAGTATGTTAGGTACTCTATTACATGCTACTTTTTTTAAAACTTCAGAATCCACATAGGATCTATAGTAACTTGCTTTCCACTAAAGCAGTACTTTATAAGCTATAGGATCTGATTCCCTAACCACACTGGATAACAGAAAATTCAGGACATCCTCCTCATTTTAGTCAACATCGTGCAGAGCAGATGGGTGCCTTTCCGAAAAGTCACCCACCTAGTGAAGACAGAGGAGCTACAGCTGAATGTTCCCAAATCCTCATTCAGGATTTAACACAGAGCTCTCGTTGCCTTTCTGGGCCTATGAAAGTGCAGGGCCTCAAGCCACAGAGGATACTATGCTTTTCATATGGCAGAGATGATGCAGAACAGAGCATCCTGTATCTAGATGTCTTCCATAAGTAGATTCTTTTTTCTCTCCCGTTCTAAAATATTTGAGCTGTCTATGTTACATGCCTGGTCCTTCCTCTCTCTCAATCTTCCCTTCTTTAGATGGATATGGAAGGGTCAGCTGGCATCCCGGAAGCCTGATAACATGTATTTTAAAAGTTTCATCAGCGTCAGGATGAAAAGACTCAGAAAACTGGCAAGTGATTCTTTCTTCCACATTGTCTGAGACTTCCATGGTGAAAGATAATTAGTGACAGTTAAATACCAGTCACTTACTGCTGTTTAGCTAATCCTTCTACTTGGATAAGGCCAAATTCATCCTGATTCTGTTTCATACCAATTTTTCCTTATTTAAATATTTGTGGCCATTTTCCCTTTGCACATCTTAAGTGAAGTACTTCCTGATTTCCTGACTCAGTCACAGCTCTATTTATTCTTATATAAGGGCTTCTGGAAATTCACTGTAACTACTACTTGATACAAAATGGTTTACACCATAATCTCATTGCCCCTGATTTTTTTAAATTTGAAAGTACGCTTCACTGCTGTATGGATAAATCATAGTACAAAGCTACCAACTTTCCATTTCCCTCTTTCTTCTACTTTTCGTATTCTCTTGAGAGACTGCTTTGACTAGACAGTCTGTTTTGTTTTATACATATAATGTCACAGAAAAAACTCAGAAAATTAATAACAGTGACTTAATTAAAGAGCCTCTATTAAAAGATTTCATGTCAACAGGTGGCTGAAGACTTCACCTCCAGGGCCTCTCTCCTCTTCTGAGTAAGTGTTCCCAATCTGTCCCACTGGTCACAGATCTTCTGGCACCGATCGTTGACATTCACAGCATCATGATAGTCCAGTTCGCTATTAGAGGCGAAAATAGAGATTAACTTTCCCAGGTGATATGAGGAAGAATGGACAGGAGCTCAAAATAAACAGATAATTTTTCTTTAAAAAAAGATCTGATAGAGAATTGGTGGCGTATTTCAGGGTTTCGCTAATGGTCAACATTGCAAATATGATTGAAATTCTCTGATTATAAGAAAAATTAATAAAACATTTGCTGGTCCACGGATTTCTAAACAGAGACACAGTGTCTTCTCAGTGCCTCAGGCTAACTTTATTTAACTCCCCTCATCGTTTTCTTGGCCAGGCCCCCAGACAGCATTATTTTTAAGTGGCAATGTACCTGTAAATGAAGCCAACTATCTGACCTAGAGGACAGTCCTGTGGGCTGCGCTGAAGCCACAGTGACTAGGACATCAAATGAGTCAAGGGGGAGGGAGGTATCAGCTTGCACCCCTTGTGTCCTTGGCTCCTGTTGAAGGGCACTGGGCCTCACGGCTGGGTGGAGCGTCACGTCCGGAAGGGGCGCTGTGGCCGTGTCTAGCACTGGAAGGACTTGCACAGCCTGGCAGAACAGTCCTTCCTCTTCTGGACAAAGAGGTTCTTACTTGTCTAACGCGGCTAGTGTGACAAGCAAGAACAACAGGATTTCTTAGGAAAGAATTACTCTTCCTCTCCAGCCCTGTCCGTACATCCTAATGGGATCTTTGAGAGGTGAAGTAATTTGAACTTACCATTCAAGCAAATTCTCAACTAAAAGGTTAACCTAGTATCTCTGGCCATAAAAAAAACTTTGAATCCTGTACAAAATTTAACCACCCTTTTAATTAAGATGAAAGTGAAACTCACAGAGGTTTAAAGACATTTTCAGGAGACCTCTCCTTCAAGAACAGTCCAAGATAAGACAACTTTCAGGAAATTCTCTCCTATCCTAACAAATCCATTTCCCTGACTCTTAAATTTATTTCTCCTTTCAACCTTAAATTAAGGCAATGGTTGTTCTTACTTGTTTTTTTTTTCCCCTCTTAAATAATGTTAACTTGTCCTTATTGAATGTGACTGTTTCTGTTACTGAATAAAGGAGATGCATGCGGTGGTTATCTGAGGGTTCCTTCAGTGGGTAGGAAGCTCCCTACCACCTAGTTCAAGCTTGTCCAGTCCTTAAGAGCAGCCCTCTACACACACACGCACATCACCACACTGAGATGGACTAAGATTCCTGTGCTTATTGTTACAGTCAAAAATCCAAAACCAACCAAAACACACCAGCAATGTGCACAGCCTTGAATACAAAGTGAAAAGGCCATGGCTCTTCAAAATGCAAATATTAAAGAGAAGAAAGACTTACTAACAAAAACCCAGGAATCCTTCTATTGATCCACAATGGACACAGCGACGCTCACCTCCTGGTGGTCATCTTTACAGCACACAGTTCTCACCCTGCCTCTAATGCATATGGAATAGCTTTGCACATACCTGCTTTCAACGAGTGCGGGTTTGAATAACTGTGCATACTACTTTTTATGCACTTTGAGAACTACACAAACACTTTGATTTATTATTTTAGAAAAGGTGAAAAGGACAGGGATGTTACTAACGTTAAGATGAGCACAGATTTAAATTCTGTATGTGGTTCCTCTCTTGACTGTGTGAAGAAAAAGTCATTGGGAATATCAGGAATAATAATAACACAAAATTATTACTAAAATTTTATGGGCAACACTTAAAACCACTCCCAATTACTCATGGGAGCTACTACAGAACATTAATAGCTGGGGTTTCTTTTCATCCTCTTATTTTATTTGTAATTGTTAACGAGCAGCCAAACATTCAACATTTAAGAAGTATGAGAAATAAAATAACGTGAAGGGCACAAATATAGTGTACAAATTGGGTAGGAAGACCATAAATAATTAAGAGTTTATTTGGTCAAGGCTAAAAAATAGGATACTCTTAAAATAGGCCCTATCCATTAATTAAGGAGTTTGCTTTAGTCAAAAGTGAGGAACATAGGAGTTTTAAAATGTAACATATTAAAATAAACATTTATTACTTATTTTTTAAAGTTATATGACAGACTAAAAATTTTGCAGATATATCAGTCATTATAAGAGGGAAAAGAGTAGGGCATTAAATTTTGTATTTATGGCAAGGGGGGAAGGGTCTTTAAATATGCTTAGAAACACAGTGGGGAGGCCCCTCTCCCAGAGGGCAGCACAGCCTGGGGCTGCACCTGCACTGAGGGCTCCTGCTCGGGCTTCAAGCAGCCTGGGCTCACCCTCATGCTAGCTGCTCTCATAAAATACAAAGCATAAAAATGAAACAGCACTGATTTGATGATAAAGCAAAGTGGGGCCACAGCATCTCCTTCAGAGGTGAGGCAGTGACTTCTGTTATGTTTTGATTTCTGGATGGGCCATGTAGTCCCATCGCCTGCACCCAGGCCTGAAGGAGGCCGCCCTTCTGAGCTGTGTCCCAGGCCACCATATGGACTGTTCATCTTCTTGGAAGCTGAGCTGCCTGTGCTGGGGTTGGGGGTGCTGCTGGATGGGAGGACAAAGGAGTCTACCGCAACCAGAGAACCAAAGCTGAAGTCAGTTTATCTGTTTGAAAAAGAAAGACAAATGCCATCACAGAGTCCTCCAGCTTGGCTGTCTCTAAATTTAGCACAGGAAAGGAAGGGCAGGCCTCCCTTGCCCCTCCCTGGGAATGCTCTGGGGAAGCCCTTCATGGAATCCTTCCATTGTACCCAGAGCCCATGGGCTTCACAGGGAGGACGGCATCGGCTGAATGTCAGCAGCTGTGCCTGCAAACAGCACGTACTTGAGCTCCTGCGCAATGGCAGCGATCTGTTCCACCCGGTCCTGGTGCGCCGCCAGGTCGCTCTCAAAGGCCTCATGTTTCCGCAGCAGAGCCCGGACCTCAGTCAGCGACGCCGACTCATAATCCTTCTGCAGCAAGATCTGTTCTTTGCCTGCAAAGGTTGTAACAAGGAGTGTGAATACTCTGATGTTACGCATCAGCTTCTCTGTGCCAGCAAAGTTCTCAGTGAATCATTAAGATTCCAAAGAACCAAGATAAGAGGGGAAAAGAAGGACAGGACTGAAGCTGCGGAGGCAGTATTTCAAGTGGAATTCAGGCCGTTACTCTGCTAATGATGCCCGCGTCCCTCTGTCTGAAAGCTCATGTCTACACATAAAGGGACAAGGGAAGCATGCTGAGTACATTGCAAATAATAAATCTGCATTATTCATCATCCTGAGTAATAAGTACCTGATTTTCCAGTGAGATGCTCAGTTAAGTTAGTAATTATTAGCTCACAAGAGTTACCTGGGATAGTTAGATAAGCTGCTTGTACTCTATTTGCCTACCCACGGGTTCAACCTTTACCCCAATTATTTTTGTTTGAAAGCTTTACTTTTGGTGGTTAAACGTATCTTGTGGTTTTTTTCCTGATAATATTAGAAATTTTTCTCTCTGAACCTCCACCTATTTCCCTACAAATGTTTCTTAAATCAAGCAACCGCTGTGGTTATATCTGGACCCACATTTATTCCCCGGTTGATGACCTTTAAGAACTTAATTCTATAAAGCTAGAAATGGAAAGCAAATGTTCATATATTTAATGATAACAACATAGCACTTACTATGTGCCAGATACTGATTTAAATACTTTATAAATATGAACTCATTAAATCTTCATCAAAACCTGCTGAGGGAGGTATCATTGTTATTTCCACTTTGAAGAGGAAACTGAGGCAATGAGAGGTTAAGAACTTGTCCAAGACACACAGCTGGGAAGTATCAGAGCTGGGGACCCCAACCTGTCCGGCTCCAGGCCCATGTACTAACCATCTTGCTGTGCAGTATCACCAATCAAACAATAATAAAGCAAAAGGGAACCAAAGGAGGAGGGGGACCTCCCTACCCTTTCTCAAAATAGATTATGTGATGGGGGAACGTTTTGTTCTTCTACTTGAGCAAACAGCAGGTAGCCAAAAAAATATGACCCTAGTATCATGGCTCTGGAAACAGGTACGTTTGCAGGGCTTAAAAGAAGTAGATGAATCTTAGTGAAATAAGAAGTTAAGACTACAGAAAACATAGACTATAAATACCTTGCATTCTTCCTTTCCAAGCAGATTTCCTAAGTGGGAAATTATGTTGCTTTGTGGCATTTAGTAAACATTCTGTCAGCAGAAGCGAGGATCTGGGCCAGGGCTGTCTGCCCCACAGTGAGGGAATAAACAGATACTTGTGGAATCAAATAGAAAAAAGTGGGGTAAGACAGGAGGAGGCCAGGCCTTGGTTAAGTATGGGAAGAATGCATCTTGAGTGCCATTTTGTGAAAAAATACATTATCTGCTTGATTAGAAAAGAAATCTTCATGCCCACCTCTTGAAGAAATTTAGTCCTGGGACAGCAGAGTGGAGAGAGGTGAGGACACCTGCCCACAGGGTCACAGGCATTAGGGACAGAATGAGTAGTCATTGCATGCTGTGGGTCTGTCCACAGCTCAACTCTGACTTTTCAAACACCCAACCCGAGTCTAGTCTACCTACCATAAGCCCACGTCTCGTGCGTTGAAGCCTTCTGCCTAAACTTCTCCGCCAGGTGTTCCACGCGCTCCAGCCTCCGTATCTCGTTGAGCAACCATTCCTCGTAACCCTTCTCTGCCTGCTCCAGCCTCTGCCAGGCGCCGGCAATGTCCTGGGAGGGTTCAAGGACAAGCAAAGGCAAATGTGCCACGCTGCGGCCTCCTGGGCTTTCCTATAAATCCCCTCCACCACATGTTTGACAGTATTTTCTTCCTGTTTTCTTTTCCTTCCCTCACCCTCCCGACCCAAAATAACCATTCAAGTGTCTGGCTTCTAAATGTCTTAATGATCCCCAGGGCCTTTTAAGGCTAACAAAGTTGTTCTCATCAGCTAGTACATACCTGATGACACCTAAATACTTCTCCAGGTGTGGACAAAGGCAGAGAGGGCTTAAATTTTCTGGCTAGAAGAAGATGAAGCCTCAAAGTGACTCAATCCAAAATGACTCTTACTCAGTGACGGCTCACTCGTCCAGCCAGTGTCAACTATGGCCAGGCACTAGAGAGAGACTTTTCTATAAGAGGAAATAACACCTATGAAGTTCCCTGCCTGTGTGGCTTTCATGATGGTGGGGGGAGAAAGACAATAAATAAGTATTTACACAAGTTCATTTTGGAGAGTGCCATGCTGTGAAGGAAACAGGGTCAAGTGATGCTGAGAACCCAGTGGGGGTGGTTCCTTTAGGCAAGGTACTTAGAGAAGACCCCTCTGAGGAGGTGGCATTTGAGCCGAGGGACAGACATTTGGCTCAGTGACAGAAAAAGTCAGTTATGTGAAGAAGTCGGGAAGGGGCATCCCAGATTGAGGGAACAAGGTCAACAGCCTGAAGAGGGATGTGCTCCACATGCATGTGGGAAGGACCACAGCAAGTCAGGGCAGCTGTGTAGTGAGTGAGGGGTGGGCCAGCAAGAGAGGCGATCATCAGGGTGGGGAGGGGGTCAGACCACATCGGATCCTATAGGCCAGGAAAATGAATCTGAATCTTATTCTAAATATTTTGGGAAGTCACTGGAAGGTTTTGAGAAGGAAGGAGACATGCTCTGATTTGTATTTTAAAAAGATGACAGTGGCTGCCTTGCGGACAATGAATTTTAGGGGGCAAAAGAAAAAGAAGAGCCAGTGAGGGGTTACTGCAGGGTTGAAGGAGAGAGAATGGTGGCTTGTCACAGGCTGATGGCAGTGGAGGTGGAGAGAGGACAGATTTAAGATATAATCTGGAAGCAGAGCCAATGGGTCTGGCTGAGGAACTGGACACAAGAAAATGACAGAAAGGGAGAATCAGTGACACCACCTGGGTTTGGGGCTTTAGTCATTTAGGGGACGGTGATGGCACTTACTAAGACAGAGAACACTGTGGGAGAACTCTTGGATATGTTAGGTGTGGAATGCTTTTGAGACATGCAAGCAGACAGATGATCCTGGAACTGGGGGAGAAGTCAGAGCTGGGGATGTAAAATTTGGGAGGCGTTACAGGTGGTCATTAAAGCCACAGGCCTGGATGAAACCACCTGGAGGGTGCAAAGATAGAGAAGAGGGTCAGCACCAAGCCCAGGAGTTGGCCATCTCCGGGCTGGGGAGAAGAGGAAAATCTTTGAGCAGCATTAGAAGAACTCATTGGTGAGGTAGGAAGAAAAACTGTAAGTTCAAGAGCAGAAAGAATTTCAAGAAGGCAGTGATTAATGGGGTCAAAGCTACAGAGAGTATGAAACTAAAAGTGACAACTGGATTGTCAACATGGATGCCGTTGGCTTTGACAAGAACAGTTCCAGGGGGGTTGGGGGGGGGGGTGCAGGTAGAAGCCAGATTACTCCAGGTTGAAGAGTAAAAGAAAGAAAGAAAGGAGTGGTGAGGGACTGAAAATCAGTTCCAAAAAGAACTCCCTTTGCATGTTCTGCTGGAAGGGGAGCTGAGAAATAGGACAGTTACTATAGGGAGATGTGGAGTCATAGAGGGTTTTAATTTTTGTCTGGCATATTCTAGAATACTTCTGTATGCTGATGCGAATGATTCAGTACAGAGGGAGAAACTGATGATGCAAAGAGAGGGAGATAAATGTAGGACTAAGTTGTAGAGAAGGTGAAATGGGTAGGTCGTAACAGCAGATAACAGAGGGCATGGGATCTAGATGCTGGTAGACCTAGGGGGAAGACAAGGCTGGGTGGTGAGGAGTGGAGGAGATGGGAGGGCCATTCACCGAGTGTTGAGACCTGGGAAGAAGACAAAGCCGGATGGTGAGGAGAGGAGGAGATGGGGAGGGCCGCTCACTGAGTGTTTACTGGAGGCCTGCCCTTTGTGAGGCACCACACCTATAACAGTTAGGAGTCGAGAACTGCATGATGGTGGGGAGAAAAATATCAAGAATGAAGTGGTTACAGGGCCAAAATTATATTCAGTAACTACAGACTGAAGAAGTCAACGCCTCTTGCTCAGTGGCCCATCAGAGAAAAGATTTTATGAAAAAAGAGGGCTTCCCATGGGACCAGGAGAGCTTCTGAGCCTGGGCTACTCACCGACACCATCTTGCCCTCGGAGGGCATAAAGGCGGGCCGGTTGCTGATCCTCAGCTTGGTTTGCAAGGTGTTGAAGTTGATCTCCAGCTGGCACTTCTCCTGCACCTTAGGGGGCTTGTGCTTCCGACGGTAATCCCGGAAGTCCTCCAGCTTTTTCTGCATAGCTTGCATGGTCTTCTCAGGAGTCCTGTTCTCTAGCCAGGGGATCGTGCGACGAATCCATTCCAAAAGCTGCTCCCAAAACACAAAAATACTGCTGAAATCACCAGCAAGCTGCCCCCTATTGAAAAGCAGAAGCACCTAACAATTTGGAATGCATTAACCTAATGTTCCTAAAATTACAGAAGTATAATACTCCTGACTAAAAGGAGGAAAGGCATGTCTGTGCACTGTGGCATGAATGAAAACTTCAGTATCCACCCACGGCCACCAGTGACCACCCCAACAATATCATACACAGGTCAAAAACTTGAAGTCAGCACGAGCCATATTTTACAAAAATGTGACATCTACAGGAAACTCGGGGACCAGACATTAGCAGACAAATGCTGATGGAGCTTTTAAATGGAAAAAAATGAAAGCAAAAAAATCTGACGTGGTGGAATGTTGTATAATAAAATCAGCAAAGATTTGGGTTTAACTTAAAATGTATTCATATTTTAAATAAGCTCAAATCTAACGAATTTATTAGACAAATGTATTGTAAATCTGGGACTGACAAGGCCAAAGTCTATTTTAATTTAATATCTAGCTTTCAAGGAAATCCACATGATAAAAGTGACAATGGTAGTGAATGCCTAAGGATGAGGTACAGACCTCCTTCTCTATAATTACTACCATGGCCTCAGAAATGATCTGCTGAAAAGCCACTAATAATTTAACTTATGATCACTTGGAAAATGACAGCATATAAGAATAAAAATTAGTTAAAATGGTGATATACCCATAGCCTAAGAGTTTGAGGAGGATAAACGAAGGACCATGTAAGAAAAGGAGGGAGAGAATTACTGAGGATGGTCTGTCCTTCGGTCCTGGTCATGCTTCAACCCTGAAGTGGATCAGCGGCATTAAACAATGCCACCAAACTGGATTTCCCCAAAGCAGCAGGGAATATACACTCAGAATATAAACTCAGTGTAATTAGACTGGATTAATATAAACCACTACCTAGGAAGATTTATTCTAAGTGCCCCAATACTTTCCCCAGTACAGATCAAATGTCAGCTAAATTAATTCAGAGCAAAAATTATTTGGTCTCCGATACATGTCACTGTGATTGAGGTCAATCTGGAGAGGATGTGGCTGTGGCACTCGCTCAGCCCGTATCTCGTACGGGGAACACAGTGTAGCGGCAATGATGAGACTGCTCAGTTTCTATTTATGCTATAACAAGAACAAAAAAAGAGCAACATGGAAAGTGCTATTCGAACCAAGAATCTGGCTGAAGAGCTGTAGAATGGCCTCATGGAAACTCATGCTCAAATATCTTGGACGGAGGGCTCTGTCTTCCCCAATTTCCCTCTTGATATTTATATACACACACAAGGCTGAGTCATGTCTCCCCACAGGGCAAGTTCCTTTGACGCTGGGCCACTGTGTGGAGCAGGGCTCCTGAATATGGAGAGCACCTTATGTGATGTCAGTAGCCAATGAAGCAGGAAAAAAACAAGTAATGAATGTCATCTAAGGGAATGCAACCCTGGAGGTGTCCACTGAGGATGGAATCATATTCTACTTCTCAAAACAGGCCAACTAGCGCGATGCTTTGGGATGGTTGCAAAGACCCCCAGGATTACCTTTGGGTCAATAACACATTGCTACAAGATGAACCGCCTCTGAGGTCAAGTATATTTCCCTACTTTTATTCTATCTGAGATGAAAAATGCAAAGAAAAAAAACACTGACAATCTGTGTTCCCCCTGTGTGCCTCACCCTCTGGGTGGGTACGGACAGGACTGCAGGTCACCCGTTTCCTTTACCTCACTTGCTAGCCTCTCATATTCTTCCATCAGCCTCTCATTCTCTTGATTCACAGCAAGAACCTTACATATCCTGTTAGCTGCTGTCTCGGCCTGTAAAACACAATAGGTAAACAGGACAGCTCTGTCGACAGGGATGCACGTACACAAAACTGAACGTGGCGGGGCATGAGAGGTAATGAGGGAGATGGCGTGCTGTACATGGTGCAGATTCTAGGTTAGGGTGGAATAAGATTGAGGGTATGGCAGTTTAATACCATGAATCATTTCACACCTTTTTTACAGTTTTCACACAGACTTACACGGCAGGCTGAACATACTGTAGGGAATAATGGGGAGATACCGTTAGTCTAAAACACAAGCTTTGTAAAACATCAAGCAAGTTAGTAACAGAAATATACGGGTCAAGGAACCCAAAACCTCCGGTCCCTGAATGTCCACCTGAGCACTGTACTGACCTCAGGACTATGGGGTGGGAACTCTCTGAATAACATTAGCCTTTGGAAATCAAAGCAAAAGTGACTGGGTCCTGAACATATATGTTATTGCGCTTGAGTTCACAGAAGGCCTCTTCTCCTGAACGGAACAGGTAGAACTTGCTAGATCCTTCCACAGAGCTGAACTTGCTTAAAGACTTTGTGTCACCTACATGGGAAGTCACTGAGGTAATACGTAATTCTCTATCATCGTTTTGTGGGGGGAACTTGGGGCAGGAATGGCAAAGTGCCTTGAACCATGATCAGATGATGAATTAAGAAGAGCAACTTGCCCATCAGCTCCCAGGCCCACAGCCTGCCCCAAAGTCTCCCCTCTAAAGCCCAAATATGGGCCGATTTCTGGTTACCACCATTTGCTGGTGTTGGTCTTAAAGAAATAACAGAAATAACATAACCTTTGTCCATCTCAGTCTATCAGGATTCTCCAAGCGCCGATATGTGAAGGAGCGAGAAGCACAAACAGCTGCGCATGGAGAAAGCTGAAGGACATTCACACACAATGCCCCTCAAGCTGTTTGTCTTAAGGAATGTGAATTTTTTGAGGTTCTAACACTGTTACCTTTCACTATTTCAATTAAAATAAGATTAGTCTTATGAAGATATTACAACAAATCACTGAACCATGAAGGCAATTTCTAGGCAGAGGAGACTAAGGGCGCACTGGAAAGGCATCATTTCTCTTTGTCACATTTCCCCTTTCCCCTTTAGTGCTCAATGAACACGGCTCAATTTTCATGGCGCTTGTTGTTTCCTAAAGCACAAATATTTCCCACAATTTAAATAAAAGTAATGTCTTAGGAGAGAGAGATAAAAACACTTCAGGAACTGGCTAAAGTTAAAGCTGTTAAAAAAAGTATTCACAGTTTGGAACGTGCCATATTAGGTCATTAGAAAACACTCAGGAAGATTCTGAGGTAAGATGTGAAGCACACGAACACACACCCAGGTACCCACACGCGTGCGCACACACACACACAACTAGAACCGACGCAGAAGAGCAGCACGGCAACCGGATGGACAAGTGTTGAATACCTGCTCCGCTCCCGCAAAAGCATGGTAGAAGCAAGAAACGTATGTCATGATAGCTCTTTCATCTGGTTTGGGAGTGTTCACAATGTCTGAAGGGAGGGAAGAATAACACAGAAAACAAACACACACAGATGAAGAATAGAAACCAGGGTGGAGAAAGGGAAGAACAAATTGGTTCACACTGATTGATTTTCTCTGTTTCCTGGGCCCACAATCCTGAACCTCATGAAGGCGCTACAACACTGACACGGTTCATGAACGGAATAATTTGAACCAGCATGCTCTTTTAGTAATCAAACTGAGGGCTTTTTTTCTTCCCCCACCCCCGATGGGCTTTTAAAAATTCACTCAGGGCATTAATATGAGAGCCCATATGCTGCATGTCAGAGTTGTTATCACTTCCTCGTGACTCATGAAGCCCACGGCCTTTCGTCTCCTGACCATATCAGGTCATCTGCCACTTTTGCCACTTTTTGCTATGCATGATGCTGGGAATGCTGGCAGAGCTCAAGCGCCCCATTTCTCCTGCCACTTCCCCACCCCAACCTCACAATTGTTGGTATTCCTGCTCTGTAAATGGCCCTGGCTTGGATGAGGATGAAATTCCTCGGAGAGGCCATGTCTTTTAATGCCGTCTATACATACTTACCATGCCATTTATAGAAATCACCAGTAGTTACAAACCATCTAAAGAGAAGGGTATACCTGGCTTGTTACAACTCTTGCTACCATTTGTATTAGCTGCTGAAATAACCAATAGGAAGAGAGAAAACAGAACCAGGTGAACACACATCCTTTCTTCCTCCACCTTGGAAACACCGTTTTTTGCTGAATTGCTTTCTAACTTTAAACTCAGTTCACTCACTGGACAGAAGGAAGTTAAAAAGATACCTTGTTATTCCCTAAGGTGAAATCTATTCATTGGGTTTTCAGAGGATATTAATAGAAAGGATGTGGGGTTGCGTAACAGTATGGAATCTTCTGGAAAACAAACATGAACGGCATACTACTGCATGGACAGAAAGTAAGTTTTAAAGAAAAGAGACTAAAAAAGACAAACGATTGCCTCCTCAGAACCAGACGGGTCTCCTTACTCAGATAAGAGGGAAAAAAAAGAGAAAAACAATTGAAAAAAAATTCAGACACAGAAGGTGAAGGGTGAGCAGTGACTCACATTTTACATCCTCACCTTCTGTGCACCAGCAAAAGCATGATAGTAACAGGAAACATAAGTCATTATGGCTCTCTCATCGGGTCTGGCAGTGTATACTAAATCTGTGTGGAGAAAAGAAGGTTAACTGCTGGGATGTTCTAAGGCCAGCAGGCTCCCGCTAAGTGCTGCCTCAGAGAAGCCAAAGTAATGAATCTTCTCGCTTTACCCCCACACGCCTATGTTGTTAAAACTTTGGCTCAAATCAAAGAAGTCACACCTGCAAAGTTATTACTCTCTATGCACTTTTGAGAACTGCCAACAGAAATAAGGGAATTGCCAGAGAGAAGGGCATGGCGAGCTCAGAAGAACCCTAAACTAGCAAGTAAGTCACATCCACAGCCAGAATTAGACTCCAGAATTTCCCACAGAATGCACATTCCCACAGACTTTCAATTGCTGTACACATAGAGGGCCCAGGGTTCCACAAAGGTCCCCCTTTTGCAAGTCCACACAGAACACACACACCCACAAATCTAAACCTGGTGCTCACCTCAAAAAATGTTTTTGGAAGAAAACAGGGAAACAACTTTTATAACCTTTCAAAAGCATGGAAGATAGTTAAGAAGAGGAAGATTTCCACCACTTTTTATCATAGGTGAGTTCCTGGGTGAGTGGCCCAATTAGCCACTCGAAAATCCCTAGGTTGGGTTCAGAGACTAACACAAATGACAGAAAGCGAGGTCAACAGAAGCAGGTGGGAAGGTAAGGATTAGCCAAAAAGGATTAGCAGTCTGACAGGAGGAGACCAGTATATGACATATGATAAAGGCATGGCAGAAATAAGAACATGTTAAGAGGATGTTGTGGTGATGGTAAGTCCGAACATAAGGCAGCAAAGATACAAAGGGCAATTCATGGGGGAATCTCTTGGGTAGTTGTATTACAGCATGACCCACACCCGAGTCAAGCAAGTTCATAACTCTTTGCCAGAAGATTCTTATGAGAAATTACAAAGAAAATAATATAATGTGTGAGCATTTTTTGGAACCACTAAAATGGAAGATGAAGAAGAGTAATGAGAGACTAGGATGTGTCACAAGAGAGGAGGAAATGAACGGAGTGCTAAGGTACTCTGTCAACACAAAGGATATGCAGAATGGAGATCTGCCGAGACCAGGACTCAGAGACCAAGGAAAAACCTAAGAACTAGGCAGAATGTTAGCATGCCAGAGTAATGATGACGGTGCTCATCCTCAATTTTAATATAATAGGGAGGCATTAATGACCTGGAAGATGAATTTACTAAATGTTGCCAGTTTTTTCCTCCCCACTAATTCAAGTGGGTAAATTCTGGGTAGTTACTTATCATATGGGAAGGTCAAAAGAGAGACCACACAAACGTAAACTTCACTTAGAGGAGACAGATGGATGAAAAGGAAATGGAACTTTTCCATGTTGCTACTTCATTGTTTTATTGACTTTCTCCCTCCAAAGGGTTTTGGAGAATTCATAATTCAGTAGAATTCTGAAGAGTATATTCAAGTGTTAATAGCAATAGTACAGGTGTTTGATAAAATGGTTAAATTAATAAATGGGCAACATTAGAATCCTAATTGAAAGATCACTGTTATGGGTTGAATTGTGTCCCTAAAAAAGACATGTTGAAGTCCTACCCCTCAATAGCTGTGAAAGTGACCTTATTTGAAAGTAGGGTCTTTGCAGATATAATCAAGTTAAGATGAGGTCATGCTGGAGTAGGGAGGGCCCTAAATCTGATGTGTCTGGTGTCCTTATACAAAGAGGGAAAGAGACACAGAGACAGACACACAGGGAAGATGACCATCTTAGGCAGAGTCAGAGATTGGAGTGATGCTCCCACAAGCCAGGGGATGCCTGAGGCTTCAAGAAGCAGGGAAAAGCAGGAAAGATACATCTCTAGTGGCTTCGGAGGGAGCATGGCCCTGCCAATATCTTGATTTCAGACTACAGCTTACAGAACTATAAGAGAATAAATTTCTGTTGTTTTAAGCCAACCAATTTGTGGTAATTTGTTACGGCAGCTGTAACATAATGATCAAAAATAAGAAGGAAGAGAAGATTGACTATTGACTATAATCAAGTTCTTTCCTTTTCCCCAACAATGCTAATTAGTGAAACAATGGACCATTAGGGAATAATATTACAACAAACACAGTAATCTAAGTTCCTTAAGGTCAGGACCCTACCTTATACATCTCACTATCTCCTGGAGTACCTAGCAGAGGGTCTTGTTCACACCAGGTGCTCAATAAATGTCTGTTGAGTGATAAGTGAATCGTGAATAAGTGAAATGAATGAATGGTCTCCATATATTTGTGCTTTAATGGTGTGCCATAGGTGTAACTCACACATAGGTACAATTCATCATACCTAAAGGGCACAAAAGGTATTTGAAACCAGTCCCCAGCATAAGTGATGCTGAACTGCAAAATATTTAGAAGTTCTTTCGGATCTAACTAAATTTAACTGAGACTAATTAAAAATGAAATGTGAAAGTTCAAGAGGCATACTGATGGCTGGATGTTCTAAATTCTCTATTTCGATTCTATAACTTGTAGTTGGAAGGAAGGAATTTTTCCTTATAGAGCCTTAAGCACTTCACAAAACGATTTATTTGCTAAACTTGTCTCTACATGGTAAGGAAAATACATTATGTTGTTAAAAAAATTAAAATAGGAAGCTTTTCTTTGAAAACCACAAACCAAAGCATTCTGTTTCTTTGCCAAAGCTGAACCTTTACAAACCTTTTTGCCACAGTTTTGCTGGCTTGTTTTGGGGAGGGATTTTAAAAAATAATTTATGAAAAAGCTATGTATGCAATTCTCTAATACTCATTAAGGAATCCTAAGTACTTCAGATGTAAACTGACTATAAAGTTTTACAGACCCCCATGCATGGCCATAACATAGATTTTACATAAGTCATCTCACCTTCAGCATCCAACATTTTGGGAATATCCAGGTGCTTCTCTGCAATTTCCATGGCCAGGTTAATATTTCCTATTGGGTCATCCTACACGAAAAAGAGCATAACTAGTTTTTAAAAATGTTTTTTGAACAGGACATACGAATAATTTTTTACATCCTCACTTTGGTGAGGAGACCTTCCCAACCACACAGAACCGTAATAGTATGAATAATTTTCCTTCTTATCTTTTCCCAATCACTTCAAACATTTAGAGAAACATCAAAAATGATACAAAAACACACAATCCATGCACAATCCAATTCATAAAATGTAAACAAAAGGTTTAAGAGAACAAATGCTTTGTGACTAGGAGGAAAGTTGTCAGATACTTTCTCATGGGTGGGAAAGAACATCCTGAATACGTCAAAGCTTATTTTCAACTCTATTAATAACTAAATTTAAATGATTCCAAAGAAAATCATGAAACATATACTTTCTAGATCTGAAGATGATCATGGAAATATTTAGTCCAACACCCTTGTTTTAAAGGTAAGAAAGACAAGGGGTAAAGAGGACAGGGAAACACGTTGCTAGGTAAAACTTCTAGATCACTCAAGAATGTTACAAGAGGGCTACAGAGAGCAAAGATTATGTTTCTAGGATGGTAATGACTAGAAGAAATTATAAAAACTTAAAATTGCAAATGAAAATTGAAGTGAAATTTTTGTTCTTAAGATTACATTTATCTTCCACTGTACAACTGGTTAAAGATCTATAAACAAAATAAATTTTACCAGAAGTGTATAACTGAAATAGTGAAAAACTAAAAGACTTATTTAACATTTGTTTTAATCTAGTAGAGAGTAACATTATGCATCTGGAATGGGGGTATGTAAGAGAGAAAAATCAAAATGAAAAGTCGTGTTAGTCCAGAGGTGACTTTAATGAATTTTAACATCAAAGCCATTTAAACATTCTAGAAACTGCAATACATTGCAATGAGCACAATCACTTTAATCCAGTGAAACATTTAAAAAGTGCAGCCCTCAAAAACAGTCCCAGTGCTCAGTGAAGAAACCAAAGTAAGCTTCCTGGCCTCGCAGAGTATATAATTATTTCAAGCAAAAAGTTTTTTTAACTACATGCTGTTTTAACAAAACATATAATCATTTCATTGAAAGCAGCCACATCATAAAGAGAGTCTTACCTGGATATTTTTTTGCAAATGTTTATAAAGCCAAATAGCTGAATAAAAATTTCTTTCTTTTTGTTTTTAATGTGTAAGAAAAATTTCAGCATGAAAAATACAGGGTGATGATTCTGAGACTTTGTGAAAGCTATCTCATTTCGACTGTAACTTAAAGAGAGAAAATGTGGCAATTAAGTATTTTCTTGGATCAGCAACTGGCCATGTGACCTTGGGCACATTAGTGAATTCCTCACTTTCTTCATCTGTAAAACTAGTATAATAATAGTACTTACTTTATAGAGCATTATATTAGACTGAATGAGTATGTGTGTGTATGTGTAATATACATATATGAATATATAAACACACATTAATATATATTAATAGTAATGTATATACATGTATATATTATATATTAAAACAGATATACATATATATTTATAACAATGTCTTATCTAGAGCTATATAATTATTAGCTGCTATTATTATCATTTTTTCACACATCTCAGATGGCCAATTACCACAGGTTATTGACCTTTTGTAATAAAAACTGACCATTATAAACTGCTAATGAAATTAAGTCTACCTTGAATCCCCTCATTTCACAAATGAGATAAAGATTAATTGAAAAAAATACACCTTGTCCCTGAAACATTTCAAAATAACTCAGGAGTCAGAGAATATATATACGCTTTGAGAAGCTGAGGAACTCTGGTTGCTCCATTTCCTAGGCAACCTTCCATTACAGGACTGTAGTAATAACCTTTCGGATGCAAATAAATTCTTCACGTGTGACCTTGCAGTCAATGGAGACAGGCCAGGAGAGTGGTGGTGAGCATGTGACAACTGAAAAGGTGGTGGAAGGCAGGACACTGCTCCAACGACCACCCATGCCACACGGATGAGGGCAGCATGCAGCAGGGTGGGTTCCACACCAAAACACAGCAACACAGCGTGAGCGGCCCGCTGAGCACAGCAGCAACCAGAAGGAAATGCCCACAACCACCGCCTGGAGGAACGCGTCCGGCCGGCAGCGCCTGCAGCCTCACATCTCACAGGGCATGACGCCTAGGGTGGCACAGAGCCTCCAGCACAGGATTTACAAGGGGCCCAGATTTCTTTTTTCCATCAAAGAAGACACTTCTACTTTTAAAAAGTGATTTTGAAGACTATTTGAAACTTAAGTACACTCTATCTTAAACTTAAAGGGAGAAGTAAAGTTTCTTAAATTGAATTTTCTGAAAAGACTAAAACCAAAAAGAAACCTCCAAAACTTCTCAGGCTACCACTAATATCTGATATCAAAAGCAAGATAATTATGAAGTGTCCCTTGTGTGAGAAACAAGTTAATAATTCTGAATAAATACATCTGTAACTAAATCCTTCAGAAAAGGTAAAGTAAATTATCTTGTATTTGAACCTTTCTTTCCTCAAAAAAACATATAGTTCACTTTTCATATTTACAGTCTAGGAGTGTAAAACCTCTAAGAAACATAGATAAAGCCTTCACAGTAAATCAAGCCAAAACGACAAACATATCTTAATTTGGGCAAAATGGGTGACTTGGCTCTGGGTCTTGTCCTGCGCTAACAGGACAGTGAGCGTTTTCCTGGCCACGCCTCCTGTTCTCCCTGTGCACAAGGCGGCTGGCAGGCGATGCTGGCGGTGGCCTCGGTGTTTGTACGGTGCTGATGTGCTCATTTTCAGGACGACATGCAGAGGGGCGGAGGGAACACTGCATGCTGGGCCCCCAGAATGACCTTGTTAAGCTTTGAGTAGTCAATGAGGTCGGGCCGGTGTCTGTGGATGAGTGCACAGAGTCCAAGGCCATCTTTCCAGCTGCACGACGGTCGAGAAGAACAGGAAGACATGTTAATGGAGAGAAAGCAGCAGCAAGGGTCCACTCTTGGTCAGACGCTGGCCTGAAATTTGGGATGCACGGCCCCTAACTTCCTTCTATCTGACTTGCACAAAAGGCCCCTATGTGCCTTCCTCCCCACCCTACCCAGTGGTCTTGTGGCCCCTAGAACACCCGTCTTCTTCCTGAGGTCCACGGAGGACTGCCACCCCCTTGTTCCTCCCCTTTCCATTTAGAGCGTCAGGCTCCCCGGGCCTGGAACTCCTCCCCGTCCCCTGCCCCAGGCTGGTTCTGTGCTGGGAGAACGGGCAGAAGCAGGAGGGAAGATGCCCTCTCTACTGTTGTGCTGCTCTCCTCCTCTGTAAGCGCCCTCCAGGCCCAGATTTCCTTCTCTCTCTCTCCTCCAAGTCTCCATTCTGGAACTTTCCATAGGGTCTGCCCAATAAACATACACAAGGGCATCTTTCCTGAAATGTCCAGGACACATTTTCCTCCAAGGGTTCTAGAACACTGAAAAAGCCACGATTAGCTCGCAGGCGCTCCTCTGTCTTTCTTCCTTAAGGTTATGCTTTTTTTTTTAAAGGGAAAGACATGGAGGTGCCTGAGGGACTTAGCAGGGAGGATCTGGATTTCCAGTCTGCGTCCCCAGAAACACCAGCACTAACTGTCCCTCAGACAACCTCAGGCTATGGGCCTGCCAGCGGTGACCAGCGGGCTACTGAAGCCTGGGAGTGGGGGTTCAGTTCTCCTATGGGTCGGGGGACAAGGAAACACAGGGGCTTCACTATTGAAGAGTGTGGGCCGATCCTGGGCCCGAGGAAGAAAGCAAGCAGGTGCGTGGGAGGCAAATCTGGGCCCCCTGATGTTTAGGCAGAGGGTCCCAGCCCTTTGCAGCTCCTCTCATCCTCCAGGCAGCCCGTTACAGGGACAGACAGGCTTCTCTCTCACCTTTGCACACTCAAGGCCAGCTCAGCACCGGACACTTGGTAGACAGACACTTTAATATCTGTGCACCTAGAACCTCCCCAATTTTTCCTTGTGGCTCATCTTTATCCTTCATTTCTCACCATCCATGGTGGCCGGGGATCCATTTATATTCACAGGTGACCCACCATATAAAGGGTAAAAAACTAAACAAACTTCTACTCACACATAATCATAACAAAAGATCTGCATGAGAAAGAAGACTGAAGCAAGTGACAAAATCACGCTCTCAGATGACAAGCGGTTTCATTCATCCAGTTCCTACAATTTTTCAAACATGATTTTCCTACTTCTCTTGAATTCCATCATACAAAACTGGTGGATGAAGTGTCTTTCCATGCACTACGGAGTGGAGACATCAGGGTGGAGCGAGTCCACGGGAACCTACGGACTCTGCTGCGGTCTCTCCTTCTCACCGAGGAGCCGTTCCCGCCGCCTCTTGCCAGCACGAGGTGAAGCTCGGGAATGCACATTCACTCACCCCCACGTTCTGGAGACCCACTCTGGCACTCACAATATTCACTTCTAAACACAGCACTGTCCTACCAGCACCCCAAACCTTAATCAAACGTTTTGCCCTGAGAGACCCTAAGTGTTAAAAATTCCATAGCCTTAATTCTGCTATATACAAAGAAAGCCCCTGAGGTAGGAGGAGGAAAACACTACTGTAAATAAACGCTGTTCTCCCTACATCTGTGGATTCCAGCGAGAACATAAGGACCCGGGGGCCCCCCGCCGCTCACCTAGTATGGAAGTTCTGAATGTTCACATTTCTATAAGGAGCGGTTTTCCTTTGACACCAAAGCAGCAGACCTTCTTTGGCAGACGTTTCTGTAACGATAACCAAGAAAAAAATGTCCACAAGGAAATATTTGCCACTTAATTCACTCAACTCCTAGTCACTTTCTGAAGAGACCTCCCGGGGGGCCAACAGCCAAAGGCATCATCATCTCTTCTCGTAGTCTCTGCAAGAGACCGGGAGCTGGAACCCTGCTCCCAGTGACTGACTGCTGATGACACTGAGGGACTTGGAAAGGACAACACAGGAGCAACTGTTAAGTTAATGACATAATCAATACAAAACCAGACTTCAGGGCGGTGGGTAGCTTACCCGGTTTAATGAAAAATTTAAAAATGTGTATAGTTTATGACTTAACTAACCAGTCATTCATCTCACTTATGATTTATATTCTTAGGTAAATGGAAATCACAGAGGCCACTATGTCTCAAATTTGTTCCCTTACCCAGTGACTTTTACAACACTTAAAGGCTCTTTATTGGTAAATTTCAAGTTTGGCCATTTGAGCTTTCACCAGGGTAACAAAACAACAATGCTCTGTGGTAGCCATGAAGACGTGCTGGTCAGACGTCCTGCTGCCGGGAGCACAGGACAGCCACTGATGTCCCAGCTGCTACACTCGGAATCCACCCCTGCATTCCCCAAAGGCCATATTTCCTCAGGGCTGCTCCAGCCAAAGA
The DNA here is from genome assembly GCF_021613505.1 of Equus quagga. Lineage (NCBI taxonomy): Eukaryota > Metazoa > Chordata > Mammalia > Perissodactyla > Equidae > Equus > Equus quagga. Next base: position 110,785,339 of record NC_060268.1, on the reverse strand, counting down.
CTGAACAAGGGAGGGGCGCTAGACCTGGGCCATTCCTGCCGCATGTGGGACTCCTCTGAGAGCAACCTAGGCGTAAGGACTCCCCATCAGCTGGGCTGAACCAGCCTGAGGACCGCACTGCAGAGCGAGACTCTTCCTCCCCGAGCCCTCCCTGCCCCTTCTCCAGCAGAGACTTAGCGAAGTGCTTTGGCCTGAAGGCTTTCACAGCCATCTCCTGCGCCTCACCCCTCATCCTCCACAGGCGCTTCCTCCAACAAAACTCTCGCACTTCTGTTGTGGACTGAATGTTTGTGTCCCCCCAAAATTCCTATGTTGAACCCTAACCCCCAACGTGGCGGTATTTAGAGATGGAGCCTTAGGGAGGTTAGAGGAGGTCATGAGGATGGGGCCCTCATCATGGGATTAGCCCTTTTAAGAAGAGACAAAAGAATGCCAGCGTGCTGCATATTCTGTCTGTCTGTCTCTCTCTCTGCTATGTGAGCACACAGTGACAAGGTAGCCATCTACCAGCTAAGAAGAAGGTCCTCACCAGAAACCGACTATGCTAGTAGCCTGATCTTGGACTTCCAGCCTCCAGAACTGTGAGAAATAAATTTCTGTTACTTAAGCCACTCAGTGTGTGGTATTCTGTTATGGTGGCCCAAACAGACCAAGACAGCTTCTAATACCATCTTGGCACTTGCTTCTTGGAGGACCCAAAGCTACATACCTCCAAACAGCTCCTCAAAGGGACCTATGCAACCTAGGATTCTGCCTGTATTTAAATGTCAACAATTTAGAAAGCCCATATAAACATGTGGACTCTTAACTAACACTGGGCCCTGGCCTTCCATTTTATTAAAGGCTCAACACTGATTTTTTCAAATCGAAATAAGTCTTCCGTCATTATTTATCTAAAATGTCTGTTCTTGTTCCGACTTTTCTTTGACCCATAACCCAGATGAAATAAACACATCCCCTAAATTTTATGTGCTAAAAGAATATTTGAATGATTCCTGTTCATGTCTCTTATCTAGCAAATTCTTGACAATAAAAAGACTGAAAGTTCTAAGACTTCATTAAAAGATTAATTGGTATAGATGTTGAAATAAGAAACTCCATATCTACTTGTTCTGCTATATACATAACTGCCTACCTTTGGGGTCCTGGCCAATGTTATTAATAAGAAAAAGCACATGAGGAGGAAATAATGTACTGTATTTTATAAAGTTTAAATGAAACTTAGATTAGAAAAGTAAACAGAGGTACAGGAGGTCAAGGAAATCCTATGACTGAAGTTTAGGTTTACAAGATTTACAAATGGAGTTTCACCTAATTTCTATCGGAACATGTCTGAACACTTTTAGGCTATGAATGTCGAACTACGTTTTCTCCTTATTTAACTGGCTATTCTAATCAAAGCTGAGTCTCTCCCACCCCCAAGTCCCTTTTGAAGCTTTCAGTAAAGAGGCCGCAAGCCTGTGTCAATTACGTATGTGACTGTGGTAGGCCCCATGCCCTGCAGGTGTAGGTGAAATCTGAAACATGGCCATTTGGCGCACACATACGTCCACACACCAAACCCTGATTGAGGGTATAATAGTAGGGAGTGTCATGTGTCATTCCATCATGAAAAACCACATGACCCACCAAGGAACCCCATCTACTTCCATCTGGACTGCCCTCGTCAACAGACACATTAATCTCTCATTTTCTCTCATGGAACAGACCCACCATTCTGTTGAAGGAGACCGGCTCCTCAAAGAATTCAGTTGTAACAACAATGTCTTTTCCTACATCATATACTTCACTAAGGCAAATTAAGATGATTTTTCTGTAGACTTACAGAAACTAAGTGAGGTTGTTAAGAAATGAATCCATAAAACTAAAAGAAAAATATAAGTTAACAAACTAAAGTTATCTACTGTGTTGGACACTGAAAGATGTCTGCTTGAAGAGATTTAAGTACTTTGCTAATGAAATGACCACTTATGAATGTTTAATTTCTTACTCTTTTGAAAAGTACATTAATGTACCTTTTTATTGTGATGTTTTACAAAATACTGTCATTTGATTACCTTATTTTGGGCACATTAATAATTTAGGTGAAAATCTCTAATGGATTATACCATTCATATCTACCCTTGGAATAGAATTGTTTTAAATTAATATCATCACGAATTTGAAATTTGTAACCAATAAGAAAACAACCTGAGCACAAGTTCCTCTCCATAACATTTGTCAGAAAAGGATTTCCTAGTCCAGCACATGCAGAAGCGTGAACAAAGTTTTTTAAAATAGTATTTGTTCTTTAAAGTTGGTTCAACTGTTTAAACATTTACATTTATAAGTATACAAAATTGATAAAATTGTTACAAATTACTCTTTTTTAATAAAGCAGCAACTTTAAAGAAGCATCTTATTATTTTCCTTAGCATGAAAGGAGTGTACTTTAATAAAAGTACATTGTATGAAAGTTTTCAAATTCAGACTATTCATTAATTCAAGCTGGCTGTCATTCCTGAGCCTGAATTATTGAGGTTTTAGTGTCATTATATCTTACTTTGATTTTTAGACAACATACATGGGGCGTCAGTGCTAGAAGCGGCTAGTCTAAGTGGGTTAGAAACTCCTTCAGGGCAAGTACGGCAGGCCGCATGTCATCTGGTACAACAGGAGGCAAACTGGTGATTTGTAATGTTTGTTCGTAGATTAGTAACTAAAATCACTTTAAAAGACCAGAGTCAGGGGTACTCCGTCCTGAGCAGAATTATAGACAACGCCTCCACCCTGACTACGCTGGTACTTGGTCACGTGTTAGGTGACAAAGCTGGGGGAGGCTGACTGGCTGGACAATTCAGACTGCCCTTACACTCTGCAACTATACGTTTTACGATTGGAGGGCTAAATAAGCAAATTCTAATTTTAAGAATGTCAATTTGACACTTTTCAACAGTACTGAATTTATCAAAATATTTAGGAGTACAGTGGGCGTAAAAGACTAAAGATTATCACCTTCAGTGGTGATGCCAAGGACTAGGGTTCTATTATAATAATGGAACAGTTGTTAGGCCAAAAGATATAAGGACAATAGAGACATTCTGAAAAAAAAAAAAAAAAAGAGGGAGAGAGAAAAGGAAGCGAGGGAGGGAGGACAGACGAACAAACGCTGATTTCAATTGATTATTTTTTTGCACCGGAAAAAAAAGCGTTTCAGCTCTAAGTCTAAAGAATTCTGTTATAGTTGTGACCCTACTAGTTTAATAAGCAATAAAGAAGCTCAAAAAACGCTCATTTTAAAAAGCGACTTCTGTTCTGAACATGTGCTCCTCTTTTCCAAAATGATTCCACCCCCGTGAATGGAACAGCATTGCTGGGGTCTTTTCCCATACAACTATAAAACCTGTGAAAACCAACTCACAGAACTTTTATTCACTCATGCAAATGGCTATTCAAGTTTACAAAATCCTATTCAAATTTTAATTTATAAGCTCAATTTACAAAATACTCTAAATATCTTCATACAATCAGACTTTTAACCATGTCTTTTACCTTCAACTGAAATATCCTGAATAGCAAAGCGAAGGATGATGGTCCAGATCATGCCCAGCGTCATTTTCACATTGCCATCAACAATTTCTTTAAGTAAGAAAAGACAGCAAATTAGTGTAAAGATAACATAATCAGTATATAAATTTTTCCTATAAGTTTCCCATAAGTTTTGACTTCAGAGCTATTGGAAAATATATATATGGAAAGACCAGTTTATGTTTTTTTTATAAGCGTCACTGTGTGTCTAGTTATACACATGGTATTCATAACCAACTGTCTCCAGTTTCAATGAATTCTGAGTTAATAATAAGCACAAATCTTGCATATGTATAATCACTGAGCACAACCCAGGAGTTTCCAAGTTTAAAGACCAGACGAGCTAAGGTTCTAAACAATCAAGTTCAGAGAACACAGGTCCCTCCTGACCCATCCTTCCTCCAGTGCTCCCAGCTGGCAGGTCCGCGGGACTCAGTTGTGTACAACGAGAGGCAGGCTAGTCGTGGCTCCTGCCAGAATCACCAGGACCCCACCCTCCCACAGAGAATGAAGGGGCCACTTCCTTCCTATTAATTAGTTCTTATTAAGAGTCTGTGGGATGTATAAGCTCTTTCTCATTTCTATGATCTGCTTGAAGATGACGGCATTATGTCTGACTCTATTCTCTGAAAATAATCCTAGAGCCTAGTCTCCCACTCCTGGTAGCATTTGCTTTTGTCTCTGTACGCCCAGAGCCTAGTAGAGAGCCTGACATGAGGCGTGGACGGTAAATGGTGGGAGGGAGGGAGGGAAGATTCATCCAGCTGCAGGCCCACACCCCGCTGTGAGGTTGAGGAGGCAGTCAGGGGTATTCCCGTCACATCTCACTCACCTTCAGCCCCGATGGACACCAGTTTCACACCCTTGCTTGCTATGTAATCCAAGGCTTTGTTGACATTAGCAATTTTGTGGAATCGCATTTTCCCTCGGTCAGGTTTGGGCAGCCTTTCCCCTGCCGGATGGAAAAAGAAGAGCATAGACATAGAGAAAATAACCCCTTGATGCAGAATCAAGATGCCAAAATTTGGAGTGTGTGTTTTCCTTAAACAGAAATAGGTATCTGTTTCTTATGTGTCCTCAGCTTCTGTAAATCACAGCACAGAGGGACCACTGACCAAAAACCTCTCAAGATCAAATGGACCAGTGGAGAGCTATATTATTAAGGCCATATGCCTTTCAGATCTGCTGGGAGAGTCCGGTTTTGTCTCCAAGCCAACTCACAAATGAGTAAAGAAAGAAGCTGGTTGGTGTCCCTGGAGCACTCGGAGTTGCTGACTAGCTGTTAGAGGCAGTCAGGGTAGCCTAGTTCAAATCACAGAGGTGGCTGCCAGGGCTCATCTCAGACACCTGATTATGAAAAGATATGGATCAGGGCGGACGTGCCATCATCCTTCCCAGCCACACTGCTTCGAGGGTGATCCATTCTCTAGTGCAAAGTCTAAGCCAGCCAACTGAAATTCAGGGCAAAACATAACCCCTCTGGGATTTTAACCCATGTTTTCAGAGTCATGCTAACATATACATTGGCTTTTTGCACGAAAGATAATTTCTGGAATGTGCACTAACTGGTCTAAGAGTGGAAAGGGCAGTATGGTGGGTAGCCATATAAACGTCATTTTTTCTTCTCTTATTTTGTTTCAAGGTGGGTGGTATAAATATTATTTTAATAAGTCAATTTTAAACAGAATTCACTCTTTTTTTAGAACAGAAAAATAACTCTAGGCAGATGTTCTTTGAAAAGCTTTTCTTTGCCAATAATACCACGTTCTTGCCCAGCCAGGTTCAAATGGAACTCCTGAGGCAGTCATCTTTAAATAGATGCATATCTACTGCTTACACACAGAACAACAGGCTGGGGTATAACACCTATGGAAAATGTTTAAGACCAACCTGAGATGACTTCCAACAGCAGCATGAGCTTAAGGCCATTCCTGAAGTCTTCCTCGATGTTCTCAATCTGGGTGCCAGCTTTCCTCAGGTGGGAGTTACACCAGGCAGTGAAGGTCTGCAACAAGAACCAAACACTCCTTAGCACAGCCCATCAGCAGCCAGACCCCCTCCACACAGACAACACTTCACATCCTGCACATTCTGGGGCGTCCAAGGGACTGGAGCTCCTTGGGCCCTCTAGAGAAAGCAAACAGAATTTGATGAAAAGAATGATTGGAGGCCTAAAAGTAAGATTTTAGTAAAATTTCCTCTTTAGAGACAAAAAATCATTTATTTGGTATACAACCTGAGGAATTTTTGCCTTCAGTTTAAAAAGGTGCCACATTTATATCTATGCCTTCACCTTCTGAAAACCTTTTACTTTGTAGGTAAGATAGACTAAATTAGGATATGCTTACTCCCTGCATACAACAAATATAAGCTTGCTTGCAGAATGGATGAATAATGTTTAAAGAATGTTCAAAATGTCTTACTTTAGAGCAGAGGGTGGGCGGTATTGTGTAGCAGAAAGGAGAAGAGAGGAGGGACCCATAACCACTAATTATCTACACCTAGTTTATCCTGGATAAACAACAGTTTGAAGCTAGTAACTAAACCAATTAAACAAATTCGCAGTACAGCCGATCATTTAAATAATAATAATAATAGTAATCATGACCCCTTACTGGCATATTCCAGATCCTGGGCTAGACCCTGGATTTCAAAGACAATTAGATGCAGCCTGCCCGGGAAGGGCTCACAGTCTAGTCACGGTGACAATTACTAGGGCAAACCGCAGCGGAAAGATGAACTACATATCAAGCGGCATCCAAAGTCATTCGTTTATTTTTCAAGCTTCTTTTAACTCGGCTTCCACTTGTGCACTATTTCCTGCCAAAACCAGATTAGAAATGCTTCTGGCAGCTGCTGGCTAAGAATGCAAACCGTCCCCTTGTCTCGCAACAGCTGCTGGGCTCAAGAACAAAGTGCCCGGCACGTTACACTAGTGGAGACACAAATAGGGTTTGTGCTAGAGATGAGAAAACGAACCCCTCAGAAACAGACTGCTTCCAAGTGAGACGACAAAAAGACAGTTTCCATCAAAATGATATTCCTGGGTAATAAAGACGATTTTAAAATCTCAAATTAAAGTAAAAATCACTTATTTCAAGAACTATGTGATGGTATTAAATTGAGGGCTAAAAGAAAATGGGGCATTTTCTTGGATTTAGAATAATGAATCTGACCCTGAGAGCCTAAACTCATAAGTATTTCTCCTAAAACACAGGTAAACTTTAGTCAGGTCTAAACAGAAGAGATCCTCTAAGCCATATATTCTAGATCTGCACCCAATCACTGTGGTAGCCACTAGCCACAAATGTAAATTAATTAAAATTACAAGACTTAAAAATTTAGTTCCTTAGCTGCATAAGCCACCTTTCAAGTGTTCAAAACTCACATGTGGCTAGTGGCTACTGGACTGGATGGTGCAGACACAGAACATTCCAGCATCACAGAAGGTTCCATTGGACAGTACTCCTCTAGAAAACAAAATTAAGCTAAAGATTATTACAAGAGTCTATTATATATGCATTTATTTATTTAATGTATTTGCTTCTTGAATAGCTAATACATGTCCTTGGTTCAAAATTCAAGTGGTACAAAAGGTTATAAAGTAAAAGGCCTCCCTCTCACTTTTGTTCCCAGTCACCCAGTTCCCTTCCCCAAAGGGAACAAACAGATTTGGTTTCTTCTGTATCCCTTCAATGACATTCTACACAAATATAAATACACAGACACACACACCGTTTTTTGTGTGTTTAAGACAAATCATAGTATATGCATTGTTCCGCACCTGGCTTTTTTCACCCACTTAAAACATATAACCTACAGATCATTCCATACCAGTACAGGTCATTCCTTTTTATGGCTGCATAGTATTCCACTGTAGTGTCTATACTGTACTTTATGTAACTAATTCCCTAAGGATGGACATTTAGGTTGTTTCCAGATAACTAAATTCTCACAGTAAAAAACATCCCAGGCTCCATTTTCAGCAAGCAACACTACTTTAAAAGTGTTTTGGTTTTGTTTTTCTTTTTAACTGACACTACTGAGACTACTCACATAACTAATCTTTTGGGAAAGTCACAAGAGAATAGCATGCTGTGATTTTTAAAAATGGAATTGATAGAGAAAAAATATAATAATACAAAATATTTACAGAGTTCTCTTTATTTACATCTACTTAAAAATGGGCAACAGTGCTGGTGCAAATTACCTTACCTTGTTACCATGTTATTTAAGTCCCTTCATAATAAAAGGATCAGAAGCTCTTCTGGCTATCACCCCAAAGCTGCTCATGAAATCAATGCAAGCTTCCTGACCCCATTATGGAACACTGTGAAAGTCTGTGTGATACCATCTTTTCATAGGTATACATATAATGAAGGTAATTTACCATAGGTAATTATTCGGTAATGCAAATCCAGAGAATGATTTCAATCTAAAAGGTCAATTTATTTAGTTAAGTATAATGAAGTTTCCTTACTTTTAATGAGTATTCCTAACAGCCAATAAAGGTGGTGACTAACCAACTTAAATGAGAAAGAGGATCCCAACAGCTCTGTGATAATAGCTTGCAAAGAGGCCAGTACACTCTGAAAAAGGAATTCATGCTTTATTAGACTGTTTAGTTTTCATTCTATTTACAGTTTTAATTACCATGCCCTACAGAGACTGTTCCTATGCATTTCCCATCGTCCTCTGTTTCTGTGAAAAGCCTGTAATCATCAAGGAGATAGAAACAAAAGCAACAACAGCAGCAACAAAACCCCACACATATACCTGTGCTTCTTTGTGGACCTTCTTGCTGTGTGGTAGCAACATGCATCTTTCCGGTCCACGAAAACCAAATCTTGGAGAACTAAAATGGAATGAAGGTAGTCCACATGATTTTGGAGGCAGCCTCCTTGGGTCAAACCAGATTACCAAGCTCGATGTCCTTTCTTAAGAGAAACGGTGCTCTATGAACTAGACAGAGACCATCATGCAAAGAGGCCAACGTCTCCCCAGCCTACAGCTCAGCTCAGAAGCTGCCCAGTCACATCGGAGGGCCTCCAACCTCCTCTCTTCCTTCCAATTCAAACTTTCCTCTATCTCTCTCCTGGAGAACAGCTCATTCCCTGCTCTTCTACACCTAAAGGTAAATACAAATGCTTTTTGCATCTCGAAAATAGGCACATAAAAAAACTTTCAGAGTCACACGAAGAGAACCAAGATGGGAAACCACAGAACCATCCATCTCCAGAAAGGAAAGGCTGACGTTTCTAGTCCTTTTCCCCTTTCAAAGAAGCTCACAACAAAGCTAAGGGAAGGAGTGTTCAAGTCACAGAAAGAAAAGCCAGAAAAACAGTGACAGTCACTGTCTCACTATGTCTATTCCTTAGACAATGGGAGCAAATATTAGCATCTCTTCCCAAAACATAAAGACTCACAAGTCACTGGACAGGATGGGCAGTCCTGTAAGTGCAGACTGGTCTTCCTGCCCATACGGATCCTTCCTGGTTGCAGGACGGAAGCTCTCCAAGCACAGGGAGCAGCAGCAGACGGCCTGAGGATGAAGGCTGTGTTCCCGTGACTTGCAGTGTTAGGGGTTCATGTGGAAAGTCTGAAGGATACTCAAATCATCAGCAGTCTCTCTTCTGTTATATTTCTGAACATAATCTAGAGGCCTAGAAAATGCTCCTCAACCCCCAAAACATGGTGGTTGAGAAAAATATCAGTTGGAGGAGTTTCCCAGGAATATCTGTTAGCAAGAATTGTAAGCCCCATTCAGTGGTGGGCAACGCCATTCCCTTGTTTGTGAAGAACTTACTAGAAAAGTCCCTAGTTGATAGGAATTATAAGACTATTATATTTCTCAAAATTAAATTATATGATAATCAGCACAGTATGCTTAATGGCAAAAAAGTACTTATGTCCTTATTGAAACGTTGAGATAAGCTTGTGTTAATGAACCCTTTGCATCTGTATTTGGTTTCAAGTTAATTAAGCGTATAGATACAACCACCTACGTTGCAGACTACTCCACTGAGCGAAGGGGAAAAAGGCCTTTTCATCCAAATGAGTAACATCTGTGATTATTAATATAAAACAAGTTCACATCTCTACCTGGAAGAGATTATTACCTGGATATACAGATAAGGACAAAATAATCAATGCTGAGTCTGCCATGGTTCTCTGAGTATGAGTCCATTTCATGCTATCAGTTAATTACTAATTCTTTTAGTAACAAGGTTCTAGGCCTGTGCTGGTTCCTATAAGACTGTCTGTTCAATTTACTATTCCATTTTCTCCAAACAAAAAGTCTGGTAATACAGTATCTATAAATTTCCTTTATTCTTTTTAAACCAGCTTTTTCTTTAACAATAACTACATAAAATACTCATTCCAGATCACATTGTCTGAAATGGAGACTCATTATAGCCATGGGGCTCTTCTGAATGAAAGAGAACAGAGACTACGGATGGCTGGGACATTCAGGCGGAGCCTGCAGCATGCAGCTCGGGGGTAGGCAGCCTGACCAGCTTTTAGCTTTTAAACCTATCAATTACAAAGCAGCAGGTCTGTCAGGTCGAAAACGGTCTGGGGCACTGTCAGCGTGTTCTGATTTTGAGTTTGCACATCGTTTACTTTCCTCAGTGAGTAAAGACATCAAGAGGCTCACTGTGTCGATTCCTGGCCTGCCTCTGTGGGGTGGGACAACCGAGCCCCAGGTAAGCAGGGACAGTGGTCCCTGAGAGGGAGCCAAGAGGACAGGCAGAGCCCAGTCCAGCCTGTAGCTGTGGCCCAAAACTCCGATTCTGTTCCTGACTGTAACACTGTGCGATTGTGTCCTTCATGCCCTCACACTTTCCCAACTATCAAAAAAAGGATAATAATTGTCATGATATTGTTCAAATATGCTGTTCAAAAGGTTATCAAGAGGAGAAGAAATATAGAAACCGGCCTGCCAACAATACCTCTCACAATGGTCTGAACACCCTCTCACGTAAAACCACTAAAAACCCCAACTCTCTTAGGTTGATTTTCTAAAAATGCTCCATTTATTTTTCTATTTACAATAATCACTTTAATAATGTTTTCTTTTCCACTTCACAAATTCTCAGTTTGCCATGATTCCTTCTCATTGCTTTCCTGGTCCTTTTTAAATACTGGAAAAGTAAGTGGGCTCTAGAATACTGCACCCAGTGGTAAAATCTCTGGCTAAGGTCAGAGGGGAGGGTCAGAGCTGTTTCTCTGAAGTAACTGTGGTTTCAGCTCTAGCATTTAAGGAAGGAGTCACTGCCTTTATTAGAGGCAGGCGGCCGCCTCCTCTGAGAGGGCAGAAATGGCCACAAGGTGCAGGGCCGGCAGAAGCAGAGCACGCTCGTTCACCACAAATCTTCACCGTCCCCTCAGCTGGGAAGCCCCTGATCCGCACATCACGGGGGGACTGCACTGGGTGATCCTCACAAATGCTATGATGCCCCAACAGCGGGCCACTTCAGAATCACATCAGACATCAGCAGCATGATCTTAAATTTAAATATTCACTCAATCATCTTTTAGAAACATTTTTTAAAAAGTCTCCAGACCCAGAAATCACTCAAAGTGGTGAATGACTCTTCAGCACAGAGAACACTGAATAGTCACCTGATCTTGAAAAACTTCCAAACCCTCAAGGTCGCCAAAGGCTCAGGTACACCTTTCAACTACTCACACAACATTTAAAAAACTTAATTCAAGCAAGAAGGATGTAAGTAGAAGAGCGTTAATTCTAAGGATCTTACATGTACTACAATCAACTACCAGATGTCTTGGAAGTTCATGTGGAGCCCTAATATTCTCATAACTTGCATAACCAGGCATCTAACTACACAGTGAGCAGCCCTTTTATTCTCCACCCACAAATTTCTACTTAGTCTCCAAGATCCTGCTAGATAACATGGCATGCGACAGCTCAGTTTAGCAATCCCTGAAAAACAGCAGCCCTAAAATCAGACACTTGGGTCTGTGACCAGCTCAGTGTCTGACGTGGGTAAGTCAGCTCACCTCTCCTGTTCTTTATTTCTCCCCCTCTAGGAATGCACATTAATCTCACTCAACTAGTTGGCTGTGCAGTATGATGAATTCCAAGAGACTGGAAAATATTTCACAAATATAAACACCACTGAAACACAAAAGAACAGTAGTCAGTGATGGCAATTCAAAAACACTAGGGGTGCTTTGGGGTTTAAACTGAAAGGGAATTAAGTCATTGCAGAGAAAAATAAAGACAGCCTGAAGTCACGACTGAAGTCTACTTGAGCACAGGAAATGTTCCATTTCCAATAACTAAGCACAAACATGCTGTTGCTTAGCATATTTCATAGACTGCGGCTGTACAGTCAGAAAAGGGATGCAAGAGGCTCTGTGATCCAAGGATCCAGAATGATGCCAGGTCTTCTTTTCCTGATTTATCGCAAGTACTCACACCACTGTTCAGAGAACAAAGAACATCATTAGCATATCTTAACTTCCTCAAGGTACAACGTGCTCAGAACATTAGTTTTTGCCAATGGGGGTAAAAATATTATGCCTATGCACTTTGTAAAAAACTTATTCCTAAGCAACGATGACTATAAAGGGCGACATTCGAATCAGGACTTGGTTCATAACGTACCAGGCACAGAGAGCCTTAAAATTAACTCGCGTAAAAAGGCAAATCCCATCACATTCCATTGCAAATGGAAGGCTCACAACTGGTTTCCCAGGCTTTTATATGCCTGCAAGCATACATATTATGAATCAAAGAACCAAAAATGAATACAGTAGCCTCTCATCTGCCTTATTCACCCTTGAGTCACCTGAAGAACCCAGCACTGAGGAGGTGCACCTGCATTCACACATACAGAGCCAGTACCTACGCAAATTCTCAATACTTCAAGTTTTAACTGTGACAATTTCAGGCATAAATAAATTGGAAATCAATAGTCCCAAAATACTGCTTTCAACTTGAGTTCCAGGAATACTCATAAATACCAATTTATTTGCTCAAAGACAAAGTAAGAGAAAAAAAAAGAGGTAGCCTTTTTCTGTTGATTCGCCCCCAATAAATTCTGCCTAAATGCAGGATTTAGGATCTCTTTCTATCCAATGTTAGAAGACCTAACAATCTCAAATTAAAGGGTAGGAAAGCCACAAACAACTCAAGTGGGGTTGTCACCATTAAAATCCTCTTAAGGACTTGGTGGGGAAGCAGGAAAAACACTGTCAGACATACCTGGTGTGAGATACCACCAACTGAACATTCTAAAAATGCCGGTCAAAGTGACAGAGAAAAGCAGGGATCTTTGGTTTGTGTTCTAGACAGCGCCTAGGACACACTGGCACTCAGTAACTATTTATTGAATAAGAGCTTATTTCTCAGACTTACTGGGACAGATCAAAGAGGCCAGCAATCAGATTTTTTAAACTGAAAAAATAAAAACGACCAAGGAGCTAAAAATCTGTGAGTGCTCAAGTTCCAGGTTTTAAAAAATTATTATGATGTCAAACTTAACTACAGAATCCTTAAATGTTAAAAAAAGACTCTATAATCTTGCCAAAAAAAAAAAAACCAGACCTTGTAAAAAATAAAAGGCAACCTCAGTGCTGACGGTATCTAAAAATAGAATGGGGCTAATGGAAGAGACTTTAAGTGGGAAGGTTAAAGATGGCTCTCCCAGCTCTTGAAAAGACAGTCCTATCCAGGTCTGGTTTTACTCAGAAATTCTGAAGTGTGAATTTTAGGCTTCAATCGCCAGGCTCATAAGACAGACTTCATTTAGTCCCTGGGCTGTTCAAAATACATAAAGAAAGGTGCCAAAAACTCTGAGGCTGCCTAACAGGAGAAGAAAACACTTTTCAGGGTTTTTTAACAAAGCAAAATCTAGCACAGACTAATTCCAGTTTGAGGAATGACCTCTCTGATCCGTGGAATCTCCTCCACAACTTCGAGAAAGGATGGACCAGATTAAAGTCATGGAATTTGGAAAGGGAAAACGGCTAACAAGGCTACTTTACATTGGGAAAAGTCAGACCTTCGATGGGAAACTTGTGGATTGTCTACAGCACTGCTTCTATGCTATTCTACAACTCCGCAAGCCACAGGTAACTGAGGGCAACGCAAAATAATTCTTGTCTATAGACAAGAAATGCATTCTGTTCAGTCAGAGACAACACTCCTTCCTCCCCCAGCAGACAGTCTGCCTCCATTTGGACATTCACTTCAATATTTCTGATCCACAAATGTGCCTATCCTTCAGATTCTCTTTTGAACTGGTTGTAATACTTCTTCCATCTTCTCATTAATTAGTTAAATAATATCTTTAACATGTTTATATTTCACTTTTCTATTTGTCTGGGAGTCATGATTTCACCTTTATTTAACCATTGTCTTTTGATAACATAGTTTTAGAGTCTTTCTTCTAAACAGAGGTCAACATTCAAATATGCTAAAATAGTCACTATTCCAATCTAAATTTTATTGATTTCAGTGAAGACAAATAGTAATTAATACACAAAAACGATACACAGAACTAACTGAAGTCTATCATTTGCTGATCTTAAATTGCAAATGCTTCCCTTGTCCCGTGAAAGTGACAACTGTCTTAAGTCTCGGCTTACCGCATTCCTTCTCCACGTCAAACTCTCCATTTAAAATCCAATATGTGTCCCCACGTTCCCTCTTATACGGATCACCATAAATAATACTGGATTTGGGTTGAATTATTTAGCACTTTTCTGTTTCGTAAAGATCTTACATTTATCTAGAAGCTAAACTATTTCCATCTGTTAATTTCCTCCCTGCTCAAGAAAATTTCCTACAAACATTTTATTACCACTTACAGGAGTCCTTATTACTCATTCTCCTAATTCTCATTTTTCAGCCGCAATTACTCATCTCCATGTCTCTAGTATCCTCAAGGTAGAGTTAAGACATGGCAAGGACCCCAAACATTTCTCTGAGCCCTTGACTCACGATCTAGTTTTCAATCCAAGCTACCTCTACTTTAACTCCAAAGGGTGTTTTAAAATTTTTGAAATAAAATTTTAATTATAAAAAAAATATTATAGCATTCTCTCTTCTAAAGGCCAGGTAACAAATGATCTTGACGCAACTCCCCATTAAATGGAAAAAGAGTTAAGATTAGAAATGTACAGATTCTTGCCAAACTATTTTAGAGCTGGAAGCATATGGTAAACTAACCAAATCAAATATCTTCCAAATCAAAGTCTAAGTCATTTTTGTTATAAAAGGTCAAAAAAAAGAAAAGGGTGGCAAGTCAAAGACTACATGAAAGCTCTTGGTGGCCTGGTCATCAGAGCTTCAAGATTTCCTGAGGCCAAGAGCCTGACTTAGCCACCGGCTGGGAGTTCTGTGGGGTCACACCTGCCTCCCCCAAGCTGGCACAATCTACGTGAAGAATTCCTTTGAGGACTTTCTGGTAAGCAAGCATTTAAGACTCCCAACAAACAGCCTTACATATGATTGATCCTGAGCTACGCTTCCCAAAATAACTTGTTCCCTTGGAGCCTGGGTAATTATGTGCACGATGTGGCTCTGTGACAGCGTAGACCCAACTGTTGCTCAGTTTTAGGCGACAGCAACATTTATTGTACTTTCATTCTTCTCTTCTTGAGGATGAATTCAAGGTTAAAGAAAGCACACCAATGTTCCCCTCAACCCCTCAGCCCATCCTGGCAACTGGGGAAGCAGCTTGTACTACACAGACAGCAAAATAAACATTCTTTAATTCAAGTTCACCATACTGTTACTATTTTCAGGGACCCAAATAAATGGCTGCCTACACCGAGGGCTGAAAGTGTTCATTTAGAACGAAACAGCTCTCTGTAACACACCATACTCTCTGCATTGGCGTTTTGGATCAGAGCACAATTCTAAGTCAGGAACAGCCGCCCCAGTCAGGTACACCTAGAGATTTCCTCTACATATGGGAAAAGCCCTGGGTAACATCAGAATAAAAACAGGGAAGCCAGGCATTTCCAAAGTTCCTGCCCACTCCACACAGGAGGGAACCAGGCTGAGATTTCCTCCATCAAGATGTTCTTTCCTAGGGCTCAGGCTGAATGGAATGTGTTCATAAAAATATATAAGGAAGTCTTTGTATCCTGAGCCATTTCAGGCAATTATATATAATAGTATAAAACATATATGCTTCTATACTATAGCATAAAGTGATCTAGCAGGCCATAGGGCAAAATGTTAACAAAAGTTTTCTCTAGATTGTGACTTTAAAATTTCTTATCTATATTTTCTACAATGAAAATGTAGGAATTATGCAATTATTTAAAAATGTATCTTAAAAAAGTAACTCAGAAAAGTATATAAAATTTTTTAGCCTAGATTCTTTGCTCTTCCCTGGTTATCTGTAATTACGTTAGCTAGCTTTCCTTCATTCATCATCCACGTTTCTTGCAGAAGAACTACTTAAATTGGATATAATCCAGCAACCCTAGATTTCTGAAATTAATCACTCAATGTAGCGCCACTTCAAGACTTTTTTTTAAGTTTCACATTAAAATCCCTATTTCGACATCACATTTTAAAACCCTAATGGAGAAGGTACACACTGTCCAAATTCTAGGACAGGAGACTAGAAATCCTTTGGAGCCCTTAATATCCAGTTACCCAGATACTAGTTACAGTAATAGCACCCACTGTCACCCACCAGGTATTTCTGACAGGATTTTTCCTGCTTCCCTACCGAGTCCTTAAAGGACCCAACAGTGACTGCCCCACCTGTGTCTCACGCACTCAAGGGAAAAGTTTACTTGGAACATGATTTTATCACACAGTGAAAATACTGATCACCACTCCACTCCCAGATTTGCAAGTGTCTGAACACACACATATTTTTTCTTAGAAAAGACTTAAACTGTCATAAAAACAAACCTAGAGATCTGACCTTGGTAACTGGTTCAGATATTTAAATAATGTTCAATCCTTAGTTTCCAGACATGCAAAACGAGCATCCTTAACGTTGAGCACATGTAAAGTGTGAGCATATGTAATATTTATAAAACCAAATATATAGCATATAAAATACCAAGTGTAATGGTGACATGCATTTCAGAGGAGAACCTGGCCCCCAAGAGGGCTCCAGCAGGGTTGGGGGTCCCCTATCCCTCCAGACACAGGGCTCTCTCCCACAGCAGGCTGCAAGGCTCAGTCTTCTGAAAGATTCATGAATTAAAAGACTCAGAAATCACTAGACTCTGGTATCCAAATTTGTCAAAGTATTAGAAATCTCATTTCACTAATATTTGTATTTTTTAAAGTTCAAAAATAGGCCAGTCCTTTGAGAGAAGGCATTACTAGCCTGTGTAAATTACTTGGGCCTCAATATTATTTTAACCTTCTCTGAGATTGCTGTGTCTATCTCCTTTGAACAGAGTGACCATAGAGTTTGTAGTCTAAACTGGACCACTTCTGAGAGTCAAAGGAGACGTTCTTTCTAATTACTCTGGGACAACAGCCACCACTGGGACTGTCCTGGGCAAACAGGATGTAGGGTCACACTACTTCTGAAATTACTCACCCTCCTTCATCATTTCCTTCAGAAAGAATAGAAGGTTGAGAGACGAACAATACATCATACACTGTAAACTTACACAATGTTATATGTTAATTAGATCTCTACAAAGCTGGGAAAAAAATAAAATAATCTTTGTAAGGAATGAAATGGTGCATGCATGCAGCCCCCCATCATTTCCAGGCCTACCCTGAAAACTCACATATCTAAAAGAGCAAGGGCCTGATGAGTGTCTAAATAAAATTCCCGGAAGCAGTCTTGGCAAGACCGCCCCTAAAAATAACCTTTCCCCAAGAACCCTTTAAATGTCTGCCCTGTTCCTTCCTCCGGCTGTACTCTGGGGGTGGCAGAGGAAATAAAGATGCAGAAGTATCGAATTCAGCATCCTCAGACATTGTTCCCACCTCCTCTCTCAAATTCAAGCTCACCACTCAAAGCAGTAAAAGCAACGGTCACAGGAGCTAAGAGAGGACTAGACCAACAAACCTGGAAGAGGTTATAGGGTCAGTTTATCAGATCAGTTCACAGCAGCAGGAGAGAAATACTCCTTCCACAGAGCATATATCCCATCAATACTGACTTCACACGTGGGCACAAATAGTAATGATCCAAATTTACATGATGCTAAGAGGCTTCGCCTCTGCACAAAAATTGTGCTTTCTTAGCACAATTCCATCCTCCCCTCCTATCGGGCCTGACATTCACCCCTAGGGTCCTTCCCAGAATTAGACAACATGGTTACTGTCTTAGAAAGGTCACCTTTAAAATACTGATGATCTATGGAAAGGCAGGTCTTGGGAATCCTTAGTTTTCAGGAATAGACAATTACAGTGTTAAGAACCTAAGAAATCATTAGGAGAATCTGGGGGCGAGGGGAGGTATATAAGCAGAGCAGGGAGGAGGCCTCGATGGCCAGAAGGGGTAGCAGAAAGCACGCACCGGGTCTTGGGCGAGGAGAGAGGAGTTCCAAAACCGGGAAGGCAACAATTGGCCCACTTTGAAGTTTTGCTTCAGGCTAATTTCTTTCAAAATATTGTTTAACAAATAAAGCATTTGTTGAACATAAAAATTTTTTTATCCTTTTAGAATAGGACATCCCTGGTAATCATTTCACAATGTATACAGTATATCAACACATGTTGTACACTTTAAATATACACAATTTTTTATTTGTCAATTATACCTCAATAAAGCTGGGGGGAAAAAAAAGAACTGACCTTCCCTAGTCATGAAACTTGGGTTTTCCTCGGCCAGTTGGGTTCAGAGGGATTCACTATATTCTCTATTCTCTCTGCTTTCATGTATGTTTGAAATTCTGCATAATAAGCAGTTAAATAAGTAAAAGAAAAGCAGGACTTTTTGAATGTAAAGTAAAGGGAGCCCTTGGCACTGCCATTTCACAACATCTTAGGATAAATCTCCCTGGAGCCCGGATCTTGAAGAGCACTCCTGTTCATTAAGACATCCTCATGCCTGCAGAAGGAGAACTCTAATCTACACTCAGTCTCGTTGTCTAGCCACAAGAGAGAGTTGACTCAAATACTTAGGCATCCTGAATTCTAGCTTCTTTTGGATTTGAGTCAGACAAACCAGCAGTTAATTCCAAAGATGTGCCCTTCATGGCATGTCCCATAAAACTCCATTTGAGAAGTCTGGCTGGCTTTTCCTGTGGTCCCTTCCTCCTGCTTTGCGCATTTCTGTTGGACAAACCAACAGCTAGAGCCTGACATGGAGATAATCTTCAAATGACAATATTCACCATGCCTCAAAATTTAGTTTTCTCATTCTCATCAGAAGTTTCCAGTTGTACCCATTTAGAAGTTAAAAATTCACAGACACACACACCCTTCCACAATGGCAGTAGGTTATCGATAAGTGAGAAATTAGGAATACTGAATCCAGGCTTCTCCTCTGGCTTCTTGGTTACAAGTAAGAGCAGAAAGCAACAAAAACAGGAGTTTAGTAGTTAAAAACACAGCCTGTAGACTTAAGCAGCCTCTCTCCAAAACTCAACTCTGCTGCTCGTAGAACTATACAATAAAATAACTAGAATCTCCACATTTATAAAATTTCAATTGTGAGCCAGAACGGAATCTTCATAATTTAGATAAAATTCTATGTGCATTTTCAGCTACCACTTCCTCAGCCTTGGACAAGTTACTTAACTTCCCTAGCTGAAAAATGAGGATAACAATACTCATCTCTCAAGATTCTTGTGAAGATCGAATAAAATAATATCTATAGTTAAAATAGTGCCTGGCAATTCTCAATAAATAGCTGCCCTGCCCTATAGTGAATAGTTTGGGATACATGGAACAAAACATCACATCCCTTCCCCCTCTTTTTCTTAATCCACTGGGAAAAATCCACATATCATAATATCACTTTTACTGTCTTGTTGGAATTCTTTTAGTTTTGGTGCTACACTGAAAAAAAAATTAAAACATTCTTACATCCAAAAATTTAACATAAAAGATCAAAGTATGCAATAAAATATTGCATTTTACTATCTATTTCATAAAATTGCAATAATAGAATAGAAATATACAGTTTGTAAAATGAAAACATATGGTTTGCATTTTTCCAGCTAACATCTCTCTCCCCAACCTGAGCCTTGCCCCTGCCTGCCCTCAAAAATATGTATGTTTCAAAATAGAAAAATACTAACCTCTATGGGTAATCTCTAAGTTGATTATAATTTTGTATATGTCTTTTACCATTTTCATGGCTGATGCTAATATCCAAAATATCGATAATATTTTTTAAAAACCTTAAAACAAACCACCTAAATGAGGACAATAATTGACTTCATTTCCTTAATTTTATAAATGACAAAACAGGAGAAGGAAATCTATCTCGGGGTTAAATTCTACATTTACTATGTAAAGATGAAACAAATTCTACTTTTATCAGTAATCCTTACAAATTTTCAATAAAGACTTCCTCAATAAAGCCTATCATTGGCCACTCCAACTGCAGAAGGATTTTATGTCACAGACTTGAGCACAACATCACAAATAATTTCTTACAGCTTTTCACTTCCTTTGAAGCATAACTCATCTCATGAGCTAAAAGATACCCCATTCCACAGTGCCAAATCCCTGGGTTTCTGTTCCAGCAACTAAACCAATTCAAATGCCAGCTTCAGACGGACTGGAGAAGTTCCAATGGAATACCAAGGTGAGATTTCTCCAGGAAGAAAATCAAAGACATCTCAACAGTTCAAGCGGTCCCAAGTTGTCTACTGCACGCATGTTTTCAACCAGAGAAGCAAGGCTTCCACATTCAGGTAACGTCACTGCGTTCTCTAGGGGTCCTCCATTCTTTGCTCACCTCAGCGCCTTTCAGGTAGATATTCTTCCATTTTCCCCTCCCCAAAGTTTCAACCATCGCCTATAAGCAGATAACTCCTATACCTAAATCTCCGGCCTTGACCTTTCTCCTTGATATTTCCATTGGACACTAAGCTCTCAATCCAAATCTCACATTTTTTTATTGGTTATTTTGTTTTTGTTTTTTTTTTTCATTTATTTATTTTCGGATGTACATCACAATATATTTCGAATTCTGTGTAGATTACATCATTTTCACCACCCGAAAACTAATTATAGACCATCCCCTCACACGTGAGCTCAATCACCTCTTTTGCCCTCCCTCCTCCCCCCTTCCACTATGGTAACCACCTATCCAACCTCCAACGCTATGTGTCTGTTTGTCGTTGTTTTTATCTTCTACTTATGAGTGAGATCATATGGTATTTGACTTTCTCCCTCTGACTTACTTCACTCAGCATAATACCCTCAAGGTCCATTCATGTTGTCACAAATGGCCGGACTGCATCATTTCTTACGGCTGAGTAGTAGTCCATCATGTATAAATACCACATCTTCTTTATCCATTCATCCCTTGATGGGCACCTAGGTTGGTTCCAAGTCTTGGCTATTGTGTATAATGCTGCAGTGAACATAGGGGTGCAGGTATCTTTATGCCTTTGTGTTTTCAAGTTCTTTGGATAAATACCCAGCAGTGGGATAGCTGGATCATACGGTAGAACTATCCTTAATTTTCTGAGGATATTCCATACTGTTTTCCATAGTGGTTGCACCAGTTTGCACTCCAAGCCTCACATTTTTAACTTCTCCAAAACCCAACAACCCCCTTACTTTCCCAAATGAATACCAAAGGCTTTAGCAATAAGGCTAGAAATGATTAGAATTCAGTTTTATGGCTCGGCTGTTGTGTAGTATTGGTCAAGGACCTCAGATATAGTGGGACAATACTGTTACCATGGTTTTATTGGAGTGAACCATAAGAAATTGAAATTTTTGGAGGACAAAATGATCAGTATTGAGAATTTCATATGGTTCAACCTAATACATGTAAAATATCTCAAAACGTTAATAAAGAGCAATGTGATTACCTACCTTCTAAGTAATTATTATTTTCACGTCTTGTTTGACTATAACGAAGTAACTTAAAGACTCCCTATGACTTTAGAAGATAGGATTTCTTGATTTGCCAATCTCAATTATAACTGTCTGTGTAAAACTCAATCACAGCTTCTTATTAAATATTGTTCTCAGTCCCCCTAAACAATCTCATATTCACCTACTTGTCCATTTGGTCCTCACAATCACTAAAAAATGAGAGTTTTCCCAAGATAGCATGTCTTTTAATGAAAAGGTTGTAATAGACACTAACAACTATAGTAATTTCTACGGACTACGACAGACACATTTATCCCCTGGGCAAAAGCAAACAAACAAAACAAGACAACTCAAAGTCATGCTAACTTCTTAGTCTTGGACTTGGCATGTATCAGTACTGCTCAGGCACAAACTTTTCCAGGACCACACACACTCTTCAGAATCACCTGCATCTATTCTCTGTTTTCCAATTCCACTATGAATGAAGCATAGCATGTTTTCCAAAGAAATTTATTTTATCATGTCTTATACACAAAAACACAAATTTAAATTTATACTTATTTGAATCATAAATGAATTTGGAATTTTATCAAGTGGATTGTCAATCTGGAAAAAACAGTCATTTTGAATCAAATTTAAGTTACCAGAGCTTTGTTCATTAATATGGTGACACATTTTATTACAATTTAAATAAATCTGCATGTATGATTTTTTTTACTTTTATTTTTTATCACAGTAACATTGGATTATAACATTATACAGCATGTAGGACTTTTTAATACCAAATTATTTTTTAAAAGATTAAGCAGCTTATCTTTGAAGGCTCAGTCTTAGAATTAAACCAGAGAACTCCATCATTTTGGGGACTTCAGAAAACGCTTTAAGAAAATATTTTTTAAAAGCATTAAACAATAAGCATGAGTTGGAGTTAACATATTGATAGCTCAAGCAGCTATAAAGATTCCAAAAAAATTTTAATTATACTAACTTCTTTTCAAAAATATGACTCATAATTCCTTCATTCCACAAATCTGAGCACAGACTCTGAGCAGGCCCACTGCAGGCACCGGAGAGGAGCATCCGCTCACAGACCTCAGAGGGGAGACCCAGACAGCACCAGGTGACCCACATGCTAGAGGGCAGGCCGCCCAGCAGTGGGGCCTGAAGGAGGAGGAACTCATAAGAGGGGCAGAGGAGGTAGGGGCTGAGTATAAGGCAAAGGGGAGTCAAACACGGGGAGGGCCACTCTGCACGGTTGGCTCTTAAAGAACCTGGGGGCACGTGGAATAGTGGACAGAGGCTAGCTCAGGCCTGGCCTCACAACCCACTGCAAGAGGTCTGAACTCTCTCCTGAAGGCAGTAAAAGAACCACAGAGAGGCTTTAAGCAGGGACTATCAGGAGCAGGTTTGTGTTAGAAAGATCATTCCTGTCGGCATCACGGTGAAAAGCCTGAAGACAAGCATGATCTGCGGGAGAGTGACAAAGCAGGAGGCCACCACCCCCATCCAGGCAAGAAACACAGAGAGTCGGAAGGCCTTAAGGCACATCACAGGAGGAAGGGGCAGAGTCCAGACGGCTTCAGGAGGTGGGCTCCACAGGAATTGGAAAAAGGGGGGCATCAAGGATAACATCTAGGCTCCTGGCTTGGGCACCGGGAGGGAGATGTTTCCACTCACCATGACAGGGAACCACATACGAGGGGCACTTTGGAAATACTCTCGACTTTCTTTCACCAGCCTGGTTGAATGGGGTGTCCCTCCTCTGTGCTTCTGACGGGCCTGTTCTGTCTCCTAAGTAGGCTGTAAGCTCCTGACGGCCAAGGGTGCTGTCAACTCAATTCACTATCCGTGGCCCTGAGCAGGACCATAATAAATGTCTGCCAAATGAACGCAAGAATGAAGAGTGATGCTGTGCTCCATTTATATTTTGTTCTTCAATAAGGTTGCAGGTAAAAACGTCTTCTGGTTTCCGATCTAGAGAATTGTGGGGAGGGGTGTTGTGTGTGCGTGCAGGTAGGTGTGTGTGCCTGTGCTCAGACAGATACATGCTTGTGTAAAAAATGTTCCTCAGACTTCCTTAGAAAGACCAATTTCTTGCAATCAAGATTTTGCTTCCTCTGAAATTTGTCTAGCACGGTAGTTAGCAAGCTTCTCCCCTAACCTTTGCTTTCTGTTCTTTCTGGAAGAATTAGTACTGTTCCCAGGGAAACAGTGGTACAATTCCGACTGTCCTCCAACGTATTCCCTATCAACTCCTCTGCTCGTCGCGGCAGCCCCCCACCCACTCCGGAGCTGCGCCTTGTCTGTAGGTGTCTCCCAGCTGCAGCCACTCACGGCAGCACTTTCTGACAGGGTTCTGAAGCTGCGTTAATTAAGTTTCCCAGCTAAGAGTTATATTCCTCCTCCCACTCTCAGAAAATCTTGTTTTGGGTTCAAGTTTCTTCCTTGGTGAATTTGGCTGAAGGGGTAGGGCAGATCCCAGGACACATCACCGTGCCTCACGGAGGATGCACAGACGAAGAGCGGTCTTTCTGCCTTCCACACAGGCCCCTGTGATTCTCCACAGCAAACCAAGCGCATGTTGAGGACAACAGGCCCTCGGGGGGCTGGTGTTTCTTAGGGCTCATACTAGATTCTGCCTTTACACACCTGCCCATCAACAACTTTCTCTGCCCATCAAAGCCCACCTGACACTCCAGCCCTCCCTTCCAGTACCGGCCACAGGGACACAGGACTCGCCCCTCAGCACTGCGGCCCACTCCCTTGCACTGACACACCCCGTAAATACTTAGCTTTCCATCCAGACGCAATCTCCTAGGGGATAAACAGACTCTCCTCATTAGTTTGTTGGTTACTTGTCAACACCACTGTCTTGAGTTTTAAGTCCAGGAGCTCTCATGGTGAGGTCATGTCTGCTTAATTGGATTTATACAACAGCCCGCGTGGAACAACATGGGGTTATTTAATCCTTTTTATAATCCCTCCTGATCACTCTCAAATTGATGCCTTCCTCACCACTGCTTCTATTAGCCCCCTCATTCTAATCCTCACCACCTTATCCTTAGGATCCCTTAACGGGCGTTTGCCTGGGGGCCCCACCTCAGGCCCTTATGCAGTCTGACTTATTCTGCAAACAATATCCTACTTTAAGCTCAGCTCTTCCTAGCTCAGAACCCTCCAGAGCGCTGTGCTGCCTGGAGAATAGAGTCCACACTCACCCTGGCATGCCAGGTCCTCTACAACCTGGGCCCCGTTTACCTACCCAATTTTCTCTCAATTTGAATGCAGATTCAAATTTATGAATCTGCATCTTTAGCTTCAGTTAAGCCCATCTCCTCTTCACACTTCCTCAAACTCATCATGAGGATTCAAACACATCAAAGAATACAGAGCTGGGGGTCAGGACACCGAATCCTGGTGTGGCCACCTTGGTTACTTTCTCCTTCCACAGTCCCCTCTCTGAGCTTGTCCCTCCATCTCTTTATCAGACCGTGGGTGAGGGGGTCCCGTGAAATAACGGATGTGAGGGTGCTTTCCCAGTGCTAAAGGGTCATGTACACACTTATTATAACATCACACTTATCAATCCCTCTCCCCGCACCCCGGCAAAAAAAGACCCCCATCACTCTATTTCTCTAGGCAGGAATGCTCTCTTTCTCTTCTCCACTCAGCTAACATTTAGTAAGTACACAAATTAAGGCCAACCCCACATTCTACTCCCTTATAAAGTTGTTTCTTCATTATTCTCACCCATGGTGATTTTCCTTATTTGACCTATAATTTTTGCTCTTTATACAACAAGCATCTGCAACCTAATATAAAACAATTTCCTAGGGGCTAGCCCCATGGCCAAGTGGTTAAGTTCGCGCACTCCGCTTTGGTGACCCGGGGTTTCACTGGTTCGGATCCCGGGCGCGGACATGGCACTGCTCATCAGGCCATGCTGAGGTGGCGTCCCACATGCCACAACTAGAAGGACCCACAACTAAAAATATACAACTATGTACCGGGGGACTTTGGGAAGATGGAAAAAAAAAAGAAAAAAGATCAGCAACAGACGTTACCTCAGGTGCCAATCTTAAAAAAAAAAATTGCCTAGGTTCTAAGTGTTCAAGCATGTAAATCCTGTCTTTAAAAATACATGAGGTGGGGGGATGGGAAGTTATTGTTTAACTAGAATAGAGTTTCATTTTGGGATGATGAAAAGGTTCGGCAGACGGATGTGAAGGTATTAATGTCACTGAACTGTATCCCTAAAAATGGTTAAAATGATCAATTTTATGTTACATTTATTTTACCATAATTTTAAAAAGTACATCAAAGACTCTAAGGAAGAAATCTTGTACTTCACCATCTGTCACTCATGCTCATTACTATTACATCACCTCATAAAATTAAGAAACATCTGCTGCACAAGGATAAGAGTCATAACATCTGAACATTTACAGATCACTTGACACATACAAAGCCACTTCAACATCAACTAGTCAAACCATTTGATCCTGAAAGCCCCTGTGAGGTAAGAAAGACAGGTATCAGTTATCTTTATTTTCTAGATGAAGAAATGGAAACTGGAGAGGTTTAGTGACTTGATTATGGTGCAACAGAGAGTACCAGGCAGAGTGGAGATTTATGTGCGTCTCATGAATCTGAGAAATTTCACAAGCTTTTATTTGTTGTTTGTTTTTTGTTAATTGTTCACTTTATTGGAACAATTAGTGCCTATTCACCCCAGAAAAATGCATGCACGAGCCTATTCCTCTGGGCAGGGGAGAAGAGCATTCACGTGGCGCCCTTAATCAGCAGCTGCTCTCCACCAACACTGAAAGGGGCCACGCTCAGCTTCCCTGGCTCTCTACACAATCCAGACCCTGTGGGCAGCTGCTCCTGCACACGTGTCCTTCAATGCTGCCGACCCGACATGGCAACATTTTAGCCTGGAGGACAGGAGGTGCTCTGAGGTGAATGGTGAATTGGTCCATCTAAATTGTGACTATTCAGAAGACCTTGAATTTCTTTAGGAATGACTGAAACCAATCAGAACTCTGAACGTGGAACAAATAAATGACTCTCTCAGGCTCTCGACAACTGGCAGAAAAGTTTATGGATCATCCAGCCATATACAGATTAAAGATGCAAGGACCCTTGATGCATCGAAACACTCAGCCATCTCCTTAAAAGGTCTGTTGGAGCCTGGCAGAGTGGTGAGGACAGCGCCCTGTGCTGCGGAGATAGCACACATACTCAGCATTGCTCTTCTGACAAGTCACCTCCTGATTAGGCTTCAGCTGAATTAAAGGCTGAATGTGTTCCTTGGTTCCAGGAGAAGCTTGCTTTTAAACACCAAAACTCTAGAAGTTCCAAAAGTCCACTGAAGAGAGCCTAATTTATGCAATATGTATATCACATAATTATAACATAATATAATATAAATATAAATATAATAATTCCTAATATAAATATTCCTATTCTGGTTTACTAAACATCCTTGAAAGAGAAGGGGAGCACTTTGAAATGCCTGCATGTCCTCATGCAAAATTCAACATCTTCTCAATTGCCTCCTTGGGAAAAAGCACCTCACTTCCTTACAAAACTGACAACAAAACTACAAGATGTTCCAAAAATTCCACTTCTGTGTATATAACAAAAAAAACTGAAAGCAGGGTCATGAAGAGATATCTGTACACCCATGTTATAGCAGCACTACTCAAAATAACCAAAGGGAGAAGCAATCCAAGGGGCCATTGATGGATGAACGGATAAACAAAATGTGGTATACATATGTGGTGGAATATTATACGGCCTTAAAAAGGAAGGAAATTCTTCTATAACATGGATGAACCTTGAATACATTATGCTAAGTGAAGTAAGGCAGACAGCAAAAGGAGAAATATTGGATTACTCCGCTTATATGAGGTACTTAGAGTCGTCAAATTTGTAGACACAGAAAGTAGAATGGTGGTTGACAGGCACTAGGGAGAGGGAAGAACAGAAAGCTATTTTTTAATGGGTTTATAGAGTTTAGTTTTGCAAGATGGAAAGAGTTCTAGAGATTGGTTGCACAACATTGTGAATGTATTTAACACTACCCAACTGTACACTTAAAAATGGTTAAGATGGTAATTTTTATATGTATTTTACCACAATTAAAAAAGAAATCTACCAAAAAAAAAAAAAGCACCACACTTTCATGAAGTCCTTCTGTAGCAAGGAATTCCACACCAGAGAGCAAGGATTACCAAAGCCCATGAGACTCTGAACTGTGGATATAATTAGGCACCACATCCATTATAACGCTTCAGACGTCATCATGTGTTACCAGCATCTGTTGACAGATCTCATACCCAGCATATCACTGAAATGGCAAGTGTGGAGAAGGCAGCCCACAATAGAAACAATGGCATTTTATCCTTGACCTGTTCCAACAGTGTGTCTCACAGGACATAAATAGAGGCCACTGCTCTGGCTGCACTGAGCTCACAGTTCAATATTATTTTACTGACTTGAGTAAGTTCTATACCAAAGTAGAAACAGAGTATCTTCTGAACCTGCTCAGGTCTATGCCCCAAAGTAGTGTTTTGTTTTTCCCCAGTGTCTGCAACACTCAACATATCTAAGAAAAAAAATGAATCCTCACTTTAAACTTTTAGCATTATTTTGTACTAGGACCAGGAAGTATGTCTGTTTTTAATAATATACTTCAAGTGCTATACGGTTATTATAATACATTCACACGGGAATCCCAAACTTAAAAAAATTACAAGAATGCAATTATATAAACAATTACATAAACAAATATTGTAAATACCTTAGAAAAATTAAATATGACAGAAGGTATATCAATGTGGTCTTTGGCAATTGACAACTCTATCCTGCTATTGCACTGTACTTTAAAAAAAATCAAAAGAAACCACTGTGATTAGACTATTACTTTAAAAAATGATGGGCAGACTACCTGTCCAATTCCTTATCTTACTGTTCCTTATAAGAAAAAAAGGCAAACTCTGAAGCAAAGACTTAGGAGTTTGGGGTTTCTTTTTAATCCATGAAAAATGTAGTAATCAAAATTGTGGGGAAATTTTAAAAAGAAACACTCACTGCTAAAACTTAAAGTCATTTTTTAACTTCTTGCTGATGGATAATGCATCAATGAGTCCAGATGACACATTCATAACCTTCAGACCATGTGTTTCCCTCACAAGTCATTTTAAAATTTGTAGGTTTGAAATCTTATTTTCCTTTATAGACGAGACTTCTATTTATCGTTCACATTCTGTTGTTCCCAAGAAGGGAAAGATGGTGGAAGTCTTAGGGAACTAAGGTGGAGAACGAAATGCAGCTAAATTAGTGCTTTCAAATAATAATAGTAAGTGGTATTTTAAGAGAGAAGGCAGATAAAAGAGAAATCTTGATATAAAAATACCATGGTAATTTTATAAATAACAAAAATAAATGGTTATTTGACAATTATCCAAATATGGGACCTCTCTCCTCCAGCTAACACATTTGTGTTGGGAAAGAAGTATGGGATATATGTTTTCCACAGTCACACACTTATTCACCATGTACTGTCCCATAATCACCCACAGTGCAGCTACACAGAGCTCTCCCCATGCACACATATGGTCAACAGAGGTTGTCCACTTAGAAGCACACCCTTAGAAGGGAAATCCACTTTGCTCCGCTCCCAGAAAAACAGGGGAAAAAGCAGAGGGCACTTTGCTTTTGCCATGACCTGTCATCATAAGGTTGGGTTAGCAGGTCTGTGCGGGCATGCCTGACCCAGCCAGGCTCTGTGCCCAGCCAAACAGGAGACAGGATTTAGCCTCCTGGTAAGTATCCCCTACTTGCTCTAGCCAAGGGGATCAAGAAGAAACCTTCCAATAGTGGAATGTTCCACTGGGCCCCAGAGAGCACCAACCAAGATGGGCAGGGAGCTTTTAGAGCTGGCTGACTCCCTCGTCCCTTTGTGCTTACCTCAATGAACCATAAATAGAGGGTGAAATAATTATTACTTTATCGGTGAATGTCTAGTTTCACACAGCATCCCTCTCTAAGGAGCCCAACACATTTAATAAATGATTTTCAATTACTCTTTGGGGCAGCCCTGTGAAAAGCGGAAGGAAGCTGATGTTCATTTGACCTCTTTTATCTGGGGAGAGATGCGCTAAGGGGAAAGGACACATCGGGGCCAGGAGACACAACTCTGCGGCCAAGGTCACAGACTCAAGGGGTCCGGAGCGGACACGAGACTCTTTCAAATTCGGATCTAATGCAGGTTAAAACAGAAACACACTCACACAGCGCTGTTCTTCCATTAACATTTTTTGTTTTGTGACTCTTGTCACCCACACGCGCACACAGGCACACGCGCGCGCGCACACACACGACGCCCAGTTTCCTGCCTGTCCCTGGACGTGTTCTTCTTTCTAACGGGGCACCCAGGCTACGATGACATGGGACAACACGACACCTCCATCCAGCCCCTCTCGCTAGTCCACACGGTCGGTGGGCGACGCCCACGGGCCGGAGCCCCGGGGGGAATGGGACACAGACACGCGGGCCAACCCGCGGCTGGCGGGCACGGGGCCCTGGCTGACCTTCCTCTGCTGCTTCTCCCAGGCCGGGTCCAGGAGCAGGTCGCGGTCCCACTCCTCCTCCTGGATCATGTACTCGTCATCTTCGTAGACGTAGTTGTACTGCACGCCGGGCTCTATCTGGTTCATGGCGCTCAGGTAGCCGGGGCTGCGGCGGGCACGCGGGGCGCGGACGGACGCACGGACGGACGGGCGGACGGAGGCGGCGGGGCGCGCGGGGCTCAGCAGAGGCGCGGGCGGCGGCGGGCGCGGGTGACCTTCGCGCGGCTCCTCTCGGGGCGGCGCACCTAGACGCTGGGTCGCGGGCGAAGCACCAGCTCCGGCTGCGAGCAGCCGCCGCGCCGCTTAATACCCGCGCCGCCCGTCACGTGGCCGCCGGCCGCGCCCCCGCCCCACTCCGCCCGCGCCGCCCCCGCAGCTCCGAGCACGTGCCGGCGGGCGGGCAGGGGCGCCGGCAGCTCCCGGGGCCCGGCTCCTACCCCTACCGCCGCTGGAAACCTCCCTGGTGCAGTGCGTTGAGGCTGCCGGCGGCAGCCCACGCCTCCCATCCTCCCTCCTGCCTTCTGGCTCCTGGTGCGTCTTGACTTGCGGGAGCCTGGATCGGTTCCCAGGGTGGGTGGATGTACGCGGGCCAGGGGAGGGACACCCACGACCTGGGTCCCCAACCACCCCCAAAGCATCCAAGTTTTCCATATATTATTTGTATATTCACATTTTCCGTATATTTCCACATATTCATTAGCTATCTCTCTCACCCCCCCCCCCCCCCCCGAAAAAAAGTAAAGTTCAAAAGCTGCAGAATCCCCTCTTTTTGTTCCTCTCCTTCCGGCCCTCACCTGGGGAAATCAAGACAAGGGACTTGGACCAACCATATTAAAATGTCAGGAACCAAACCAAAAGCAGGAAGTGTCAGCTCTCACCTGCCAGTCATAAATTTAAAAGAACTGACAATGGAGGATGGAATACATTTCCCTCTCCCCCTGATGTGTTGCACCTAAGCCTTTTCATCCCAGTGGCGCTGGCTAGCTGTTCCCTATCGGTTGAGCCCCAGAAGGAACCAAGACGAGGACCCCTGGGACCAGTAGGTTGAAATATTTTCATCACATATTTATTAAGCACCTACTGTCATCTAGACACTCCGTTAAGCACTGGGGATACAGAGGCTAGCTGTTAGGGCCCTGGCCTCCTGAAGCTTATGTCAAATTGAATAAAAGTTGCCCACAGATGCTACACGACTGTTTGTGGTTCACAGCTACTAATTTGTTCACATGTCTCAAGCTGAAAGCACGCCTGGATTTATCACTGTTCCTTAGAAGTGTTTACATCACTTAGTTTTATTGTTTGGAGCTTTCTGCAAAAAGACTTTGACAAATTAGCAAATGCATTGCATTAACATTTTAAAAAACATATTCACTAGAATATGAACCCCATGAGGGCAGTGATTTTTGCCTTATTCATAGCCATAATTCCCAGCAACTAGAGGAGTGCCTACTCATAGTAGGTACTCAAATATTTGTTGCAGAAATAAGTATCCTTGGAAACAGTGACTGAGCTAATTTGTTTGGATTAAAAGCTTATATTTTAGTGGGTTTTTTTTTAGATTTTTTTTTTTATTTTTTCCTTTTTCTCCCCAAAGCCCCCCGGTACATAGTTGCGCATTCTTCGTTGTGGGTTCCTCTAGTTGTGGCATGTGGGACGCTGCCTCAGCGTGGTCTGACGAGCAGTGCCATGTCCGCGCCCAGGATTCGAACCGACGAAACACTGGGCCGCCTGCAGCAGAGCACGCGAACTTAACCACTCGGCCACGGGGCCAGCCCCAAAAGCTTATATTTTAGATTAAAATCATACTCTCTGAACAAGTCTATCAGTAAATTTTAACTATTAGAGACTGGATCAACAATTATAAAAACCATTAATCTTAGTCTTCAAAAATTAATGGTGGGGACTTCAGGTTCCAAAGGAGATGGATCAAAAGGCACCAGATTTACCATCCTGCCTGAAACAGCTAAAATCTGGGGGAAAAAAATATATGAAACAAAGATTTTCAAGATATTGTTCATCTGGCAAAGAAGGATGACGACCCCTGAGAGGCAGGAAATAAACAACATGAGCACTAGGATTGTCCCAGCTTGGAAAGTTTCCAAGATGCAATACAATAAAGGGGAACCCAGGCGTAGCTCACTGGTCAACTCCCTAAACTGGGAGTTCAGAGAGACCAAGGTGGCTAGAGTCTGCAAGGTCAATTACAGAAAAGAGCTACAAAGAGAGAAGCCTAGAGATTTGCAGAGGGTCCCCCTCCGGTCTGATCAGTGAATGCATGGGAGAAAAATAACTGAGGCCAAGGAAAGAAACACTCAAAAGGATTAGGAAGAAAGATGTTTGGAATTCATAAAGGGCAGGGAATAGTTCCTGCTTCCATTAGCCAGAGTGGAAAACCTCCTAATTCACAGAGCATCAGATAGAGCATTGAGAAGGGAGCAGAAATTAGCCCTAAGCTAAATGACGTACTGGTCCTGTCTGAAGAAGCTCACAAGTGAGACCTGAAAGGATAGACCTGTTTCCAAATCACTTAACCATGTCCCAGAACAGAGCTCAAAAATATCTATAGGTGGGGCTGGACCCGTGACCAAGTGGTTGAGTTCGCGCACTCCGCTGCAGGTGGCCCAGTGTTTTGTTGGTTCGAATCCTGGGCGCACACACGGCACTGCTCATCAGGCCACGCTGAGGCGGCGTCCCACATGCCGCAGCTAGAAGGACCCACAACGAAGAATATACAACTATGTACCGGGGGCCTTTGGGGAGAAAAAGGAAAAAATAAAATCTTTAAAAAATATATATATCTATAGGCATAAAAACATTCAACACCTAGATGGGAAAGTTGTCAATTTCTGGCACCTATCAGATATTACCGGGTGTGCAAAGAAGGAGGAAAGTTATGATCCATAATGAGAATAATCAATCAAAACTGATCCAAAATTGACACATGATAGTTAGTAGAAAACATTAAAAGTAATTATTATTGCATTTTGTATATTCAAGAAGCTAGAGGAAAGATTGAACATGCTAAGTAAAGGCATGAAAGATATATTTTTTAAGAAGACACAAATTGATTCTCTAGTGAGGAAAAGTACAATGTGTGAGATTTAAAAATGCACTGAATGGGTTCAACTACAGAGTAGACACTGCGTAAAAGCGGGTGAGTCAACTTGAAGACATAGCAATAGAAATAATCCAATATAAAACACAGAGACAAAAGAGACTTTAGAAAAAATAAGCAGAGGATCAGCGAACTGTGGGAAAACTGCAAGCAGCCCAATATTTGTGTAATTGGAGTCTCTAAAGTGGGAGGACAGGAAAAAATACTTGAAGAAATAATGGCTAATGTCAAGAAATTAGTAAGGAGAATTCCGCTTCTGGCCAAGATGGAGTGATGGGCACTAAAATCACCCTCCCTCCTGAAACAGCTGAAAAAACAAAAGACAAAACATGAAACAATGGCTTTCAAGACACTGGCCATCAGGCAATGAAGGACAGGAATCCTGAGAGATAGGAAACAAATGAGGAGCATCCAATGATTGCCTCAGTTTACAGACTTAGAGAACTTGTATGCCAGAGCATTGACGTAGAGTCCAGAGGATTCCCTGAGTTGAGGAGAAGAAGCTTAGCGTCCAGGGAGTAGAAGGCAGCTAATAGTCACAGGACAGAGTGTCAGAAAGGAGAGGGCCACACACAGAGAGAGCTTTTGGAGATCTTCAGAGTTTCCCACCCGAGTATTCAGCAGAGTAACGATCAAAGCATGCTTGTGAGGAAACTACTCAAGTCCAAGAAAAGAATCATCTGAAAGGATTAGGGGGAACAGTGCCCAGCATTTTCACAGGCCAGGTGAGTGCCTGCTCCCACCAGCAGAACTGTAAAAACGTAATTCACAGAGCTTTGGGTAGAGTACTTAGGAAGGTCTTGCCTGAGTAGTGTGGAATTAATTATTCCTAGAGTAGTGGGAGTGTAGTATTAATTATTCCTTGACCAGTAGTAGTATGGAATTAATTGTTCCCAGACAAGTCCTGGAATGAGCACTGCTCTGAACTGACCTAACAAATCATAAAACAATCATAAAATCATAAAAGCAAGACCCCAAAGGGTAAAACTGTTTCCAGATACATAACTTGTTTCTAAGTAACTTAATTATTGCCAAGTAACTGAACTACATCACAGAACAAAGCTCAAGAAGATTTAGAGGAATACAAAAATATCTGGCACCCAGTAAGGTAAAAACCACAATATCTGGCATCTAATCAAAGATTCCCACATATCCAAAGAGGCAGGAAAACACAACCCATATCAAGGAGAATAGCAATCAATCGAAACTGACCCAGGGCTGATAGAGATGTTAGAGTTAGCAGAAAGGGACGTTAAAACAATTGTAACAACTGTATTCCGTGTGTTCAAAAAGTTAAGTAGAAACATGGAAGATATTTTTTAAAAGACCAAATGAAACATCTAGAAATAAAAACTACAGTATCTGAGATAAAGAATACACTGGATGGGATTAAGGGCAGATTAGACATTGCAAAAGAAAAGATTAGTGAATTTGAAAGCATAGAAATAGAAACTACCCAAAATGAAACACAGAAAGAATAAAAATAATCCAAAAGAATTAAAAGTGCTCAGTGACTTTGTTGGAGGGAAGTCCACCATGGGTCCTGAGTATGCCTGCACTTTCTCTCAGGTATGCCAAAATTATAGGGCCCTGGCAGCTTTTATTAAGCCATTTCTCAGAGTTGTATTTGCAATGAGCAGCCTTGACAAATGAGGTAATGTCTACCCCCCAACAAAGAGCAGTCTTGCTTCATTTGCCCTAAAAGTCATGAATCCCAAACTCAGTGCTCCTCTCTTAATATGAAACCTACTGTGTGTGCAGGCTTCCATAATGGGCCCACTATATCACCCACCGGGACTTGGGGATTATGGAGAGCCAGCATGAGCATCTGCTAGATCATATTCAGGGCCATAAAACAACTCTCAACAAATTTAAAAGGATTCAAGTCTTAAAAGTATGCAGTCAGATCACCATAGAATTAAATTAGAAATTAGTAACAAAAAGATCTCTAGAAAACCCCAGATATTTGGAAATTCAATAACACATTTCTAGGTAACCATGGATCAAAGGAAAAACCAAAAGGGATATTAGAAAGTATTTTTTTAACTGAATGAAAATACCATATATCAGAAGTTGTGGGACACCACTAAAGCAGTACTTAAGGGAAAATTTATAGCCCTACATGCCTATATTAGAAAAGAAGAAAGATATTATATTAATGACCTCAGCTGCTGCCTTAAGAAACTAGAAAAAAGGGCAGAACCTTTTAAAACCCAAAGTAAGCAAAAGAAAGAAAATATTAAAGATCAAAGTAGAAATCGATAAAATATGTAAAACAGGAACTAAGTAGAGAAAATCAATAAATGGAAAGCTAAGTTTTTGAGATCAATAATTTGATAGACTTCAAGCCACCCTGATCTAGAAAAAAACACAAAATTATCAATAAGTAATGAAAGAGGTGACACCATTACAGACTCTATAGATATTAAAAGAATAATGTGTGAATATTATTAACAACTATATGCCAATAAATTCAACAGCTTAGATGAAATAGACAAATTCCTTTAATGACATAAACTATCAAAGCTCACTCAAGATGAAATAAAAAATCTGAATAGCCCTATATCTATTAAATAAACTCAATTTGTAGTTTAAAACTTTCACACATACACAAACACAAACACAAACACTCTTACAGCCCAGATGCCTTCAGTTGCTAATTCTATCAAACGTTTAAGAAAAAAGTAGTAGCAATTATTCACAACCAGGAAATTGAAGAGAAGGAAATACTTCCCAACTTATTACGTAAGACCAATGTTAGTCTGATACCAAAGATAGATAAAGACATTACAAGAAAAGAAAACTACAGATCAATATCTCTCATGAAAATAGATGCTAAAATTCTTGACAAAATTTTAGCAAATTGTACCCATGATGATCAAGTGGGGTTTATTCCAGGAAAGCAGGGTTGGTTTAAATGTTCAAAAATCAATCAATTTAATTCACCACATTAGCAGATTAAAAAGGATTGAAAAACCATGTGATCATCTCAATAGACACAAAAAAGCATTTGACAAAACTGACACTTGTTACTAATAAAACTCTGAGCAAACTAGAATAGAAAGGAACATCCTTACCCTGAAAAAGGCCATCTATAAAAAAAAA
Organism: Equus quagga; assembly: GCF_021613505.1. Lineage (NCBI taxonomy): Eukaryota > Metazoa > Chordata > Mammalia > Perissodactyla > Equidae > Equus > Equus quagga. Next base: position 110,748,936 of record NC_060268.1, on the reverse strand, counting down.
AAACTATAGCTGACATGATACTTAGTGTTGAAAAACTGAATGCTTTCCCCCTAAAATCAGGAACAAAACAGTTATGTCTGCCCTTACAACTTCTATTCAACATTGTACTGGAGATTCTAGTCAGGGCAATTAGATAAGAAAAAGAAATAGTCATTCAGATTGGAAAAAAGTAAAACTGTGTTTCTTCACAGACCATGACCGTGTATGTAGAAAATCCAATGGGATCTTCAAAAATGTTATTAGAACTAAGAAGTTAATTTGTCATAGTTGCAGGATACAAAGTCAACATACAAAAATCAAATTGAGAAATCTTCAGGCCCAGATGGCTTCACTGGCAAATTCTAACAAAATTTAAAGAAGCAGTAACTCCAATCAGACACAAACTCTTCCACCTAATAGAAGAGGAAGGAACGCTTCCAACTCATTTTATGAAGCCAGCATTACCTGGTACCAAAACCAGACAAAGACAGTACAAAAAAAGAAAACTACAGAGCAATTTCCCTCTTGAACATAGATAGAAAAATCCTCAACAAAATATTAGCAAATTGAACTCAGTAATGTGTAAAAAGAATAAAAATATTTGCAAATCACATATCCAACAAGAGATTTATATCCAAAATGTGTAAAAAACTCTCTTCCTGTGACACTGAGAAAATCATCAACTCAATAAAAAGTTGGACAAAAGGCTTGAACAGATAATTCACCAAAGAGGATATACTAATGGCAAATAAACACATGTGAAGATGCTCAACGTCATTAGTCATTCGAAAAATGCAAATTAAAACCATGATGAGATATCACTACCCACCTGTAAGGATATCTAATCTTGGGCTGGCCCCGTGGCTGAGTGGTTAAGTTCGTGTGCTCTGCTTTGGTGGCCCAGGGTTTGCTGGTTTGGAGCCTGGGCATTGACATGGCACCACTCATCAAGCCATGCTGAGGTAGCATCCCACATGACACAACCAGAAGGACCTACAACTAGAATATACAACTAGGTACTGGGGGGCTTTGGGGAGAAGAAGAAAAGAAAAAGAGAGGCAACAGATGTTAGCTCAGGTACCAATCTTTAGGAAAAAAAAGAATATCTAAACTTAAAAAGTCTGAATACATCAAGTGTTGACAAGGATATGGAGGAAATAGAATTCTCATACATTGTCAGTGGGAATATAAAATGGTACAACCACTTCAGAAAGCAGCTGGACAATTTCTTAAAAAGTTAAACATATTCCTACATATGGCTCAGCCATTCCACTCAAGGTGTTTATCCCAGAGAAAAGAAAGCATGTGTCCACACCAACACTTGTGCATGAATGTTCATTGCAGCTTTGTTTGCAATAACCAAAAACTGGAAATAGCTCAAATGTGCATTAATGGGAGACTGGATAAACAATTGTAGTAAATTCATAAATATAATACTATTTGGCAATAAAAAGGAATGGATTATATCAAAATAATTATGCTAAATGTGATAAAGCAGACATAAAAGAGTCCATCCTGTATGATTTGATTTATATAAAGTTCTAGAAATGTAAGCTAGTCTGCACTGACAGAACACAGATTTGCGGTTGCCTGGGGATTGGAAGGATTTGGGTGGGAATGGGAGGGAAGTGTTACCAGGGGGCATGAGAAACTTTTTGGGTGATAGATATGTTCCTCACCTTGATTGCAGCGATGGTTTCACAGGTGTGTGTATATCAAAACTTATCAAATTGTACATTTTAAATATGCATAGTTTATTTTATGCCAATTATATCTCAGTAAAGCTCTTTAAAAGATTAACTGTGTACTTCTCGGTTGCCTCCACAACCTGGACTGGCTCAGCATCTACTGATGATGGTTCTTTCAATATATCTCACAAATTTCCATTTTTAGACTGCTGACCATTTTTGGAGGCCCATCTAAAATGTCTTCTCCTTTAAAACAACTCCTGAGAAGTTCAGCCAGAAATGACTCACCTCTGCAGTCTAAATAACCTTTAGAATGTAACTAAAGCTTCTATAACTGACAAAGACTTCCTTGAATCATAAATAATTATGCATCATTTCACTTACCGGATTATACACTCCTGGGAGGCAAGGATCTTACCTTGTACAGTATGGAATACCACTACATCTAATACAAAAAAATGGTACCTAGTAGATGTCCATAATTTAAAAAAACTAATAAATATAGCCAACATTTATTTGTGCCAAGCACTATGGAGAATGTTTTGAATGCCACCTAATTTAATCTCGCAAAAACCTTACGTGTGAGTAAGTATAATCACCCCATTCACACATGAGGAAACTGTGGCTTAGAGAGTAACTTGCCCAAGATCATATGACTAATAGTTGGTAAAACCAGAACTTGAACCCACGACTCTTGTTAACCACTGCTAGGAGATTAGGAGGCCTGGTTGAGATCAACTAATTAGTGACAGAGCCACAAGTAGAGGTCGTGTCTCCATCGCCACTGGCTCCTCTCCAAGCCTTCTTTCAGGTCAACTGCCTAAACACTCACCCAGCCATTTCCTCAGCTCAAGTTCATGAAAAATTCCATGGCTCAAGAATTGCAATCTTTTTCACACCTCCAAAATATCCTTGACGTGCATGAGAATCCAAAGAACCTGCCAAGGATAGTCGAACCTTGCCTGCTTGCTTGCTTCCCTGCTGGCTTCCTCCTTCTGTTGTATTAACAGTCAAGCCCTCCTATCATCCTCTCTTGGGTGCTCCCAGTCCCCTTTCCAATCTTCCACTCTACTGTAATCACACTATTCTTGTTCCCAAAAGAAACTCAAATCTTAAGAACTATGGATTGTCTAAGGAATAATATGTAACATTGTGAATCACTTTGTTCTCTTTCTGAATACATATACTTAGGTCATTTGATATGTAAATAACGTTCAGATTCATAGAAACTGAAGAATTTAAGAGCTATTAGATGTTATATAGTCCAACTCCCACCTAGTGGAAAATCAACTGACAAACACCATAAAAAAATAAAATTTAAAAAAACTTGCTTGTATGCATTATTTTTAGACCTAAAGTGTGGCTGATATGACCCTGAAAATAATTTTCCAGTCCCAGAAGCCTGACTACTCCAAAATGACTCATCTGGAGGTAGATTTACTGAATCTTGAGCTTTAGAGACCTTCGCTTGCATGACCCTTTCCAGACTTTGTCCCAAATTTAGAATTTATAATTTTGTATTCCTTTTTCTTAAGTGAGGCCCACCAAACCGAATAATCTACAGGCCCCTGAACTCATCCTATTACTGGAAGAGGTGCTGTAACTTCTACCCATTAGTAGCCACATCTGTCTTCTCGAGCTCCAGAGAAAACATCAAATCTGATTCCACATGGTCGCCTTTCAATCGTTTTAGGACAATCAATAGTACACAGAAAGTTCTTTATATTATCTCGTGACACTTGTTTTCCAGCTTCTTCTTCATCTTAGCATCTATTAAGGGCTGTGTATGTGATAAACACTGTGGTAATCATGTTACATAAATTACCTCATTAAATCTGCACATCCACCTAGGAGGCAGGAGCTACGATTCCCATTTTACAAATGAGGAAACTGAGATTGAAGAGGTTATATGACACATCCAAGGTCACACAGCTCAAGTATCGTCAATTATTACAAAACACATACATTCAACAGCTATGTCATATTATCTTCTTAATTTTTTTTCTAGACACACTCCTCATGTATATATAAAATGTTTCTAAAATGTGATTTCCATCTTATCTTTTGGGGAAAGAATTTGTTACTACCTGGAAAAAATTGTACATGTACCTTTTGACCCAGAAATTCTTTTTCTATGAATCTACCCTACAAATATGAAAAAATGTCCATGTGTAGGGGGCTGATTAAAGAAGTTATGGAAAATCTCTAAATTTTGATGTCTGTGATTTAGAAATGGAAAGCAAGTTGCAAAAGTGATTTCTTTTGTGGAAGAAGATTATGTACATCTACAAAATGTTTGTATTTCGAGGAAAGCATCCAAACTGTTCCCACATCAGCAAACCATGGGGAATGGGTAGGGGGTGGAAAGAGGAGGGAACTTCAACAATGTATTTCATACAATTTTGTTCTATTTGCTTTTTGCAGTGAGTACATGTTACATTTATAATAAATGATAGCCTTTATTACTCCAGCTGTGTTCTCACCAGCTCGGAGAACAAAACATCATCAAGAGCTGAACATCACATCTATTAATCCAGTTTAACTTTGCATTTGAATTTTTGTCCGCCTACAGTTAGCTTTTATCGATCTCGCCGTCAGTTAAAACACCTAGGTTTTACACAGAACCAGAAAGCAGCGTGGGTAAAATAACAAGAGATAAAATTCAATCCAACTATTGTTACTTCTTCTTAAGAACAGACTTAAAACAACATGAAATCCTTGGCATTTTCAACACTCATTCACGCATCAGCCCACATTCTTTTTCCTATTGATGATGTTTACGATTTTCTCGAGTTGCCACGAGGTTCAGAATTCCTGGTATCTCAATTTGTTTGTTTTTATAAATGTACATTTATAAATGTAATCGTTTTCCCTAACCCTACAAACAATTAGCATTGATAGATTCTTATGAATCCTTTCAGAATTTTTACATACATAGTCACACATACGTAAGTATTGTTTTTAAAAAACTTAGCAGGACTAACCTATATGAACTATTATGTAACTTCCTTTTTCTAATATAACGCTGTATCTTGGAAGTCTTTTTATATCACTGCATGCACATCATTCTTCCTAAAAGCAGCATTGTTTCAATAATGTTGATTTAACTTCTTGATGGTCAATCTTTGTGTGTATGTGGGAGGGGTGAGGGAGAAGGGGCTGGAAGGAGGGGTAGAGAGAGGAAGAATGTGCATCCTCCTGAAACTTCGGAAGGCAAGGAATATCGGAAGTTCATCTGCTCAAAAATTGTGTCCTAAATATTCCCCTAACTGGAGAGCCATTTAGATTGACAGATAATTCATTTAGATGGTAGATGTTGTTTCTGCAGGTTACCTTTGAGTTACAGCCCAGCAAGCACCTTGGGTGGCAGCAACCCTGTAGCAGGTGTTACTGGAGGTCACTTTCCACATGCTCAGTCCACCCAGGTTCTCGTCTCCTCCTTGACTTGGCTTTTTACTCCATCTCTTAGTTTCTGCTTCAGTCTTATGCTCTTGATCAGACAATGCTTTTGGACTCCCTCCCTTCCATCTGACTCTACTTTCCCTATTTCCCATTTTGGCAAATTCAAATCTCCAGGGAACAGACGCTCTCCCTGCCAGATGTGCGCTTCAGGATCCACTCAGCCCGGGTTAGCCCCAGGAGAGCATCCTCACGTACCTATGGGGACCAGGAGATTTGATGACTAACAGGGTTAAGCTGCCCCTTCAGAAACCTCCATTTGTGTCAGTTATTTTATTCAGGCAATGTCTGAGATGGACTTGGTGAATTTGAGTTTAGGTTCTAGGCGGTGAGATTTAATTTGGACTTTTGGAAAATGGAAATGCTTGGGTGGGTGGGATGTAGGATGTTAGATGATAAAGGACAGAACACAGTGCTGAAAGAGAAGGAGGAAGTGAGAGAGGTAGGCGAAGACTTTTGCATACGTCGTAATTTTGACTGAAACTTGGTGGTGGCTGGAATAATTCCTTAAAAACTTTTTTAATGCCATTAGCATATTTATGGCTCCTTGGGATGTCAATGCCTGAATTTTGATGTCAGTCTAGTATGGAATTGCTAATAATAATGTGTAGTACATGGTGAGGACGTGTGATTTACAGGTATGTGTTAAGTACATCACTAACGTTAGATCTTATTATCCCCAGAATGTAGAACAGTCTCTGACACATAGGCCATTAAAAAAATGATTGTCAAGTGAATGAGTATAAATCATCCCACAAGGAGTAGATGCCGCAGTCAGGATTCAAACATAGATCTGCCTGGTTTCAAACTTCTTAGCCACTGTGTTATACTGCTTCTCTCAAAGGCAGTAATCTCGGTCTATCTCACTTTAGCTGGTTGATTCTGATCCAGGCTCGTCAAATATCCTCTGACGTAGTTCTTGAACTTAGTCTAGTGATTCTCCCCAAGAGTGTAAGGAAACCCAAGGCAAAAGAAGTTGCCAAACACGTGCTTGGGGGAAAGTAGGTTCAACTCTTGTTCTGGAATGACCCCCTCCCTGGGCCACTCCCATATAACAAGGGAAGAATTTCTAGAATTTTCTCTGAATCTGCTGTGGCTCAGCCAAACAATTTGGACAAGGCAAGTCTAAAAGTTTACTTCTTTATTCAGCAAATATTTTTTGAGCATGTTCTAAGTACCAAGGACCATGGTAGGTGCTGGTGATTCCAAGAAGAAAGCAGATTGCTCTCACCTTCAAGGAGCTCACAGATGAAAGGGGAGAGAATCACACAAACGAAGGGCTGTGGCATGATAATTTAAGAGCTGTAATGGGAGTAGGTACCAATGCGTGGGTGTACGGAAGACAGGACTCAGGGCTGATTAGGTGATACAGGCAGACCTTACACGGGAGGTGGGGTTTGAGCTGAGGTGTGAAAGATGAGCAGGAGTCTTCCAGGTAGCTAAGCTGGAGTCAGTGTTTAGAAAGAAGCAACAACACATGCAAAGGCATAGAGGCCTGTTAGAGCCTTGAGTGAGAGTCTAACGTGAGGTGTCAGCGTGGGGCATAGAGGAACTAAGACGGGACACATGGTACATGGGCTAATGCAAACCCTGAACAGGGACCTTGTTTACCACACTGGACAGTGCAGATTTGTTCTGTAAATCAAAAGGAGCCCTGGAGAATTTACTCAGGGGTTCCTAATTGAATTACCATGTTAGAAAGATCATTCTAGCAGCAAAGATAAGGTGGGAGCTAGGACAGCAACAATGGGGACAGAGCAGAGGGAATGGCTATGAGAGGCATTTGGAAAGTAGAAGAAGATGTTTTAATTGATTAGATGGAGGCAGAGGAAGAGAAAGAAAGGAATCTAGGCTTCCTTTTAGTTCCTGATGTGGTCAGTGGGTGGATGTACTATTTCTTGAGACAGCAGAGGAAAAGTAGCAGACATGGGGGTCTGGAGAAGAAGTGGGGAACATGCTGCATTCAGTTTGGGGATATGTTCAATAGTCAGACCCAACTTGTGATCTGGAGTGCAGGAGAGAGAGCTGGTTGGAAGGAGACATTTGGGAAGCATCCGCTCTGGCATAGACAAGAACGCTGATTGAAAATGTGCTGCTCACTCAAGTATGTTCTTATGGATGAGGTTCTATGCTCAGGACAAGGCCTATTGATGAGCCAAACTTTCATTAGTGGAGATCCAAAATAGTTACTGTTAGTTTGAATTCAATCAGGATGGATGGTTCTACCTAATATACCAAAAAGCTGGTTGTTTTTCTTTGACAGAAAGCCTGAAATTTTTCTGTTCTATTTTCATCTTCTCTTTCTTTTTTCCGCGGTATTGAGTAATATGTTTTCTTTTTTCTCAATGTTCACACGAACATCCTTGCTTTCTGGAAAATTATAAAATCATTAGGAATTTTTATTTCCTTTATTCAAAGAGAAATCTTCAAGTGTATCTTTTAAAGACCAATTGCATTGAGTGACCCTTTCCCAATCCCTCGTAATGGACCTGGAGAGGCTAAACAAAATGAAAAGTCAGGGCATGGAGGAAGAGGAGGAAGACCATAACTGACGGGCTGTTAAGACCCCCTCCTGGGAGAGCTGGCGGTAATAAAGGGATAGGAGGGCGAGTGTTTGTTATCTCTTAGTCGCAGAAAGTAAGCCGAGTTCCAAATCCCCCTATGATTTAGTCCTTAAGGTAACTCAGCTGAAAATAAGACAAGTACTGTGAGGCAAAAGTCAATACAATTTTCTCACTTGACAGAGTCTGAGAATCAGGAGACTCTCTTCTAACAGTGGAAAGAGTACACTCCCACTTGAAATTTTATTTTAAACAACACTTTGTGCCTGGGTTAATTGCCTTAGGTCTAAAGTTCCATAGTAGGAGAGGGACCCATTTCTTCTTCTACTCTTTTCCGATATGAGAAATAAAGGAGATACAACTTGTAGAAGGTACCAGAGAGAACGGAGTCTTAGTGACTAGATAGAGCCCTCTCATTTTACAGGTCAGCGTACCGAGGCTGAGGGACTAGGGGGGCTGCCCCAGCTTAGTTGTCACTGGTGTCTGGAGAGGCTGTGTGCTATGGCAGAAAAGAACTTGCATCAGAACCAGGTTGACCCAGGTTTGGCCCTGCTCTGAGACCTCAGGCAGCTTTAGCTACCTCTCTGAGCTAGATTTCCATACATGTAGAAAATGAAAAACCTGGGTTATAAAATCTCTACTGTCACTTTAAGTTCTGGCATCCTGCAAGTGCTTTTTTGTTGGTTGGTTGGTTTGGTTTATTTATTTATTTATTTTAATTGCACTTCCGTGCACAGTGCTACACCATCATCTGGGCTAGGTGGGAGCCTCTGCCTGGCTCACTTGGTCACCAAGGCCTGGGGCCTGGGGCTTGATCCACTGGGTGGTGGGGAAGAGATGAGGGCATACATGCGGAGAGCAGCCACGTGGTTTTTTTTTTTTTAAGATCAGAGACAGTATTACCTGCTTCCCAGTCTGGGACATTTTAACCACATTTTACTGCCCCTTACACTATAAGATCTTGTTTGTTTGAAGAAATTGCTGAACCCCTGCTACTCAAATATGGGCTGTCTGCAGACCTGTGGTCCCACCTGGGGACTTATTCTACAGCAGAGCCTCAAGCCCTACCCTAGACTAGACCCCACAAATCAGAATTGGCATTTTAACAAGATCCACCACTGGCTTCTACTCACATTAAAGTTTGAGAAGCATTGTGTTTAAACACTCCATGCTATAGTATTGCTCATAAGCCCTTTCATTATATTAACCAGTTAAGGTGTTTAAACCCTAAAAAATATAAACTGCAGGCATATAAAAACAAATTACTTTTAAGGATCAAATTCACATCCCACATTACCAGGATTTGAGAATTTGGATTCAAGGCCCAGCATTATCACTTATTCTTATGTGGGGCTGCACAAATTATTCTCCAGGCTTCAGCTCCCCCAGCTGTAAAGTGTGAATAATTCCTGCCTTTGTAAATGCGTTGATGGGCTGGCAGGAAAGTAAGACATCTAGAAGGCAAAACTAAGTGAAAGTAGAAGCTATGAGAAGTAACGTAAACATCTAAAGTCAAATTTCATCCTGAGGGCGTATGCTAAAAAAAGTGGGGTTTCTTGGGCATGCAAGGTGCAAAGCACAGAAGACAAAGGCCAGGGCATGCTCAGCATGCTGACCAGAGAAAGTCTGATGCAAGACTCTCCCTCAAAAAGCTGAAACTCCAAAGGTTCGTGCAATCAGTGAATTGCGTGAATTCACTGTGTGAATTCTGGTGAACCAGAATGACTGGTAGAGGACAACAAAAAAATGGTCTGTCTTAAATGTTGGTGCTGAGTGAAAGGGAAAAAAATTCTTCCCTGAGAACTTCTAAGCATAAACTGGCCCTCACATTAGTTTGGACTTGCAACCCCAATCACACTTCTAAAAATCTCAAACCAAGAGTTTAGTTTAAAATGGTCATTGGAAAGATTAGTGAACTTGAAGACTTAGCAAGAGAAATCATAAGAAATTTAAAGCAGAGAGAAAGGAGAATTAAAAAAAAAAAACAAGAATTGAATATCAGTGAACAGTGGGACATCCAATAGCCTAATATACAAGTAACTGGGATCCCTGGAAAACAGGGGTGAGAGGAGGGAACAGAAAAAACATTTGAAGAAATAATGGATGAAATTTTCCAAAATTTGATGAAAGCTGTAAGCTCATAGATCCAAGACTCTCAGTAAACCTGAAGTAGAAGAAACATGAAGAAAAATACATCAAATTGCTCAAAATCAAGGATAAACAGAGAAATCTCAAAAGTAGTCAGGTAGAAAAAACACATGTTATATACAGAGGGGAAAAGAAGACAGGTCCAAACAGATACAGATTACAGCTGTTTCCTCTTTGAAAGCAATGCAAGCTAGAAGACAGTGGAGCAACATCTTCAAGTATTCAAAGAACATTGTAAACTTAGAATTTTATACCCAGTGAAAATATCTTTCAAAATGAAGGTAAATACTTTTTCAGACTCATAAAAGCTGAAGGAATTTATCACCAACAAGAAAGGTTAAAAGAAGTCCTTCTAGCACAAGGAAAATTATACCGGATGGAAATATGGATCCACACAAGGAAATAAAAAATACTAGAAATTGTAATAAAATGGATATACATAAGATTTTTAAAAATTATTATTTGCCTTTTAAAAAGAAGATTAATGATTTAGGAAAATAATAATATGTAGTGTGGAGTTTATAACATACATAAAAGTAAAACATATAACAACAGCACAAAGGTCAGGAAGGGAGAAACTATATACAGACAACACCCAACTTACATTAATTTGACTTTATGATTTTGACCTTATGATGGTGCGAAAGCAATATGCATTGAGTGGAAACTGTACTTCAAATTTTGGATTTTGCTCTTTTCCTGGGCTAGCAATATGTGGTATGATACTTTCTCGTGATGCCGGGCAGTGACAATGAGCTGCAGCTCCCAGTCAGCCAAACAATTATTAGGGTAAACAAGTGATACATTTACAACCATTCTGTACCCATATAATCATTCTGTTTTTCACTTTTAATACGCATGGTATTCAATTAATTACATGACATATTCAACACTTTGTTATAAAATAGGCTTTGTGTTAGACAATTTTGCCCAACTGTAGGATAATGCAAGTGTTCAGAGCATGTTTAAGGTAGGCTAGGCTAAGCTATGAGGCTCAGTAAGTTAGATCTATTCAATATATTTTCAACTTACGATATTTTCAACTTACAATGAGTCTATCTGGAGGTAACTCCATTGTAAATCGAGGAAGTTCTGTATTATGTGAAGTGGTAATATATAACGTGAATATAGACTCTGATAAGCTAAAGACATAGAATACAAGCCCCAAGGCAACCACTAAAATAACAAACTAAACAGTTAGAGCTAAAACACCAACAAAGGAGATAAAATGGAATCATTAAAAACACTCAATTGATCAAAAAGAAAGTAGAATGAGTAGGAAAGGAAACAGAGAATGGATGGAATAAATTGAAAACAAAGAGGAAGATAATGGACTTCCACCTAACCATATGAATAATCACATTAGAAGTAAATCTATTAATTAGATGTAAGTCTCTATCCACTTAAAAGGTAGAGATCATCAGACTGCATATAGAAGTAAGACTCAACTATATACCACCTATAAGAAATAAACTTTTTTCTTTTATTTCCAGTTTTATTGAGCTTTAGTTTATATATATCATTGTATTAGTTTTACATGTAAAAAACATAATAATTTGATATATGTACATATTGCTACATGATTACTACAATAAGTTGTCAACAGCTGTCACCTCACTAATTATAAATTTTTTCTTGTGATGAGAACTTTTAAAATCTACTCTCTTAGCAATTTTAGATATACAATACAATATTATTAACTATAATCACCATTCTGCAAATTAAATTCCCAGAACTTATCTTATAACTGAAAGTTTATATCTTTTGACTGCCTTCACCCATTTTCTCCACCCCCCCACATCTGGCAATCACCAAACGTTTCTATGAGTTTGGTTTTTTAGATTCCACAGATAAGTAAGATCTTGTGGCATTTGTCTTTCTCTGGCTGACATATTTCACTTAGCACAATGCCCTCAAAGTCCATCCATGTTGCCACAAATGGCAGGATTTCCTTCTTTTTCACAGGTGAATAATATTCCATTGTATGTATGTCCATGTGTGTCTATATACATATAGATAGATAGATAGATTACATATTTTTTATCCTTTCTTGCATCAATGGACACTTACGTTGTTTCCGTGTCTTGGCTATTGTAAATAATGCTGCAATGAACATGCGGATGCAGATATCTCTTTGAGATAGTGATTTTCTTTTCTTCAGATATATACCCAGAAGCAGAATTGCTGGATCATATGGTAGTTCTATTTGTAATTTTTTGAGGAAACTCTATATTGTTTTTCATAGTGGCTGCACCAATTTACATTCCCACCAATAGTGCAAAAGAGTTCCCTTTTCTCCACATCTTCACCAACAATTGTTATCGCTTATTTTTTTGATAATAGTCATTTTAACAAGTGTGAGGTGGTATCTCATTGTGGTTTTGATTGACATTTTCCTGATGACTCACTAATGTTCACTAATGTAATAATTCATGACGTTGAGCACCTTTTCATGTAACTGTTGGCCATTTGTATGTCTTCTTCAGAAAACTGTCCAGTCAGTTCCTATACCTTTTTCTTTTTGAGGAAGATTAGCCCTGAGCTAACATCCACCGCCAATCTCCTCTTTTTCTGAGGAAGATTGGCCCTGAACTAACTTCTGTGCCCATCTTCCTCCATTTTATATATGGGACACCTGCCACAGCATAGCTTGATAAGCAATGCATGGGTCGATGCCAAGGATCCGAACTGGAGAATCCCAGGCCCCTGAAGCAGAGTGTGTGAACTCAACTGCTATGCCACCGGGCTGGCCCCTCCTATGCCATTTTCTAATTGAATTTTTTCTTGCTATTGAGTTCTATGTACTCTTTATATATTCTGGATATTAATCCTTATCACATATATAATTTGCAAGTATTTTCTCCCATTCTGTAGGTTGCCTTTTCATTTTGTTAATGGAAGAAACGCACCTTAAATATAAAGTCAAAAATTGGTTAAAAGTAAAGGATGACTGTCAGAACTCAAAGGATTTGAGATTTTTACACTATTTGCAAGTTAATAATCTAGCCTGCTTCAGTTTCATGGATGCTGGCAGAAGACATGAGACTACTAGGTCGAAGACAAAGGATTTTATTGCTCATATCCATAAAGTAGCCAGAGTATCAACATTTTTGCACCAATTTCCTCATTCTCAAATGCCAGATTCTATGAATATTAGAAGAATAATAAAGGAATATTATAAACAATTGTATGCCAAAAAGATCAACAACTTAAATAAAATGGATGAATTCCTTGAAAGGCATACATTGCTAAACCTCACTCTACAAAAAGTAGGTGCGCTAAACAGCCTGATTGAAAAAATTGAAATTGTAGTTAAAAACTTTTCCACAAAGAAAATTCCAGACTCAAATGGCTCAACTGATGAATTCTACCAATGACACCAATTCTATACAAAATTTTCCAGAAAATTGTAGAGGAAGGAAGACTTCCCAGCTTATTCTATGAGGCCAGCATTACTCTGATACCAAGATCAGACAAAGACATTACAAAAGTAGAAAATTTCTTTAATGGACTTATGTGCAAAAGTTCTAAAATAAATATTGGTGAACTAAACCCAGTAGTATATGAAAAGGAGAATACATCATGATGAAATGGGGTTTACCCCAAGAATACAAGGCTGGGTTGATGTTTGAAAATCAGTCATATACCTCATTATATTGAAAACTAATAAGGAACAACCAACTATATAATGATCTTGATAGTTGCAGAAAAATTATTTGACAAAATCCAAAATCCATTCCTGATAAAAACTCTCAGAAAACTAGGAATAGAAAGGAACTTCCTCAACCTGCTAAAGAATAAAACTGCAACTAACATTATATTCCATGCTGACATTGTGAATAGTTCCCCAACTAGGGTAAGGAAAAAGACAGAGATTTCACTCTCACCACTCCTATTCAACATTATACTTGTTGAATACAACTTGGAGTTGTAACCACTGTAATAAGGCAAGAAAAATAAGTAAAAGGCATTTAGATTCAAAAGACACAAGGAGTGTTCTTATTTACAAATGACTTGATTGTCTGTGTAGAAAATCTGATGAGATCTACTAATAAATGAATTTTATAAGGTTGCAGGATACAAGACTGATGTACAAAAAACTTATTGTGTTCCTATATACTATCAATGAACAATTGGAAAATGTAATTTTAAAATAATGGCATTTATAATAGCATCAAAAATATGGACTACTTATGGATAAATCTGACAAAAGATATATTAAGACCTGTACACTGAAAACTACAAATGTTGCTAAGAGAGATTAAGGAAGACCTAAATAAAAGGAGAGATATACTGTGCCCATGGGTCAGAAAGGTCAACGTTGTTAAGATGTACTTCTCCCCAAATTGATCTATAGATTCAATGCAATCTCAAACAAAATCATATCTAGTTGGGGCCAGCCCCATGGCCGAGTGATTAAGCTCACACGCTCTGCTTTGGTGGCCCAGGGTTTCGCCGGTTCAGATCCTGGGCGCGGACATGGCGCCACTCATCAGGCCATGCTGAGGCGGCATTCCACATGCCACAACTAGAAGGACCACAACTAAAAAAAATATACAACTATGTACCAGGGGGCTTTGGGGAGAAAAAGGAAAAAAAAATCAAATCAAATAAAAAAGAATCATAGCTAGCTTTTGTAAATATTGAAAAATTAATCCCAAAAGTCACATAAAAATGCAAAGGGTCTACAGTAATCAAAACAAATTTGAAAAAGAAAACCAAAGTCGGAGAACTAACACTACGTAACTTCGAGAATTTTTGTAAAGCTATAGTAAACAAAGCAACGTGGTATTGACACAGTATAGAGAAACAGACCAAAGGGACAGAGCAGGAACTCCAAAAATAAACCCACACATATAAGAGCAAAGGTATTTTTGACAAAGTTGCAAAGGTATTCAATGGGGAGAGGGTAGTCTTTTCAACAAGTGGTGCTAAAACAGTTGAAACACCAGATGAAAGAATTAACTTAAATCCGTATTTCACACCATACACAAAAGTTGACTCAAACTAGATTGTGGACTTAAATGTGAAACCTCGAACTATCAAATTTCTGGGAGAAAATCTGTTTGCTTTTTGGTTAGACAAATATTTCTTTGATATGACACCAAAGGCATTATCCACAAAAGGAAAAAAATGATAAATTGGCTTCATCAGAATTAGGAAACTGTGCTTTTCAAAAGACTGTTAAGAGAACGAAAAGACAAATTACAGACTGAGAGAAAATATTTACAAATCATACCTAGTAAAATGCCTATATTTAGAATACATAATGATGGTTCAACTCAATAATAAGAAAACCAATTTAAAAATGGGCAAAATATTTGAACAGACACTTCACCAATGGAAATATAGGAGTAGGGTCCAGCCAGGTGGTGTAGTGGTTAAGTTTGAGTACTCTGCTTCGGCGGCCTGGGGTTCACAGGTTCAGATCTGGAGCACAGACCTAGCACAGCTCATCAAGCCATGCTCTGGAGGCATCCCACAGAAAATAGAGGAAGACCGGCAGAGATGTTAGCTCAGCGGCAATCTTCCTCAAGCAAAAAGAGGATTATTGGCAACAGATGTTAGTTCAGGGCCAATCTTCCTCACCAAAAAACAAACATACAAAAATCCTTAAAGAAAATATAGGAGTGGCAGATAAGCACAGAAAAAGATGCATAATATCAATAGTTATTGGGGAAATGCACATTAAAAGCACAATGAAATAGCATTATATACCCCATAGAATGGCTAAAATGAAAAAGATTTAATATACCAACTGTTGGGCGGGTTGTGGAAGAACTAGAACTCTCATACACTGCTGGTGGAAAAAGGTTTGACGGTTTCTTAAAAAATTTAATATATGCCTGCCATATGTGCCAACCAGTCCACTCCTAGATATCTCCCCAAGAGATATGAAATCATATGTCCATACAAAGAAATATATAAATATCCATATTTGTAATAGCCAAAAACTGAAAATAAACTAAACATCTCTCAATAGGTGAATGGATAAAATAATTGTGGTATATCCCTACTGTGATAGACTGAAAAATTGTCACCTATAGACATCCAAGTCAAATGCCCAGAATCTCTGAATGTTATCTTATTTGGAAAAAGGGTCTTTGTATGTATGATTCACTTAGGGATCTTGAGGTGAAGAGATAATCCTGGATTATCCAGATAAGCCTCAATACCATCGTAAGTGACCTAAGGCAACATGCAGAGGAGAAAATAAACAGAAGTGGAGGAGGCAATGTGGCTACACAGGCAGAGACTGGAGTGGTGCAGCCAAAAGTAAAGAGATGCAGGCAGCTACCAGGAGCTAGAATAGAGCAAGGAACACTTTCTCCCGTAGAGCCTCTGGAAGGGGAGTGGTCTTGCTGAATTTCAGACTTTTAGCCTCCAGAACTGTGAGAGAATAAATTTCTGTGGTTTTAAGCCACTCAGTTTGTGGGAATTAGTTACAGAAGCCCTAGGAAACTAATATACATGCAAGAGAATATTATTGGGTGATAGAGAGGAATGAACACTTGAATTGATATTGACTGTGATATCAGTTTCCCCACATTAAACCCAGCCTATATGGGTTAAAACCAAAACTCTCATTCCCTGCTTACTCTCTGGCTTCCTAGCTCCAGAATCCACTATCCTCCATGGAGACAGACACTGCCAAGGACCAGCACCTGGATTATCTCCTCCCGGCAAAGAGATACAGGCTGGTGGGAAAGCTGCTCACCAGCAAGGTCACAAGCTCCCTCCTCTCTACAAACAGTCTCAAGGCCAAAGACAGGCTGGTGGGAAAGCTCCCACCAGGAAGGCCATATGCTCCCCCTCCCCTACCTAAAACCCCAAATAAAAACCCTTCCTTTTAGCTTTTCGGGGAGTTTGGGATTTCAGCGTTAGCTGCCCTCTCTCCTTGCTCAGGGCTGTGCAAAAATAAAATTCCTACTTTCTTCCACCACACCCAGTGTCAGAGATTGGCTTGCTGTGCAACAGGTGAGCGAAATCACTTCAGGTTCGGTATCAATATACACAATAATATGGGTAAATCTCAAAATAATTATACCAAGTGAAAGAAGCCAGACAAAAAAAGAGTGCATACTGCATGATTCCACGCATATAAAATTCTAGAAAATGCTGAAAACGTGCTCTCCCCTAGAGCCTGCCAAAAGAAACGCAGTCCTGCCCACACCCCGCTTTCAGCCTTGTGAGCGCTGGACAGAGAAGCCAGCCCAGCTGAGCGGATTTCTGACCTCCTGATGGGCGAGATAATAAATTTGTGTTCTTTGAAGCTGCTACGTTTGTGGTAGTTTGTTAGGGCAGCAATAGAAAACTAATACAGGTATTCTGAAGAGAAAATATATAACTTAGAGATTGATGTGAAAAAAAAAAATCCAGACTACAGCATAGAGAGAAAGAGATAGAAGATATGCAAGTTTTGGAAATGTGGAGGAGGGTGTGAGGCAAATTAGATAATGTATCACTAGTGGAAGTTGTAGAAGGACGAAATAATGGGTAGGAGGCCATATTCAGGGAAACAATGACAGTCGTGTGTTTAACCATGGGGATGTGTTCTGAGAGATGCATTGTGAGACGATTTCATTGTTGTGCAAACATAACTGACTGCACTTCCACAAACCTGGATGGTACAGCCCACTACACGCCTGGGCTATGTGGGACTAATCCTATGGGACCACCGTCATATATGTGGTCGTTGTTGACAGAAACGTCATTATGAAGTTCATGACTCTGCATGAGATTGTTCCGACAGATGAAAGATCCTTATCTTCAGGTTCCGGAAATTATTGACTCTCAAGCAGGATAGATGAAACAAAATCCAGACCTAGACAAATCATAGTTAAACAATAGATCACCAAAGAGAAGGAGCTCTTAAGAGAAACCAATTAGAAATCCCAAATAGATTACCACAAAGAAAGAATTAGATTCACAACTAATTCTTAACAGCGACGATGGAAGCCAGAAGACAGTAAAAAAGTGTGTTAAACCTGTAACACTTTAAAGTGTTATAAGAAAATTACCATTAACCTAAATCTTATTCAATAAAACTGTTTTTGAAAAACTGGAGTAAATTAAATATATTTTCAGAGAAAGCAAAATCTGAGAGCATTTGTCATCAATAAACCTTCACTAAAAGAAAGTCTAAAGAATGTACTTCAGACTGAAGGAAAGTGAACCCAGTCAGGTCTGAGATGCAAGAAAGCACACACAAACAGAGTGGCAAATATGTAGCTAATCTTTAAAAAAAAAAAAAAAGAAACAGTGTGAGACAAAAATAGTAATGTCTTGGTGGTTAAAAATTCAAGACTATACCTACAATGGGATATTATTATACTATTATAACTACATTAATTATATTATTACAAGTTGAGTAGTTGCGACAGAGACCATATATAGGCAACAAAGTAAATATTTACTATCCAGCCCGTTACAGAAAAAGTTTGGCAACTCCTACCTTGAAAAAAACACAAAAATAACTGGAACACAGTTTCATTTTCCCTTTGTAATCCAAAAGTCACTTGATATTATAAAACCCCAATTTCAGAAGGAAAATCAGTGTCAGAGCAGTCGGAACTACTTGCATGAACACACATGCATGTGTCTGGAAAAATTCCACACGGAAATGGGGATGGCAGCAGCTACCATGTTTTTCCATCATTAACATTTTATAAAATTTGAATATAGAAGCAACATGTTGATTAAAAGGAAACCAAACCTGCCATCCCATACCCATTAGGATGGCTACCATACAAATAAATAAGTAAATAAACAAATAAACCAAGCCAAAAAACAAACAAACCACGCACAGAAAGTGACGTGTTGGTGAGGATGTGGAGAAATTGGAACGCTTGTGCACTGTTGGTGGGAATGTAAAATGGTGAAGCTGCTGGAGAAAACAGTATGGTGGTTCCTCAAAGAATTAAGTATAGGATTACCATATGATCCAGTAAATACCCCAAAGAATCGAAAGCAGGAAATCAAATAGATCCTTGTACACTCATGTTCACAGCAGCATTTTTCACAATAGCCAAGAGGTGGAAACATTGATTGGCAAACAAGCCAATCAATGTCCATCGATAAGTAAAATGTGATGTATATATTGATATGTATTTTTAATGGAATATTATTCATCCTTAAAAAGGAGGGAAATTCTGATACATACTACAACATAGGTGACCTTGAGGACATTATGGTAGGTGAAATAAACTAGACACAAAAGCACAAATACTATGTGATTCTGTTTATATGAGGTACCTAGAGGAGTCAAATCCAAAGAGACAGAAAGTAGAGTGGTGGTTGCCAGTGGGGAGGAGCGAGTGGGGAGTTATTGTTTGATAGGTACAGAATTTTAGTTTTGCAAGATGAAAAGGTTCTGGAGATGAGTGGTGGTGATGGTTGGTCAACATGTGAATGTACCTAATGCCACTGAACTGCACACTCAAAAATGGTTAAAATGGTAACTTTTATATCATCTATATTTTATGTCATGTATATTTTACCATAATAAAAAAAATCAAGATGGAACTTACCGGCATGACAGCAATAGCCTATCAATGAGGAACAGATGATCAGCACTGCGGTGGTCTAAAGTCCCTGCATTATCCAGGAAGAGGATAAGGGTGTTGTATAATTTTAGGAAGCTGATAACTTATATATCATGTGTAATTCCCAGATAACTACTAAAATAATAGAAATACAGTGTATAACTTTCAAAGTAGTGAAGAGGAAAAATTGGATTGAGGGAAAAATATTTCATCTGTAAAAATACAAGAAAAAAGGGAGGAAAACAGAAAAGTAGAATATATTAGAGATATTTGAATGTTGAGGGAAAGAATCCAGATGAAAGAGGGAGGGAGGGAGAAATGGGAAATACGGAACGAAGTCCATGCGAAAGGGGAAGGGAGTGGGATCAGAGCACGTGTGGAAAGGATGAGGCGCCACTAAGGAGGACGAAGGAGAAGATGTGTGCAGATGCTGGCTGGCTTGCGGGCTTGGTCCCAGCAGGTGAGGCACTTCTGTCTGACGGCTCGTGAATGAAGTGTGTAAGGCAAGGACGTCTGCTGAGAGTAAGAGACGAATAGAGTTAGGGGATATGAGAGAGTTGAGAAGTTCCTCCCAGGAAGGGCAGAAAGTACCACAAAGGGAGAGAGAGACAAATCCACCCTCCGCAATTGTGCCTCATTTTCTAGAAGACCACTTCTAGATTGTAGAGCCATTTAGAACTACAGCTGAGCCTAACTTGGAGTGATAAAATGGAAAATGAGACTTCCCATTTCATTTTGCTTCATTAGCCATCCAACCTTCCTATTAAGTCATAGAATTATGGAAGCTTGGTAATTTAGAGCTTGGAGGAAATTAGAGATCATTTTTCCAGATGGAAGTCCTAGAAATATTGATCCAATTTTTCTTTCCCAGACCTCTACTTTACTAATTTTATTTAGAAAAGAGACTATGGTAACAGAAGATGACTAGCAGTTAGCATTTCTGCAAGATCATCTTTATTGTGTTAAAACTTAAAATTTACCATTTTAACCATTTTTATGTGTACAGAGCAATAGCATTAAGTATATTCACATTGTTTTATAACCATCGTGGCTATCCGTCTCCAGAACTTTTTCATCTTCCCAAATTGAAGCTCTGTACCCATCAAACAGGATTAAACAGGATATCATTCTTCACCTACACTTTGACTGGCTCAACAGCATCCATATGTGTAACAACAGGGTCTCAGGCCCCCTCAGAGCATCCCATAGTTATTTTTGGAGAACTTAAGGGGGCGATTCTCATGTGCTCACATGGCAGTTTGTTAGCTTCACTTCCCCACAGTGCCAGGCCTGTCCATCCTCTGCCACTAGTCTAGTGGAATGGCCCTGAAAGCAACTTTCAGTGATTGCGCATCAGCAGGGCACCAACCCCAGAGCCCCAGCGCTTTCCGGACTTGGGATGTCAGAGCACTGTCGGATCTTGTGCAGAGCCCAGGTGACAGGCTTCCTTTCCAGCTTTCACATCTGGAACTCCACACGGCTCTGCTTGAACCTAGAGTCTCTGTTTTTGGAGAGTTCTTTCAACTTCGAGGCTTCACTCTGCTACCCAAAGCACCTCAAGACTCCTTCACATGCCTGAGTTTACAAAAGAAGCCAGTCCATTCTTTCCCTCCTCTCTTTTCTTCACGCTCCCTCTCCAACCACAAACTCTTCTTTCTACCTCCATTACAAAACACAATCTAATTGCATATCATTTGAGGCAAACTGATGTGTGCATGACCATGTCTGCGTGTGTGTGTTTGGAGGTGGGGGAAGGATGGAGCAGAGAGAGAGGCGAGCTGTCACCTACCTGGGCAACAGCCGACCAGAAATGCCCTGTCGCACATTAATCACCCATGAGATCAGTTGCATTTTGCTCTCAGAACCCTATCTTCATCAGCAAGATAAATAAACTTAAGTTTTCTAGTACGTGGCCCTATACATAGAAAGCTGAATAGTTATCACTTTCATTGTGGGCAACATTATTTTATTTTTCTATTATTTCCTTCACTGTAAGGTTAAGTGGTGGTGTTGGCACTATGATTGCTTTTGACAATACTATAATCTAATGCTAGAAAATTTTATATTTGTAAAAATAAAGAACAAAAATATAGACTGTTAGAACTTGAATATACATTTAGAGATCATCAATCCCCAAATTTTGTAGACAAAGAAAATGTGGCCAAAGGGTTTAGATGGCTTACTAAGGTCATATAGCTATTCTTGTGACATCAAATCAATGTTCTTTTCGGTACATCATGCTGTTATCTAAATTTCAGATCTTTTATGTGAAAGCAGTGTTTCTCAACCATTTTTCATTCTTACTCCCCCAAGAAGCATTTTTTAGTCTTTTTTTCCCTAATTTTCCCCCCATGATATTGAAGTACCAGAGATAATCTGTGTATCTGTTTATATACCATACATGTATCTGTGCTTTATACATAAAAAGAGTAAGATTTTTTTCACCTTTCACTGGGAATGCATGTGTTAAAGTGGTACAGAATGATGTAAAAGACATCATTCTAAAAAACAACACCACCAAAAACAAATAGAAAAACTCTATTTTGTGTTAGGACACTATTGGTTACAAGTAATAGAAAATTTGCCTAGAAGTCACTTAAACAATTAGGAAATGGTATAGCCCCACATAACAAGAAATCCAAAGGTAGGAGGTTCAAGCTTGGTTAATCCTTTATTCTGCCGTAAGTTTATATAATTTTTTAATCAACACACTTATTTTTTGAGCAGTTTTAGGCTTACAGAAAAATCAAGATGAAAGTATAGAGAGCTCCCATCTACTCCCACAACAGTTTCTCCAGTTATTAGCATCTCACAATTGGCGTGGTACATTTGTTACAACTGATGCACTGATATTAATACATTATTATTAACGAAAGTCCTTTTTACATTAGAGTTCACACTTAGTGTCGTACATTCTATGGGTTTTGATAAATGTATAATGACATGCATCCACCATTGCAGTATCATACTGAATAGTTTCACAGCCCTAAAAATGGCCTGTAATCCACCTATTTGTCCCTCGCTCCCCTTAAATCCCTGTCAACCACTGGTCTTTTTATTGTCTCAATAGTTTTGCCTTTTTCAGAATGTCATATAGTCAGAGTCATACAGTATGTGGCCTTTTCAGACTGACTTCTTTCACTTAGCAATATGCATTTAAGCTTTCTCCGTGTCTTTTCATGGCTTGATAGCTCACTTCTTTATATCATTGAATAATATTCCATTGTCTGATGTACCACAATGTATTTATCCACTCACATACCCAAGGATATCTTGCTTGCTTCCAAGTTTTGGCAATTAAGAATAAAACTGCTGTAAACATTCATACGCAGGATTTTACATGGACATAAGTTTTAAAATCATCTGGGTAAATACCAAACACTGTTGTTGGATCATATAGTAAGAGCATGTTTAGCTTTGTAAGAAACGCCCAAACTGTCTTCTAAAGTGGTGGTTTTCACCAGCCACATTTTGTATTTCACATTTTCTATTTTCACCAGCAAGGAACGAGAGTGCTTGTTGCTCCACATCATTGTCAGCATTTGGTGTTGTCTGTGCTTTGGATTTTGATCATTCTAACAGGTATGTAGTGGTGTCTGATTATTATTTTAACTTGCAATTCCCTATTGACATATGATGTGAACATCTTTTCATATGCTTATTTGCCATCTGCATATCTTCTTTCTTGAGGTGTCTATTCAGATCTTTTGCTCACTTTTAAATTGAGTTGTTTGTTTTCTTATCGTAGAGTTTTAAGAGTTCTTTATATATTTTGGATAACCATCCTTTATCAAATATGTCTTTTGGAAATATTTTCTCCCAGTCTGTGGCTTGTCTTTTCATGCTTTTAGTGATATCTTTCACAGAACAGAAGTTTTTTTTTTATTTTAATGAAGTCCAACATCATTTTTTTTCTTTCATGGATTATACTTTTGGTGTTGTATTTAAAAAGTTATCACCAAACCCAAGGTCACTTAGATTTTCCTTTTTTTCCCTTTGGTGAGGAAGATTGGTCCTAAGCTAACATCTGTTGCCAATCTTGCTCTTTTTACTTGAGGAAGATTGTCACTGAGCTAACATCTGTTGTGCCAATCTTCCTCTATTTTTTGTATGTGCGATGCTGCCACAGCATGGCTTGATGAGCAGTGCATAGATCCACACCCAGGATCCAAACCCATGAACCCCTGGCCACTGAAGCAGAGCACATGAACTTAACCCCTATGCCACTGGGCTGGCCCCAAGGTCACCTAGATTTTCTTTATGTCATCTTTTAGGAGTTTTACATTTGGATCTACGATACATTCTATTTTCTTTGTTGATTAATACTCTCCACAATTTTCCATTTTATTATTGCATTGGTGACTACTTTCCATTTTGCGTTATAAATTGCACTCTGAAAATTAGGTTTTTCTCTTACTTTCTATGTTTTCCTGCTTCCTTTCCATAGATATTTCATCTATAATAATCCCTTTATAACATCTGTATTGTTTGGACTCATGCAGTAACTTCTTCAATCATGAGCACATTGTGCGACCAGTAGGTTATCAAAGATTCCTCATTTACAAATGGGATATAGTTCAGGCCTTAAAAGAAACTAATACAGTATATATCTAACTCGATGTGTGTCACCCAACCCAAGTGAAACTACACAGCTGAAAAGCTGTGAAGAGTCCTAAAGGATCCCTAAAAAGGAACATTCAAAGAAAGCATAGTGTTCTAAATGAGCTTGAGCTGGTTTCATGCTATTAATGAAGCTGCACTTGCCCTTTGCAGCCTAACACATATGGTGACAGGTGGAGAAACTACAAATAGCCTTGGCCTGAGAATGGAAAAAATGATAAGCCGGGGCCAAGGACTTCAAAGTGACTTAATGACAGGAATGCAAGGGACAGACCTGAGGATACAGAAGAGTGTGTTACAGGGCTCCCAAAAAACCTGCAAGTGTGGAGGGCTTGGGCTACATTCTACTCTCATGCTGGCCACTTGGACTGGGACAGTGAACTATATGACTCAGTTGCGTGGTGGTGCTGAGAGCCACGAGTCCATATGACGCGTCTCACAAACACCAGCTTCTTCAAAACAACCAACCCCTCCATCAGTCCTTGTCATTACAGCAAACTGAGCCACTGTGAACTGCACATTTCCTGGGACGATCAGGCTGTGCTGGTTCGTGTTAGGTTTTGATGCTGTCGGAGAGTGGAAAGCAGTTTAGCTCACCTGTCAGCTGTATCAGATTACCTGAAGACCCAGTAGAGGGCCAGGGAGAGGGGATTTAGAAGCTCTGGGTTTTAATCCCAGCTCCACTTGTCTACTCATTGAACACTTTTGGCATTTTGATTTCCTCATCTTTAAAATTGGGATATGAGCTGGCTTTAACTGGGAAGGTGACTATGAGTGATTAACTAATGAAACAGACCATTTGGTGCTCTGTAAATTATTCAGTGGGTGAGCAGAGAGTCGAACTTGAACCCCAGGCCTCCCTCTGCTTCACCCCGCCCTAATTCCCTCATCCTGTGGGATGGTCAGGCCACATGATTCCTAAGAGAGCTTCCATTCTGAGATCCATCATTTTAGTCACTGAAATCCATCACATGGCAGTGGTTCTCAAACTTGAGCATGAGACAGAACCATCTAGAGAGCTTGATAAAACACAGATTGGGGCCCAAGATTGTCATTTTTAACAAGTTCCCAGATGTTGCTGGTGCTGCTTTCCAGGGACCTCTCCTCTGAGAGCCACTAGCTTGTGGCAGTTGAGAAAACTCTGGTCAAAGGAGAGTCAGTCAATAAGGCTCATTCATGGACATGCAACCTGTGAGTCCCACAGGCCTCCCCACCTCCCCTGAGAAGGGTCTCGTGCTTGGTTGAATGCTCTGCCATCACCAGCCACCTGAAATTCTTAGTTTTTGAAAAAGAAATCCTGCATGTTCTTTTTGCCTTGGGCTCCATAAATTGTGTAGCCAGTCCTATTCATGGTTTTGGTTTTAAAATAAACTTAGAGTGAATGAAAAATGTTATTTGGAAAGCCACCTTAAAAACTGCTAAGAATCTTTAAACTGCTTCTACACTCAAAGAAACAGGCTTATTTAGAAATTCTTCTTTTAGTTACAGGTATTTTGCCAGTCTGCTAATGCACCCGCCAGACGCTGGTGTGCAGAAACGGGAAATCTCTTCGCCAAAATAGGACAGCGTGAGGTCCAGTCTCATCCTTCCTCTGCCCCCTCTTTGGCTCTTTCCTCTCTTCTGCACACCTAGTGGACTGAGCTTTCCTCAGGGCTCTAGCAGGAATGTCTGCATTTCAAAGACAAATGTGTGTCAAAAGAAAGCGATAGCTATGTAAATATACATAGTTTTGAGAATGGAGGACTTCGCCCTTTGAATCACAGCAGGCAGAGCACTGTCTACCCAGCCTGTCTCTCAGACTCGGTGCCACATGATCTTTCCCTTCAGAGGAGAAATCGTTTAGGAGCCTAACATGAAAGCACACCCAAGTGAGACCAACCACGTACCCTGCCAAGCCAACTGTGAGAGGAGTCAAGGCTAGGGAAGCAAAATGAAGATGGCCACTTCTTTTTTTAGGATGGGATTTCCTACACTGGCATACCTCTTGACTTATTTTCCTTTCCGTCAGAGCTCATAATAGCTCTAGGGTTTTATATAGTCCTGTGGTTGTACGTGTCAACAGTGTAGGGAAATATAGAACCAAAATCCATTTATTTTGCTTCCTTAAGGTAAATGGCATTTAACTCATAGAAACAGACCATCTAGACAAGTTTTGCCAAGAAGACAAAAAGGATGGGAGATTGAAAGAGTCATTGCCTAAATTAAGATTTTATCAGACTGGCTGAGAAAGATTCTTGGTTCCAAAGTGGTAGCTAGGGGACATAAGGACATGCTCACTAAGAATGTAGTGATGAGACCAGTGTTTGAGAGACCAGTTTTAGTAAAGAGTGCCTGGAATGGTGAGATGTTTGCAGACTAGAAATGAAGGGTACTAGTTAGCTTTCATCTAACATAGAGAAGCCACTCTAAAAATACCGCGAAATTTACCCCTCTTTTCCTCTGAAGGATCATGGACACACAGCCCTACTGTTTGCATACAGGGAGACGTTGTGCAATTTATAAAAGGGATCCCCTTCCTCAGGACACTTTGCAGCCATCAGCCAGAGAAGTGTCATCATCACTATGTAAATTTGTGATGCCCTGAAGTGAAGGGTGCTTGTTGGAGTCATGCCAGCCCTACTTGCCCAGCCTTAGCAGAGGCCCTCTCTAAGGATCGAATGTCACAGCGATTTAGACAGCTCTGTCTTTTAGCCACTGGCTTCTCAAGGGTAGCAGCTCAGATCATTGTCAAGAATGAGTATTTATTGCATATTGACCTTGGTATGGCTGTGGAATAAGGACTCAAAAGAACACAGAATTGTTGTTAATGATTACTTCTTCCCTGGATGACTGTAGAATCCTACTCACTTCCTGTGGGGGTTAATCCATCCCATACAGACTGACCTTACCAAAGAGCAGCTCCAGTCGCACCAGCTACCCCATTCAAAACCTTTCTGTGCTTTCCGTTGCTCGCATAATTAACCATCACCCCTTCCCTCTGCCTGTAGGACTTTCCACATGGAAGAGCCCCCATTCACTTTAACTGACACACAACAAACAGAACTCAAGGTTTGCTGGATCTGCTCTGAGGCTTTCCCACTATTTGCTTTTGCCCCTGCAATTCATTCCACACCTCTTGCCTGCACTCACCAACATCCGATTTGTCCTTCGGGGCCAACAGTAAGTACTAGAAGAACCATCATGAAGTCTGTCCTGATCGCCTCCAGTTAGACATAATTGTTTATCCCGCCATTGACACTTAGCTTTCTCTAAATGGTAGTATAGGAATCTGTGTTCTTGCCATGTTTTACAAATCACATTTTGCTGAAAATTATCAATTCTCTGAAGGGTGGAAACTGTCTAGCTCTTCTTTGTTTCCCTCTGGAGGACTAGAAGAGCGTCTCACTTTGGGTTGGTCAGCCACTTCACCAACTTCTTCAAGAGGCAGGATGCTCTTGCAGGATGCCATGCTGTCTGGGAAGACCATCGTGTATTCTTCCATTAATCAGACATTCAACATATGTTTATTGAGTGATTGCACTGTGGTAGGCTCTGATACTGACTGATATATTCAATTCGCTCAAAAAACCAAGACAATTTGGCTGAAAGAAAGGATAATTCTATTTAATAGATGCAAAATAAAATTACGACGATCAATATGAACATAAAAATCGTAAACATAAAACCTATGAAAGCACGGGTTTCTTGTTTTCATTTATTTGCTAAATTTTTATGCATTTTGTCTTTGATCAACCCAAGTTCTTAAGTTTAAAGAGAATTATGGAAAAAATAATTTGAAGTTGAGAAATCTTATCCATTCAATTATCATTTTCTGAAAGGTAAGGAGCTGTCACCGTTCTTGGAATTTAGCGGAAAAACACCTCAGTTTAGCATGTGGAGTGACAGAGCTTTTGCAGGAGCGTAGATTGAGAGCCACTTCAGAAGAAGAGTACCACAGGATATTTGTAGGGAATAGAAGACACTTTGCAGAAGAAGGTACCCGAAAATAGAAGCCAGAATCAGAATTCAATCACTAAGTCATAAGAGGATTAAAATTTGTATCAGAATGCCTGTATGTGGGGTAAGATTTATCATCTAATCCAACAAGATATTACTTGGGTTCCATCCAAGAGCTGGTTTTTATTCTACAGCACAGGGATAATTGAACACACTACTTAACTCTGAAACTTTGTGCTTTATAAAAGGTGTCTAAGCTTACTGAACACTGCAGAGCATCGCTTGTTCCAAAGACATACATACTCCAGGAGGGGAATCTAGCCCCAAGTGTCAGTTCTCAATCCTTCCGTCCTATAGCAGTTCTGTCTCCTCCAAGTCAGAACTTAGTGTGTTTCTTATATTAAGGGTTCTTATGCTGGAATGGGTGCCAAACTTAAAGGCAAGCCTCTTTACCCGGAAGACAAGACGGCCCACATCACTGCCGAAGGGAGGATTCTCACAAATTATGCCTATTGCCAAAATGGCCATGCTAAATTCAGAACAAGGTGATATCTGTTCTGATATTTTCAAAAGAATTCAAACAAGAATCTAAGTCCTAAAATCACATTGATTCAGTGGGTCGCATCTTAATTGTCTGCTTAGAAACCAAAAAAATTTTAATTTCTTGATCTCTTTGGTGCCAATGATAATTGATATCTGAAAACATGTCTTCCCATGCAATTCATTATAATGATGTCTTAAAATATCAGGGAACCAAATTACTATCTCCTGTGTCACCTGCTGATTTTATGGTACTCTTACATTCAGACCCAAAGGGTTAGCTCAGGCTACTTGCAGAGTGTTGAGTCCATTCTGTGTCATATCTGTGCCAACCAGCTTCTGCCCTTGTGTCTGTCAGCTAAGCCCAGAGGAGAAGAAGCAAAGCAGCTTCTCAGGAGATGATTCTCTCCTCCCAACATACTGCTGGACTGAAGTGAAAATTATAATCCTCTATTTCGATGTGAAATAACCACTACCGAATGGTTTTGTTCTGTTTTCAGAAACAAACACCAAAAATCTAGCTGTAGCATTGAGGAAGGAAAGGAGAGCAAAAAGAGAAGCCAAATAAAATGCAGCATCAAGGATGTTTCTCTACCATCATCACCATCCCCAGTCCCTTATCAACAGGTTGACCAGAAAATGTATTGTCCAAACTGGGATACATCTGAAAGTGAAAGGGGAGGCTGTTAATAGATATGTTGGAGATAACCACACTATTGATTGAACAGTGCTTACATCCAGGGACTGTGTTACATGATGGGGATGCAAAGAGGCCCAAAATGTAATTTCTTCCATATAAAGCTTAAATTTAGTTAAGGGGAGAAGATATTTACAAAAAAGAAACATACCATGAGGCAGCTAAATCAAGTGCATTGACAATAAGAAGATGATTATTAAGGGCTGGGAAAGGTTTTGTTGAAGAGGTCTAACCTGGTCTGCATCTTTCTAGTTATTAAATCTTATGATTGTATTGTTATTTACACTTCTTTAACCTCCCACAAGCATGGCTTAATTGCTCTTCACAGCAACCTGAAGGGGTTGGTGAGGCAGACGCTGCCTCTCCATTTGACAGGGAAGCAGCAAAATCCAAGGAGGTGGACTCGCCAGCCAACATCACTGGTGGTGAAGGGCAGAATGGAGAACAGAGGCCAGGCTCTCCACTTCAGGTCTAGCGCCCTCCATTACAGCACTCAACATGGAGGAGGGCAACCTGGTGCCCAGGATTCTGCGAACAAGAGTGGAGCGTTGGGAACGAAACCTAACTGAGTTTGGCTAGAAAACAACTCAAGTAGATAACGTGAGATAATATTAAAACCCCAGTTTAGGTAGAGATGAAATTATGAAAAGTCCTGACTGTTAAGCTAAAACTATTAAATACAGGCTCCTGAAAAATGTGAGCCATGCACACAACGTATGTAGAGTCACATCTGAGGAACACTCACCATGAAGCAGCAGAGCAGGAAGAAACTAAAAATAGACTGTGCTGTAGGTTGCAATTGAGATGGCAGATCCTGAAGTGGAAAGGATCACATGACTTGCTAGAGGTGAGAATAGAGAAAAGGATAAGCCTGTATTACTGGAAGAGTGGAATGCTATTAAAAATAGGGAAGCTTAGAGGGAGAGTTGCTTAACAGTATGTCTTCGAGACCTTTTTACACCCAAACATGTAGATATTCTACATTCTTTTTTCATTGCTGCATAGTATTCCATAGTATAGCTATACCAAAGTTTTTTTGATTTAAGTCAATCTTGATCTCACCCTTTTGTCAACTTTTACACTTTCAACTATCCATTAAAATCTGGTACTTGTGCATTATCACCTTATAAATAAATATCAGGAAAAATTACAATTTGGTAACTATATTGGTTTTTTTTTTTTGGTGAGGAAGATTGACCCTGAGCCAACATCTGTTGCCAGTCTTCCTCTTTCTGCTTGAGGAAGATTGTCACTGAGCTAACATCTGTGCCAATCTTCCTCTGTTCTGCATGTGGGCTGCCACCACATCATGACTTGACAAGAGATGTGCAAACCCAGGCCGCCTAAGCACAGTGCACCAACTTAACCACTATGCCACCAGGCTGGCCCCAGTAGCTATGTTCTTTTAGGAGACTGTACACTTGACATGAAAACAGTGTATCAAAAGGCATCTATAAAGCTGGACTCAATAAACCAAACTTTTCTGTTCAAAGAACATTTATTGAATAATTTCTATATGCAAATCCCAGGTGATAGTGCTGTAGGCTTGACTTCAAGGAATTTGGGGTCAAATAGAGGAGATATACATGCAACAAAATATAATACAAAGAAGAATGAAAAACCACACTACAGGTATAAGCAAAATGCTAGAAGAACACTGAAGATGCAGGGATCAATTGTAAATGCAGAAGTAGATTGTAAACAACCTTGTGGGTTAGGAATCGGCCTTCTTGTCCTCCAAATCTGAACTGGACACAGTATTCAGGCCATTCAGGAAATGCACATTGATTGGTTAATTCTAAGAATAGAACTTAAAATCTAGTGTTTATGAAGCTTGTACTATGCCTTGACACAATGCAAAGCACTCTACTTACATCACCTATTTAATCAAATAATGGAAAGCAGATTAGAAAAAGCAAACATCCAGTTTGCTTAGTCACACATTTGTATGTACTCCAATGGTACACTAAAAGGGTACCTCTGTATAATTGTACTTTTACTAATTCCATAAATGCAGGAAAGCAATTATTAATTTTATACGTGTAATTATATATACGATAATTAAACATTTTCTAATTAAACATAGATACCAAATGATCCAGTAAATTATATTTATAATTACATACAAATTGTGAATGTATATTTATAGCACATTGCCATATTTTACTAATCATATTTAAAATACAGTTTTCCTGCACGTTAGATGCATCGTGTCTGCTTCTGCTGCCTCCTCCTGCCCTTTTCTTCTCCCTCTTGTTCTTCTTACTTTTCTTCTCCTTCTCCTCCTCTTCCCCTTCTTCCTTCTTCTTCATTGCTTTCTTTAACCAAAATAAAATAAATATTCAAGTTCTATAATTTCCATCACTTACGGTAATCCTTATAGATAAAAGAATGTTCCATTAGGTTTGGAAATTAGCTTTTAGTCTGTCGTTTTTTTGTTAACCTAAAAGAAACGCTTTAAGCACAACCAGAAGGACCTACAGCTAGAATATACAACTATGTACTGGGGGGACTTTGGGAGAAGAAGGACCAAAAAAAGAGAAGATTGGCAACAGATGTTAGCTCAGGTGCAAATTTTAAAAAAAAGAAATGCTTTAATCTTCTTTCTTTGTCCAGTGATTTTTTTCTTTCTATGGTATTTCTTTTTTTCCAATACCAAATTACACGTAAAAGACAGTTCCACTCAGCATCTGGATAAATCTTGAGTTTGAATTTGGAAGGCACTGAAGAGCCCTCAAAGCTGATACTATACTCAAGTGGTCTGAAATTCAGTAGATCCTTGCCACCCCTTTCTTATTACCAATTTCTTTAAGTGGTTGCTGGCCGATAAGGCCAGCATCCTATGTTAGACTCCCAAGTAAGCCAGTCAGGTTCATTAACTTCCATGCTTTTAATCGGGACCCACTTTCTCCCTAGTACACGTACAGAGAAGAGGAACCAAGGGTGAAAGCTGAATAGATCAGCCAGTTGGTTGAAGGGAGGGTAAAAGCCCCCAGGGGCAGCTCTCTTCCCTCAGATGCCTCACTGGGATTGCTCAGATAAGGTCTGAGACTGTCTCCATAGACAGCTATGTCGACCCTCCGCCCCTGCTTGGTTACACTCCTGCAGCACACAATGGTTTACCCTTCCTAGAAAGCAATGAAAGAGGAGAGAGAGCTTAATTACAGTGTGTTCAGAATCTCATCATCTAAAGCCCCCTGGCCTTGGGGACATGGTGTTTCCCAGCCTGGCTGCTCATCATGCAGATATGTTTAGGAATAAAAGCCACAAACTAGGTTTTTTAGAAAACAAATGGAAGATAGTAAGCACATAGTATACAGGTTATAACTGAAAGAAAGACCCAGGTAATTAGACACTGTTTGAAAGAGGAAACAAAGGATGAGAGTGAATTCAGGAAGATGCCCTATGTTCTGTCACACAAGTCAGATTGTGCATTGTGTCTCCCACCCCACCCCACACAGACACCTGCCTTCTCCTTCACAGTGTCACTCACATGTATTTTATTCCAGTGAAACAAAGTAAAAGCAAACATTAAGGCAATCTTAAGAAAAAATAAGGCATAAATGGCAGTGTGCAGTTTGAAGAATGTGAGTGGAACATGAAAGGGGATGGGGCATGCAGGCTCACCAGCCATCCAGTTATACACTAAGACACCCACCAAGATGAGAATTCCCGAACACAGCATTAACTAATGATTGGGTGCCTCTGTTTTCAGAGCTTATTTCACAGACATCATTTTTCAGGACGGTTGCCTCAGTTCATCACAAGTGGCCATGTTCCCTGCTCCTCCCTTTTACAGGGGGCTGGAGCTGGCTTGGCCAGACAACCACCAAGGAGATTCTGTGGGAGTTGTCAGGTTTCCAGGGGCCAGGACCAAGAGCAAGAGGTTGTCATGTAAATTGATGGGAGATGCAGCAGATGGAGGAAAGGGTGAAGATAGAATGAACGCTGAATTCCGTATGCTGAGATGAGTTGAGAACTGAGATGAACACCAAGATAGAGAAGCCAGACACAGAGACAAAGAGGTGAGAGTTTGGAACCAGTCACATGCCCCAGCCAAAGCAGCCGAGGCTTACGCAGAGAGAGGCTGATTTGAGTGACTGCCTCCAGCCGCTGGTCTCGCAGGTTTGGTTCTATGGGTGGCACTGCTTGGGAAGGCCACCATTCCCGGGTGCTGGGGTTTGGCTGACGTGTGGGGAAGGGGTGGATGACCCTCGAGCCCTTTTCCTTGCTCTGCCCCATTGTCCGTCTCTGGAGCCCAAGCAGCGCTGCTCTTGCCAGGGCCGGGGGACAGCTCACTCAACTCTGCCCAGCAACTGATCCATCAGCAACTCTCAAAAATGACACATGCTCCTTCCATAGCACACATTTTCTTTTTGTCGCTGTTTTTTGGGGGGCACAGAGTAAATCTCTAGGTATTTGTAAGGAAAAAAAAGGATAAAACATTTTTCTCAACGCAACCAAAATCTGTGGCACTGCACTTGGCCTGCCACATACACAACTTAAGAGCTTCTTAGGTAACTGGATCCGTTAGCAATGCTTTTGGATGCTAAAAACAGAAAGTCATACTAACAGGAGCTTAACCAAATAGCTTTTATTTTTCTGAGGTAACAAAAAGACTATGGGGGACGCACAACATGCCGTCTAAGCCAATTTCCTCACTCAACCATCTGAAAGGCCATATGCTTGGTTCCTCACGGTTGCAATATGGCTGCCTCAGATCCAGCCATCCAAGGCAAGAGGGAGAGGAAGGGATGATGCCGGCATGTTCTTTTCTCCCGCCTTTTGTAAGGAAGCAAAAGCTTTCTCAGAAACTCCCACGCACTTCTTTTTATGTCTCATTGATGAGAACTGAGACACGTGGTCACTGCTGGCTGTGAGGTAGGCCAGGAAAACGAATATCTGTTTGCGTGTTTATTTGTTTGTTTTTTCCAGTTTCTATAGTGGGAGGCAGACGGAGGGAAATGGGATTGGGAATCCCTATTGAGTCCCAGAGCTTCCCTGCAGGGGTAGCACGGCACAGGTTACTGTGCAGAAACAGCGACCCCTCAGGGCAGCTGGGGCAGAGCCTCAGGCTGGTCACTTGTTGCTTCTGGCCTCGAGCTCATTCCCTCTTGACTTCACTGTGCCGCACACCAACCCCACGGTAGGAGTAGTTCTCACACTGTCTGCTCTCAGGACCCCTTTATACTCTTAAACATTGAGGAGCTATGAAGAGCTTTTATTTATCTAGCTTACGTCTATCAATATTTCCCATATTAGAAATTGAAACTGAGAAATTTTAAGAACGTTTATTAACTTATTTTAAAATAACAAACCCATTACATGCAGATTTCACAGAGAGTGTATTTTTATGAAACACAACTCCACTTTCCAAAAAAATCAGTAGGTGCAGTGGAATTGTTTTGCATTTTTGCATATCTCTTTATGATGTGTCCTAATGGAAAACCGCTGGATTCTCCTATCCTCTCCGAGATTCTGTTTCATTATCGCATACGATATAGCATTGAGAAAACCTGACTGTACACTCATGAGAGGATGAGAGAAGCAAAGGCAAATACCGTCTTAGTATTATCGCAAAAATAGCTCTGACCACGTGGACCTCCTGAAAGGGTCTCAGGACCACTTTGAGAACCAGTGCAGTACAGATGTGATCAATAGTTTGGAAGTTCTGAGTTAGCCATCAAAGAGTGTCTGCCATGGCCCCATTTCCAATTTTGGGCTTTGCCTTTTATTTGCGTAACTAAATGGCCGATTCAAGAGTTAGTCTCAGTCACGGCTCACACAATGATGTCTGGGCTTTCTGTCTCCCCAGAAGTCTCTGCAAGAAGGAAGCTTCCCTCCCAAGCTGATAGCACAAGAGTAGAGTACAGAGTGGAAGGAGGTATCTGAGACAAGGGCAGCGAAAGGCTGCGTCTACTTCCATCTTCAGCCTTTTGCTCCAGACTTCATTGCTGTTCATCTCTGCAGCCATCTCTGATCTACAGGGATTAAGGAAGAGATGTTTGATGACATCCCAATTCACACTCTAAATCTTTGGCAGCTCCAAGGATCAAACTTAAGACTCTTGGTCAACAGTTGTCAACATTTAATTATACCCACCACATTCTCATTATACTATTCAGCCTCTTTAGCTTAGATGCCCTTATAACTGTGAGAAAGTTCACAGGGCAACACTGGGGAGACGGGCCAAGGACTTACAATGTCTCCCTATGTGATCTTCCCTAAGTGCTTCAGAGGTTCATTTTGAAATGTCAGGAGCATTGTGGGCAAATTGCAGGAAAAGCTAGTGAGGCCTTCTGTCAGCATCCCAGATCCGTGCCAGTGGGTTTCTGAAGAGGCGCTGGGGTTTTCAGATGGGAGGCAAATTCACCTGGGGAGCTTTTCAAACTATACATGCAGGTTCCTTCTCCCCGTACCCCCTGGAGACGGATCTCTTCTCGTCCCCACCCCGGTTGAAAATCACTCATCTAGGATGTTAGGAAAGAGCTTTATTAAGTTTAAATTTAGCTTGTGAGGTTGTGCATAACCCTATCTCTGTTTCTCAGAAACAACTGTTTACTATTCTAATCCTCCAGAAACCTGGCAACCAGCTAATGGAGGACAGCAAACCTCAGTTCACGAAGCTTATGGGCAGCTGCTGTGTAAGGGACCCCTGCCCTGAACACTCCCACCTGCCCAGCTTCGTGTTCAAGTTAGAAGGGGTACAAGACCTAGAACTTTGCAGGACCAAAAAGGCCCGCCAGGACCTATTTTTGATGATCCTGAGGATTACTAAGAAAGGACATTCCATAAAGTCCATACAGCTCTTAAAACGTATTTTGTTCCACTGCTTGCTTTCCTTGTCCCTCTGATTCTATTTCTGTATTTCCCTCATTACGTTTATGGGACTGGAACTGAATAGCAATAAAATGAAAGCAATTGTCCTAAAGAGATATTCCTGGGTGGAAAAATGGGTTGCTAAAATCTCTGCTGCCGCTGATTGGATGGCAATCTGGATGAAATTTCATCTGGATGAAACTGCAGGAGAATTTGCAGGATAATTGGAGCTCTTACTCACAGGGGGAATTTGTATTCCATTGTTACTTACTCTAGGGAAAATGTGATGTAAGTTTTAGCTACATAGGTATCGTGGCCAAGTTTGTGGATGAGCGCCGAGAAACTGCCTTGCTCATACTTTCTTTTTGAGACATTTGCAGCAGGCAAAGCCCTCTGCTCAGACTCTCTTCTTCTAAGTCACATGCACAGTACGTGGCACAGTGTTGGAGTGGGGAAACTGGACAGTAGGGGCAAAACAGTCAGAGTATCTCTACAAGTGACATTATAGACAGGCCCTGCCGCGTGATTCCCGCAGCTAAAATGAGACTCCAGAAGCTGGAGGGAATGGAAAGTGATGACGCAGACGCCTGAATGATATTGTCACCTCAGCTGATGTCCGCAGCCAGTACTATATAAGCTGAATGGACTGGGGCTAAGTGCTTATGACGACATCGTGGACAGGGAATGTCATGAAGTCGTGTTATTTTCTGCTTGATGCGTCCTGTCTAGCGAGACTACTTCTCATGGAGAAAATGAAATAAAGCTTGTAGGCTTGATTAATATTTGATGTTGGAAATTTGCTCTGGAAGAGAGCAGAGTTTTTGCGTTTGAGGGCATGTTTTAGCAAAACTTGTCCAAACCCATCTCTTCTGTGGTTGTCTTTAACATCTTTGTTTCACAGACCATACACCAGCCAGCAAATACCTATTCAGTCCTTACTAGGGTGAAGGTACTGTGTTAAAATCAGACAAATATACACACAATGGAATACTATTCAGCCATAAAAAGGTGAAATCCAGCCATTTGCAAAACATGGATGGACCTTGAGGGTATTAGGCTAAGCGAAATAAGTCATACGGAGGAAGTCAAATACTATATGATCTCACTCATAAATAAAAGATAAAAATAACAACAACAACAAACAAACAAATACATACAGAGATTAGATTGGTGGTTACCAGAGGGGAACGGGGGAGGGGGGAGGGTGAAAGGGGTGACAGGGCACATGTGTATGGGATGGATTGTAATTACTCTTTGGGGGGTGAACACGATGTAATCTACACAGAAATCAAAATGCAATGCTGTGCACCTAAAATTTGCATAATGTTATAAACCAATGTTACCTCAATAAAAATAAATAAATGAATTTAATAAGTTACAAAATAATAAAAAATAAATTGTGCATTATAACAACAACAAAAAAACCAGAGAAACATACAAAAATAAAACAGACATGAAACCTGCCCTAAAGAGGAGCACTAGCTAGCAGGAGGGGACATACACATAAAGAGTGATTCTGCATGTACACATCTAAATATATATTTATACAGCTGAATGTCTTGGAGTAGAGGCCGTAGTATCTTCTATTAAGTAGGTTCTGTATAAATAAATGAATCGTATACATGTGAGCAGGGTAATTTTTATGGAGGAGGCACAAGAAGACACTTCTCGAATCCCCCCACCGCCCCCAGAATTCTGGAAGCCAGGGCAAGAGTCCAGAACCTTCTTTTTAATAGATATAAGTTACTGGTATAACAAAACTAACAGTGAAATGTAATATTAAAAAACATTAATAAACGCTATTTATAAGCTTGCTTATAGTTCCTTCCGTACTTGAATGAGTGATGTCTTTGTGGGATGATTTTGTAAGGTAAGCACACAGCCCCCTCTTATTCCACAGTACATTCCACAGGGACAGCAGACAGGAGGAAGCTGCAGCTGACTGGCCACTTGTGGCTCTCTGTAGCTAAATGGTTAGTCTTCCACGCCGTTCCCCCCAACTCATCCTGGGTCTGAGGAGGAAGCATAGGATGCAAAATTCACCAAGTCAAGGAAACAAGAGGGGATTCCTTTGCTGTTGACTCTATCAACAAAGTGAGAAAGAGACATCTGGATAATGATGAGAACATGGTCGAGTATAAAGTTTCGCCAAGGCAGCACTTGAATATTTCAATTCTATGAAAAAAATACTGGTGCTGTATAACCAAGTAGTTTCTATATTTTGAAGCTTTTGAAATACATATGTTATTTTTATCTAAACGCTGTTCATTTATAAGGTTTTAATAATTAAACTGAGTCCATTAAAAATTAAATTTAGACAGTTACTTCCAATAACAATGGAATGAGGTCCTGGTGGGGAAGGTAAGTGTGCAATCCAAAATCTTTTTTGTGTTGTTTTAGAAAAACACTGCATAGAAGTGGAACTTTTCTAGAAGTTTGGTGAAAAAGCTTGAAGGCAAATTTGAAATATATCCTCTAAGCTTCTTAATATTAAAAATAATTGAATAAAAGGCAAGCTTACCAGCTAATAACCAGCATGCTTTTCTCTAATTTGCACCCTCTTGGTCCCGCCCTGTGGGTGCCATTCTTTCCACTAACGGCCAATACCACTCCTGTGGGAGTCTGTCAGGCCTTGGCACTGAAACTCAAAAGTCGCTGTGGTAGAACCACAGCGCCGGGCTGTCTGCCTGCCTGTCCGCTGGGAGGCTCCTGTCTTGTACAGCTCGTCCTTGACTGCGGTTCATTGACCTACGCTGGCCATTTGCACCTGCGCACCACCCCCCCAACACACACAACAGGGTGATTCCAGAGATTCCCTTTCCCTCGCTCCATAACACTGGAGGTGTACGCATACACACGCGCACAGACACACGCACATGCACTCTGCCTCTCCTTGCCCTGTTCTTTTGTCATCGCAGTCATCACTGCATAATACCGTGTCTGAGTTCAGCCAGTTCTGTCTACCACATGACACCCCCAACCAATCTCCTCTCCTAGTTCTAACATAAGTATCTGTTGGAAATAAGGCCTTCAGTGGGGGAAAGGAAAAGAGACAGAGGGAAAGGGACAAAGAGTTTCCCTCTCCTCTTCCTCACCCTATCCTTTCTGTTCCTCCCGCTAGTCCTGGGTGCTGAATGTGGAGAGGTGAGAGGAAGAATGGGAAGACTCTCATCTTGTCACCTATGTCTCTCCACTGCACCTCTCTCCCCTCCCAGTCACCTCCCTCCCCCGACGTGTCCATGGTGAGAAGAATAAGAGGAAGATGGGGGAAAGATTGATCCAAAGAGGGCTGGACCCAGTGCTGGCCCTCATTGCTCCTGATCCCCTGGACAACATCATTACCATCACCACCCAAAGGGGCCTCCACTCACTCCTCCTTGCTGTCTATTCCCATCCCCTCTCCACTCCAATTTCTCCTGCCACAGTCGTTTGCTCTTTAGGATCCCCAATCTTTGCCCTCCTCTTCTTCCAAGGCTCCAAGGCTCAGTAACTTCTGCCCTAGGCTATGAGATGCTTGGTGGTGGTGTAGACCTGGGAGGTCTTAATCCAGTTCTAGGACTGCAGCAGTGGAGACATAAGGCCTTGACATCCAGAGTTAGGATTCTGTCACAGTGGGGTTTACCCTCGCTTTCACAGTGCGTGTAGGATAAAGTACAAATTTCATCGTGATAAACAGGCCTTTCAGAACAAACTTCCATTCTTCCCTCCAGCCGTATCTGCTGCCCTCCCTCGTTCCCGCACCCTCCCTGTGTTCAAGCCACCACACCACTGATAAATTTTTGGTCATGTTGTTTCTTTTGTATGGAATGATTGCCCTTCATCTCCTTACCCATTTGCTGCTCATTCTTCAAGGAGCAAATAAAATGTCCTCTCTGTTGCTCTCCATGACCTGCCTCGTCCTCTCCCTCCAGGCAGAATTTGTTGCTCCCTAACCTGACCTGAATTTCCATACTCTTTCCTGTGTACACTTCTATGAGAATGTTTATCACATCTTATTAAAGTTTTTATTCATGTTCTGCCCTCCTCCATGCACAGTATGCATCCAGGGAAAGTTTTTGGAAGCTCGAGGAGCATATCTGATCCATCTTTAACTCCCAACGAACTAGTGGACAGTAAACTATAGTGTGTGTTTGATAAACGGAGTCAAATATATGATACATCATTTATTAGGTCTACAATGTAGGTGTATCATAGATTATTCATCAAATAAATTTTTATACCTACCACATGCTGGGAACTATTCTAGACACTCGAGATACAGCCATAACAGTGACAGTGAGAGGTAAGGTATCTACAGTCATGGACATCACATGGCGGGGGATGGGCAAACAAGCAAGTAAACAAATAAATGAATACAATCATTTTAGACAATCAGATTCTGTGAATGAAAGACTACAGTCATGCGCCACATAACAACATTTTGGTCAACAACGGCCCGTATATACGACAGTGGTCCCATAAGATTAGTACCCTATAGCTTAGGTGTGTAGTAGGCTGTACAATCTAGGTTTGTGTAAGTACACTCTAGGATATTCACACAGTGAAAAAATCATCTAACGATGCATTTCTCAGAACATATCCCTGTCATTAAGCAACGCATGACTATACAGGTGATGTGATAAATGGCCATTTGGCATACTTGACATTGAGTGGTCAGGAAAGGCCCATCTGGGGAAATATTAGTAACATTTGCTCTGAGACTGAATGATGGGAATGAAGCAGTGAAGGTCTGGGAAGCGCAACATTCTAGACAGGGGACAATTACACAGCCAGAGGTATGAATGAGCATGCCATGTTTGAGAAACTGGGAAGTTAGTATTGCTGGAGAAAAGTGAGAGACAGATTGCTGTGTACTGAATTATCTCCTCCCAAAATTCATATACTGAGGCCCTAACTCTCAATGTGATGGTATTTGGAGATGGGGCCTTTGGGAGGTAATCAAGTCTAGATGAGGTTGTGGGAGTGGGGCCCTCATGATGGGATTAGTGTCCTTACAAGAAGAGACATCAGCTGGCTCATATGCTTTATCTCTCTGCTGTGTGAAGACATAGTGAGAAGGTAGCTGTCTGCAAGCCAGGAAGAGAGTCCTCACCAGAAATTGAATCCTGCCAGAACCTTGATCTTGGATTTTCAAGCCTCCAGAACTGCAAGAAAATAAATTTCTGTGGTTTAAGCCACCCAGTCGATGGTACTT
Source organism: Equus quagga (assembly GCF_021613505.1). Lineage (NCBI taxonomy): Eukaryota > Metazoa > Chordata > Mammalia > Perissodactyla > Equidae > Equus > Equus quagga. The sequence continues at coordinate 110,707,750 of NC_060268.1, read as the reverse complement.
TGTTGTGGCAACCACAGCTGACTAGCACAGGGAGTAATAACAGACGAAGTAAGAACGGCAGACAGGGGAACAGACCTTTTAGGACTTGTGCACTGGGGTGGGGAATATGAAAACTTCATTACTATCTGTGTTGGCTAGTGTCAGGTATTTCACTTGTCTGTTGTTCATTAAAAGCACCCCCAAACTTGGTGTCTTGAAACAAACACCACCATTTATTTGCTCATGATTTTGCAATGTGGGCAGGGCTCTGTGGGGACCACGTGACTCTGCTCCATCAGATTTTGACTGAGGTCATGTATGCAGCTGTGTTCAGCTGGGGGCTTCCCTGGGGCTGCAACAGCAAAGATGGCTTCCCTAACTGTATGTTAGGGACCATACACCTCAGCCAAGGCAGCTGGGATGGCTGGGGGCTGGCTGAGACTTTCACTCACCATGTGGTTTCTCATGAATTAGTAGTCTATCCTGAACTCCTTTGTAGGCAACTGGATCCCAAGAGAGTGAAAGCAGAATCTCCAACGGTTCTTAAATCCTGGGACTGGAAGTTCAATAATGTCACTTCTGCCACATCTGCCTGTATTCAAAGGGAGGGAAAATAGATCCCACTTCTTAATGAGAGGAGAGGCATACATGAATGGGAGAAACCGTTGGTGGCAATTTCAGAAATTATCCATCAGTCTGCCTTCTGGCTACAACTATACACTTCCCTCCCAATACTCCTCAAAGTCGCCTCCAATTATGACAAAGGCTTGAAGTCCAGTAGCTTGTGGTTTTTTTCAGGTCTGGAAGTAGAAAGTCTCTTTAGGTATGAGTCCTCTTGCTCTAGATACCAATGAATTACATGTTCTCTACCTCCTATACATCTAAATCTAAGGGTGAGACAGAGATAGGTGCTGTCTCTGATCCATAGCCATCACCAATCCATGGCGATTATGAAATCCAGCCAAGCACATATCATGAGTTCCCTTAACTCCAATGGAAGGACCAGGAGGGCACAGAAAGTTCTTTGTTTAGGGCCCTGTTCTGCTCTCTGAATGTGGTTTCCTGATCCAGTATTCTCCATTGGTCTTAGTGCCACCCTCTGAACTCTTGACTCTGCCCTCTGCACCATCTTCCTTTTCCATAGTGATTGAACAATACTGACAGCTGGTTCTGCTTTCTGAGCCTTCTTCCTATCCAAAGAAAGTTGAGGCCCCAAAGTGTCTTCTTATCTTGAACTGTCTCTGTCACCGTTAGTCTAAACTGGTACAACTCTTTTAAACTCTGTGGTCTTTTGTTTATCAAATTACAATCTACTTGATTAGACAAAAACCACATTCACAGTTCTTTTCAAAACAATCTTCTCTCCACTTTGAGCTACAAGTCAGGCTGCTGTGGAGCTATGTTCTTAAGGTTCTCAGAAGCCTAAGAGAAAGAATCTATGAGGCACCACCTTAAAACTTTGAGACCTTAACAAAGGGTCTTATAGAGACTCTTGTTTTTATCTTCATCCTAAGGCCATGTTTAACTATTGGTACCCTGAGATTTGATCTTTGCCCTGAGACTGTTTCTTACTTTGAGAATCTTTTGTTCATCTGGACATGCTGAGAATAAGGAAAAGTTTTATTTTCCAATCCAACAAGTCCTGGGTCAGAAATACATCTCCTAACTTTTGCTTGAAAATGGACAGTTCCTTCTTTAGCTCATCTCCCTCTTCCTTTTCCTCATTAAAGAAAATAAACTTAAAATAAGTCAACTGGCACTTTCCACATTCTGCTGGAAAATCTCTTTGGCAAACTCAACCAGTACATTAGGTACATGTATTAGCTTAGCACATTCTGCTGCTCTCTAGGACATCTTGTCCTTTCTCCAGCTTCCAGCGGCACTTTACAGCTCTTCCAGCCTCCACTAGTCTTCTCACCACCCCTCTAACCTCCACCTGCCTGATCTCTTAGGCAACATTTAGGTTTTTGTTACAGTAGCACCCCACTTTCAGGTACCCATCTGTGTATCAGTTATCTATTGATACATAACAAACCAGCCCCAAATCTAACGATTTGAAACAGCAATTGTTTATTATTATTCATGATTCTGTGGGTTGAATGGGCAATTCTTTTGTTCTACAAGTTGTTGGCAGAGGCTCACTCATGTGGCTGCATTCAGCTGGTGGTTGAGCCTTCTTGGAAGGAAGACTTTTTCATAGGTCTGGGGCCTTGGCACTGACCATCAGCTGGGGCGCCTTGGTTCTCCTCCAAGTAGCCTCTCTCCATGTGGTATTTCATCCTCCAGGGTCTCTCCACGTGGCCTCTCTTTCCAGCAGAATAGTCTGAACTGCCTTACAGTATGGCTACACAAGAAAGCAAAATGAAAACTACCAGGCACAACATCACTGCTTTTGACTCTATTGGTCAAAGCAAGTCCCAGAGCCAATACTGATTCAAAGAGAGGAAAACCAAAGCCCACCTTCTGATGGGAGGAGCATGCACAGATGAGAGAAATTGTTAGTGCTCATATTTATGGGACAAACTCTCCTACCAGGTCCACCCTACCCTCTGCATCCTTCTTGTCCCCTCCCCTGAGGCCTTGCAGAATTATGAGCATCTCTAATCTGGACTCAGGAACTCACTTCAGGCCTTCTTGATACATGTTCAGCTCTGACTTTGACCCTTGCTTCACATTGGTGGGTTTCTACATTGTTCCTAATACCCAAAGCTTAAACTCTATCTTAGGAGTGGTAACTAAATCTGTTTCTTGCTCTCCTTGAGGTGAAATGACTATTATTATTAATAACTAAGGTTTACTAAACCCATTCTCTGTACCAAGCGAACCTTGAAGGTTTTGCGTTATCTCTGGAAACGAGGAAACTGAGACCCAGAAGTGCTAGTTAGGTGGCCCAAAGGAGTAAAAGGCAGAGTGAGAGTCGGAGTGCAGGTTGTCTGGGTTAAAAGCTGTCTGCATAACTCCCAAGCTCTACTCTGCGGTTCCTGGGCGGTGGCATCGCATAGGTCTTGTCAGTTCCCCCTACCTGGATTAGGTTCTAATTCCTCACGCCCTGCCTAGAGTTTGGGCCTGGCCAAGTGCCAAGATGTTTCCTAATGCTAGTCCGTGTCCATTTTCTTTAAAATAAAAAATTTAAATACATATTCTCTTGAAGTATACCATACATACAGGGAAGTATAGTGTATAGCTTAATGATTTTTTTACAAAACGTACTTACCAGTCAAATGAAGATACGGAGCATTACCCAAGAAACCCTCATGCCTGCTCCCAGTTACTAGCTAACCCTGCTCCACAAAGGTAACTACTCCTATTATTGTCTTTCTTACAGGTTAATTGTGACTATTTTTGAACTTTATATAGATAGAATCATGTTATTTGTATTCTTTTGTATCTGCTTCTTATTGCTTGACATTATGCCTGTGAGAATCATTCAGACCGCTGTGTGTAGCAATGGTTTGTTTATTCTCATAGCTGAATGGTGTTCCATTGTACGACTCTTCCACAATATATGTATCCATTTGTCTGTTGATGAACATTTGGATTATTTCCAGATTAGGTTATTGCAAATAATGCTGCTGTAAACATGCTTGGATACACCTTTTGGTACACATACACATGTATTCTGTTGAATTTATACCTGAGAGGTTTATCAATTATGAAACAACAATTTTACAAGGCATTTGTATCAATTTTCACTTGCATCAGCAGAGTAAGCCAATTTCAATTGTTCTACATCCTTACCAACACCTGGTATTGCCAATCTTTTTATTTATTTTTATTTAATTTTATTTTATTTTTTATTGAGGTATAATCGACATATAATATTATATTAGTTTCAGATGTACAATATAATGATTCAATATTTGTATATATTGCAAAATCATAACAATAAGTCTAGTTAACATTCAGCACCACACATAGTTATAAACTTTTTTGCTTGTGATGAGAACTTTTAAGACCTACTCTCTTGGCAACTTTCAAATACGCAATATAGTATTATAAACAATAGTTACCATGCTGTCCATTACATCCCCAAGACTTGTTTATTTTATGACTGGAAATTTGCACCTTTTGACCCCCTTCACTCATTTCACTCATTCCCCCCTCACCCTGCCTCTGGCAACCACCGATCTGCTCTCTCTATCTAAGAGTCTGGGGTTTCTTTTTTTTCTTACATTACACATATAAGTGAGATCATAAAGTATTTGTCCTTCTCTATCTGACTTATTTCTCTGAGCATAATGCCCTCAAGATCCATATTGTCACAAATGGCAAGATTTCCTTCTTTTTTAGGGATGAATAATATTCCGTGTGTGTGTATATAGTTACCACATCTTCTTTACCCATTCATCCATCAGTGACCATTCAGGTTGCTTCCACATCTTGGCTAGTGTAAATAATGCTGCAATGAACACGGGGGTGCAGATAGCTGAGTGAGTGTTTTTGTTTTCTTTGGATAACTACTCAGAAATGAAATAGCTGGATCACATGGTAATTCTACTTTTAATTTTTTGAGGAACCTCCACATTCTTTTCCATAGTGGCTGCACTGATTTACATTCCCACCAATAGTGCACAAGGGTTCCCTTTTCTCCACATCCTCACCAACACTTCTTATCTCTTGTCTTTTTGATAACAGCCATGCTGACAGGTGTGAGGTGATATCTCATAGTGGTTTTGATTTGCATTTCCCTGATGGCAAGTGATGTTGGGCACTTTTTCAGGTACCTGTTGACCATTTGTATGTCTTCTTTGGAAAAATATCTATTCAGATCCTCTGCCTATTTTTTAATTGGGTTGTTTGGTTTTTTTGATATTCAATTGTATGAGTCCTTGTATATTTTGAATATTAACCCTGTATCAGATATATGATTTGCAAATATTTTCTCCCATTCCATAGGTTACCTTTTCATTTTGTTGATGGTTTCCCTTGATGTGCAGAAGCTCTTTAGTTTGATGTAGTCCCACTTGTTTATTTTTGCTTTTGTTGCCTTTGCTTTTAGAGTCAAATCCAAAAGATCACTGCCAAGACCCATGTCAAGGAGCTTATCCCCTATGTTTTCTTCTAGGAGTTTTATGGTTTCAGGTCTTATGTTCAAGTCTTTAATCTATTGTGAGTCAATTTTGTGTAAGTTGTAAGACGATGGTCCAGCTTTATTCTTTTGCATGTGGCTGTCCAGTCTTCCCAACATCATTTATAGAAGAGACTGTCCCTTCCCCCATTCTTGGCTCTCTTATCATAAATTAACTGGCCATATATGTGTGGGTTTTTTTCTGGCCTCTATTCTGTTCCACTGATCTATGCATCTGTTTTTACGCCAATCCCATACAATTGCCAGTCTTTTTAGTGTTAGCCATTCTGTTGGGTGTATCGTAAAACCTCACTGTGGCTTTAATTCGACTGCTTATAATTGATGCTGAGAACATACCCATATGTTTATTAGACACTCAGATATTGTCTTTTTTGAAGTGGCTGTTAAAGTCTTTTGCCCATTTTTCTATTGGGTCATCTGTCTTTTCTTTTTGATTTGAAGCAGTTCCTTAAATATTCTGGATAAATCACTTGTCAGATATACATATAGCAAATATCTTCTCTATTCTCTGGCTTGTCTTTGCACTGTCTTAATGGTGCTTTTCAATAAACCTATTTTTTAAATATCACTACTCCTAGACGGCCAGTTGCCAAAATCGACTTCCCATTGGAGTCACCTCATTTCCTCGGGGCCCTCTGTAATGCTAGCTGCTGCCTGTGCCCTTGCCTTCAGGACAATGTCTCCTGCTGACTTCTTTGAATACCCTCTGAGTTCAGTGCACCTGTTCCTGTCCTTCCAGGGTCTGCCCCATCCTAGAGGGCAGATCTGGTTCCAAGTTCTGGCACCTTCCAGTCTTCTCAGCCTCCCTATAGTTAACTAGCTGTACCCAGTGGTGTTCTGAAAATAAGTTCAGGATGTCCAAACAATTAACTTATAAGTGAACTTTGGAACCCATGACTTTGTACATTGGGGGAGTCCTACGTGTTCTATTTCCTCCCCGTCTTAGTCATCTAGGATCAAATACCTCTTCTAACCAAAGGGAACTGAAACTTTAAAACCATGATTGTGAATCACCATGACAGCTCTGAAATTTAGTACCAGCCTACCAATCCATGGGAGAAATCATACTACAAGAAAATGAAACTCATAAGCCAAATTGAGAAATTCAACAAATAATTATTGAGTGTCTGATATGTGTCAATCACTGTTCCAAACACTACAGAAGTAACAATGGAAAAAAACACACCAGACACCAATCTATGCATACTTGGCACTTACCTTTTAGATGCAGAGAAGGTAGTAAACAAGCTAAATAAGTAAGACATCTAGCATGTTAGATAATAAGGGAAAGGAGGGAAATGCGTCATGACAGTGGTAGTGGATTGATGGTTTTAGATGGGATTTTCAGGTACGGGCTCATCAAAAGGGGGATATTTGAACAAAGACATGAAAAAAGGGAGAGAGCTGTGAAGATATCTAGGGGAAGAGCATTTAAGGCAGAGGAAACAGCAAATGCAAATGCCCTGAGGTGGAAGTGTGTCTCTTGTGTTAGAAAAACAGTGAGCAGCAGAGGCAAATGTGTCTGGAATCGAGAGAGAAAAGCAAGGAGAAGAAGTCAAAGAGATGTAAGGAAGGTAGAGCCTTATAGGTTGTTGACCTATGGTACAACATAAGACTATGCTAATTTGGGATAGTGATGCTCAGAGGCCAAGTTCACCTTCTGTATAGATAAGGAAGATGGCTGTAACTTGGTAGTTGTTAAGAACAGCATGCTGCAGCCCTGAGGGAAAAGGAAAGTACAATCATGGGAACGGAGGGCTCGGGCCACCCTACTGGACCAGGGGTCTGGCTGGCAGGGCATGAGGAACACTGAGTCCACAGAGATGAGAAGATTCGGGGAAAGACCGGATGTAGAAGGGTCAGCGAGCCTGGCTGGCTTTGTAGAGAATTAATAAATGAGAAACAGCGCTGAGATCACATTAAGAGATCTTACTGATGCACAGCTCGTTATTCAGGAGTCAACTGCTCTCCAGCGTCTGCTTGCTTTGGGTCATTCTCTAGCACCTGAAGTTATTGTTTTTTTTTTATAATTTGTGAATATTTTTTATTTTTATCTAAGAAAATTAGTCCATCCTAGCTGCCATGCCAGTACTAGAAGTGAGATTTCTTTTATTATTATTATTTTAGTAACTCTGTCTTGCTAGACATGTGCTTTGTTAGTTCTGACTTATACTCCTCTTTTTGGCTAGTAGTTCTCCTTAAATAAGATGCATTTTTCTTTGTTGGCTCGTTGGGGCTCTGCTCTGATACTAGACCACCCAAATTGGTAGCTACTCTTCATGTAATGAAAGCCGAAGCTGTCTCTACTCCTATGGGTTGGCAACGTAGAAGCAGGCAGGTGAACGGTCCCATGAGGACCACAAATAAATTCTTTCTGTTCTCAGTTTCTTCTTACCTTTTGAACCTCAGGATCAGGGACATTGTTCAGCTTTGTGTTAGTAATCATTGCTGCATAACAATATTATCATAAACTTAATCATTTAAAACAGCGCACATTTATTATCTCACATTTTCTGTGCGTGGGGAGTCCAGGCAGAGCTAGGCTGGGTCATCTGCTTCAGCATCTCAGGAACCTGTAATGAAGGTGTCAGCTGGGGCTGCAGGCTCATCTGTGGCTCGGCTGGGGAAGGAGTTGCATCCAAGTTCAGGTGGGTGTGGGCAGCATTCAGTTCTTCGTGGGCTGTTGGACTGAGAGCCTCAGTTTCTTTCTGGCTGTCAGCTGGAGGCCAGCCTCAGGTCCTTGCCTTTTGGGTCTTCCCAACAGCCACTTGTTTCCTCAAAGCCAGCAAGGAAGAGAGTCTCCTGGGGAGACTGATGTTACAACTGCATGCAATGTAATCACACATATCTTGCCACCTTTGCCATATTCTATTGGTTAGAAACAAGTCACAGGTCTCAGCCACACTCAAAAGGAGGGAATTAGCTAAAGGCATGAATACCAGGACAGGGGCTTTGGGGACCACTTTGAGTCTGTCTGCCACAAGTTTCTTCGTGGCATCTTAGGACCAGGAAGACTAGACACACTCATGCATTGAGTCAACCTACCACAGGAGGGTGTATAGATTTTAGCAGCACGTCTTCTACCCAGGAGCCTCTCCTTAACAGGCTTCATGCAAGAGTTTCCTGATGTTATTGCCTCCATGCTCTTAGCTGGCACCCGGAGATGATCAAACCTCACACAGAGTAAAGATGCTACTTCTCCTAGCTGCTGATGCAGCTCTCTGGTCCAGGTAATGCATAGAAAGTAAGGTTACAAATGAGCCTCGCTGAGCTGGCACATACCCAGAATCTCTTCCTGTATATATTCTTAATAACATGGAATATTTTCCACAGCCTAAATGTTTGGGAAGAACTTAAATAAATTATGATACCCATGAATTATAATACCCTCAAATTATGTTGCTATTAACAGAGATTTTAGCATGGAAAAATGTTTCCGGGCGATGGGGAGCAGTTTAAAAAACAGTAAATATTTCAAACACGATCCCTTTTAAATATATGCATGCGTGTGTGTATAAATGTTAAAAGTGGTTGTCTCTAGGTGGTAAGGATGGTGGGTGATTTTATATTTTTTCCTTTAACTTAGCTATATCAAAAAATATATTGAAATGTATTACTTTGGTGTTAAAGGACCAAGTTTTTAAAGTTTTTGCTAGTTTTTATTTTAGAGTGTAATCTCTTTGAGATTGAGGACTGTGTTGTCTCCGTATTTCTAGACCTGAGCATAACTCCCTTGGACATTTAAGGCTCTTAATAAATGGTTTTGAACAAACACGTGGATTTCAGAAGATTTAAAACTAATATCAAGATATTCTGTGGGAACATGCAAACAATATTAATTTATATGCATTATTACAAACAAAACAAAACCAAAATCCCCTAAACCTGCACTCTACTTCTTCTAAGGAACCAAATCCACTTTGCCTTCCCCAGTGTAGTCAACTATTATAGGAGGTGAAGGTGGTAGATGGCAGGGTTGCTGGTTAAGGATGGTTTAGACAAGTGAAATTCACAGGTAATGTAACATTTCTTGTTTTAATCTATAGTTTCAACTCTCCTCCGTGATATAACTTTTGAAATGAGTACTAACAAGTAGAAAAATCAGTGGAGTGACATTACACACCCTATTTTGGACCACTATAGGAGTTGGTAATGAGCATTCATTTGATTTTAAACTTAAGGATGGAGGAGGACGACGAATAAGGGACCAAATAAATAAGGCTTGCAGTATTGAGGATTTACTGTTAATAATGACTTGCTATCCTTCACTTCACCCAAAATAAACTGTTACTCACCAGGAGTGAGTGGGTAAAAGATTTTTCCACAAGAATACTAAATGGTAACATATCACAGTATGTTTATAAATTGTTATTTCGGCCTTGCACTTTAATGCTTATACTATTTTTAAGGATAATGAGCAAGTATAGTTTAAATCCTATTTTACAGAGGGAAATATTGAAGCACAGAAAGAGGCTAAAAAAAATTTACACAATAATTTGTAAACTCAGTGGCCCATAAATAATAGATAGAAATGTTTTTGATCAATCTGTGTCAATGTGGCTAAGATCTTTTTACCTCCTACTCACCAATTTCTGGATCCCTAAGAAAGCAAAACAACAAATAACTAATCAGATAGTTGGTCTTGTCTTTTTCCTTCTATGATTCTAATATTTTGTGCCAATTAGCTCAATTTCCCCTCTTTAGTCTACTCTTTGCTCAACAAACGTGTCAGGACCCAAGAGATTGCTTTCCCAATAGTTAATTACAGACTCTTCTAGTCTCTGCTGAGTAACAGAACTATCTGCCAATGTCATGATGCTAGCAAGAGTTCACTGGTGTATTTCCTCTTGTTGGGTTTTCGCCAATAATTGTAGCTTCAGCTTCAATCCTGTCTAGGTTCAGACAACTATTGCACTTTCCTTCATTGATCATCCTGAAGAAAAAGTAGAGAGCCTGCCATGTGCTCAACAGTGTGCTAAGTCCTGGCTGCAGGAAAGGAAAACTGTGGCGAGACAGCCCGGTTATAGCTGCTCCTCTCCTGTGCCCAGAGGAATGTGTTCATTTCCCTTTCATTCTGTAGCACACCGTCTTTCTCTGTCTTCTTCCATCCAGTCTCTTCTTGGAAGTCCTCTGACTACATCTGAAATGTGAGCTCCGCCCAGGAAAATCAGCAGTCAGCCTATTTACCTCCCTGTTCTCTGTTCTTGCCCTTTGATCTTCTTTTCTCTCATTATTGAAGTCCATTTTTTCTTGAAAAAGATCAGACTTCACTTCGACTTCTCCTGCAGCAAGTATACACACAAGTTAATATAAGGTTATGTCATTCTCTTCTAGGAGTACCTAAAGTTGACTATTATTCCCAGAAAAAGACATTAAGGAAGTATTATTTTAGATGAGAGTGGCTTCCAGATCTTAAAAATTTTTTTTTTCTGACGTCAAAAGTAAACATTGTTTTGACAACAGGAGAAAACACCAGGAAGTATAGAGAAGAAAACAGAAATCAGAGTCTTGTCAACCAGAGTTAATGTTAATATTTGCACACATTTCTTTCAAGATCTATTCTACGCATGTATGATTGCATATGAAATATATGTTTACTGAATAGGGGTAATTTTTTTTCATTTATTTTTTTATTTTTTTGAGGAAGATTAACCCTGAGCTAACATCTGCTGTCAATCCTCCTCCTTTTGCTGAGGAAGACTGTCCCTGAGCTAACATCCGTGTCCATCTTCCTCTACTTTATATGTGGGACACCTACCACAGCATGGCTTGACAAGCAGTGCATAGGTCCACACCTGGGATCCGAACTGGGGAACCCCAGGCCGCCAAAGCAGAATGCGTGAACTTAACCACTATGCCACCAGGCCCGCCCCTGAATAGGGGTAATTTGATACATACTTTTTGTATCTCTTTTTATTTAGCATAGTCTTGTGATATTTTCCAGCATAGTTAAATATTCTTTTAAACATGTTATTTTAAAGTTGACCCTTGAATTACTTTCAGTTGTTTCCTTTTATTTAGTAATTGGGAAAAAGATCAACCCAATATATGGCCACTCCTAAAATTTGAAAATTATACTCTATACTTTGAATCTTTTAATCATTAAAATTAAACTTAAAAAATAACCATATGGAAAAAGCTAATATTATCTTAGATTTTAAGGTAAACAAAAATTTCATGTATTTTATTTAATTTAATGGAGAGCAGTGGTGTATCCATCATGAATACCAAAATGCAGCTAAAAATAACAACTATAGTTGAGGAAGACTGCAGAAGATATTCTCAGAACAGATGAGGAAACATGATAGCAAATTCCATTGTAGTTTGCCAAGAGATGCGTGTGCTCTGTTGGAAAATCTGGGTCTTCTGTTCAACTAGGGAATAATATCCAAGTTAGTTTCAATCCTGTCTTTATGGATTAGTGGTTAGGGAAGTGTCAGAATTGGTCATGCAAGTAAAATATAGTAACTACAAATGAGTATTTCTATGATGATTACAATAGTTTATAGAGAAAAAATCTTGAGAAGGATATATTGTCTATCAGGAGGCTCAGAAATTTATTCACCTTAATAAAGGCAGGAAATCATACATTTTACTTACTTTCTTAAGAACTATGAGGTCTGAGTAGTCCCCAGGAAGCCAGATGTTCAGGTAAAGATCTCCCAAGGCCTTCTTGGGTAGAAAAAGCACCCGACTGGGTTTGGAGACACTGGATTCTCGTCCTACGTTTTTGACTAACTATTTGAGTGATCTGAAAAAGTTACTTCAATTATCGGAGGCTCAGAATTTTCTTCCTAAAAAAAATGACAAAAGTAATATACGCTCATTGCAAAATGTTTACGCAAAATTCAAGTATATAAAGTAAAAACGTACTTTGCCTCACTTTCCAAGTCTTCTCCATGGTGTGATCACAGTTAAAAAATTTGGTGTATGTCACTCTGTACGTCTCTCTATAAGCATTTAAATATATATATATTTTATAAAAATGGGATCAAACTATATATTGTCCTGTAACTTGCTTTTTCCACTTAATTTTTCATGGATATTCTTTCCAACTGCAGTCTTATATTTCATGCTACAGAGATACACTAATTTATTTAACAATTCCCACTACTAATGGACATTTAAATTGGCCCCAATTTTTCACCATCTAAAAATCTTGCAACAAGCACGTTGGTGCAAATATCCCTATGTCTATGTATTAGGTTTCTTTGGGATAGCTTTCTAGAAATGGGATTGCTGAGTCCAAAGATATACATAGTTTAGATCTGATAGATAGAGCCAAACTCGCCTCCCAAAATGTATCAGTTCATGTTCCTCCTAATTGAGTATGAGAATGCTCTTCCCGCAACATTTACCAACATTGAATATCATATAGATTTTTATATTCTGCTAATCGGATCAGTGAAAATGGAATCTTACTGAAACTTTCTTAATCTATAAGATGAAGAGTTGGATTGCATGATCTCTAAGGACACTTTGGGTTCGAAAATGCTCCATGTGGAATTATGTGGAAAACACAATTGCTTTCTCTAAAGACGTAAACATCTGGCATCATAATGGACTTTTCTGGGCCCTTTATGATCCATCTGCAAAATTATACTGTGCAGTCCTGAGAGATTCTCCTGAGAGTTCCAGAGGAGCTGGGGCATCCAGTTAGAGATATGGGATCTGTCAATCTCGTCTGAAATAAAGGAAGACAAATGTTGCTATTTTCAGCAATTTTAACAAAAGGGAGAAAATATAGTACCAGAAAAAAAAAAAGAACAAGTCTAAAAATAATCCTTCCTTTAATACTGCATGCTATAGAGCAAGGACAAAAGCTCAGTACTTAAAATCTAGCATTTGACAGGGACTCCGTAACTATTGATAATAATTCTACTAATGAAACTATCTCAGTTAACGTCTTCTTTCTGGCTAAATTCTGGACATGTAGATATTATGCTAATGCTAACAAAACTTTCAGTTAGCCCTAGGAGGAAAAAAGACGATGACAGAGTAGTGGAAAATCTCCCAGGGGAAGCTTTGATCAATGTGCCCTTCTGGCTTCAGCGCTCGGTTGTTCCATGAAGAGGGGCCGTGTCTTGTCAGCGGTGTTTGGAAGCCATCTCCTAGATTTAAGGCAGTGAGCTTCCCCCAAGCTCTCAGCGCAGGTAAAGGCTAAGATCTTAATTACTGTTAGTTTTTGTGTGATGCCTTCCTTTCTGGTAGCTCTTTTTATTTCATAAAATCCTTGTGCAGTTTTAAAACCTTCAGCTTTAAGAATTTCAATCAAGCATACTGTAAGAATGAAGGAAATAATTTCTAAATGGCATCTGTAGGGAAATTTATTAAAATGTTAACACACTCCCGGTACTGAACTCTTGCCGTCACCTCCTACTGGTGTCTCCGCTGCCAGCCTTCTCCCCATTGACCTGACCTCTACTCCATGGCCAGAGTCACCACCCACAACCTCCCTGCCTGACAAGAGAAGATCTGACTTACAACCTCTTCTGTATCTGACCTCGATCTCCTGATCCCACCTCCTTCCTCGCCTTTTTCCTTATAGTACACCACACATTCCCGTCATATCAGGCTGGCAGTTTCCTAACACTGCTTCATATCGCCGTGCCTTTTCACAGGCAGACCCACTCTCCGGAATGACTTGTCCCCAGCATGTCATCCCCTTGTTTGTTTCTATTCAACCTTTCAAGATTCAGCTCAAATGTCACCTTCTCTGGGAAGACTAACCCCCCGGGGAAACGTGGCCCCTTTGTGCCCTCAATCTCTGATTTCATGCCGTTAAACAGAATGGCAGAGGTTATTTTAAGTGGCTTCCTTCTGTACTGGATTCTGCTAATGCTTCTTGCTGGCTAAATACAGGCCCTGTGTATCAGTCATCTTTCCATCATTTATCAAAGTGCCAGGCACACTCAGAGATGCAGCTAATGTTAATTGAATGGACTTGAATTGAAGGACATAGTGGTGAATCTGATATTACTTGGAAACTCATTTTATTGGTCATCTTGGCATAAGTTCCAACAAAGCATTGTCAAATAAATTACACTTACATTTTATGCAAACTGTTAACGAATTATGTCTCTGGCACAGTGATCTCAAACTCCTTATCATTGGAAGAAAGAGGTATGAGAAAGATTGCGTTCTGTCAGTTTTATGGTCTTCTTTGACATACTTCTTGTACAATAGCCAAGGCTCCCTAAAGATTCTGAGATCTTTTGAAATGTTGGAAAGCACATTCAATGAAAACATGACTAACAACATGTGTGCAGTACAACAGGACTACTTTGCTAGTGTTCATCCAATTAATTTTTTAAAGGTGTACCATCATCCTTCCAACCTTCAAAATGTTCAAATAATTTTGAACCGACCAATTTTGGAATTTTAATGGAATGGATTCCCCGTTTACCTTTTCAATAGTCCAAAATAAAAATAGCCTTATATATAAATATATCACCCTTTAATCTAAGGCCTTACATTCCTTAATGTCTGCAATTACACTTATAGATGAAAATTTTTATAAGTATAATCACTTTTACAGAAAGTCCTCTGAGATGCATAATGAAAAATTTCCCCAATGTCTCTGTAAGTATACTAGATGGAAAGAATTCATTCCATTATTCCTTCTTTTATAGAAACCTGACTCTCAGAACTGAATGCTTGCTTCAAAGTAGGCTATTTGTTCCCAGGCTAAAGAAAAGCCTTTAAAGTAGCATAACCTAAAATGTGCATTGGTATTAAATAGTTGTCAATATATGGTCTCTAATAAGCTATATGGAGTTATTTATGGAGAAAAATGTTAACTATATTTATTAAGATTTAAATATTAGAGGATGATTTAAAATGGAAAATGACATCATGTAAAAATGCTTGGTATGCATAGATAAATTAGAAAAAGGTCTTTGATTATTTTTGTTTAAAACTATCAAACTATGGTTTTTTAAAAGTTTATATTTAAAAATGTGTACTTATATTAACTGTATTTATATTTAATTATATGTATTTTTACAAATCCTCCATCCCACACAATAAAGTGATCACAGTCTGTTCACGGCTGTGGAATGTTGGATTGTTACAGACTCCCAGGAATGGAATTAGTAAATTAATGGGTATGAACATACTTTGAGTTCCTGATGCATATTTCCAATTGCTTCTGAAAGGGTGACACTGCTTTATAGTATCACTGGTAATGCATGAAAATGTGAATTCAAATCTGCTTTTTCCAGGAACAAGCAATATTACTTTTTAAAAAATTTACTGATTTATAAATAAAACCACACATCTATGGACAGCTAATCTTCGACAAATGAGCTAAGGGCATACAATGGAGAGAAAAGAAAGTCTCTTCAACAAATGGTGCTGGGCAAACTGGACAGCCATATGCAAAAGAATGTAAATTGACCATTCTTTTTCACTATTCACAAAAATAAACTCAAAATGGATCAAAGACCTAAAGGTGAGACCTGAAACCATAAGGCTTCTAGAAGAAAATATAGGCAGTACACTCTTTGATATCAACATCAAAAGGATCTTTTTGGACACCATGTCTTCTCAGAGAAGCAAAACAATAGAAAGAATAAACAAATGGGACTTCATTGGACTAAAGAGCTTCTTCAAGGCAAAGGAAAACAGGATTGAAACAAAAAAACAACCCACCAATTGGGAAAAAATATTTGCAAGTCATATATCCGGCAAATGGTTAATCTCCATACTATATAAAGAACTCACACAACTCAACAACAAAAATCAAACAACCAGATCAAAAAGTTGGCAGGGGACATGAACAGACATTTCTCCAAAGAAGATATACAGATGGCCAATAGACACATGAAAAGATGCTCATCATCAGTGATCATCAGGGAAATGCAAATCAAAACTACACTAAGATATCACCTTACACCTGTTAGAATGGCAAAAATAACCAAAACAAAAAGTAACAAATGTTGGAGAGGTTGTAGAGAAAAAGGAACCCTCATACACTGCTGGTGGGAATGCAAACTGGTGCAGCCATTATGGAAAACAGTATGGAGATTTCTCAAAAAATTAAAAATAGAAATACCATATGACCCAGCCATCCCACTACTGAGTATCTATCCAAAGAACTTGAAATCAGCAATTCCAAAAGTCTCATGCACCCCTATGTTCATTGTAGCACTATTTACAATAGCCAAGATGTGGAAGCAACCTAAGTGCCCATCAACAGATGAATGGATAAAGAAGATATGGTATATATATATACATTGGAATACTACTCAGCCATAAAAAAGGATAAAATCGTCCCATTTGCAACAACATGGATGGACCTTGAGGGTATTATGTTAAGTCAAATAAGCCAGATGGAGAAAGACAATCTCTGTATGACT
The DNA here is from genome assembly GCF_021613505.1 of Equus quagga. Classification (NCBI taxonomy): domain Eukaryota; kingdom Metazoa; phylum Chordata; class Mammalia; order Perissodactyla; family Equidae; genus Equus; species Equus quagga. The sequence continues at coordinate 110,691,322 of NC_060268.1, read as the reverse complement.
CCACTCATATGTGGAAGTTAAACATGTAGACAAAGAGAACAGATTAGTAGTTACCAGTGGAAAGGGGGGGTGGGGGTGGACACAGACGTGAAGTGGTACACCTACTCATGACTGACAAACAAAACAATAATGTACAACTGAAATTTCACAAGGTTGTAAATTATCATAATCTCAATAAAAAGTTAAAAAACTTACTGATTTAGTAGGTACAAGGTGCATTATTCTACATTAGCTTGCTTTCTAACAGAGTTGAACATTTCTCTGTAAATTTAATAGTTGGATTTTGTGTGTGTGAATCATTTGGTTATGTTTTTTGGCTATATATTGAAATCTTAGTGTTTTTCTCATTATTAGTATGAGATATGTATTATATATATATATACGTACATAATCATGTCATTTTATCTTCTATATTCATTGTTTTTCACTCTGCTGCTTGTTTTTAAAGTTTGTTTAGTTTGTTTATGCATTATCTTAAAAAGCAGAAGATACTTGAATTTGTAGTTTATATGTAGTTATATCTGCTGATCTTTTCCTCAACAATTGTTTTCTGAAACTTCTAGGAAGTCCTTTCTTACCTAATCCCCCAAATTGATAAATATGCGATTCCATTCTTTTCTGGTTTTTCTGCTATGTAAGTTTTTACATAATTTTTTAGCATTTTGATCATGATGAGAATTGGTGTTGTTTTCTTACTGCTTCTTCTGTGGGTGTTTATTGAGCTTCCTGGATCTATGGATTCAGCATTTCTCATCAAATTTGGAAAATGTCCAGACATTATCTCTTCAAATATTTTTGCCATCTGCCCACTTCCTTTGGGGACTCCAATTATGAATACGTTAGCCCACTTGAAGTTGTCCCATAATTTATGGTGGAACAATTTCATTTTAAAAAATTCTCTTTTTTTCTGGGTGTTTCATTTTGGATCGTTTGTATTGCTATGCTTTCAAGTTCACTAGTCTTTTCTTCCATGACATCTACTTTGCCATTAATCTCATGCAGCATATTTTTCATCTCATACATCATAGTATTCTCTAGCAGTTCAATATGGGTCTTTTTAATATCCCATGTCTCCATTAACTTTTTGAACATATGGAATATAGTTATAACAATCGTTTATTGTCCTTGTCGGCTAATTCTAACAGCTGTGTTAGTTCTGTTTCAATCAACATTTCTCCTTATTACGTGTTGTGTTTTCTTCCTTTTTCGCATGACTCATAATTTCTTACTGGACGTCAGACACTGTGAAATTTACCTTTTTGGGTGATGGATATGTTTGTACTCCTTTAGACATTCTTGAGTTTTCTCTGGAATGCGGTTAGGTTACTTGGAAACAGTTTTATGTTCTACGTCCTGCTGTTGAAATGTGGTAGGTGGGACTGGAGCAGTACTCAATCTAGGGCCGATTATTCCCCTCTACTGAGGCAAAACCCTTCTGTGAACTCTACCCAATCACAAGGTTTTCACCTCACTGGTAGGAATAGGCTCTATTCCTGGCCCTGTGCAATGTGGAGATTGTTCCCTCTAATCCTTTCCGATGTTTCTTTCCTCAGCTTTAGCAGTTTCCTCACAAGCAAGCCCTGACCAGTATTCAAGGAGGACCCTCTGCAGATCTCCAGAGCTCTCTATCTCCTTGAGGCTTTCTCTTCTTCTAGCTCTAGCTGCCTTGTTCTCCCTGGACTCTTAGCTCCCTTTGTTCAACTCAGAGCGTCCATAGTGCTCTGCCTGGTTTCCTCTCCTTGGGCTGTGGTCAGAGATTCTCCAAAGGCAGCAAACTGGGGCAACTGTGGGCTCACCTCATTTATTTCATGCTTCTCTGGGGTCACTGGTAACTTAGTTGCCTGATGTACAGTGTGTTGAAAAATCATTTTTTCATATATTTTACCCCTGTTTTGGTTGTTTCCAGTGTACTTTTGGAGAACTGGGAGTGTAAATTTGGCCCCTGTTACTGTATCTGTTCAGAACTATAATTTCTTTAGGTATTCTGGAATCCATTCTTGTGTATGGATTGAGGTCAATATCTATTTTGACTTTTTTTTACTCCACCCAAATTACTTACTCCAACATCAATTAGTGAATATTTTCTTCCCTGATTCTTTTGATATTTACCCTGTACTATATCAAATGCTCACATATATCAGGTCTATTTCTGGTCTAGCTCTTGGTACAGGAGATCTATTTGTCTATTTTTGCCCCAGAGCTATACCCTTTGACCTGCAGCTGCTTTGTCATATATTTTTAATATCAGATAATGCTAATCTTCCTTGCTAAATTTTTCCACTGTGTCCCTCTGAGAAATTTTTAAATATATTCTGTTGTACTTATTCTTTTACATCCATTTAAGAAACATTTTGTCAAGTTTTAAAAAACATTCTGGGATTTTCCTTAAGACTGAATTAAGTATGTAAATTAACTTGGGGATGGCCCATAGACATTTCGTGTAATATTTGTCTTCCTATTCAGAAGCATAATACAGCTACTAATCTTCTCCACTCATTCAAATCTTTCATTTTAATTTTCCATAAGGTTTTATAGTTTCTTCATAAAGATCTTATAAATTTAGGTTTTCTCTCAAGTACTTTATGAGCCTGTGTTTTGCTATTGGAAATAGGCCTTTATTTTGTCAGTTTGTTTTCCTATAATTACAGATAAAATGTTATTGACACCACATGCATGTATGTGTCAGTGCACATACTTGCACTTATCCAGTTTCTTATATTCCATCCTGTATCCAGTTGCTTTTAGAACTGAATCCTTGGCTTTTCCAGGTATATAATCACGTTGCAAGAAAAGAATGGCATTTTTGTCTCTTATTTACAATACTTCAATAATCCACATAAAAGTAGACTGGTTTGCTGGGTCTTGAAACTAGCCATAGCATAGAGTTATATTACAAGAAATATTAGTCTGGTTCCCAAATAGAACTGAAAATAAATTGAAACCTTCATAGAAGTCTTTTAAGAACACCAAAGGGAGAATCCAAATGTAACACAAAGCAAAAATTTTAATTTTTCTATTTATGCTCTATCTATCTAATATCATCTCACTCAGGGAGCTGCTCTTCTCTTCAATTTATCCCCAAAACTCTTCTCTCTATCCTAAATTTTTCAAAGCCAGATTACATAAAGCCAAGTCCTTCCCCTCCAGCCACCACCCAAACTTTCCTTCTGATAACTCTTCGTCATCCTGTTTCTATTAATTTCGCCTTACTGGTTTTCTCCGTTCTTTGCTTCTCCGTTGTTATCCTCAACACAAAAATCTCCCAGTGGCAGATGTTCAATGGAAAGTAACTTTGAATGAGGTGAGCAGGGTGGAGAGAAAGAGATTCAGGCCACCCACACCTCCAATTTAGTGTATTAAAAAGACGATTTTAGGGGCCGGTCTAGTGGCGCAGTGGTTAAGTGCACACCTTCCACTTTGGCGGCCCAGGGTTCACCAGTTCGGATCCCGGGTGCGGACATGGCAGCGCTTGGCATGCCATGCTGTGGCAGGCGTCCCACATAGAAAGTAGAGGACGATGGGCACGGATGTTAGCTCAGGGCCAGCCTTCCTCAGAAAAAAGAGGAGGATTGGCAGCAGTTAGCTCAGGGCTAATCTTCCTCAAAAAGAAAAAAAAAAAGATGGTTTTAAATAATTCCCATTTGCTAAGAAAATCTAAACATTTTTAAGTCCTGTGGTTCTCTAAATAACATTTAAAAGCGTTATTTTTTTATTTCATTTTATAATATATGGAAGATTTAATGAACCAATTTTTATATAATTGTACACAATTTTCAAATTTAAAAAGTTTGAAAACTGCTGCTCCACATAAGTTACAGCTGAATGCGCTCTGGGGCTCAGGAAAAATGCTTTGGAGCCCTCTGCTGGTTCCAGAGATACACCAGGCACTTGCTCTGGTTGATTTCCAAATCATTTTTTTTCAACTCCCAGCTCCCTACAAGTGCATGTCAAAATAACTAGAAAAATAATTGTACTTTTGATGACAAGAACATAAGTGCTCACATTCATAATAATGTAAATTACTTTATTTGGGACACAATATGAAGAAACAAATAATTTCTCAGGCATTGAACTCATTTGCTGGTGCTTGACTAAAATGTAGATTTCACATGCTGAACTTACATTGCTAATTATATACATCCTATTTCATTTCTCATCAATAAATATAGTGTCAAGTAGATAGTATCTCATCAGTTGTAATATATGATGCAAATAATCTACTAATAAAATTCTGAAGTTTCTCAATAACTTATTTTTGTTATAGTTAGAATAATTCTAAGTTATTTCTGTAAGAGTGCTACTGTCATTTACTTGCATTCTTATATATGTTTCTTGAACAAGAAAGTGAGAACAGATAGAGCTTGCACACATTTACATTCATTCATTCATTTGTTCTGCTAATAAATACTGCCAACCCATCCCAGGCATGTTACTTCCCAGCAGGGGTTTAGTAGTACAAATGAGAAAGCCCTCTTTTCAACACTACCCTTGGACCAGGGTTAGGCCTGTACCCTGTGTATCACAAATACATAAAAAATAAATTTGCTAAAAAATGTGGGAACCCGTCCCTCAATATCTTCCATTTAGCACTACTGTAGCCTCACCTATAGGTCTGAACATCCAGTCTCTGACTTATGCGTTTAAGCTTCAGGGAATCAGGTCTCTCCCCTTGTGTCCTAAATAAAAGACAACCCTGCTGGGACGTTCTGAAGGTTTGTGGATTGCACTGCTTCTGGACACTGATTCAGAGCGCACAGAGGATTCTGATGTGGAAGTTCTTAGGTAAGAGAAAAGACAAATTGGTTAACTTGTCACGCTCTTCCTTTCAGCCTGCATGAATGTAATAGATTTTTGCATAATGAAGCATTATTTCTAACTAGTTGCAAACATGTAATTTCTTGTTTCCTTTTGTTTTCCAATTTATGGTTGTGGAGGTACTCATGTATTAGTATAGCATTGTCAGCAATTGATGTGGTGGCTGAGGATGATTTAACAATATTAAACAGTTCATGTGACTCAAATTTGAAAATAGGTAGACATAGATGTAACATGAATGAAGGGTGATATTGATTTTTTACACTGGCAACTAGACGGACATTGGATGATAAACTTGTGAATAAATTTTTTATGAAAATATTTAATAAGGTAAAAATATTTACAAAAATTAGCTTTAATTTTATTAAAATTTTTATCATTAATTATAATGACAAATATAAATAATAATCTGTAGTTTGCCTTCTGAGAAGATAATTCTATTGAAAACAAGTGAAAAATAAATATAGTATATTGAATTTTTAATTTATGAAAATATATTCATACTCTTTGAATATAATTAAATTAATTTTAAAATCTTTTTGATCATTTTTGTCAATAGAAAACAATTCATGAAAATCTGGATTAAACAACTTAATTGATGATTTTGCTGAAGTGAAGGCAAAATTTTATGGGCTAAATATATAGGAAATGTATTAGCTCTACACGTCTTTATTATTCATCCAAAATCATCAGCCGATCAACACTGTACACAGACAGGTGCAATAATAATAAAGTGCTATCATCTTCTACATTTTGCTGTCTTTCAGCTATAAGAAAACATTTTTATTCTGCCATTGTAAATGGTTACTCATCAAAGTTGGAGGTTATAAGTGTATCTTAGTTAACAGTGGGTTAATTTGAGCTACACTTTTTAAATATTTAGACCGACAGTAGGTAAGTCTCTATTTGTACTTTTGTCTAGGCTCCACAAATCTTAGGGGTGGGCTTCATGTCAGCCCACAGGAAGATAGTATTCTAGTGAGGGGATAAAAGAAAGAAATAGATAAACAAATCAGATCATTTCAGGTAGTGATAAATGCTAGGAAAAAGCCACAAGCTTGGTATATCTGATGGGCACAAAGAAGCTCTGCTGTGGTTGGAGCAAACGTCAAGATCCATCTATCTGGAATGAGCTCCATTTTTTCAAGACTTCTCATTCAGGCCTCAGGTTAAATGTTCCCTCCTCAGAGAGTCCTTCTTCAGCCACTCACACCAACAATGCCCTCCCTCTGTCACCCCTATCATAGGACTTTGGATTATTGTCATCAGAGCACTTACCACATTACCTGATGGTTTTCTGGTTTATCTATTTCCTGTCTCTTCCTGGTGGAATGTAAGTTCCACAAGAGTAGAGACCTCAGCTGTCTTGTTCACCCCCATATACCTAGACTAGTATAAAGTGCACATGGAATGAATCAAGGTTATCTGTACTTCGGATTAAAAGGAGTGGGGGAGGGAAGGAGAATATCTTTTAAAAAACAACTAATTTATTCAAATAACTCTTACAAATTTGCTTTTTTTTGGGTAGAGTCCTTGCTGTGAACAGTGATTGAAATGAGGAGTAGAATTTATCACTCTACCACGTAACATCCCCCATCAAATAAAAGAATGTATGGTTAAAATACCATCTCTGAAAGGAATGTTTATCCTTGCTTTAAGAAATATGTATCAGTTATAGCTAAAATTATGGATTTAATAAATGTAAAATAGCAAAAGTCATGAAAAGGATTATTACCTAGAAGAACTGCAGAGCTACATATGAGCTAGAACTGATATTTTAAATTCAAATAACAACTGAGAAAGTAAGTTCGCTCTTGTCCTCGACTGAATAATCAAAGAGGAGACGGGCATATAATCACAAAAACCAAGGAAGCGAAAGCCAGAAAACATATATACAAATATGTATACAAATATAAAACAAATATATCCAAAGGATTCTTTTAAAATGGAGAAAAAGATATAATTCAAGATCTTGGTTTATTTTTTTAAACCAAGGCTTTTTAAAAAAATTATATTTATGAATCTCTGACTTGTTTTCTTCGTACTTTCCTAGTTTACTTCCAAAGTAAAATTCAGTATGGTGCCATATATCATGGAAACTGACATAGAAAGAGTTGAACCAAATACCTGCAGCACTTTTTATTTTCACTTTGATAAAGCTTTTAAAAACATGTTTTTTTTTAAGTGAAAAAGCAAATATGTCTTGTGGATAAATAGGCTTGATTTTCATTTCTCACTACTTTCATATCTTACTACTTACTACTATCATTTCCCCCAAAGCTGATTGCTTTTATAAAAGTAAAATTCCCGGGACACATAAGAACAGAAAAATTTCTTCGGCAGATGTTTCTAAGGGTGAAATAGATACCACCAGAACTTAAAAAATCCTGTTATTCTCTGCAAGCAATCAACACCACATGAAAAAGATTATTAACCGTAAAAATAATTGGAGAGATTTCTTTGGTTGTTTTGAATGCTGTTAAAGCAAAACAACAACAAAAGATTGTGTTAATAAAAGGAGAAAATCTGCATAGAGTTTAGAAGAAGAGAGCCCCCACATCTGTAACCGTGTTTCCACTCTTCTCCAGGGAAGAAGGTTACTGAAAGATTGACACCCTGGCACGGAAGAGCTCTATCTCTGGAGAGAAACTAATACATCCAGCAAAGAAAGGATAGGATATCCAATGTCACTCCTGCGTCCCGTGCAGCTCCTTGGAGAGACCAGTTCACCCCATTTGTAGCACATACCGCACTGCTTTGGGGACAGATTGTGGCATATCCATATGGGACTGTCTTCCTCAACACTAATCTATAGTGTCACTAGGAAGACCGATGGTTGTCTGGGGCCGGGAGGGGGCGTGGGCATCTCTGCAAAGGGTCAAGAGGAGATTTTGGGGGGCGATAGAAACTTTCTATGTCTTGACTGGGGAGATAGTGACACCTACATACTCATTTGTTAAAACTCATCGAACTGTTAAGTGGGTGATCTGGTTTGTAAGTCATATCTCGACAGGGTTAGTTTTAAGAGCAAAAACCCCACAGTACTTGCCCTCCAGGAATACAAAGTGGAGTGACGCCCCCAAGCTCCAGGGCGGTGGTATCCAGCATTCATAGAGCGGCTAGCATTGCGAGCAGTAGCTCATCGCATGAAATTTTCAGCCCGTTCTCACTTTCTAGAGGAGGTAACAAACTCTGAGAGATGGAATAATTCGGTGGAGCTCACACAGCCCAGGGGCACTAGCGCTGGGATTTAAACGAGGCAACATGACTTCACAGTTCATAGTTTTATCCACTACTCGATGCTTCTGGTACATAGTAAAAGCTGAATAAGTGTATGTTCGATGGACGATTCCGGCTACAGATCCTTAAAGTTCACGAAAGGCCCACCCAGAAACTGAAACCTTCAGACACAAGGCACGGCGCAGTCGGCTGGACCCTAGCGGAGGAGTCGGAACCCACAGCCTGAGCCCCAAGCCTCGCGTGGTAAAGAGGCGGGGCTTCGCCGCAGGGAGGCGGAGTCATCTTGTCGTATTTCCGGCAAGTTTGTACCTCTTCTCTTGCCGTAGTGCCTGAAACCGGAAGTTCCCCTGAGGCGTGCTCTAGGTTTCCGGGTGAGGGCTGGGCTTTTTGGTAACATGTGGGAGCTGGTGTGAAGAGTTTTTGGCTTCTGAGAGCTGCGCGAAGTCGAGCTCCCGGTGAGTAGAAGCTGTGGATCCGGGCGGTATCCCAACGGAGGGTAAGATGTCCACGCGTTTTCGAGTCTCTGCGGAGTCGGGGCTGAAGAAAGCCTCGGGCGGCTCCAGGGGCTGTAATCACTGGGTAACTCTGTTGCTGCAGTGTTTGCCCCTCCGGAGTCCGCGAGCCCCGGGACCGCCGGTCATTTGTCCGCGACTGCGCTGAGTGCACAGGAGAGTTGCTCGTACGTGAGGCATTTGCTTCTTGCACTAAAGCCACCCTATAGTTTTGTAGACTTCTCACAGTGGTCATGTTTCTTAGCCTGTGTTTTTAGGAGTTCACCTGCCTGAGAGATGACGTCCTTAGCCCAGCAGCTCCAACGACTCGCCCTCCCTCAAACTGATCCCAGTCTCCTGTCTAGAGATGAAGTTGCCTCTCTGTTGTTTGACCCCAAGGAAGCGGCCACCATCGACAGGGACACCGCCTTTGCTATCGGTGAGCTACTCTTCAACTTAGAAAAGCTCTGCGAAGCGTTTGTTTTCTGGATGTTGCTGTATTTTCGTGTTTTCTCTTCTGGCCCGCCCTCTTCCTTAGCAGTTTCTGACTTATTGACTTATGTCGTTAAGATGAAGAGAATAACAACCTTGTGCTGGATGCTTGAGATGTGTGTAGGCAGTGGGATCTGAATTTCACAGACGAACAAACAAGCTGCGGGAGGTCAACTAATGTATAGAGAGGAGGAACAGCCAAAGGGGCTGGAGTCAGTGGCTGGGGTGGAGGAGGTGTCTTCCCTGAGGACTGGCCTAGTTATTGTGGGGGATGTTTAAAAGGAAAAAAAAGGAATGTACTTTCCTGCCAGGAAGTACTTTCTGTTCTCCTAGTTGGTGAGATGTGATTTGTTTTATATGTTGAACACTAGAAATCAATGTTTGGGATGGTATTAAAGGTTATAAAGAGTTCAGAGATTTTTAGAGATAAGTAAAACCATAAAAGAGGGGTGAGATGAGTTTGCTTACAGGGAATTGTTCAATGAACTGGTGTTTTCCTAGGATGCACTGGCCTGGAGGAGCTGCTTGGAATCGATCCTTCCTTTGAGCAGTTTGAAGCACCATTGTTCAGCCAGCTAGCAAAAACCTTGGAGCGCAGCGTTCAGACTAAAGCCGTGAACAAGCAGCTGGATGAAAACATTTCATTATTCCTTATTCACCTGTCCCCTTACTTCCTGCTGAAGCCGGCACAGAAGTGTCTGGAGTGGTTGATTCACAGGTAACAAATGGAATTACAAAAATAATTGTGGGCTCACAACTCTGATCATTTAAAAACTTAAGTAATGACAACTTTTGTCAATTTAAAGCTGAAAAATGAGATATATTTTAAGTGGTTAACACAGTGTCTATTGGATGAGAGAAGCATACCCTTCTACTATGAAACTCGTTTTTGTTCATATGGAAAGTAGAACTACTGAAGATTTTGAGTAAATAGTCTAACCTCATTAGTTCTGAGGAGCTCCTGTCACTTTGCCATTACAAGTTGTCACTGCACATTTGGGGCAAAGGGTATAATTAAACTCATTTTTTGCCAAAATAAAAACAGTGGTTTGGGAAGAAGGTAATAGTATTCTCTGAAATACCATAACCTAAGAAAAAGAATAATAGCTAATGTGTATTGGACATTTATACACCAGGCTTTATTGTGAGCACTTTGCATACATGATCTTAATGCTCACAACATTCCTATGGGGAGATACATGTATTATCCCCATTTTACAGTTGAGAAAACAGTTGTAGAAGGATTAAGGTCAGACAACTAGTGAGCTGAGATACAAGGTTGTTTCCGAGGGCTGATCTTTCATCCACTTTGGAGATTGTCTCAGTAAGTTTACTTAGTTTATTTCCTCACTTACTAGCTTCACATTAGTATCATGTCACAGCTTACACGTTTTTGTTTTTTCTCCCATATATATGTTTTAAAAGTAGGAAGATTCTACTTCGTTAATTGGAGACATAGGGGCAAAGGAAGCAAGTGAGTCACTGAGAAAACATAAATTTAATTTGGATCTTCTGATTATCAGAACATTAGACTCATCAGACAGAAAAGAATCAAGTCTGTAATATTTCCCTCTGTCTTGTAACGTTTAATATTCCCCAAATAGACCAGTAATATAAGGAGTACTCCTTGCATTTGGTTTTGCATATCCTTATTCATGTAACTTATTTATTTAGCAAACATTAAGTTAGGTACAAGGATGGGTAGGCCACCCTTCATTACTGTTTTGAAATAAACGCTGTAATAAAGGCGTCTGCAAAGTTTGGGGCTGTGGCTCTGCCTGAAGTAGTTGAGGAAAGCTTCATGGCGAAAGTAACGTCTTGGCTAATACTAAAGCCATATTTATAACCAGTAAAAGGCAGAGTGGTATGGTCTTCCAAGAAAGGTACAGATCAAAGGTAGGAGAGTTTAGACAGACATAGGAGGGACTTGACTGGCAGAATTCGGAAGAGCACCTTGAAAAAGGCATTTGAGCTAGGTCTTATAGGCTAGAAAGGATTTAATGTATCTGACAGAATTAATAAATCTGTCTTATGTTATTAGGTGGAGGGACCAATACCAAGTTTTGTGAAGTTCATGGACAAATTATATAGGGTTGTAATTTGATAATTTTTTTATTATTCAAGGAAAGTAATGTGATTTTCTTTTCAATTAGTCTTCTTGTTTTAGAATTATGATGGTTAGGTAAGCTGAGGAGTCTGTGGAACGTGAACTTTGGAGCATAGAGAGAAGCTGAGCATTGCTGCCTAGTTGGCCAGTTGCTTTTCTGGTGCTTTGACTGCAACCATTCCACAGTGTGATAATGTAATAAGAAGTTTAAAAAGTTGAGAGGAAGGGAATGGGATATAAATTTTGATATTGAATATTAAAAAATACTGCTGCATAGAAATTGGCAGAACCCTGTTGAGGAGTACTTTAGTGCAAAATAGAGGGCTTATGTTTAAGTGCTCTGTGTTTTGCTTATAGTTGTGTGGTTCTTCTCACTGATACTCATTCTAAGTAGTTTTAGCTCATTGATAATACAGTTTGGACACATAAGGAAATAAGTGCTTGTAAGTTTTGTGTCAGTTTGAGTTGTTTGCTTTTTCTCCAGGTTCCATATCCATCTTTATAATCAAGATAGCCTCATTGCTTGTGTTCTGCCATACCACGAGACAAGAATATTTGTGCGAGTTATACAGCTTCTAAAAATTAATAATTCAAAGCACAAGTGGTTCTGGTTGTTGCCAGTTAAGGTATGATTGTTGAATGACACATTTATTATCATTACAAGTCTTAAGAGATATAATTTGGAAAAATGATATCATTAGTCATTAGTGCTCCTGAGAGTAGTCCAAGTATTACCTCCATCGCTTTTATTTCCTAATTTCCAGTTGAAACAATTATGAATAATAGCTGGCTTTTATTTAGTACCTGACATCAGGCTAGACAATTTACATTATGTTATGTTGGATTCTCACAAAACTCCATTTTTACAGTTGAGGAGAGGCTCACAGAATTAAGTTACTTGCCAAAGTTCACATAACTATAAAGTGGTAGAGAGAAGATTTGAATACAGATCTGATTTTAAAGCTTATGTCTTCCCACTGTACCATGCTGTCTGGCATTTTAAATTTTGGAACTGAAGAGCTTAAAAAAAGTTGGAGGTGGGGCTGGCCCCGTGGCCGAGTGGTTGAGTTCGCGCGCTCTGCTGCAGGCGGCCCAGTGTTTCGTTGGTTCGGGTCCTGGGCGCGGACATGGCACTGCTCATCGGGCCGCGCTGAGGCAGCGTCCCACATGCCACAACTAGAGGAATCCACAACGAAGAATATACAACTATGTACCGGGGGTGTTGGGGAGAAAAAGGAAATAATAAAATCTTTGGGAAAAAAAAAAAAAGTTGGAGGTGAAGAAAAGCAGATATAGTACAAAATTAAAAGGATAAGGACAACTTGAAGGACTTTAGGAAGTTATTGAAATTGTAAAGAAGATGCTAGGAATTAATTTACAGGTGAATAAAAGGATAGTTCCCTTACAGGAAGGGTCTGGCTAAGATCAGATAACATGTTTTCATGATTTTGTAGTAAAACAATTGACTTGATGTTATCACTTTGTTTGCCACATGTAGTAGAGGAAGTAGATGTATGTTGTTAGTAGGAATTTTACTGAATGTTGAGCCTGGCGATTCAGGCTGGGAGGAGGGCAAATGGGGATGAAAGCAGGCTAATGATCTGCGGGACTGTGGAAAGAGTTAAGTTTATGGGTGATGATAGTGAGGTCAATGATCAGAATTATTAAAAAGAAAGGAATGGGAATTTTTAATTAGAAGTTTAAAAGTTTGGATGTAAAGCACTTGAACTAAAGAATGTTTAATGAGAGAAGGCCAACCTATGATAAAGCTTCTTATCAAACCTTTCAGCATTCACTGTTAATATCAAGATCTCTTTTTTTTTTAAGATTGGCCCTGAGCTGACATCTGTTGCCAATCTTCCTTTTTTTTTCCCCCTCCCCAAAGTCCCAGCACGTAGTTGTTTATCCTAGTTGCAAGTCACTCCAGCTCTTCTATATGGGATGCCACCACAGCATGGCTTAATGAGCAGCGTGTAGGTCTACACCCAGGAGCCAAACCAGTGAACCCTGGGCCACCGACGCAGAGTGCACAAACTTAACCACTCGGCCACGCGGCTGGCCGCATCAAGATCATTTTTTTCCCCTGGTCTACACACACATCTTGCTGCTCCCTAGACACACTTGTTTCAGGTGTCCAAACCCCATTCACCTATTAAAGGTCACTTCAAATTCTCCTTTCCTTGATTTTCCAATATTTATTGAGCACCTAGTACATACCATGCACAATGCTAGGCAGTGGGAATAGTATAAGTTGGCCGGGTTCCTAGTCTGTTTCTATTACTAGCGTTATTGTAAAGCAGTGACAAAACCATATCACATTGGCTCAAAAGCCAACTCTAACCAGTGGAGTTACTAAGAATCTAGAAAGTCCAGATTTAGATAAATATATGTCAAAATGCAATGCATGATAAGTAAGCATTTTTCACTGAGTACCTCCACCCTCACTGCCAACGTTCTCTTTTGAATTTCTGAAGTTTGCATGATTTTATGTGGTAATCTCATCTCTATGACCAGTTATAAGGAGAGGCTATATTTTATATTATGAGCTACAGCAGTATAAAGCTGTTACTATGGTAGATACTTTAAAACTGATGAGCAGTTGATGAATGTCCTGAGTAATACCTGGTTCTTTCTGTTTATAACAGCAATCTGGAGTGCCCTTGGCTAAAGGAACTCTGGTTACCCACTGCTACAAAGATCTTGGATTCATGGATTTCATTTGTAGTCTGGTAACAAGATCTGTAAAGGTGAGTGGTGAGTGGTATATTGTTTCATGAATGTGTAGTTTCATTAGAAGGTTGCTTGCTCTGAATAAAGAAAACATACTAAGGCTTTCCCTAGTAAGGATGGTACTTTGAAGAAGTTCCTTTTGTTAAATGATCTGTTTAGGAGCATGAGTGGTTTGATCACTCTTTCGTCACCAAGGGTGTTTTTCTCTAAAAATAAGTTATTCTATTCCTTACCAAATTCTATTTATAGTGATTGTTTAAATAGTTTAAAAAGACAATCTAAAAATGTCATTCTTTCCGTATTTAATTGAACCATTGAATTTGTTATTTATTTAAAGTTTCGTATGGTAAAAATTAAAATGTCAAGAGCCAGCCCTGATGGCCTAGCAGTTAAAGTTCAGTGTGCTTCACTTCGGCAGCCTCGGTTTGGTTTCTGGGTGCAGAACCACACCACTTGTCTGTTGGTAACCATGCTGGGGGTGCGGCTCACATAGAAGAACTGGGAGAACTTAGAACTATGCACAGCTGTGTACTGGGGGTTTGGCGGGGTGGAGGAGGCAGGAAAAAAAAAAAAGGAGGAAGATTGGCAACAGATGTTAGCTTAGGGCAAATCTTCCCTGAAAAAGAACAAAAAAATTTTAAAATGTCAGCCTGATGTAGTCGAGAGCTATAAACATTTTTATACTTTTATCTACTTGGTCTTTCACTCTTAAATGTGTTTGTGTTTGTTGTTCCAGGTTTTTGCTGAGTATCCTGGGAGCTCAGCTCAGTTGAGGGTGCTTTTAACTTTTTATGCTTCTACCATCGTGTCTGCTCTGGTGACTGCTAAGGACATATCAGACAATATAGTCGCCAAGCTGTTTCCATATATCCAAAAGGTTGGCCCTGCTCGTGTGTAAAGTAGATTAATTTGTACTTAAAGGAATTTTCTTGCTTTTGAAAATTTCACTTAGACGTAAATGTTTTAAAACTGACAGTTTATTTCAGATGGTTGATGAGATTTAATTTTTAGGTAAAAAATAACTTCTTTTGTCTTAAAAACTTACCAGAGTTAATTAGGATCTTAATTAGGGCTCCTTAAGAATAAGGCTATTTGACCTGCCACTGTATACCAGATCTATCTTCTTGGCCATCTTGTGATGTCACTGGAAGGAGAATGGATTAGAAAATCTCTTCAAGGCAAAGGCTCTTTTATCATTCCTTTTGCATTGATTTCTGTGTCTAATGTTTCTTCTTCCCAAGTGCCTTGTTGCCTCCCACCTTCCAGATTCCCCACAGAGGTACTGTTAGGATGTCTAGTGGATGTGTGAGTTGGGAGACCTACTGAGATCCTTCTCTCATCCAGGAGACTTGTCATCTCCATGTCGGCTAGGGAGAAAGGGTCAACATCTTGATTTTTCACTCCTGAGGAGAGGTTGACTCTCAGTGTGAATTAGGTTCTATTAATTTCTAGCTTATGATATTTCTAATTTTTCAAGGTAAAGCAACGTTTTAAGTAGAATGAAATAATATAGTTTATCATTTTCCCTTATATTTTTAAAAATATTTAGGGACTGAAATCATCTTTACCAGATTACAGAGCTGCAACGTACATGATAATATGTCAGATTTCTGTGAAAGTGACAATGGAAGATACCTTCGTTAATTCATTGGCTTCACAGATCATCAAAACATTGACCAAAATTCCCTCTTTGATCAAGGATGGATTAGGTTGCTTGATAGTGCTCCTGCAGAGGCAGAAGCCAGAGAGCCTTGGGAAAAAGTACGTACAATTGAGAAATAATAATTAGAGATGAATGAGATTATTTTGAATAATTTTTTTATAAGATAAATTTTATGCTATTTTTTTAAATTGCCATTCATCGTCTAACTTGTAAAGTCATAATCTTACATACCTGCTTCTTCAAAGGCCGTTTCCTCACTTGTGTAATGTTCCTGATCTTATTACAATACTTCATGGGATTTCTGAAATATATGACATCAGTCCTCTTCTGCGATACATGCTTCCACATCTGGTTGTCTCCATCATTAATCATGTTACAGGTATGTGGTTTTACATTTTGTGTCCAGAAACTTATTTTCTAAGATTTGATTCTCTCAAAATAGGAACCATACCTTTGTTAATAGCTTTAAGATACTTCAAGTTTCTACTATTCAATTGCTTTTGCGTAATTTGTCTATTTTTCTTATGTGAAAAACATTTGGGGTGGGGAGCAAGTTAGTTGAAGAGAGATCCTTGTTAATTGAGTGAAATGCTCAGAATTCTATTTTTTTTAAAATATGTGTTCTTAAACAGTCTCTGCCTGAAAAAGACTATGGAATTATTTTAAAACAATTACAATATGTTATCAAGTAAAACTTTCCCTTCTCATTTAGATATATAATGAACGTCAGTGATTCGTTCACAATACCCAGTTGCCAAAAAGCTTTTCTTCCTTGAGTCATTGAAAATGTAGGACCAAGAAAATCTCATGTATAAAAATCCAAGTTAAAAAAAAAGCCAAAAGATTGATTGTTTACATTATGTGTTTTTTACCTTTCAATAAGTACACAAAGACAACAAAGAAATACTTGGTCCTATTGCTACTTGAATTAAGAAAGACATCCTGGGCTGGCCCAGGGGCACAGCAGTTAAGTTCACACATTCCACTTCAGCGTCCTGGGGTTCACCGGTTCGGATCCTGGGTGAGGACATGGCACCGTTTGGCAAGCCATGGTGTGGTAGACATCCCACGTATAAAGTAGAGGAAGGTGGGCACGGATGTTAGCTCAGGGCCAGTCTTCCTCAGCAAAAAGAGGAGGATTGGCAGCCAATGTTAGCTCAGGGCTAATCTTCCTCAAAAAAAAAAAAAAAAAGACATCCTAAAAAAGACATCTCTAAAATTATGTCAGTCTATTGGAAAATAAGGTGTGCTTAACCAAATCTTGGTTTGAACATGCATTTTGGAAGCATAACTAGCATAAATGAAAGGATATTTTTTCTATTCTGTTGGCAATGGGTAATGTGATCCCAGTCTTTGAAGGCAGGGCCAACTCTGATTCATATATTTATAGCAAATCTGGAGTAGATGACAGCTGTTGGTTGAGTAAGGAGGTAGTAAGATGAAAGTTTAGCTTGTTTTCAGATGTAGTTTATTGAGATCTAGGTTTGGGTCCCAACTTGACCGCTTGTATTGGGACCTGGGGAAAGGCTGTGTTTTTTCGACTTGTGTTTGATTCATGAGATTGGCATGATAATACTTGTTTCTAAAAATATAGAGAACTTCAGGTAAAGAATAAATGAGGGTAGTATATACAGAAATGCTTTGAAAAATGTAAAAGACTAAATAGGTGGAGTACACTTTTGAACTAGGTAAAAAGCTTGATATCAATGTATATGTTTTAAAGTGAGTTATATAGAAAGAAGATCTGCTATAAATAAATGCAATAGTGTAAGCATGCAAAGAAATTTTCCCCAATCGATTTTAATTTGTTGTATACTAAGGAGAAGAAACTGAAGGGATGGATGGTGAAATCTACAGGAGACACTTAGAAGCTATACTTAGAAATATATCACTGAAGAACAATCTAGACCATTTGTTGGCTAGGTAAGCTATTATTGACATGCTTTTGATTTGTATTTTTGTGGCTTATATACTTTTTGGGGTTGGTTGGCAGTTTTCCAGTATCCCTTTATAATTTATATCTTGCTTTGTCTATATCATTTTATTAATTATAAGTACTTAGTCCAATAACTGTGGCAATAGAAAAAAAGTAATTTCTCTTGTTTTGGTGTTTATACATGATTGTATAAAGTTGATAAGCTAAATTTGGGTTATAGCTACATGTAATTTGTGGCTGTTTAGAGTTTCCTGTGAATAAATGGACCAAAATGCCTAAAACAGTACATCCCAGTTGGCATTCAGTAAATATCAATTAGAAACTTAATACTGAGGGTTGGTGTGAAGTTAGATTATTTATTATTTCTTCCCTCTCTGTAAAGGTAGTTCAGCCTTCCGTTTTCTTTTCTTACTTACTGGGCACCTTGATACAGTGGAAAGCACATGGGCATTGCAGTCACACCTAGGTTTGAATCCTGCTTCTGTCGTTTCCAGGAGAGCAAAGTAGTGAGTTCTGAAGGTCGGACTGCCTGGATCTGGTTTTGCCGTTGTGTAAAATTGGGCGGGTACCTGTCTGCTGGTGTATGTCGTTGTGCCCCTTGCTCACAGGGTTGGCTTGTGAATTAAATGAGAGTATACACCTGAAGCACTGTTGAGAGCTTGGGCTCTGGAATTAGACCGGGGTTGAAAGCCCTGCTCTACTTTTTATGTCACAGTAGTGAGCACTAAGTGTTAGCTGTTGTTGCTGTTCTGATTTGACCTCAGGCAAATTATAAGACCCCTTGGCCCTAGTTTTGTATCTCTAAAATAAGGATAGTTTCTACTCTGTAGAAGTATGACAGTTACAGGTCATATTCCCGAAGCACCCAAAACATAATAGGTACTCAATAAATCGTAACTCTCATGTCTGCTGATACTTGTTTTGTTTTGCAGCCTTCTTTTTGAAGAGTATATTTCATACAGTTCACAGGAAGGAATTGATCCTAATAAAGTATCTTTGCTTAATGAACAGTTTCTTCCCCTTATCAGACTTTTAGAAAGCAAGTAAGTCGTGTGTGTGTTTGTGCGTTTTTTTAATGTGTACCTCTTGTTTTAGAAACAGATGATTCACAAGTCACATCTTAATGTGGTGACTGAATTGTAAAGTGACTGTCTTTATTTTTTCCCTCCTCAGGAAGGGACAGATATAGGATTTAAATATATTTGAAATAGAAGAGAAAGTAAGAGTTGTGTGGGGACTGTAGAGGGTGTAATTTTTCTACAGAGAGACTTTTGATGTTGGAATGGTCACGGTAACAAACTTGATCAGTGTCATTTGGTTTTACATATACTGTTTGTTAAAATTTTAAGTCTCTGTCTCAGTAATTTTTAAAATTTTATTTGTGTCTTTCTTTTATACCTGTATGGTGTGTATAGTTAATTACTTTATTAAGAATAATAAGTTAACTCTTTAATTTCTTCCCAGATATCCCAGAACATTGGATGTTGTGTTAGAGGAACGCCTAAAGGAAATTACAGATCTAAAAAAACAAGAGATTTTTCACCAATTTATCTCTCTTTCTACAAGTGGAGGAAAATATCAGGTAAGTTTTTCTTCAGGGGAATTATCACACTTAGGAGTATATTTGTGGTTATTTAAAGAGCTCCAGAAGGAAACTTGCTCCTTCATTCCTCTCTTTGGAAAGTTTCAGGGAGAAATGAGATTTTCAACAGTTTGCTAGTTACCTAAAGTAGGGCTGTGAGGGAGGAATTGAATAATTGGAGAAAGGTACCGTAATTTAAACAAGTGGATGTGATACTTATTTCAGAAGAAATATTGTTTGGAAATTGTATATATGATCTCAGTGAGCAATCACCAAAAGGGGGCCTCGCTTAGGTTTCTGGTTCTCCTGTATCTGCACTTTCCAGCGCAGTACTCACTAGCCACATATAGCTCTTTAATCATCGATTAGGAAAAGGGAGGTGGATTTTTATCTCATGATCATGTTAGAACTTCAGGAGTTTTCTGGTGACTCACCGTAAATCTTCATACTAGAAGTTAGACATTTAAGCAGTTCTTATAATTAGCCTTGAAAATAAATATTTTGAAAAGAAATATGATTGTTTTGATTTTTCTCTTCCAAAATTAGACTTTCATCTTTATTGGTATCTCATTTCCCAGTCTTAGGTTGATAGACAGACTTCCTTCTTAGTCTAATTACATAAATGAAGTAAATTGTCACTAATTTGAATGTCACCATTGTATCATTTATATGAATTGTAATCTGTCTTTAATGATCAATTTCTTAAATTTATATTTTCATTTAGGTGCTAATATAGTGATTTGTCTTAGAAGCTTTTCACTTTGGAATCAGATATACATACATGCTATAAAATTACTTCCTAGAATTACTTCAGGGGCTGGTCCCGTGGCCGAGTGGTTAAGTTCGAGCACTCCATCTTTGGTGGCCCAGGGTTTCGCCGGTTCGGATCCTGGGTGCCGACATGGCACCGCTCATCAGTCCACGTTGAGGTGGCAACCCACACGCCACAACTAGGAGGACCCACAACTGAAAATATACAACTATGTACTGGGGGGATTGGGGGAGAAAAAGCGGGGCGGGGAAAGAAAAAGAAGATTGGCAACAGTTGTTAGCACAGGTGCCAATCTTTAAAAGAAAGGAAGAAGAAGAATTACTTCAAGTTAACCCTACATGTAGACACAGGTGTACATGAAATCACCACGTTAACAATGACAAGTTTTTTCATCTGTTTTAACTCCTACCATGTTCTGGAGACAAAGATTTTGCTTTACATTTTGGTTTCTGAAATTAGACGGTTGTTAATGAATATGTTGGGTAGTTTGGAGTGGTTTTCTCTGATTTTTGTTCTTGATCATGTGCGGCTGCGGTTTAATGGTGAAATCCTGTGGTAATTGTGATGAATCCTATAGTTCTTAGCAGATTCTGATACCTCCTTGATGCTCAGTCTGAATCATCCGCTTGCTCCCGTGAGACTTCTGGCCATTAATCATCTGAAAAATATCATGAAAACATCAAAGGTTTGTGTCAGATCACTTTCGTTTGTGATGTTTTTATCCTTAAGATGAACAGTATAAATCTAGAATGAGAAATTGAAGCTACCAATTAGAATCTATATTGTGGAATTATAGAGAGAAGCTGAATAAAGCAGATGGGAGTATGCTAGACAAAGATTTAGGACCTTGCATGCCAATAGCCGCCATGTTAACCTGTGTATGCCCTAAGAACAACTGTTTTCATATGCTTCCACATTGCAGATTATTAGTTTAGCTTTTCAGTTCAGTGTTTTTCAAACTGGAATTTATAGATCAATTTATAGAGGTTCACAAATTATCTGAGAATCTTTCAGTTTTGAAGTTTGCTTTTGATAGTCTGAAGTTTAACATGAGCGTATTTGAGGACGTGAGCATGGTTGCTCTTGGAGAACTGTTCCATGATTTCAGTACCTACAGTTGTGTTTGTGTTTAAAATTTTGGTGGCTTGAAATAGTAAGTACAGAGGCTGACTTAATTTGTAAACAATGCCTTTATACCAAAATGATATTTTACAAAGACTTTGCAGTGATTCAAAGAGTGGTACTTTCTGAACTTTAGTTATTCAAGCAGTCCCTTCACAATTTTTGCAATATTAGCTCGCCACTCATATTATTTTCTTACAATTTTTCTTTAGTTACTTTTAGATAGACTCATTTTTTTACATAGCCTTCAAATCATGGATTTGAAGTGCTAATTGTATATACATTTTACTACAGTTACTATAATTAAAACAGGAATGTTCATCTGTATAGTGTCTAAAACCATCTTATGTACTACTATTTGCATATCTGGAAAATTTCTGGACTAAAGAAGAGTGGTGGTAGAGTTTAGTTTCCTCGTAGTACATGGTAGTATAAGCATTCTGTAGAATTTTTGTCATGGCAATTAAAACCAGATTCAAATTATAAGTGGGATTTAATTTCAGCTACATTGAATTCATCTCAATTTGAATTTTACTGGTTTTACAGGGTTTTTTAAATATTTGACTTACAAACTTTGTTTTATATTTTTAATATTTTTGTGTTATTTTTCTGTATTTTTAAGGAGGTATACTTAATTTTTAAATTGGTATATAAATAATAAAAGCCACATTAGGGTCTCTAAGAATTTTTTTTTTTAAATGGTTGATGTAGTACTCAAATTTGAAAAATACTGCTTTATTTAATTCATTTCCAATGTGGCATGAATTAGGTTTCTAGGTTTCTTTCACAGATTGCTGATAGGTTCGCGTTACTGATTTGTTGGATAATTAAACTCATTGCTTACAGGTGTTTGTTATAAGAGGAAGATTTCAGTGCCTGGAATAAGAAAGGGATTCCTGGAATCTCCTAATATTCCTGAAGCTGTTCTTATCCTTCCTTCTTTTACTCTTAATTCCTTCCTCCCCATCCTCTGGTTCTGGTTGGTTTTTCAGGGAAGGGCGCTGTATACATTTGACACAGGCTTCAGTATTATAATTGCGGTTGTCTTTCTTTGCATGCTTTGATTTCATTTTCCCTTCTCCATCAGTGATAGGTCTTAGGTTCTATTCTAGAATTCCAGATTGGGATATTTGGCTACTTGTTAGCTCTTGAGAAAATTTTGGTGGCATTTGATACATGAAACTTTGACTTCAGTTTTATGAATTCTAGGGATTTTAGTTTTCTCTCTCAACAGAGTGACCTGTATTTTTTCTGTAGGATTATTTAGTTTTCATCACCTGTGAGTAGGGACATATATTCAGGTTAATTAGCAGTCTTAGTTTTCTGTTACTGTGAATGTTTATATGCTCTATTTTCTTTTGTTACTTAAAAAAATAGGATTTTTTTGGAAGACTGGCTTCTCAGTGCATGTCTTTATTGTAAAAATCTTGATGATAACAACTAACGTCTAGTAGTACTTACTATGTGTAGGACACTATTCTAAGCACTGACATGTATTATTTAATCCTGTAACAACCTTTTGAGGTAGGTACTGTTATTAGCCCTGTTTTATAGATGAGAATACAGTCTTGTGCTGCATAATGACACTTCGGTCAGGGATGGACCACAGGTATGATAGTGGTCCCCTAAGATTAGTACCAGATAGCCTAGGTGTGTAGTAGGCTGTAACATCTAGGTTTGTGTAAGTGCACTCTGTGATGTTCACACAATGAGAAATGGCCTAACAAGGCATTTCTCAGAACAAATCCCTGTCGTTAAGCGACACCTGACTGTAGTGAGGCCTAGAAAGGTTCCGTAACTTGCTCGAGCTCAGCTGGGAAATGCTAGAGCTAGGATTAGACCTGGACGTTGTGCTTCTTTAGTCTACGCGCTCTCAGTATCTGGGCTCTCATTTTAGTAAGATGAACTTTTTAATGAAAAAATTATATTTTGATTCTACATATTTTATAATATTTTCGGTGGAAACTGGTAAATGTTTTTGTTTGTTTGTTTGTTTTGAGGAAGATTAGCCCTGAGCTAACTCCTGCCAGTCCTTCTCTTTCACTGAGGAAGACTGGCCCTGAGCTGACATCTGTGCCCATCTTCCTCTGCTTTATATGTGGGACGCCTACCACAGCATGGCTTGCCAAGCGGTGCCATGTCCGCACCCGGGATCCGAACCAGCAAACCCTGGACTGCCGAGAAGTGGAACATGCGCACTTAACCGCTGCGCCACTGGGCTGGCCCCTGGGAAATGTTTGTACCAAATAATTATTCATCTAAAAAGGACCTTTAGGGGCCAGCCCTGTGGCCTGGTGGTTAATTTTGGCATGCTCCACTTTGGCAGCCCAGGTTTGGTTTGCCGATGTGGGCCTACACCACTTGTTGGTGGCCATGCTGTGATGGCAACCTGCATACAAAATAGAGGAGGATTAGCACAGATGTTAGCTCAGGGTGAATGTTTCTCAGCAAAAAAATATAAATAAATAAATAAAAAGGACCTTTAGAGATTATCTGATTGAATGCAAGTGTGCCTGGTGTTTGAGTTCACATCCAGGGCGGAGTCTGTTCCTTGATGGATGTTCTGGTCTGCTTTTCACAAAACTATGCTTTCTTTCTAGTGTAAAGTCTTAAGAGGTTTTAGCAACAACTAAATTAGTATTTTTTTTCTCTTGCTCAGGAGAGTATCGATGAGTCTTTCATAAAAGAAGCTGTTTTAACCCGATTAGGTGATGATAGTATAGATGTTGTTTTATCGGCCATAAGTGCTTTTGAGGTGAGTGAATTTGTTGTTCTTTGAAATGCACGTTTTGTTTGTAAATATTTTCTTGCCCTTCTCTCATGATGCTTTGCTTTAGGCAGGAATATTTTTGGAGATATTTGATCTCTGGAGACCATAGACTTAAGCCTCGGGGGAAAGCTCATGGGAGTAATTAGACTGCACAATTTTATATATAGGGAAGTTCTTCAAAATGGAAAAGTGCTTTGTGAATTTTTGTTAGTAGTAAATAAGTACTTCGGGATCATGGCAAATTGGCTCATGAATGCCACTTTTAAGAAATTGCTTTCTTAAAACTTTGAAATTATACTAGAATTCGTGGGAGATAAGTTCTTTATAATTCATTATTTTTTAAAGTTCATGTAACAAGCACCATATGTATTTGAAGCAAGTAAAAATTTACTCATGGATATTTTTTTCCCCTCTAGATTTTCAAACAACACTTTAGTTCAGAAGTGACCATTTCAAATCTTCTGAATCTCTTTCGAAGAGCAGAACTTTCAAAAAATAGGGGATGGTATGTATTCATTTCCCCTCATACTATTTTGAATTGCTGAATTCTTAAATCAAGTTCACTTTGATTTTTTTTTACATTTTTGCAATTTACAATTTAGTTGTGTGACCCTTTGGTCATGGTAGTGGAATGGATCTTAATGTAACATTCTTGCTCTATAAAAGTAATTTATTTGAGTTTGTATGGGCTCATTATACTATTCTGTATGTTTGAAATTTTTCTTAATAAAATGGAAAAAGTAGTGTATAATGTATGATATAACACTGAAATCTGGAAAATAGAATGGGAAGGAGCTTTTTTTTTTTTTTTTTTTTGAGGAAGATTAGCCCTGAGCTAACATCTACTGCCAGTCCTCCTCTGTTTGCTGAGGAAGACTGGCCCTGAGCTAACATCCGTGCCCATCTTCCTCTACTTTATATGTGGGATGCCTACCACAGCATAGCGTGCCATGTCTACACCCGGGATCCGAACCAGCAAACCCCAGGCCCCTGAAGCAGAACATGCGAACTTAACTGATGCACCACCGGGCCGGCCCCGGGAAGGAGCTTTAATTTTCTACTTTATATAATCCTAGTTTGATTTTTTTTTTTACAAGGCTAAGATACCAGTTTATAATTAAAAACAAATACAAATGTATTAAACAAGAATTAAGCTCAGAGGCACACAATACCTTTCTGTAGTATTTGCTGAGTTCTGGTTATTTTATTTTTGGCACCTAAACTTTTTGCATGGGAAAAATGACTATGCTTAGTGGATGAGAGCATGTCTTACAGATTTTTGTACCTATCATAGTTAGTTCTTAGCACATATTAATGTGTTCAGATAATGTTTTTTGAACTTATGAGTGAATCTGATTTCTTGTGGAGTTGAGACAGAGTGTGATATTATGTTTTGTGTTCTAGTTAACCTAATGATTTCTCAGAAAAAAAGATTTGACAAAGTTAATTTAAAATTACTGTCCCAAATAACTCCTTGATTAGCATGGATTTTAAGTGATGTTTTGGTGTCTCTGAATGCTGTGTTTGGTAAGGAGACCAGGATGATGTCGGTTGAGCTGGATAATGTAATGATGATTTCTTGCTGAATTGAAGTCTCTGGGGTGTCTCTCAACCAAATGTGTTTACATACGTTTTAGGTACAAGGTACTTGAGATAGCGGCAGACATACTAATTAAAGAAGAGATACTGAGTGAAAATGATCAGTTGTCAAATCAGGTGGTGGTGCATCTGTTGCCATTTATGATCATCGACAATGATGATATGGAATCTGCTGAGATGAAAATCGCGATACATTTATCAAAATCAGGAATTTGCTCTCTGCATCCTATGTTAAGAGGCTGGAAAGAAGGTAAGAAATTCAGGTTTTTTTTTTTAGAAACAGTGAACAGGTAACACTTTATAAAGAAGATAACTACAATTTAAAATTGGCTATAATTATTATTTGAAATTATGTTTGTTATATGCCAGCAAAATTTTACAACTTTTTGTTAACATATAAAGTATACATTGAAAAGGAAGCTAGCTGATCAGAATTGGATAAAAGGAAAAATAAAAAGCAAACCTTCATAGGGAAATTGTAAAAATTTTGCCTAAATTCCTTACTCTACATGATTCTTTACGTGAGTCTTGGTGCCACGAGGGGCCTCTGGTGTTCAATTCTTTCTTTTTTTAACAGCTCTTGAAAATGTGATTAAAAGCACCAAGTCAGGAAAACTAATTGGTGTAGCAAATCAGAAGATGATTGAGTTGCTGGCTGAGAATATAAATTCAGGGGACCCTTCTTCAATGTTAAAGATGGTAGGTTTGCTGTTCAAGTCCGCCCTCAAGATTTCCTTCCCATAATCTTAGTAGATTCTCAGTGTATGCTTTACTAGATTGTTCTTCTTTTTAAAAATGTTTTGCATTCTTGAGTACTTTGCTTTAAACATGGATAGTATTGTTTAGTATATTCCGCAGATTGTTTGAAAATCTTTAACATTTTACATAATTTAATTTTTTCCCTTGTGGTTTTATATTGGACCAGTAAGAATGTGTACTTTTTCAACTTCCATTTTTCCTCTCATTTAAAATATTGAAGTCATACTTTTTGTTAAAATAGCAAAATATAAGCTAAAAGAGGAGAAAATTTCTTTTGCCTTAGTAAACAAACCTTTGTGAAGGTGTTACGTGTGTAATTTAAAAACGTCAGGTTAGGAAGTGCAATTATGTTCTTTAGAAGTTTTGAAATTATTTATGTTTATAATTACTTAGAAATCAGTGCTTACTACTTGTTTAAGGCTTTACATTTGTCATCTCACTTTAAATGTAAAACACATAGTATCTAGATAGGCCTGAAGTAGTGAAAATTGTTTTATGCAAACCAAGAGCTACCGATAATGGAGTATGTTTATTTTTCAAGGTGGAGGATTTAATAAGCGTTGGAGAAAAGGAGTCCTTCAACCTGAAACAGAAAGTGACTTTTCACGTGATCATGTCTGTGCTTGTCTCTTGCTGTTCATCTTTAAAAGAAACTCACTTTCCGTTTGCGATAAGAGTCTTCAGTTTATTGCAGAAAAAAATAAAGAAGCTCGAAAGTGTCATCACTGCAGTGGTAAGGAGTGCACAGTGTCTGGAGGAAGGGACGTTGAGTAGTCACAGCCTGGCCTGGTCATCACAGCAGAACTGAAGATCGGAGGCTGAAATGCTGAGTCTTTGGATGCTAGGGGTGAAATGTGGAGCGGCCTTGGGTAGCAGTAGGTAGTGAATGAGGCGCTCTCTTCCTTTTGCAGAAAATTTAATTGAATCCTAGAAGTTCGGGGTTGTAATGTTTTGTCTCTGCTGGTTGACTCTTCCCTGTATCATCTTTGTTGCATAATTTTGCAAGCTATACTTAACTACATCTTGTGATGAAGAATTCGCTAGATATGTTAGTGCTTAAACGAAATATTACTTCATTCTATTGTCTACTAAAAATAGATCTTTTGTATTATTTTAATATTATGTTAGATTTGGATTTTGCCAGCTGCTCTTGTCTCTGACAGTATTAATAAGGAGGCTGTTTCAGTTGTTTATGTTTAACCTAGTACCACATCTTAAGGTAATAATATTACTTCTTTTAACATTTGCTATATGTGATAGTATTTTGTTTTTGTTTGTCCTCCAAACTTCAGAGGCTCCTCATTATAGGATTTGCTAAACAAATCACATCTTTTTCACATTTACATTTACCCTCATGATTTTGCAAGTTCTGGTCATAGCCATTGTGTGCTAAAATTGTGTAAACTTAAGAAGAATGAATGTTCCTATTCTAACAAGTAGCCTAGATAGGCTCTTCGTTCTTTATTATCTTTTGTAAAGTGTGGTAACCTGAACTGTATTTCTTCCCACTGTTAAAAGTGTGGACAAATTGAGTGTTTTATGTATACCTAGATAACATTGTTTTATGTTGAATACCGTTTCTGGGAGTCATGAGCATCTTTTCGGCTGTAGCAGCACATTGAGCCCATGAAATCCCTCACTAAAGACATTATCTTAGAAGTCTCGCTTTGGATTATTTTCCTTCCAAGTTATTACCCTCCCCTTGCCTGTACGCGGTCTCATTGTTATGTTCCTGCACTTTTCTCATGCTTTGGCATTTGCAGCGTTATTTCTAAACACCTTGACATTTTGCTATTTGTTTAGTACATCTGCAAGTTTGCAGATTTTACCACGTACTTGCTTCAGATTAGCAGTAAAAATGTGAAATGAGGAAAGTCCCTTTAAAGATCTTGCAGAAATCCAACTCCTTATCTTTCTTTTTAGAAATGTGCCATTTAAGAAACATAATTTATGTGAATAACATTTGTTTTTAGGAATGATGTTTTCAGAAACATAGATAAAATGAAGCCATGGTTAACTTACTTATGTCTTTTCTTGTGAAGAGTGGTTAGACCTCTTTAAAAATCTGATTAAAGCTATTAATCCTCTCCCCTGCTAAATGCACATGTAGACAAAATTTTGCATATTGCTCAGTCATATATCCATTGCAGTCCACCTATATAACCCATGTGCAGAACCCCTTTCAATTTGTGCTGTTTTCGATTCCTTTACCAATTCAGGAAATCCCCTCAGAATGGCATTTTGAGCTGATGATGGACAGAGGAATTCCAGTGGAGCTGTGGGCAAATTACATAGAACAGCTCAACACTGCCCAGAGGATTGCTGTGGAGGACTCAGTTTTACTCGTCTTTTCACTGAAAAACTTTATTCACGCACTAAAGGCTCCTAAATCTTTTCCTAAAGGTAGGACAAGGTGTGACTCTTTTGAATGTGATATTCTGGAAAACTGGATTATTGACTCCACGACTGTTTTTTGTCTTGAGTGAAAAGTTCCCAGCAGTGTGTCCACATAAGTTCGTTCATCGTTTCCCTTTCTCTTCGTGTTCACATAGATGACATTTGGTGGAACCCTGAACAACTGAAAGAAGACAGCAGAGACTATCTGCACTTGCTTATTGGGCTCTTTGAGATGATACTCAGTGGTGCTGATGCCATTCATTTCAGAGTTCTGATGAAACTTTTCATAAAGGTACTGGGCTCATCTTTTTCAGGCATACTCTTCTCTTTTAGAAGATATTGCAGATTATTTCAGTAATAACAGTTTTTAATGAAAACAAAAGTAGACAAATAGTGAAGAGTATGTGATAATAAACATGGGCCCTATTAAGCAGTACTGTAATCATGACACCAATCAGAAAGTTGGACAGAGACTAACATTGCTGCATGCCTCCTAATGTGTTAGGCCTGTAATATATTTAATCATCACATCAGCCCAGTCAATCTGTTTGTTTGATTGATGCCATTACCAAAGAGAAACTGATGTTTAGAGAGATGATTTAGGATATGCAAAGTCACTCAGTTGAGAAAGTTCATCACAGCCCCAGTGACCTCCATGTTGTCAGGTCCAATGGCCAGTTCTTTGTTCTTGTCTTACTTGCCCTCTTGGCGACATTTAACACAGTTGACGTTGCTCACTCCATCTCTGAAGTACTTTCTTAATGAGACTTCCCCAGCATCACTCTTGTATTGGTTTTCTGCTTAGTGTCTTCTTTCTTTTTTTGTTAAATGTGTTCAAGTGCAAAATTATGGTGAGTCCTTTGGATATCAGTCCTCTGGATTCATTTACATCCTTCTCAGTTGGTTAAAATACCAAGTGTAGAATAATTTTAAGTGACTAGACAAAGCAAAACATTGCAATAAATTGTTTTCTGTAATTGTACTAGTGAACAGAGGATTTGGAACTGCTGTGTATGAGTGAAAGTTAAACTTCACTATCTTCTTTTTTTTCAATTTAGGTACATCTAGAAGATGTTTTTCAGTTATTCAGGTTCTTTTCTGTTTTATGGACCTATGGTTCTAGCCTTTCAAATCCACTTAACTACAGCGTGGAAACAGTGCTGCAGACTCAAGCTCTTTATATAGGTTGTGTGATGCTCTCTTCTCAGAAGGCACAATATAAACACAAACTGGCATCCATAGCTTCTCCAGGTATTGCAAGTGGCATTGTTATGTTCTGTCATGACAAACTGTTAATGCTTTCTCTATATGTAGTGTATGAAGGGTGTAGTTTGGAGAATTTCTTTTGTTAATTTTTTTTTTAAATAGTGTGCACTCTCTCTCTCTTTCCCAACTATTTCTGATTACATCTAAGTATTGCTTTTAAGATATGAATGTCAATTGTAAAATCTCACCAAAACAAATAATAGAAATAGCAGATGGTTAGTCATGGGTTATTAATATGCAACTATTCATTTCCTGAGCTTCAGCAGTTACAGGGTTATATAGGAAAGCCAAACCATCATAATACAATTCAGCAGTCAATTGACTACTTATAAAATGGGTCTCCACTCAATCCTCCTGGATTTATCTCTTTTATCAGGTGTAAGTCATTTTCAGGTTGGGCACCTACTCACGAAACACTAAAAAAATAAAATTTATATTTTTTATAAAGTAGAATTACAAATTTTGCAAAAGAATTTCATGAAGTTGATGAATATGATATTGAAAAGTGGATCGACTTGCAAAGCTGTTGGCAAATAAGAATATCTGGCAAAATTAGACCCTATAGTGATTGAAAATGAGAAAGTAGATGAGGATGATGGAATGACTTTAGTGTCAGGAATAAAAATGGCCCTTGGGAAATTTGAAGATGTTCTTGATTATTTTTTCACTTCCAAAATCACTCTTTATATGTATTCTGTGAAAGCAAAGTGAATGACCGTACACTTTTCCCAGAACAATTTCTCAATGTTTATCTTTTATTAGGTCCTTGAAAGAGCACATAATTACAGGTGTAACCAAACTTTTGTAAAATGTAAGGTAAAGAAACAATTTAAAGTTTTACTTGAAAAATAAAATCCCATGAATGTAATTGTTTCTCTACACTTACTATAAAGTAGCAGTCCCTATTTCAGGTGGATTTACTTTTTAGAAAGTTTTTTCTTTTTTAAATTTTTTATTGCAGTAACATTGATTTATAACATTATATAAATTTCAGATGTACAACATTCTGTTTCGATATTTGTGTAGATTAGACCATGTTTATCACCCAAAGATTACTTACTCTCCGTCACCACACACATGTGCCTAATCACCCCCTTTGCCTTCCTCCCTCCCCGCTTCCCCTCTGGTAACCACCAATCCAGTCTCTGTCTCTATGTATTTGTTTGTTGTTGCTTTTATCTTCTGTTTATGAGTGGCATCATACAGTATTTGACTTTCTCCCTCTGAGTTATTTTGCTCATAGTACCCTCAAGCTCCATCCATGTTGTCAGAACTGGCCGAATTTCATCATTTCTTATGGCTGGGTGGTATTCCATTGTGTATATATATCACATCTTTATTATCCATTCATCCCTTGCTGGGTACCTAGGTTGCTTCCAAGTCTTGGCTATTGTGAATAATGCTGTGATGAACATAGGGGTGCATGTATCTTTATGTTTTTGTGTTTTCATGTTCTTTGGATAAATTCCCAGCAGTAGAATAGCTGGATCATAGGGTAGTTCTATTCTTAATTTTCTGAGGAATCTCCATACTGTTTTCCAAAGTCGCTGCACCAGGTTGCACTCCCAGCAGCAGTGTATGATGGTTCCCTTTTCTCCACATCCTCTCCAACACTTGTTATTTCCTATCTTGTTAATTATAGCCATTCTGATGGGTGTGAGGTGATATCTGATTGTAGTTTTGATTTGCATTTCCCTGGTAATTAGTGATATTGAACATGCCTTTTGGCGATCGGTATATCGTGTTTGGAGAAATGTCTGTTCAGATCTTTTGCCCATTTTTTAATTGGGTTGTCAGGTTTTTTGTTGTTGAGGTGTATGAGTTCTTTATATATTTTGGATATTAACCCCTTATGATATACATTCTTAGCAAATATCTTCTCCCAGTCGTTAGATTGTCTTTTCGTTTTTTTGATGGTTTCCTTTGCTATGCAGAGCTTTTTAGTTTGATGTAGTCCCATTTGTTTATTTTTTCTCCTGTTTCTCTTGCCCACTCAGACATGTTACTTGAAAATATGCTGCTAAGACCGATGTCGAAGAGCATACTGACTGTGTTTCTTCTAGATGTTTCATGGTTTCAGGTCTTACATTCAAGTCTTTAAACCATTTTGAGTCAATTTTTGTATTTGGTGTAAGGTAATGGTCTACTTTCATTCTTTCGCATGTGGTTGTCCAGTCTTCCCAACACTATTTACTGAAGAGACTTTGCTTTCTCCATTGTATGTTCTTGGCTCCCTTGTTGAAAATTAGCTGCCCATAGCTGTATGGGTTTATTTCTGGGCTCTCCATTCTGTTCCATTGATCTTTGTGTCTGTTTTTGTACCAGTACCGTGCTGTTTTGATTACTGTAGCTTTGTAGTGTATCTTGAAATCAGGGAGTGTGATTCCTCCGGCTTTGTTCTTTTTTCTCGGGATTGCTTTGGCTGTTCGAGGTCTTTTGTTGTTCCATGTAAATTTTAGGATTCTCTGTTCTATTTCTGTGAAAAATGTCATTGGAACTTTGATAGGGATTGCATTGAATTGTAGATTGCTCTAGGAACTATGGACATTTTAACTATTATCTTACCATTTCTTTGTG
The DNA here is from genome assembly GCF_021613505.1 of Equus quagga. Taxonomy (NCBI): domain Eukaryota; kingdom Metazoa; phylum Chordata; class Mammalia; order Perissodactyla; family Equidae; genus Equus; species Equus quagga. The sequence continues at coordinate 110,659,004 of NC_060268.1, read as the reverse complement.
CCTTCTATTTCTTTCAACAATGTTTTATAATTTTCAGTGTACAGGTCTTTCACCTCTTTGGTTAAGCTTATTCCTAGGTATTTTATTCTTTTTGTTGCAATTGTAAATGCGATTGTGTTCTTAATTTCTCTTTCTGCTACTTTGTTGTTGGTGTATTGAAACGCAACTGATTTTTGTATGTTGATTTTGTATCCTGCAACTTGACCATATTCATTTATTATTTCTAAAACTTTCTTGGTGGGTTCTTTAGGGTTTTCTATATATAGAATCATCATCTAGAAACAGTGAGAGTTTCACTTGTTCATTGCCTATTTGGATACCTTTTATTTCTTTTTCTTGCCTAATTGCTGTGGCGAAAACCTCCAGTACTCTGTTGAATAAGAGTGGCAAGAGTCGGTACCCTTGTCTTGTTCCTCTTCTCAGAGGGATGGCTTTCAGTTTCCCCATTGAGTATGATGTTGGCTGTGGGTTTGTCATATATGACCTTTATTATGTTGAGGTACTTTCCTTCTATACCCATTTTATTGAGAGTTTTTATCATAAATGGATGTTGGATCTTGTCAAGTGATTTCTCTGTGTCTATAGAGATGATCATGTGGTTTTTATTTCTCATTTTGTTAATGTGGTGTATCACATTGATTTGTGGATGTTGAACCATCCCTGCATCCCTGGTATAAATCCCACTTGATCGTGGTGTATGGTCTTTTTAATATATTACTGTATTTGGTTTGCCAGTATTTTCTTGGGGATTTTTACATCTATGTTCATCAGCGATATTGGACTGTAATTTTCCTTCTTTGTGTTGTCCCTGTCTGGCTTTGGGATCAGGATGATCTTGGCCTTGTAAAATGTGTTAGGAAGTGTTCAATCTTCTTCAGCTTTTTGGAATAGCTTGAGAAGGATAGGTATTAAATCTTCTTTGAATGTTTGGTAGAATTCTCCAGAGAAGCCATCTGGTCCTGGACTTTTATTTTTTGGGAGGTTTTTAATGACTGTTTCAATCTCTTTATTTGTGATTTTTCTATTCAGATTCTCTGTTTCTTCTTGATTCAGTTTTGGGAGGTTGTATGAGTCTATGAATTTATCCATTTTTTCTAGGTTGTGCAGTTTATTGGCATATAGTTTTTCATAGTATTTTCTTATCTTTTGTATTTCTGTAGTATCCATTGTAACTTCTCCTCTCTCATTTCTAATTTTATTTCTTTGAGCCGTCTCCCTTTTTTTCTGAGTCTGGCTAAGGGTTTGTCACTTTTGTTTATCTTCTCAAAGAACCAGCTGTTTGTTTCATTGATCCTTTCTACTGTTTTTTTGTTGTTGTTTCAATTTCATTTACTTCTGCTCTAATTTTTATTATTTTCCTCCTTCTGCTGACCTTGGGCTTTATTTGTTCTTCTTTTTCTAATTCTGTTAGGTGTATTTTACGATTGCTTATTTGAGATTTTTTTGTGAAGGTGGGCGTGTATTGCTATGAATTTCTCTTGTAAGACCTCTTTTGCTACCTCCCATGTGAGTTGGTATGGTGTAGTTTCATTTTCCTTTGTCTCCAGATATTTTTTAATTTCTCCTTTAATTTCTTCAGTAATCCATTGGTCGTTCAGTAACATGTTTAGTCTCCACATTTGTCACTTTCCCAGCTTTTTTCTTGTAGTTGATTTCTAGTTTCCTAGCATTCTGGTCAGAAAATATCCTTTATATGATTTTAATCTTCTTAAATTTATTGAGGCTTGCCTTGTTGCCCAACATATGTTCTATCCTTGAGAATATTCCATGTGCACTTGAGAAGAGTGTGTATTCTGGTGTTTTTGGAGGGAGTGCTCTATATATATCTATTAAGTCCATCTGGTCTACTTTTTCATTTAAATCCACTATTTCCTTGTTGACTTTCTGTCTGGATGATCTATCCATTGATGTAAGCAGGGTGTTAAGGTCCCCTACTATTATTGTGTTGTTGTTAATACCTCCTTTTGGTTTGTTAACAGTTGCTTTATGTACTTTGGTGCTCCTGTGTTGGGTGCATATATATTTATAAGTGTTATGTCTTCTTGGTGGAGTGTCCCTTTTATCGCTATATACTGCCTGTCTTTGTCTCTCGTTCCTTGTTTTATCTTGAAGTCTGCTTTGTCTGGTATAAGTATGGCAACACCTGCTTTCGTTTGCCATTAGTTTGGAGTATTGTCTTCACTCTGAGCCTATGTTTGTTTTTAGAGCTCAAATGTGTTTCCTGGAGACAGCATATTGTTGGGTCTTGTTTTTTAATACGTCCTGCCACTCTGTGTCTTTTGGTTGGAGAATTCAGTTCATTTACATTTAGAGTGATTATTGATACATGAGGGCTTAATGCTCCCGTTTTATCACTCGTTTTCCAATTGTTCTGTATTTCCCTTATATCTTGTCCCATGTATTTTGGACTAGCAATTCAGTCTGGTAGTTCTCTATGATGGTTTTCTCACTATTTGTCATTTGTGTCTCTGTTCTGATCATTTGTTTAGTGGTTTTCATGAGGTTTGTATAAAAAATGTCATAAATGAGATAGTCCATTTTCTGATAACCTCTTATTTCCTTAGTCTAAGCTGATTCCATCCCTTTTCTATTCCCCCTTTTAAGTTACTGTTGTCACAACTTATTCCATCTTGTGTTGTGAGTTTGTGGTTAAAATGGTAAGATTACATTTATTTTTGATGTTTTCCTTCCCTTTATCTTTAATGTTATAATTAAGTGTTTGGTAACCTGTTCTGATAGAGAGCTGCAATTTTCTGATTTCGTCTGCCTATTTATCTTCTTGCTCAAGGCTTTGTAAACCCTTTCTTTTGTTTTGTCAGGTATGAGGGCCTTCTTGATCATTTCTTGTAGGGGAGGTTCTTGTGGCAATGAACTCCCTTAGCTTTTCTTTATCTGGGGAAGTTTTTATTTCTCTTTCATATCTGAAGGATATTTTTGCTGGATAGAGTATTGGCTGAAAGTTTTTGTCTTTCAGAATTTTGAATATATCATTCCACTCTGTCCTAGCCTGTAAGGTTTCTGCTGAGAAATTCGCTGAAAGCCTGACGGGGTTTCCCTTGTAGCTTATTTTCTTCTGCCTTGCTGCCCTTAATATTTTTTCTTTGTCATTTAGTTTTGCTAGTTTCACTACTATATGCCTTGAAGGTCTTTTTACATTGATATATTTAGGAGTTCTCTTAGCTTCTTTTACATGTATTTCCAGCTTCTTCCATAGGTTTGAGAGTTCTCAGCTATTACTTCTTTGAACAAGCTCTCTGCTCCATTCTCCTCTTCTCTCTCTGGAATACCTATAATACTTCTGTTGCATTTCCTAATTGAGTCAGATATTTCTCAGAGAATTTCTTCATTTCATTTTAGTCTTAGTTCTCTCTCCTCCATCTGAATCATTTCTATATGTCTGTCCTCCAGACTGCTAATTCTGTCCTCCGTAATATCAGCTCTGTTATTTAGGGATTCTGGATTTTTATCTATCTCATCCATCGTGTTTTTCATCTCCAACATTTCTGATTGGTTTTTCTTTGTAGTTTCAATCTCTTTTGTGAAGGATTCCATCTGTTCATTAATTTTGCTCCTGATTTCATTAAACTGTCTGTCTGTATTTGCTTGTAACTTGCTGAGTTTTTTTATGATAGCTGTTTTCGATTATCTGTCATTTAGATTGTAAATGTGCCTTCAGGATTGATTTCTGGGTGCTTGTCATTTTCCTTCTGGTCTCGAGTATTAATATATATCTCCATACTGTTTGATGGCGTGGATTTGTGCCTTCATATAGTGGTAGTATCTGGTCACACATTCCACCTGCTGCTGCTGAGGGTGGGTCATGAGCTGTGTATTCTCAGCCTGCAGCAATCCCTGGTGTCTGTGCCTATCCTTAGAATGTATGCTGACAGGGCCTCTCTGCCATTTCCAGCTCGCTTGTTCATAGCTGCTGCTTTTCTAACATATGTGCAGGTACTCTGGCTGATGGGCTGAGCTGGACTGCCAGGCAGGGGTAGAGGGGAGGTGTGCTTTCTTCGTGCCCACTTCCAGGGGCATTCTCGCTCTGCCCCTGCTATCTGCTCTCCTGGGGTGCTGAATTGATGAAACCCCTACTATAGCTTAGCCACCTCTGTGTGGGGCCTTCCCACGGGCTGTGAGGGAACTTGGAGAGTGAAGGTGTTCCCACGGAGAGTTGCCTCCACCGCCTTTTCTCAAGCTGCATGGTCCCATGCCCTTGGTTGCTGCCAGGCAGGGAGAGGAGATCCCTTTACCTCCTTCTACTTCCTCCCAGGGGTCCAGCACCTCTTCCTTCAGGTATATGGCTGCATGGGTCTCTCAGATGTCTTTTGTGTTGTGTGACTGTCCTCTGTTGGTAAAAGAATGTCCTTTTCAAACGTCAATTCAGGACAAAACACTCACAAAGCATGATGCACAAATGGGTACTCTGCATACTTTGCAAGGATGTATATACACGTGAGTTTGTTGCAGCGGTTTTAAAGCCAAAAGACTAGAAACAACCTAAACTTTCACCAGTAAGGTACTGGTTTTAAAAATATGCGAAATACAACAGAGAGCTGTATGATTTTGAAAGGATAATTTCATTTAGATGTGTGTGTACTTATATGGAAAATACTTCCAAATACATTGAGATGTGATAGCAGTTGGTGCAGAATAGGGTATATGTACTATGCTCTCATTTGCATATTTTCAGAAGAATGCACTAGTGTATGTCTAATTTTTCTAGACTTGTAAACAATTACACAGTGAATAGTCTTTGGAGAGGGAGCTTGATTTGGTAGGAAAACTTTTCGTCTTATACCCTTTGGTACTATTTAAATTTTGTACTGGTTAAATTTTTTAAATTGTTCCTTAAATTTTTTTCCCTTTGGTTTTAGTGGTGACATCTCTACTCATTAATTTGGGAAGCCCAGTAAAAGAAGTCCGTAGGGCTGCCGTTCACTGTCTGCAGGCCCTCAGTGGAGTGGCATCCCAGTTTCATCTGGTAATAGATCATTTGGTTCCCAAAGCAGAGGAGATCACCTCAGATGCCACCTACGTTGTTCAGGTAAACTCATTAGCAAAGAAGGTTTGAGTGTGCACGTGCCTGTGTGTGCACATGAACAGTTTGCCCCTTTCTTGACATTTTGCTTTGCAGAGAGTTTGATCTACTAAATCATTGAATTTAGAAACTGATGTCAATGTCTGCAGATCTTTCTTGCTGCATTTTAAAAAGATAGCTGTCATATTTCCATTCTGCTATCCTTTCATCGGCTAACAGAGCAATGTTTGTCTTTTGATGGTAAGCTAACTGAGATGGTAAGCTAACTAATTGATAACCTTCCTATTAAGGTTTCAAGGTGAGATGAAAAATTTTGAGCCATGTCTCATCATTGGGGAAAGAATCTTCCATAATTAGTACATGCACCCTTTGTAGTTCCTTAATCCTTTTTTTATCCAATTTTCTTTTTCGTATCCTAGGATTTGGCTACTTTGTTTGAGGAACTACAGAGAGAAAAGAAACTGAAATCTCATCAGAAGTTGTCTGAAACTTTGAAAAACCTACTTTATTGTGTATATAGTTGCCCATCTTATATTGCAAAAGATCTGATGAAAGTACTTCAGGAAGTCAACAGTGAGGTATACGCAATTTGAGTGGATTATACATTCCATATGATGTTACTAAAGATTATTCTAAGGAGGACATTTGCAAGAGTTACATATATGCACTTAGAAGTGAAAATCTTCTTATTGATTTGGAAGGGGAAAGAGTTGGGGTGGAGAAAAAGAGAGAGTGAGTTTCTTTCTATTTGAAAATTGTGTGTTATTATCCCTGTCTAATCACTGACTTGGTTTTAAGTGAATTTAAAAGTCATGTGGGGAAATACACTGAAGTGCACTATTGAAAGAACTGTTCGTTTACGTCTATTCTTTAGGTAAAAATTCTCCCCGAGGTAATATATTTGGACATAAGAGTCTGAACATTCCCAAATCATTTGCTCATTTTTAAAATGTATGTAGTTGTACATTTTTCTAGGGGGAAAATCTATACCTTTCAGTATGTTATCGAGGAAGCCTATGATACAAAAGAAAGAGGTTATGAACCCCTTGTTTATATGATGATATGTGCTGATGAGCAGTGAAAGAGTTCCTCATCCTAGTGTTCCAGAAATGCTTCTGTCCTTCACCAGTTTTGGACTGACTGCAACTTAAAGAACTAAAAGAAGGATAAAGTGAAGTGAAAACCATTTGATTTTATTTTCTTGGTGTGAGCCAACAGATGGCATTTATCAGCTCTGTGTTGTGCCTGGTATAGTTTAAACTAGGAGTTGAGAGTCTTGTTCTGTAAAGGACCAAATAGTACTTATTTTAGGCTCTATGTGCCATACAGTCTCTGTTGCAGCTACTCAGCTCTGCCATCATATTGCAAAAGCAGATGCAGACAGTATGTAAACGAATGAGCATGGCTGTGTTTTGGTAAACAAAGTTTACAAAAGCAGATGGTCCTCTGGATTTGGTCTGCAAACCATGTCTTGCTGGCTCCTGATTTGTTATTAAAGGCTTCACATACGTAATTTGAATTAATATTAATTATACCAAGATGGAAACATTGGGGAAGTGTGCAGTGTTTTAAAAAAGCTGAAATTTATTTTTATAGTCTAAAACTTTAGTTTGTATTTCCTATTTTCAGAAAGTCTTGGGACACTCAGATTATTTCTCCTCTGATCTCTGAAGGGTTTAGAGCGTTTGGCCTTTACAGCCTGAGCAGCAGAGGGGACCGAGTGCCTTAGTTGGATTAATAGTCATCCCTGTGTCCAGAAGGTCATCATTTTGGGGTTTTTTCTCTAGGCTGAGCTCCCAGTCTTCCAATATGATATCTTTGGATGTCTTTGTAAAGCAAGCAAAACTATTATCAGTATAGATAACTATTTAATAATAAATGTTCCAAATTTTAGATGGTGCTTTCTCAGCTATTGCCTATGGGTGAACAACTATTAGAAAAGATTCAGAAGGAGCCCACAGCTGTCCTGAAAGATGAGGCCATTGTTTTGCATCTCATTCTGGGAAAATATAATGAATATTCAGCTTCCCTTTTACATAAGGACCCAAAGAGTCTAGATATGTTTATAAAAGCTATGCATACAACAAAGGAACTGTACACAGGAATGCTAACCATTCAGATTACAGCCCTCGAAAAGGTCAGTGACTTCTTTCAGAAACTAAAGCATGTTCAAGCTTTTAGAAATTTGAAATGTTTGACTTGAAGAAGATAAAGTGGACTAGACATGTTTTAAAGGAATATGATATATTTGACCCATTTTACAAAACTACACGATGTATTTGGATCATTAAAAAGAATTGCATTTTAACTGATAAAATTGGGAACAATTTTACATTGTAAGAGAGAATGATATAGGGTCATTTTGTGGAATTCAAGTTTGTTCATTGAGCTCAATTGCCTTTTTTCTACCTCTAGATTACAAAGCCATTTTTTGCATCTATATCAGATGAACAAGTTCAGCAGATGCTTTTGCGTATGTTGTTTGATTTATTGGTGAACTGTAAAAATTCACGTTGTGCTCAGACTATTAGCAGTGTTTTTAAAGGGGTAAGTTGCAAACTTTCTGTAATTTGTTTATTAATGTCTGTTCTCTTCCGAGTAACCCCATGTTTAAGTATCCTCCATTTGACACTGCTTTTAGACAGTCGGCTGTTGCCATTATCAAGAATCGTGGAAAAGGTGGTCATAGAGAAGTAGAAAATCAGAATTAGAAGTCTTCACCATTATTTTTATTGTATGAAGTATTATAGTTTTAATCAGGTAGGGTGTGTGTTAGTTTGGATCTTACTTGTATTACGTAGGATCTACCAGTTTTATGCAAGGAATAGGAATGAGTGATGGCTTGGTGTTCACCTTGGTAACAGATTACTTAATTTAGATAGTTGTTTAATGACATTTAATGGGATTGAGAATCTGCTCAGGGCTTTATATGTGTATTAAAACCTAGCTCTACATCAGAATAACCACCTGGTTATTCTGTTTTGTTTTGTTGTGTTTTTTAGGAGAAAACACATTCACAAAATAAATAGTAGTATGGTGAAGTCCTAGTATCCAGACTCAGCAGTTCTTAGAATTTTAACATATTTATTTAGGTTTCTAAGATACATTAGGTGGAACAAATTAAGGTACAGAGCAATTTTTAATATGCTCCTGTTTGCGTTCTTTTTTTGATCTTTATAGAGCTATTAGTATATGGAAAATTTCCAAAAGAATACATAAGAAATTGTCAGTGGTGTTTGCCTTTGGGATTGGGCTGGGCCCTAGAGTTGTCGAGAGACATAAAAGTGGACATAAACGTTTTCATTGTCTTTCTTAATGTTTACTGCTCTAAGTTTATCCCATGGAATTCTATCATCAACCATTCTTCCTTCATATTTCAGATTTCTGTCAATGCCGAACAAGTCAGAATAGAACTGGAGCCACCGGATAAGACTAAGTCCTTAGGCACAATTCAGCAAACAAGAAGGCAAAAAATGCAGCAGAAGTAAGAGCTATGAATGCAGTGAGAATGTGCTGTTGTTCCTGAGGCTTTGAATGTTTTGAAACTGTTGTGATTTTTTGATACCCATCATTTTGGTATAATCAGGTATGATAATTGTTGCTTGGCATTGTGTTTGCTTTTCCAACTTTTTGTCTTATCTGTTTCCCAGAAAATCACAAGATCTAGAATCTGTTCAGGAAGTTGGAGATTCTTACTGGCAAAGAGTAACCCTCATCCTAGAATTACTGCAGCACAAAAAGAAACTCAAAAATCCTCAGATATTGATACCGACTCTTTTTAACCTGCTATCAAGGTAATGACACTTGCCCTTCATCTGTGAGGGAATAGGATTCTACTTCTTACCCATCTTATTTTATTTAACATTGTGTTTTCAAGATATTCTCTTCTTGCTTAACTAGTCTGTAAAATAAAGCAAATTGAGTACTATAGTTGAAGATTTAAGGAATGGTTTCAGGTACCCATTGCCAGTGCCAAACCTGAGCTTCATCCTGTATCGTGTATAAATGATGACTCACCTTACAGCCTCCTTCCTTTCCTAACTTTCAATACTGTGTCCCTGGGGCATCATTACTGGTATTTGAAGGTGCAGTGTGACACCCACTGTATTTTGTAGGTATATATTATTAGATAGCTATAGTGTATGACATTGAATTGTGGATTTGTGCTTTCATCTGGAAAGCAAAGTAATTCTCAGGCTTGTCCTCTGAGAAGATTCCAAATAGGTTGATGGAAAGTACAATAGAGAAGAGAGGTAATTTGACATAAGCAGCTGCCTGTATGAGAAAAAGTGAGAGAAATCTTACGTCTTGGTTTCTGGACTTTATGTTTAATGTTATTTTAGTTTATTCCTTATTTAATATGTGTTCTGAACAATGGTCATTAATGTATCCCTGAAACTGTACAACTGTTTCATTTTCCATCATTTCTCTTCTGGGGGTCCCAAAGGTGTTTAGAACCTTTGCTACCGGAGCAGGGAAACATGGAATACACCAAACAATTAATTCTTAGTTGTTTGCTCAACATCTGCCAAAAACTCTCTCCAGATGGTGGCAAAATACCAAAAGGTATGTACTTCATTGGAAGGAAAAGGTGGAAAAATTATTTACTTTGAGTGTGAATGTACCTCCCACTTAAGAGATTTTTTATTTCTCACCACTGTAGATGTTCTTGATGAGGAGAAGTTCAATGTGGAATTGATAGTTCAGTGCATCCGCGTTTCAGAGATGCCTCAGACCCATCACCATGCCCTTTTACTTTTGGGTACTGTTGCTGGGATATTTCCTGTAAGTGTTAATGATTTAAGGTTCTAGCAGATACTTCAGATAATTTCTTCCATGAAAATGCGTAGATGCTTGCTGGTTTGAACTCAGTTTGGGATCTTACAGCCCTGCCTCTTGAATAGCTGAGACAGTGTGAGCTGGTTGATCTTGCTGAGCTTCGGTTTCCCTTTTTGTAAAATAGAGAATAAAGTAACCTTCTTCATAGGATTATTGTGAGGATAGGATTGGATAATTGACGGTTAGCATTTAGCACAGTGCCTGACACAATGTTACTTTCTAATAAGTGGTAGTATTAGTGCTATTTGGAAAAAATTACTGTCCCATGAATCCTCAGATAACCCTCAGACAGCTTTCAACCTGTGACTTAAGGAAATTAATTTGATTACAAACTACCTCAGTTAAAGAAATCTCTGCAAATCCATTGTCCCTAATAGAACTACATCATTTAAAGATTTTTGAAGAGATTGAAGCTATTTTTATATTGGGGATGCAGGCCACAGGTTCTTAATCTGTGGTTTCTCCATGAGCTTTAGGGGGTCTTTTAATCTACTAAAATCATGTGCAAGATTTATGTGTATAGAATTTTTTTTTCCTTGGAATAGTCAGTGGCTCTCAAAGGGGTTGATGATCCAGACACAGTTAATCATTGATATTTTTTCCTTTGTTTTTATTGAAATATAGTTTGCCATAAAATTAACCCATTTGTAGTATGGACTCAGTGGTTTTAGTATATTGACAAAGTTGTGTAACCATTACCATTTATCTACTTCCAGAACATTTTCATCACCGCAAAAAAAAACCTATACCCATTAGCATTCACTCCCAATTCCCTCTGCCGCCACCAGCCCTGCCCCTGGCAACCACTAATCTACTTTCTGTCTTGATGGAATTACTTATTCTGGAAATGTCTTATAAATGGAATCATATGATATGTGGTCTTTTGTGTCTGACTTTTTTCGCTTAGCATAATGTTTTCAAGGTTCATCTGTGTTGACACTTGACTCAGTATTTCTTTTTATGGCTGAATAGTATTCCATTGTATTTATATGGCACATTTTGTATATCTTTTTACCGGTTGATGGGCATTTAAGTTATTTCTACTTTTTGGCTGTTATGATAAAATTATACTGTTATGGACATTTGTATGCAAGGTTTTGTGTAAACATGTTTACAGGTCTCTTTGGAGTATACCTAGGAGTGGATTGCTGGCTTAGATGCTAACTTTATTTTTAACTTTCTGAGAAACTGCCAGAATACTTTTCAAATCAGTTACACTGTACACCAGCAGTAAATGAGGGTTCTAATTTCTCCACATCCTCCCTGAGGCTTATTACTGTCTGTCTTTTTTATTATAGTCATCCTAGTGGGTGTGAAGTGGTATCTTGTGATTTGGATTTTGCATTTCCCAATTACTAGTGATGCTGAGCATCTTTTCATGTGCTTATTGACCGTTTGTTTATCTTTGGAGAAATGTCTTTGCAAATCCTGTGGCCATTTTTTGTTTGCTGAGGAAGATTAACCCTGAGCTAACATCTGTGCAGTCTTCCTCCACTCCTCCACTTCATATATAGGTTGCCCCCACAGTTTGGCTGACGAGTGGTGTAGGTCCATGCCCAGGATCCTCACCTGTGAACCCCAGCCACTGAAGCAAAGCACACCAAACTTAACCACTAGGCCCTGGGACCAGCCCCTCCTTTGCCCATTTTTAAATTATTTCTCTTATTGTTGTTGAGTTATAATGAGTCATTGATATTTGATGTGTTTAAAATAGAAGATGTTGAAAGATGTGTATTCTTTCAGGATAAAGTTCTACACAACATTATGTCTATTTTTACATTTATGGGAGCCAATGTCATGCGTTTAGATGATACTTACAGTTTTCAAGTTATTAACAAGACAGTGAAAATGGTTATTCCAGCACTTATTCAGGTAAGCTGTCTTTATACTGACATTACTATTATTTTTAAGTTGAAAAATCTTATGTAGTATGAAATTCAAGTAGTAGTAAATCAATGACATTAAAAGCCTTTCTGAAATGTCAAGTATTCATGCCTGTTAAATTTTAGAATGGTGAAGCTGAGAAGTAATCTTGGAAATAATGTCTTTTCCAAAAATATGAGTAAACATGCATAGCTGGTTCTGCTGTGCTGCAAGGGTGTAACTATAAAAGCGCCTTAACATTACTCTCACAAATGGATTTACATTGACTGTGTATTTCAGGACGTTGCATGAGTTCGTTAATACCCTTATGCAGGTCGATGAAGACAGGACATTCTGGAGCGATGGTGGCAAATTTGTTAATATGCACTTCAACAAACATTTTTTAAGCATTTTCTAAGCGCTAAGTAGTCAAAGAGATGAGTGAGACGTAGTCTTTGCCATAGGAATCAACAATTGAAACTAAAAAGCAGCCTTGAAGATGAAAGAGCTTGGTCGTCTTCTTGAGTTTTCTGTTTACCCATACTCGGCCCCTTCTCCTTTGAATCTTGCTATTAGATTGGTGTTCTCTGTGTCTAACAAATTAGCCGGTACAGGACACGTATATATAAAAAAATAATTATATGCATTAATATGACATATGCCAAAAGAATAGATAAATATGCTGAAGAGTTCAGAATAGGCGAAAGTCCATATGGGCCAAGGAGACCACAAAGTTACATAAGAAATAAAATTTGAACTGGTGTGAAAGAAGGCTAGGATATGCTCAGTGAGATGGCAGAGCCATCAATAGCATGTGAAAAGGCCTAGTCTAGGAATGTGCACAGTGTGTGTGAAGAATGTCATCTAGATCAGTTTGGTGAAGAGCCAAGAGTTGAGACAAGTAGAAGGAGTGGAAGGCGTTGTTTAGTGGTACACTCAAGTATTTATTCGTTCTTCCACTCAACAAGCATGTTTGGAGCACCAATACCAGCGTAAAATGGTTTGAATTTATTGTGGAAGCAATAGGGAGTTGTTGGCCTTTCTGTGCTCTGCTTCTCTAGATTGTACCCATTCTTCTCAAGGCACAGAATCCTGCTTGATTTTTGCAGCTTCCCAGACGGCGCATATTGGGATCTGCCATGTAGTGCCTCCTGTTGTCTTTTCAGGTGTGTTTCTTGTTTCATATGGATGATAAATCACCTTTGAGGCAGAGCTCACATCCTATGCCTTGTATTCCCCTCAGGGCCAAGTAGTGCCTGGGACATAGCTCTACTCATTGCGTATTTCCTGACTGGTCTTTGATTATTAAAGTTATTTTGATAAGTTTTTTGGGCACACGTGAAGGCCTTTTCGTTTCCACTTAAAGCTTGTTTGGTGAAGGTTGTTGCTCCTACTCACTCTCCCTGCTTGCTCTTCTGTAGTCTGATGGTGGAGACTCTGTAGAAGTCACAAGAAATGTGGAAGAAATCGTGGTCAAAATCATTAATGTGTTTGTGGATGCACTGCCACACGTTCCAGAGCACAGGCGCCTGCCCATCCTTGTTCAGCTAGTTGATACACTAGGTGCAGAAAGATTCCTCTGGGTTCTCCTCGTCTTGCTTTTTGAACAGTATGTCACTAAAACAGTGCTGGTGGCTGCCTATGGAGAAAAGGTGAGAATATAGGGTGGGATGATAAGGAAAACGGTGATGTCTCACACAGATTTTGTGACATTTTCCAGTTTAAACATGGTGCTGGTGAATGCTTACTGTGCATTACTTAACAGTGCTTGCTCAGAACTACTTTTAAAGATGTTTTTGGCATTCTTTAAAACTGCTCTCAGAGCCTGTGGCCATCTGAATATCCTCAGTAGCAACAAAATATCTCCTGAGGGTGATTTGACTTTTCTAAGAAACAGGTCTGATACCAGTGCCATGCTGCGTGGTTCTTTTAAGCCCAACAGCGTACTGCTGTAAAGTAATGAAACTGTCTCTTGAAAGTGGTTCTAAGGGCCTTTCGTGGGGAAAGGGAAGATTGTCAGTATCATTGAAATCACAACACAGGTGACTGTTTTGAAGAGCCCTGTTCGCATAGATGAGGGTAAAACTTACAGGTCCAGGGCTGTTTTTAAATGACTTCTTAGACATGGGCTCTAGGACTGGACCTACACCTACTCTGAATAAAGTCGTACGTTCAGTTCTGCCAGAAATCGTAATGCAGATTATCCTGGAATGAGGCCCTCATAATTCTCATAAATTGGCTTCTTCCTGTAAGGAGCTCAGTACCTCATTCCTCTGGTGATGCATGTGACTGTAAGGAACAATATATAGTGACTTTGTGTGCTAAGAAATATTTTTAAAACATTTCCCTTACTTGTACTTATTAAAACATAAATTTAATAGGTACAGTTTTGTTACCTATTTCTCTTCTCTGAACAGGATGCTATTTTAGAGGCAGACACTGAATTTTGGATTTCAGTCTGTTGTGAATTTAGTGTCCAGCACCAGATACAAAGCTTGATGACTATCCTCCAGTACTTAATAAAGCTGCCTGAGGAAAAAGAAGGTAAGCAGGAGTCAGGTGTGAATCATTGTTTAATCTGAAGGCTCGGGAGAAGCAGAAGACAATGCAGGTTGTCCTTAGAACCCATAGTACATCTTTGGAAGGATTTTAAGGAAGTTAATAATGTTTAATTTGAGTATGTGGTTGTATATGTTCTCAAATCTTTATGGAAAATAGTAAGTCGGGTTTCTCCTTGTCTTTCCTCACACACTGGCTTTTATCCCTCTGTACCTTTACGCTGATGTGTTGGCTGTGGAGTGTTACAAGTGTCAAGAATGAATTATGGTACAATGACAGTTAGCAGGACCTTATTAGCTATCTCTTAGTTTCCCATTAAAGTATCTGTGAAGACGTTTGCAAGAAGGAAAAAAATAGATACCACAGCAGTGGTAACTAAATATTCAAATTTTACCATATATATATGGTCTTGAAAATTCCACTAATTGCGGCACCAATGTGATTACCTTAAGAAAGGGTAGATGTGTTGAGCGTTCTTAGTTCTCTGCCCTTCGAAGCAGAACAGGAAGGTGCATTAGAAAGGAGGTTCTGAGGACTCCGCGGGGACTGTTATCTGGGTGGCTGACCGTTTGCCCCGTCTTCCCTGCTTGGCCAGGCAGTCATCTGACTCATCCTGCAGTCGGCTCAGGTTAGGCAGGGACAGACTGGAAGGTGCCTGGGGAGATGTACATGGTGACATGCTTCAGGAAGAAGTCTTTGTTTTGAGTCACTCTTGGACAGTAATTTTTAAGTGGCCCACCATAGCCTCCCAACACTGCACCCCTTACCCCTTTCATGGTAGATACACTTGAATACAAGATAAAAGTTTTAGGATATACATTTTCAAACTTTTAGAATTAAACATTGAAGGCTAGAATTGACCCCGCTTCAGTCTATTGTGGGCCACCAAGTAAATGCCTCTGAGGCTTCAGAAGTTGGGTATGGAGCCAACATTTAAAGACTCCTCTTGTAGTATTTTTGTCTTCCATTTGCTTATCTCAGTTGCCCTGCTTTTGTTTGTTTTTGTCATACACTGTCTTCTCAGGGCCGTTGGGTACTTTGTTGATAAGTACACTCACATCTTTCACTAATTTAGAAGAGGAAAAACTGGGTATAATAGATGAACAAATTTCTCTCTCAGAATTGTATCCCATTTACCATTCTCCTTATATCTGTATCTACACTAAAGAGTCAAGTGAAGTTGAGTGCAGTCACTTGTTGTATTGCTCTTTTTCAGAAACCATTCCCAAAACAGTGTCCAATAAGAGTGAATCACAGGAACAGATGCTACAGGTTTTTAATGTAGACGCTCACACTAGCAAGCAACTGCGGCATTTCAAATTTCTGTCAGTGTCCTTCATGTCTCAGCTCCTGGCTTCCAATAATTTTATCAGAAAGGTGATGTGTTCTTTAAATGTGTTTATGATAAAACGGTTTTGCTTTTTCTAAAGGAACTGTGTTTTAAACTAGTAAAAATAGCTTGGTAAATAATCTTATCAAAACATGAGACATGCCTTTAAAGATAGTAGAAAAAGAATAGTACAATTCACCATGAAAAACCGTTTGGCGGGATCTACTAAGTTTGTACATATATAAACCCTATGACTTGGTAATTCCATTTTCAAATGGTATATACCCAACAGAAATGTATGAACATGTGCACCAAAAGACATCTTCAAGAATGTTAGTAATAGCATGATTCATGGTAGCCCAGAAGTGGCAGCAACCCAAGTGTCTGTCAGTACTGGAGTGGATGAAGTGTCTGTTGTCATAAATGGACACGGGTGAACCTTGGTGAGACACAGCCGTCTGATGATTCTCATAAACATTATAGGAGGAACGATGGCAGACACAAAAGGGTGCATCCGTGATTCCAGTTGTATAAAGTTCAGAAATAGGCAAAATAAATCTGTGGTTTTATAAGTAAGGATAGTATTTATCTTTGAGAAGGAGGAAAAGAGTAGTAATGGAGGTCAAGTAGAGGAGGGATTCTGAGGTACTAATAATACGCTTTTTTTTTTTTTTTTTTTGAGGAAGATTAGCCCTGAGCTAACATCTGCTGCAAATCCTCCTCTTTTTGCTGAGGAAGACTGGCCCTGAGCTAACATCCATGCCCATCTTCGTCTACTTTTATATGTGGGATGCCTGCCACAGCATGGCTTGACAAGCAGTGCGTAGGTCCACGCCCGGGATCTGAACTGGCAAACCCAGGGCCGCCGCAGCAGAATGTGCAGACTTAACCACTGTGCCACCAGGCCAGCCCCAATATGCTATTTTTTTTACCTGAATATAGTGAGCTCTACACATATGATTTGTGCACCTTTCAGTTTGTGTTTTAACTTTAAACAATGAAAGAGAAAGGAGGAAATACAGAAACAAAATGAAGAAATACAGAAGCATTGAGAAAGAAGGGCCACGATCCTGACCAGGAATATAATATTGGCTGAACATTAGAATATCTGTTATGTATCTCTTATTATGCATGAAAAGATCAAGAGGGGAAACCGTATGATGATTGAAATATTTATAGGAAAATGATTCAATGAATTCCATATTTATTCATGATTTAAGGAAAAAAATCTTCTTAGCAATGCAAGATGGATGGAAACTTCCTTGGCCTGATAAAATATCTGTCAGAAATCTGTAGTTTACATCACACTTCACGATGAGACATTAGCAGTGTGCCTGTTAAAGTCTGGAACAAGGAGGCCCTTGTTTCAATTGAGCAAAAGAAATGAAGTGTGAGAGCCCTGGTGGCCTACTGGTTAAAGTTTGGTGCTCTCACCACTTCAGTGGCCTGGGTTCGTTTCCTGGTCGCAGAACCACACCACTCGTCTGTCAGTTGCAGCGCTGTGGTGGTGGCTCACAGAAGAACTAGAAGGACTTACAACTATGCTATGCAACCATATCCTGGGGCTTTGGAGAGAAAAAATAAAAAACGAGGAAGATTGGCAACAGATGTTAGCTCAGGGCCAATCTCTCCCTGCAAAAAAAAGGAAGTGTAAGAATCAGAAAAAAGAGAATCAAGAAGCTCATAGAACTAATAATTAGTTTAGCAAGCTTGCTTGATGGGGATGACTGTAGACGCTGCTCTGTATCAAACAGGCTATCCAAGGACAGTGGTGGTGCAGAGTGATCACATGGATCAATGTGACTGAACATAAGCCCTGACACACACCCGTGTGCGTGTAAGAAATGCGTCGTGTGGCAGGTGACATTACAAAGCAGTGGGGAGAAAGGCTTGTCCAAGAACTAGAGCTAGCACAATTTGTGTTCCATGTGTGGAACAAAGACTGATCTCACACTGTAAACAAGAGGCAATTTTAGGTAGGTTAAAACCTTTGGTCTGAAAAGGAATACTTAGAACTTTGAGGAGAAAATCAAGGGGAAAATCATTGTGACCAGAGGATGGAGGAGAATTTCCTAAAAACTTCAGTTCAGCAAAAGCCACCATAAACAAAATGCAAAGAAAGCCGCAGACTAAGAGTAGATTATTACTCTATAAATCAGAAAGCATCAGTTTCCATTAGAACAATTGGCAAAGAATATGAATTCACTAAAGAGGATCACAAATGGCCATTTAATGCTTGACCAAACAACCTCCCTAATGAGGAAAATGCATGTTAAATGAGATGCCACTATGATATCCATCAAACTGGCAAAAATTGAAAAGCTGTTAATACCACAAAGTGGCAAGGCTGTGGGGAGACAGTCGTTTCTTACCCAGGGATGGGTAGCGTGAGTCAGTACAATCATTTTAGAAAGCAGTTGGCAGGTTCCAGTCAGGTTGAAGATGCTCATCTCCTGTGATTAGTAACTCTTCTCAGTATATACGCTCTACGAAAACTTGCCTAGATGCTTGAGACATAAAAACGTTCTTTTTTAGCCTTGATTACATAGGTTAAATGTCTGCCAACAGAGGTGAATGAATAAATAAGTTGTGGTATATACAGAGTAATAATACTGTGTGCAGTTAAAAATGAATGAACCAGAACAACATAAGTCATCACAGGTAGATCTCAAAAATCTAATGTTATCCAAAAAGCGTGTTGCTGACTGATATGTACATTCATGTTTGTGGGGCCTGAGGTAGTGAGAGACTGGGATCAGGGAGCAGTGCAAAGGGGACGACAGCTGTATCCATATGTTTAACATCTTGAGATTAAAAGCGAGCTATTACATAAGAGCTAACGAAAGATGAGTGTTTCATAAAATTAGTAGGTAAACGGGTGTTGATTGTTTGCCATATTTTCCTGAATCTTTGTACTACTTTAAAGATACTACTAATACCTATAGAATATAACTAAAATAAATGAACAGAATAATTTAATTAAGGGAAATAGAGTTATTGTATGATGGGGATGATCTGAACCTGATTAAATTGTGCTGTCAGAAAACACTGTTGGAAGTTTGAGTTCAGTAGTCTTAGATGAGTTTCATCGAGCCCACTTCAAATGATTTTTTTATTATCAGCTTCCCTATTGTTCTAATGACGCCTTCTTTAAAAATTAGGTAGTTGAAAGTGGTGGTCCTCAGGTTTTAAAAGGCCTTGAACAGAGGTATGTTACTTTTCTTTTTAAAATTTTTATTTGATAGTAATTTCGAACTTTTTATCAAAAAGCTGGAAAAATAGTACACAAAACTCTCACATTCGTCTCCTGTGTTTTAGGTTGCTAGAAACAGTCCTTGGCTATATTAACACCGTAGCACAATCCATGGAGAAAAATGTAGACAAACTAACTGTGAAGTTTTGGCGAGCGCTCCTTAGTAAAGCGTATGACATGCTAGATAAGGTAGGTTCTCCTTTCTCCCCACCTGCTATGTTTGGTTGGTTGCTGTTTTTATGTCATTGTGGAATTATTTAACAAAGTTCTACTTTATACAATACACTTAGCAATAGCTTCCCTTAATGCAGCTCAGATTTTTCTTGGAAAAGAATCTCTTGATGACTAGAAATAAATTTGTCTGGAAAACAGTTGTTTCTGTACCAATTAGGAGATCATGTGCCTTAATATTTAATGTGCTTAAATGTTCGGTCATGTAATACTTTATAATGTTCCACTTTATTTATGTGGAATAAAAGAAACAGACCCATTAGGTAGAGTGTGTGGTATATTAGAAATATCACTGGCCTGGACATTAGGATCTCTGTTTAAAATCTAGCTAAATTACTTAGCTCCGTGGCACTGAGCAATTCACTTAGCATCAGGTTGTTGTTGCTGTTATTGTTTTTTTAGTAAATGTGGTTAGTAATGCCTACCTGAAAGGGTAATGTAAGAATTAAGTAAGAAAATGTGTATCAAAATGCCTGACCCCTAGAAGATATGCAATGAATAGAAGTCTGTGTTAATCTGAATTGATCTTCCCTTTATTATTATTTTTGTTGTTGTTGTTAAATGTAAAACTGCCGTATAGGTCAATGCCTTGCTGCCCACAGAAATGTTCATTCCTGTGATTAGAGGGCTGCTGGGTAACCCACTGCCATCCGTTCGCCGGAAAGCTTTGGATCTTTTGAACAACAAGCTACAGCAGAATACGTCCTGGAAGAAGAAAATTGTAAGTGAAGACTGTGTAGCAGCCCCAGTTACTGTTCTAGGCTTTATCAAAGAGTTGCATTGAACTCCCTTAGGCTTCTCTAGTGGGTTTAAATAAGTATATCATTATCTGAATGCAATGCTGTGATGTGTGTATGCATTTTAAAATGGGATATTAATTCTGACGGGAGCGTGTATATATGTTGTAAGAGCTCTCAGAATGGAATTTCAGCCTAAGGGAATTCTTGCTTAATATAGACCATACGTTGCCTTGGCTTTAGCATAACTCTAGTCCTCTTTTACTCCAGACTAGTAGAGTGCTTTCTATAAATCAAAAATTGGGCACAGGTACATGCATTCACTTAGTAATAAATGAAGCAGATAGAGAAACAATTGCTTGTGTATAATCATGTGGCTTAGGACCTTGGTCTGATTTCCAATTAGGCAGTTTCAAGCAATAAAAATGGAGATAGGGACTAGCATTTTTTTCTGCAGCTTTAATTATTTGGGAATTTTGGCTGTCCTCTTCAGGTTTACCATTTCCTAAAACTGGTTCCAGTCCTTTTGGCCATTGTGCAGCATAGAAAAAAGGCAGTAGAAGAGCAAGCAATAAACAGACAGACAGCGTTGTATACCTTAAAGCTTTTGTGCAAGAACTTTGGTAGAGAAAATCCGCAGCCTTTTGTGCCAGTGCTGAATGCTGCAGTGAGGCTGATTGCTCCCGAAATGAAGGAGGAGAAGAATGTCTTGGGAAGTGCCCTGCTGTGTGTAGCGGAGGTGGCCTCCACGCTGGAAGCACTGGCCATCCCCCAGCTTCCCAGGTATGCTGGCTGGGGCCTGCCACAGGAGCCGTCACACCGGCTTTCTGTACAGATTGACAGATGATACCTTAGTGACTTTTTTTGCCTCTAAGTAAAAGTTACCTAAAATTAGATTTGTTAAAGAATTGATGTTTTCTTCAAACTGAAAAACAAAACATTCTCGTTTACCTTTATGATGTTTATTATCCTCCAGTTTTCACTCCCCTCTGACCAGCTGCTGTTAGGAAGCAATAGGTGCTGCTCCTTTCGAGGGGCCCCGTCCAGTTGGGCAGAAGCTGCCTCGTGCTGCCCGCGTTCGGAAGTTGGATGCTGCTGGCTCTCTCCTTGGCTCTGGCGTCTGTTGGCTGTGGGGCCTTGGGCAGGCTACTCGGCCTGTTAGAGTTTTGCCATCTATAAAACCGACACAGCACCTACCTCGTGGGATTCCCGTGGGGCAGTGTGTGTAAGGCTTTTTGCACAGTGCCTGACACTTAGCAGGTGTTAAATTGAAAGATGTTATTTTTTTAAATGACTGTTCTGTCAGTACTGTTGGCACTGGGAGATTTCTTGCTCTTAGTCATGTACAATGTGTAGACGGTACTTTGTAGGCTGTGACACACGCAGAGATGTAATGAGCACAGGTGTTTGGATTTTTTCACAACTTCTACTCCATTCTCCATTCTCTGCTTCTGCTTAAAGTTACTCTAGAACTCTCATTCTTTGTGTGCAGTCTGATGCCATCATTGCTGACGACAATGAAGAACACCAGCGAGCTGGTCTCGGCCGAGGTCTATTTGCTCAGCGCCTTGGCAGCCCTGCAGAAGGTTGTTGAGACTCTCCCGCACTTCATCAGCCCCTACCTAGAAGGCGTGCTGTCGCAGGTGGGTCACAGTGACCACGACATGTATGTGAGGTGGCAGCAGGAAGGGAAAGATTATAAATTTAATAGTTTTATTTATTAAGTTTTTAGTTTTTGTTTGGCAGGAAGTTTATTTCTGAAAAGATTTGCTTGTTTTTACTGTATATGTTCGTTTTTCTCTTCCATTTCCACCGTCCCTATCTGCTTAATCATGACAGTGATATGGTATCACTTTGTCATGAGACTCTGCTCTTTTTTTGATTTTGCAGAATGTATTTTATTGCTTTTTTTCCCCCTGAGATATCTTTGGGGTTGGGTTGCCTCTTATTACTTCTTCTAGAAACTGGTGTGCCCTATTTGTTTCTACTGTGAAAGGTTTCTTAATCCTCAGATGTCTTTCAAAGCAGAATTCCTAGGTTGCAGGCCATCGGTTATTTGCAGACAGACAATGGGCAGGTGGCACTTCTAGTTGAAGATGCCTGAGAAGGACCCCTTGTTCTGTTCTGTCTTATGATCATCTGCCATTTATGAGGTGAAGAGCCGAAACTGCCATGATGCAAGTGACTCCACCAGTTCACCTACTCTAGAGCCAGGGCTTCTTACAGAAAAAGACCTCTGCATCTGAGGAGCTTTCTAGATTTTTTTAAATAGAACTTGATTCTTCTCAAGGTCCCTGGATTCATGTCCTCTAAGAAAATCATCAGTCTGGATGCTCTGTGTCCTTCCCCCTCCCACCATCTACCCCCATCCCTGATTCCCACCTGGGAAGGGAGCGTCTGCCCATTTTTATCTACAGACATTCGGGGGTTGGCTTTAAAAGGGATTCCATGTGAAGCTGAAA
The DNA here is from genome assembly GCF_021613505.1 of Equus quagga. NCBI lineage: Eukaryota > Metazoa > Chordata > Mammalia > Perissodactyla > Equidae > Equus > Equus quagga. The sequence continues at coordinate 110,636,692 of NC_060268.1, read as the reverse complement.
TGCACTGAGCTTTTCCCAATCACTAGCATTTGGATTGATTTCTCACATCATCATCCTGACTTTCCTTAGGTGTGTAGACGCTCTCAATGAGTGCCCATTATGGCCTTCATCACTGTTTTGATGTTCCTATAGGTGATTCATTTGGAGAAAATCACTAGTGAAATGGGCTCTGCCTCACAGGCTCACGTCCGTCTCACATCTCTTAAGAAGACACTGGCTACCACGCTCTCACCTCGAGTGTTACTGCCAGCCATCAACAAAACGTACAAGCAAATTGAGAAGAACTGGAAGGTTAGACCACATTGGGTATTTGACTTTGGAGAAGGGAGATATGGTACTGAAACTTTTAAATTTTCAGTTGAAGAGGAGTGTGGTTGTTTAATTCATTTATAAATGCATTAGTGAACTCTAGGAATATTGAAAATTGGCACATCTCTTTACTGTGTTGTTGGTAGAATCACATGGGTCCATTTATGAGCATCTTGCAAGAGCACATTGGGGTCATGAAGAAGGAAGAGCTCGCCTCCCATCAGTCTCAGCTGACTGTATTTTTCTTGGAGGCCCTGGACTTCCGAGCACAGCACTCCGAGGTAAGCTTATTTCCAGTCCCCCAAATCCTGAACTTATCTATACCTATTTAAGAGCCAGAGAAAAACCAGCTGTGTAACCTGTTGTACTTGCCAAAATTATTAGAGCTAGATGTCAGTACTGTAATAAATCAGCTCTTCTATTCCCAGAATGATCTGGAGGAAATTGGAAAAACGGAAAATTGCATCATTGACTGTCTAGTAGCCATGGTTGTGAAACTTTCTGAAGTCACATTCAGACCTCTGTTCTTCAAGGTACGCTTTCTTCCTCCACATCTCCTATGGACTCATATATGTGTTACAGGATGTGTAGAAGAAACTAATACTACATTATCTTTTTAGCTGTTTGATTGGGCTAAAACAGAGGATGCCCCAAAGGACAGACTGTTGACATTTTACAACGTGGCAGATTGCATTGCTGAGAAACTGAAAGGGCTTTTTACTCTGTTTGCTGGCCATTTAGTGAAGCCTTTTGCTGACACCTTGAACCAGGTGAACATCTCCAAAACAGGTTGGTAGCTGACTCCGGTTCTGTTGATCTCCTTGCTCTATGTACCTTGCACAAAGTACAGTTAGTATAATAAGCATGAGGAGGGTGAATTTTATAGTCAGGCCTTAAGCATTGACGTGTTTGTTTTAGCATAGGGAAAACATGCTGTGATTGACTCACTTGGAAGGCAGGGTAAAGTAAAATGGGCATTGTTATAAGTTATTGGAAGTAACTTTAAAACATTGAAGTTAAGATTGGTTTGTTCTTTAATACTATTAATCAACCCACTTGACAACTGGTAACTTGCCAAACTAAGCAATATTAACAACTGAGAATCTTAACTCTAAAAGGAGGAATCGCTTATCCGAGAGACCATCCCTTTTATTTGTGTTCTGTCTTCATCCTGATTATGACCTAGGTCATTTTAGAAAACCCTCCTGATTTAATAGTGACTTGAATTTAAACACTGGAGATCAAATTGTGAAATTCAGTTTTTTTGTTTTTGTTTTCATTCTCCTCTATCTACAGATGAAGCATTTTTTGACTCTGAAAATGACCCTGAAAAGTGCTGTTTGCTATTACAGTTTATTTTGAACTGTTTATATAAAATCTTCCTTTTTGACACTCAGCATTTTCTAAGTAAAGAGAGAGCAGAAGCCTTGATGATGCCCCTGGTGGATCAGGTAACCAAGAAGAACCATCTTTTGTTAAAAGATGAGGAAGCTATTGGTTAAATTTTTATGGGTTTTATATCTACCAAAATGACAGTTGCTGGGCTTTTTTTTTTTCCTCCAAGTTTTGTTTTTCCTTTTTTACAAAATTTTAATTTCAGAACCAGTTTCTCATTTTTCATGGATATAACTTATCTTCGTAGTGGTGTTTACTGAGTTTTACTTTTGAATTTTTTGAGTGAAAGGTGTGATACAAGGTCTAATGGTTACATTTTTTTTTTTTTAAAGATTTTATTATTTCCTTTTTCTCCCCAAAGCCCCCTGGTACATAGTTGTGTATTCTTCGTTGTGGGTTCTTCTAGTTGTGGCATGTGGGACGCCGCCTCAGCGTGGTCTGATGAGCAGTGCCATGTCTGCGCCCAGGATTCGAACCAACGAAACACTGGGCTGCCTGCAGCGGAGCACGCGAACTTAACCACTCGGCCACGGGGCCAGCCCCCCCTAATGGTTACATTTTTTTAAAACTGGGTTTATTGAGGTGGTTTCAGAGTTTGGCTGCCCTCTGAAAAAAACTCTCTAAGGTGTTCTGCTGGAGGAAAAGAGATGAAGCTCAGGGCGATGTGATTTTCTATTTGAGTCCCAGAAGGTGGTAAATTTGCTCTAGAGAGAGTATTAGAATACCTGGTTTTTGAGCACACTAATATTATGAAGGATAGTAAAATATTATTTACACATTGGGTATTTTTTCAAACAGAAATGAAACCTGTTGCTCAAGTCCTTGTCTTTCAATAGCTGGAAAACAGGCTCGGAGGAGAAGAGAAGTTCCAGGAACGGGTGACGAAGCACCTGATACCATGCATTGCACAGTTCTCAGTGGCCATGGCAGACGACTCTCTGTGGAAACCACTGAACTACCAGATTCTGCTAAAGACGAGGGACTCCTCACCCAAGGTTAGGAGCTGTGGTTGACAAGCCCTGTTACTGTGCTGTCCCATATAACCTAAACAACCCTGAAGTGGTTATGGACGTAGGACCGTGGTAAACTAGCAGGGACAAATATCACTGCTTGTCTTCTAGGACTAGAGGTTGGGCTGTGTTAGGCAGAAGTTTGAACCTGAAAAATGTTTGGCTTTTACTTTAGGCTATTTAAAAATAGTTGTCTTCCCCCCACCCCCATGGCGTGTTAGAGACAAGTACTGAAATACTTTCTAAATACTTGTAAATCTTGAAAAGACTTGCAGTATTTCCTGTGTTTTTTAAGCACCATTTAAACGTCATTGTGCTCCCAGAGACAAATGCTTTCAGTTTGTCCACAGAATGTTCCTCTGAGTTAGAGCAATGTATCATCGCCATTGTATACATTAGGCTTAGGATTTTGTGGAAGAAAGGTAAGTGGTGGCGGTTGACACCCACTAACATGGGGGGCGGGGATGAGTGGAAGTTAAAATTCCATACCCGAGTGTCAAAGTTTTCAAACTGTTCTAGCAATGAATCTCCATTTCTCCAACTAATTATCACACTAGAACCTCAGTGGATAAAACAGACCAAAACAGAATTTTATTAGTAGATTTATTAGTTGAAATTCATAACATTTATTTATTAGGAAATAATGAGAACAATGAGGCTATTTTAATGAAACCCCAGATTTTAAACTGTAAGTTCTTATAAAGTTGTAGCATTAAATTTATTTTTATTTTAATGTTTTGATTGTACAATATCAAGAAAATACTGATTGAACATAGGTAGTTACAAATGTTCTTTAAACAACTCACTTACTGTATCCAAATATTCTTTAAATTATCCAAACCAGAAAGCACTAGTACAGCTGTTGTTTCAAAGTGAATGGCTAACACTACGCAGCAAGTACTTGCATTCCTTGTCATAGACAAGTCATGTGGGAAGCACCTCAACTTTTTTTTCCAAGTTCCAAAACTAGGACATTGTGACACAGTGTGTTTTTTATTCAGGGCTGAGATAGTGTGTGACCAGAGCTGGTCCCTTGGCCCCTCACAGCTATGGTGGTGACCACACAGCATTCTGAGGGTGGGGAGTCCTGCCTGAGATGGCCTGGGACACCGCCAGGGCGGCATCATCTCTGTCAGCCAGGCGAGCGGTGAGCTCCAGTGCAGTTAAATTCGTTTTTTTAAAGGAAAATGTTATAAAAAGACATTCACATTAGAGCCCTGTCATACTGGAACACAGTCGGAAAAACACTGATCTATAAGGTTGCCACAGTATTAACAAATCCCAAATTGGTAAATAAACTGGTTTTCTAAGATGAAAGTTGAATGGACGTAAAGTGAAACAAACTCATGCGAAACAACAGTTTAAAAAGTTAGAACTTGTCTCAAGTGAGGCAGATCTTAAGATAATAAATATAGCAATACTTGTTTTTTTCATTCTTTATCATTTTATCCCTTTCAGGTTCGATTTGCTGCTTTGATTACCGTATTAGCACTGGCTGAAAAACTAAAGGAGAATTATATTGTTTTGCTACCAGAATCCATTCCTTTCTTAGCTGAGCTGATGGAAGGTAATTCCCAAACTATTGAGAAATAATTACAGTAAAGTTCTGTGAAAATGTGCCCATGATAATGGATAAGTGTGATTAGCCCTGGGCTCCATCCTCTGCCCCACCCTAGAGGCCAGGTTCCTACTCTGAGTGGGTGGAGGGAGCAGGTTAGGAAGGGACAGCCTCCTGACCATTTGAGATTTTGTTTACAGTATAGTCTTCACTGTCTTTACTTTTGTTTTTTTGTGATAGTACAAAAAGACTACAATATTTTTTTTCATTAACCTCATACATTTATATGATTGAAATTTTGGTCCCAGATGTAGGGTACTGTATCAAATGTCTCGTGCTGCCTGTTAATAATGACCAGCGTTTAGTGTTCTCCATAGATGATCGCATTTAATCCTCACAACAAGGCATACAGTATGCCTTATGCCTGTTTTATAAAGGAAGAAACTAGAGGTTTTAAAAGGACTAAGTAATTTAATAAACTAGCACAGTGAGTGTCACAGGTGGAACTGGGGTTTAAGTCCAGGTTCGTGTAGTGCTGCACCTGTGGCACAGTAAGCACTGTGCCACCACTCGACCCAGGAAATAACAGTACATCTTATTATTAAGCAGGGATGAGGGAGGCAAATAGATAAATGCTTTCATATTAACGATTCACTCCCTATCTAAAACAAAGTACATTCACCTTTGTTTCTTACATCCGGGAGAGGAGCCGTGTGAGCTACTCAAGAATGGCATTGCTGGGAGTCTGGAATTTTCATTTGCGCACTGCTATTCTGGGGGGGTCTATCTTATTCAGCTTCCAAGTCTAAGTAGAAGGGAAGGAAGGAAAGAGGAATACGGAGGAGGTATTCCCTGATGCTTTCTGCTTCATTAATGTGCTTCATTTCTCTCCCTTGATTGAATGATTGCCAGAGAATGGAAGATGTAAAGAATTAGGCTAATGGTAACTGAGGCGGGAAGACTGCCATGTTCGCTGTGATGTTTTCTCTTGTAGATGAATGTGAGGAAGTCGAGCAGCAGTGCCAGAAGACTGTTCAGCACCTGGAGGCTGTACTGGGAGAGCCACTCCAGAGCTACTTCTGAAACTTGGGTTTTTTGGTGTTTCATACTCTTTTGAGAGTTCAGATTTATTTTTCATACTTTTGTTTCTGGTTGTTTGGTACCATGTTACTTTTGGTGCCTTAACACCCACTTGGACTTCTTTACAAAATCCCCACCTGGTTTGTGCTCCCACACCAGTTGTAGAGAATTGCAAAAAGAGTAAATGATACATGGTGTTTTTATACAGACTGCTGTGCTTATTTAAACCTTTATGGTAGTCTTTTCTGATTGATGTTATTAATATTACAGATATGTTTAATTTTAGCACCCAAAGCTAACAAAACCTCATTTAGAATGGAAAGCCGTAACTCTTCTGTAAAGGAATGTCTTAGGTACATGGTCTTCGTGTCAGAGATTGCATTCAAAGCAGCTCTTCAAGGAAATGACAGTTATTCAGCACAATTGGGATTTTTACTTCAGCAGTCATTTTTGTGTGTGTGCCCACCAAGGGAAGTGCTTCTTTCCTTCAGGACTATGATTGTCGTCTTTATCCGTCTGTGTCTTGTGGGGGTGGAGGCAATAGGCTGTTTATAAAACAACCACACCTGCCTGACCCGCAAGTAGAAAGGGCCCAGAAAAGCTAGGTGGCAGGAAGGAGCCCCTCTAGGATTAGAAATGATCATGTTTCTGCTGGGGGTTAACCAACAATTACTCATAGGAGAAAGAAAGTAAATATCAGATTTTCTTCAAAGCTTTGAAGTTCTCTAATCTCTGTACTATGTCATGGTGAAGCTGGAAAGTGAGGGCTCAAATAAAATTAAATCTGCCCAAGGCATTTTATTTATTTATGCCTTTTTAAAATTTAAGAACTGTCCCATAGAATGTTCTAATTGAGCTTGAAAGCCTTTGATCTAATTTAATATACAAATTTAGTGCAGAATTATGACAAAGAAGCAAAAGGCTAACTTGCAGTTTTAGAGAGTGAGCTTGCGAGGAATGCATATTTCTCTTTAAGAAATGTCTCAAGAGGATTCATTTATAAATGCTAATAGCTTATTTTCAGAAAATATCTTTAAGATTTTGTATTATTTATTCTCTCAAAGCATCAGTTTTAGGTCTTAGTAATACCTCCATGTAAAGAAAAATGAAAATGAACTATGTTTAAGCCTTAGAGGAAACAATGTTAAGTGGGCTTTTATTTTTTCCTAAGTGGCCTACAGTCTCCAACATCTCAGTCCTGCCCTCTGATGTTCTTTAATGAAGAAAAAAATAACCCTGGGGGATTCTAGAGCCTTCCTGCTTCTACCACTTTTCCGCAGCACCCCCACCCACAATGTTTTTTTGAGCCTGGCAAGAAAGCATAGTAAATAAGATGCAAAAGTAGAAAAGAATTAAGAGCTAGAAGTTTCCACACTAAGTACTTTTAAAAAGTAAGACTGGTAATAGTATTCTTTTCGATATACAGATACAAATAAAATCTAACCAAAGTCTGTTATGAAAATATTCCTAAATCCTGGCAGAATTCAGCCTAGCAATTTAATATGATAAAATGATCTGACTGACTGAGCTTTTTCCCTCCCCACTCCCAAGTCTTTGGAATTTCCCGTAACAAGTTCTGACCTGTAAGAATTCCACAAAGAACTTCTGCCGAGTGCTTCAAAGATTAAGAGAAAAAAATACAGAAATGCAACAATTTAACCTGCTGATGCAGGTTTGATTTTAATCACTTAGAAAGAACAATGTTTGGATCTCAGTTGCTAATGATGAGGGACTGACCTTTAGAAGAGCAGAGGCAGTGCTGGTTTGCATGTGGAGAAGCAGCAGATTTCTCTGTTGCCTCTGCTTCATTGGTCTCGGGGTATTTTACTTTCTCCTAGTGCCTACTTTATAAACAATCATTAAGTCTAATCTTGACATTGCTTTGTTACCCATAATCATTTTATAAATTGAATTCATCTTGCTTCTACCTTAAACTTTCTGTAGGAGTATGTGCAGACCTCTGACTCACCCTAAATTCAAATATTCTAAAATAAGCATTTACTGGTATAGAAATCAATGGCCTTGAGATTGATATCAAGTGAATTTCAACACCATTTGTTTTTGGTTTTTGCCTTAATCTTTGTGCCATGTTCAGATTTCATAATGTCAATTATTTGGTAATGCTGTAGAGCTAGATATTTATTATGCTGAAGAAAATCGCCAGATGTAGCTCAACATCAATCCTTTCAGTTATGGGACATGATAGAACACTGGTTACGAGAGCGATCACTGGTGAAGGGGTAGTGTATTCTATAAATTAGTGTCTTTAGGTGATTTACTAGCTGAGTGGTAAGTTTATTCAATGCCTGTCGAAAAAACAGTGGCAGAGCACAGAAGATTCTGAGCTCAAGACAACAGGGAACAGATTGGTTTGGGGCACCACTGTGTATATATCCCCAGCTCCTAGCACGGTGCTGGCAAAAAATAAGTGCTCAACGCATGTTAGCTACTGTATTGTAAGAGGCAGTTAATAAATACTTGTTGAATGTAACGTGGGTTTAAAAAAGAAGAGGCCAGGTTGGGGGGACAGCTTAGAAAGGCCTTAATAATAGCTCTAAGTTGCTGTTGGCTCAAATTTCCTCATTCTGTTCTAGACAATCACACTGCATGGCAAGGACTGAGAACACCCAGTAAGTAGGACTTAATGTTATGCAACCTCAATTTAACAATATATATAAATGACATAACATAAATGACAGTGAGATGCATTTTAACAAGGCCAGTGTTACATAAGCCATTTTATATTTCAGTTTTTGTAGCAGCCATGTCAGCTACCAGCTCCTTACTTCCAGTAAGTGGATATCTCCATCAATTTCCAGCATGTCAATACTGCTCAGCTCTTTAAATCTGTGTTTATACTCCAGGCTGTGTACACCATTTACCGCAACCTTGAATTCTCTAACATCACAATAAATTATCATCTGGAAAGAAAGTACACACAACATTAATGGTTCCCCTTGGTTTAAACGTTTGTTTCTTGCACACTAACAAGAGTGTCAAAAAGTGAACCATTTGGTTTACTTTATACATAGAGAAGTTCTCCCAGCCTGCTGCTGTAACCTCCCTCTTGGGCTTTTTAAGACCCTAATCTAACGAAGGGGTATCAGGCAGTGGCACCTTCTGCCTTGTTCTGAGGGGAAGTGACTCTCAAGATGCTTGGAACCTCCCACTGTCCCCGGGGCCTGGCTGGCCCTCTTGTCCTCACAGGCTCCCTCTCCTGCAGCCCTCTCGTGCCGGTTGCTCCTGGGGAAGTGGAAAGCTGCCGCTCCTCACTGATAGACGTCTGGAACTCGGACGCAGCAGGAAAACTGCGGACTGAGCCTCCCTCTCAGAGGAGCTGACTCCAACTAAGAGGCTGGGAACCAAGGGACTTGGATCCTGACTTTTCTCCCTCAAACTCTAGGGTCTTGCACAAATCAGACTATGAAATTTCAGAAGTGCAGAGCACTTGCTAGCGACGGCACAGCTGCTTGGTGACCCTGATTTCCATCCCAGCTCAGCACATCTTGGCCGCAAGTCTGTTTCTCAAAAGCTCTTCAAAGCTCAATATTCTATGACTCTATGGAGTAATTAGCATTCTGGTGGAGATTCGGTTCAGATTCACCACTGGTGTTAGCCCTTCAGAGTTGTCTTTGGCTAAAACTCAAAGCAGTAAAAAACTAAAGAAACTACTATCGTCTTAAATTACTTTACACCTAAACCTCATACTTTCTGATACCATGTTCCCACCACCAGTCTGGCCACTGATTCTACCGTTTGTTTTCCGCCCACGCGGAAAAAGCCAGTTTGGTGAACCTGCACTGTGTTCTCCCCTATGCTCTGGCCTCCATCAAGCCTTCTAACGTGGCCCCAGCCCCAAAGGTAGACTGAGGCACAAAATCTGAATCTGCAAAGAAGCAAACCAAGGCTGTTCTTTTGATAGGACTAGTGGCAATGGCTCCTGGGGGAAACAAGGAAAGGGGGAAATCCCGTGGATAATAGAGCTAAGTGACAGAAATTAAGGCTTTAGGGCTCCAGAGAGAACTGGGGAAAACATCCATAACCTCGGATTATATCCCCACAACAATGGTGGAAACCCAGTTTCAACCAGGTGGAAGGGACCTTTGGTAATGAATGTATGTTTAACAAAATCTCAAGAGAGCACAAAACACACAGCTTCCTGCTCAGGAGGGAAAACAAGTTGGCATTAGATGGATGCAGTGGAAAAAGAGTCACTTAGTTACTCATATTGTATCAGAGCCAGTGCATTACGAACAAATGGCAAAGAGATGGCATGCAGCCAATGAACATACTATGCAAAACAGGAAAAACACATAACAAGCCAAAAAAACCACAGCCCAACCTAGAGGAAAACATGGAACAACAAAATCCCTCACAACCATCTAATGTTACAGAATAGCTCACAAGAACATGAATTTGATAAGAGCTCACAGATGAAATTACAAAACTGAAAAGTATTTTTTAAAAGATTGTAGCTGGAACTAATAAATTTGAAATGGCAAGGAACAGAAGATAACTTTAAAATCAGAGTAATGGCAAAATGGAAAGATCAGAGAATCTCAATGAAAGCATATTAATAAGGCAAGAGTTTGAAGCAACTGGAAAAAATTTATCACTGTACAAAACAGAGCGGTGATCCAACATGAGGATAATTAACTGTTTCTGAAGTAGAAAACTAGCAAAAGGAAAAGATTATTTAAAAGAATTTATTATTATTGTCCTTTTTTATTTTACTACAGTAATTCCAAACTTGGGGCTCAGATAAGTAAAAAAACAAGTTGTGTCACTGGTTTCCTGTCACCAATCACAAGGATCAACTTCCTTCTGGAGCATTCACCTCTAACTCCCTTCCGTAAACCCTAAGACACACTTCATGCCTTGACTCCTGCCAAGTCGACAAACCCTTGGGCTGCCCTTCTCTCCTCCAGAGACCTGTGCAGGTCATCCCCTAAATCTGGAAAACCCCACTTCACCTTCAACCTCCCACATCCTTCTGAATTCCAAACCCACATCCACCATTTCCAGGGAACCTATAATTAGCCCACATCTGCCTGTTACCCCACATCCCAGGACTCTGCAGTAGACGGGAACTTGTGAATAAACATTAATGTCAAATCGCCATCCTTCATTCAGCCTTGATGTTCATGCTTTTAACAACTAGTTTTGATAAGTCCTCAAGAACTCAAATGGTCCAGAGCATGTGACAGTTTAAAAAGATGTTGAAGCATGACCTAAATCAGTGACCCTAAATGACCATGTGAGGCAGTGAGTCACCTAAGCTGGTGAGTGAACCCAGCCAACCACCCAGCATCCACATGTCAAGGAGACTATTCTCTGCTCAGCATTCCAGACACATATTCTGGGAAAGGCTGTGTTATAACACGCACATATGTGGGGACTCAGGACTACATGCCTTCAAGTTCCAATGGTCTGAACGTGTCCTTCCCTGGATATATACAAACAGGACTGACTCCCTGGAAGAAAGGACTGCCACCTAAAGCTGTGTCTAACCAAGAGGGCTGGCGACAGACAGTGCAGGCAGTTCTACAGCCCCTATGTCCTCGTGTTCACTTAGGATTAAACGTGTCACTCCGAGTCCTGAGATAAGGTTCCTATCAAAATTCCTATTAAGTAATAGGGGGCTACACAGTAATTTGCAACAAATGTCAAATAATTCTAATGCAAATAACATGGTATTCTACTGGCTTTGCCATTTTTACTGATTGTGTTATAAAAGAGGACATTCAAAATACAATCTCCAAATAAACAAAAACCACACACAACCTCCACAGACTAAGTTAGGACTTGATTGAAATGGACTTTTTCCTGTTCTATTTTCAAAAAAAGATAATCTCACCTCAAAGTACATCCCAGGACTAAATGGGAAAGAGGTAATGTTTCTCTCTTCTTCTCCCCAGGACTCCTGAAGAAAAGAATTTCTTACAAATGCTTTCGTATTGAAGCGTGGGTTCAAGTGGAGAGCAATATCCTTCGATTTTCCTGATTTTAGATCAACGTTAAAGCTTTTGAGAGAATAAAAAACCTCTAATTAACCAAGTAGAAGAGTGTAGTGCAGTTTCTGCAATTTCATCAGTCAGAATTGAACTCCGATTACAACTACACAAAACATGTATGCACATGGACACAGAAACAGATGAAGGGGAATTTTAAATTCTGAGTCAGCAGTCCATTGATATAAGTATGTTATTTGCAAAATAAAAATATAAAAACTTTAAAATCAATGTTGAGACTACAGATCTGGTTGGAGGAAACTGAAGGGCTGAAGCAAGTAAACCAGACGATGCCTTCAGGCTGCAGAGTGCGGATGTTCTCAAGCAGGCGCTCCCTTCGAGCATTTACAAGTTTTCTTCCCTTCTTGAAAATAGCTCTAATTTCAAGCTTTCATAAATCTGAACATCTCTGGAGAAGGTTCTTAAAGCAAAAATTTCTAAGTCACATGACAAGAGGGGCCCTAACAAAAGTGCCCTGATCTCACAGGGCTGCCCTGGAGTTCGAGGTGAGGGTGGGCCTCATAGACAAAAACGCCACCCTCCTGTCAGCCACAAAAAGCCTAGGTCAGAACACTGGAATCTAGTCCTGGTTCTGCCACCAACTAGTTATTGGCAGTCTAACTTCCTCTTGCTTTAATATACTCATCTTTCCAATAAGGATTAGGACACTAGCCCTACTCATATCTCAAGACTGCTGTGGAGTATAAAGCAGTAAGAGACACACATGGAAAGTATCACACTATTACTGATAACTTCCTGATACCGACCGTTTGGCATTTGTATTCACTTCTCCTTTAACGACGATAGTTCGTCCAGGGCCCATTGAGGAGTTCAACCTTGCAACAAATGGCAGAGTCTGAAAAGAGACCACAGTCAGCACTAGGAAGCCTGCAGAAAGGGACCTCATGGGAAAACTGTCCAAACACACTGGGGGATGTTTAAAGGCCAGGACCTTGTAAAGCCCATGAAGGGACAGACTAAGTCAGCACTGTGCCTGGCTCATAGCAAGCACTCAGTGAGCACTTTTTAGACAATGAAATGAATGGACGTGGAATGGGACCTGATATCCTCTGCATGAGTAAAACTCACTCTTGCTTGGGGTCTGAAGTAGTGCTCTGTGTCCTACCTCAAGAGGAAGCAGCCTAGATGGAAGGAGTTAAGGAAATACACAGTAATGGCTCAGAGACTTTATGCTTGGTTGACTGAGACCTGTCCAGAGACACCATATAAGGCAAAGTGGCTGCTCTGGGCTTCTACTGAGGGTAGGGTTACACATACCAGTTAATTAAAATTTAATTTGTTTTACAGAAGTAAGAAAATTTTTGGCTTTTCAAACCTTCGACCAACAGTTGGTACGTAGTATTTTGGCGCAAGTCAAAGTGTGACTGGCAGTCGAACCTTTGCTCTTGGTGTAGACAGTTCTGGGTACGATTTTAGAAATGTCTCCTCTATTACTAGGCTGTAGGGAAACAGTTCTGCAATAAGGTATGGAATGAATGAAGCTGACTTCCAAGGTTTAAACTATTCATCGACTAGGCAATTTTAGAAAATGTTCCACTTGCTATGACCTAGGCAAAAATATTTACAAACTGTGACATGCCAGACTTTTGTACCTATTGGAAGAGAAAGACAACATGAGGATATTTGAAAAGAATTACATTTTATAATATGAGCAGTCAGATCTTACTGGTGGTACTGGCCAGAGCCCAGGACAGCAGTGCCTGCTCGGCCCTGGGGGTGACATGTGGGCCACTGGTGCTTTCTGACAGCGTGGGATAGAGCAGAAAAGGGCTACTCAGTCCTACGGTCCTGCTCATCTGAATCCTGAATCCTCCACCAGCAATTAATCATTTTCAGAGGACTACATGTGAGCTTCAAACACGTTTTATTTGGTCTTTCCAGGGTGCTCCCCAAATGTTGAGTTTATATTCTATCTAAGAGGGAGGAACGTGCTGAGGTCACTAAGGCTCACTTTTTCCCCTAGTAAGAGCACAACTCCATGTGTAAACCGCACTTGTTCCCATGGGGGAGAAGATGCATGTGGAAGTTCATTTGCCAGTGGGCTGATGGTGTTCAATGTCTAGAAATACCTCATGACAGTACTATTCGACAGTTAAGGGTGAGAGAGTTCTTTTTATATAAGAATGGTGGGCAGTGGTCACATACACTGAGAGTTTAAGCATCAGCAAAACTTACAGTACCTGGCACCTAAGTATATGCCTCAATTTTCAAATGATTACTTCCAGCCTATTAATATTAAAAACAATTCTTCATATTAAAAACATAATTTTAAAAAACTCAGCCTGACTGCCACCTGATTTACATGGCAATTAAAGGAAGATTTTTAATCTAGTAGTTCATTAAAAGATTTAATATTTACATTTTCTCTACTTATCTCTGTTAGTTCCAGAGTTGACGCTTGGGTACTTCTTAAATCCTGAAGAAAAGATAAGATTAACTTTTAACATCCACCAGAATTCTAAATATAACCTGACATATCAAAAAAAATTATAAATGGTACTACACATAAAAACATGCGTAAAAATTACAATCCAAAAATGAACTTAACATTAGGGTCCTTTTCCCCCTTATCAAATTGGCAAACATTAAAGAGATTAAGAACTAATTTCAAGAAGAATGTGAGAAAATGGGCCCAGTTGTTGAGGGCACAAATTGTTTTCATCTTTTTGGAGAGCCAGTAAGCAGTACCAATCATAAGTTAAGGAGCAACATCCTTTGACTCAGACATTCTACTTCTAGGAAGCTATCTCAGAAAAATACTCCATTGTACTCCTGTGTCAAGGAAATATACCCTGTCCAGCTAAAAAGGACTGTTTGTTTGGGGTTTCTTCTTAGAACAATACTAAATTTGAGATCCTACAGACAATAAATAGCATCCTACTAGTCTGAAAGACTTGCTTCCAAAAAAGTAATACACTAATGAGGGAGACATTTACATTATCTTCACCTTAACAGAACATGTTAATTAAAGATGTTTTCTACCATTTCATCAGAAAACATCATCAGGGGGCTGGCCCTGTGGCTGAGTGGTTAAAGTTCACGTGCTCTGCTTCAGAGGCCCAGGGTTCGTGGGTTCGGATCCTGGGCATGGACCTAGCACCACTCATCAAGCCATGCTGTGGTGGCGTCCCACACAGAAGAACCAGAATGACCTACAACTAGGATATACAGCTATGTACTGGGCTTTGGGGAGGGGAAAAAAAAGAAAACATCATCAGAGAAGACCTCGGGCTATGGAAAGGCACTCACCGAACTGAAGCTAAAGCCAACAGAGTGAATATTCACTTTGCCAGAAATGCCCAGAGTGTCAATCTTCTCTGGGCTAATCCTGTGGGCATAGAGCAGTATATGTTTTCCATTTGCAGCCACCTAGATGGACAGAGAAGACAGCCCCCCAACCAAAAAGAAAAACAGTTAATAAATTAATTTTATTAATTTAACCAAATTTAAATCTGTTTACCGGGTTTAATTTCGTACCTTTTCCCATAGGTGTCCACGTTACACAGCTGATCAAACTGTGACTGAAAGTATCCACAACACTAGCAGAGTTCCTTCTTTTGAGTACCTGATCTGATTAAATGCCATGAACCCTCTCTCCAGACAGATTATGCACTCATGAATATACGTACATATGTATGTGCGTACCTGTGCATATATATGAGGGTTCAAATATTCCCTGGATGCTCCAGAGGCCTGTGAACCCAGGTCAGAGATCTGCCCTGCAAGCTCACCCCGCCACTGTCCTTAGGACCACACCCTAAGAGAGATCACCTGGCATGTGGCAGGCATTCAATAATTATTTGTTGAATTTGCTGGATGAATGAACATGGGCAAGTTACCCAACTTATCTGAGATTCCTATCTGTAAGCAGGAAAAAGCTCTCCTTCAAAGGGCTGCTGTTGGGAGGAGACGACAAAGTCACTTCTGAGTCCCCTAGCACAGAGCCTGACACAGAGCAGGTCTCCATACACACAGTTCCTTGTCCTCCTGCCCAAATGCCAGGGACTGGGGTAGGGAGTGTCGGGAAAACACAAGCAGAATACAGTATGTTCTCTGACCTCAAGGAGCTTAAAATCAAACAAAATAAACCCCGGAAAAAACCAAAGCACAACAGTACAGGAACATGTGTTAAAAAAGAATGATAGAGATGCAAGTGCTGAAAAGACCAGAGAAGGGAGGGATTGATGGAGTTCAGGAGATTTAGGGGAGAAGTTCTGGTGGGAGCAGAGTCCTGAAGGACAGAAAGGATCTGCACCAGAGAGCGGAGGGTCCTCACTGTAAGCGGTTCAGATCTCTGGTCTGGGAGGCTCCACAGGCTTGCAGGCAAGTAGGCGGAAGAGCCTCTCGGAGAAAATTCCACCTTACACATCTGCACTAGGATGAAGTGCTCAAGGAAGCCGGTCATGGTATTTACTACACGTTGGATCTCTAAGAGCTCCTTTGGGTCTCAAATCTCATGATCCTAAAGAACTATCTTGTGGCAAGACTTAACTTTACAAAACCCTTCTGACTTCCACACTAGATTCCTGAGCTGTCTATTAGTTCCAGATTTCCCCAAACTCTGAGTCATGGTGGTTATAATTTACTACCCCAGAATTAATATAATGCTGGGCCAATTCTGAGCTAAATTCAGTCCTGCTAGGAGAAATATGACCTAATAAAAAGATCTGGCTGCACCGGAACCTGTATTCCACACAACAGCATTGGTGCGAGACAGCAGCTGTGCCCCACCCACATATAGGTACCTGCCCATCCTCTAACTTTAGAGAAAAATTAGAAAGCCAAACTCTTTCTCTGGATTTAAAAAATGTAACGTGAAAAGCATGCTTGGGCATTTGTTCTCATTAATGAGGATTCAACCTTCATTCTCCAAAACCTACCTGGAATTTGTCTTTCAGCACCATAAACACAATTTCAAAAGATCTTTCTTTCTTGAAAGGCATGTCATAGGTGATCTCTTCCCATCCCCATTTTTCATTTTTCAGAGTATTGCAAACAATGTAGTTGGACCTTTTGAAACGTGGATTGAAATGGAAGGCCACATCGGCTCGAGGCTTCACACTGCTGCCACACTGTAAATCCACCTGGAACCTACATGAGGAAAGAAACATGGGCCACATAAGTACTCAGAAAGGAAGGCTGCGGGGAAAGGCCTGGCAAGCACAAAAATCCAGGCTGAGTGACATATGACTGATCCTTTGTTCATTCAGCCATGTGGCCTAAATGCCTAGTTGCCTCATCTTCCTTTCCTTCTTCCTTAGTAACAGAATCCCTGAGCCATCACTGGGGCCTATCTGTCCAGAATAGGAGCCTATGTTTTCCAGCCTCCCTTGCAGCTAGGCATGCGCGTGTCCTTAAAGCTCTGCCAATGAGGTGAGAGCAGTGTTCAGGGAAAACTAATTATTAGAAATGGCCTTAAAAGTCAGCTGGCATCTGCCTTTTGTGCACTTGCTGCCCCCTCCCCACCCATATGCACCCACCTAGCTATCCAAAACACAGATGTGAGAGCTGGAGTTCCAGCCTCTAAGATTCACAAGAAAGAGAACCTCACCCTAGGGACAGCAGAGTGGTGAGCCTCAAGAGGCCTACGTCTCTAACGACCTTAGAGAGCTGTGTTAAAAGGTTGGGCTGTTTCCTTGAGACTTAATTTTCACATCTTCTTTGGGTGTCAGCCACAAAGAGCTCTAACTGATAAAGCCTAGTCCAGAGTTTGTAGCCAAAGCAAGCATTTGATAAAACCATCCAGGTCAGATCTTAAGAGATGCTGCGGGAATGTTACACTGTAACTAGACTTTGTCCCTGTCATCTGACCACAATTCCCTTCTTTAACTACATATCTGATTCTTTATATTGAAATCAGATATAGCAATAAAATAAAAAAATCCAAATAACTTTTATTTCAGCCATTCATTCCAATCTCCTTGGCACCTTGTCCAGGGCTGCTGAGGAAAGCAAAAGCAGGCCTCAAAGTTTCAAAATGGTCTCTCCCACATTGTTTGTTGTTGTTCCACAATCACAAAAAGATCATTTATTCATCTTCTTTTTTCATCTAAAACAATGATTTTACCTGTCCGAGTCGTTAGGAACATGCCCACGTACTACAATCAAAGTTCCAGGCTCCAACTGCTCAGGAATGGTCCCAACATAGGGGATTATCTAGGAAAAATAATTTTTACAAATGCGCATTTACATAAACAATATTGAAAGACCACATTTTTAAAAGCTAGCATTTTCCAAGTTGTCCTCACTATTCAAAGAGCTACAGGGAATAACATGGCCAGGATATTCACAATATCTGCAAATCACTCTGAGTCCTTTGGAAAAAGACACAAGATAAACACTATTTCTAGTATTTGGCTAAGGATTTTGTAAAATGAAACTTCCACTTAATAGGATAACTCTGATAATAGAAAAAACAACTTATTGCAATGTCATGCCCCCTCCCTTCTTCCTAATGTCCCACTGATGTTCCCAACAGCAGGATGAAGACCACACTAGGCCCTTCACCAATGCTGACGGAGATAATGATAAACACTCACTGCCCATGGAGAGGGCTGCAAACTTAGCCGCTCCTCCACGCCTAGGATTCAAGCGCCTAATCTTCTCTGCTGGGCTTCCAGACTACCACTCACACTACAACGCTGGAACTCAGAGAACTGCATGATCTTAAGAAGCAGCTCTGGGTGCCTATGCATCTCTCAAGACACGGGCATCCAGCTACCCTGGCCTGGCTGGGTCTGCAAGCTTGGGTGGGCTCCAATAGGTGGTCCTGCACAGTATTCAGGTCTAAACCTGCCCGCTCACCACGTGGAACCCAGCCTTTTTGTCTGGGGCATGACGAACTTTCAGATCTTGTCACTCCGCTTCCCCAGAGGTGACTCCACTGTCCTCCCCATCCACTGGGGACCTGTGCTATCTGTCTGCATCTCCTGCATCATGACCATCTCGTTCCTCCACGTGGAAGCATCAGAACCAAGCCAAGCAAGCCAGACATCATCCTGCTTTATGCCAAGCTCACCTAAGTTATGACACAGATGCTAAGATCTATCCAAGGTAGCTCTAAGTATCAAGAAATAAGAAATAAAACGAGAGGCCATATAAGAGTAGTTGTAAATTGGTGGCTCATAGGTGAAAGATCTCAGCTCAAACACAATCTCCTCTCTGGAGCCTTTTTCAGACTCCCTGGGCCAACTGAGTTAGCCCCTCTCTGAGGGTCCATCAGAGTACCTTGTATTCTGGTCATCTGCACACATCTCTGCCTACATTGTGAGTTGCATGGGGCAGGACTGGGTCATTACCTTTACATTGCCAGGACAGAGGTCAAGAGATGATCAATGATCACACTGTGAGTAAATGAGCTCTCACCAGCCCAGAAGTTGGGCTCTGGCAGGCCTCATACATGCAGAAGAGCAGCAACTAAGCAGCTGCTGAAGAGCAAGAGTTGTTGCCTTAAGCAATAAGACAAGAAATTACGGAAGCCAGTTATCATCTGGTGTCATGGCAACTGCTGAGGAGAGGATGGGTAGGATGAACAGAGCCCATCAGACCAGAAAATGAAAAACAACAGACTGTGGCCACAGCTACACATCAGAGTGGTTGGTTTTTGTGTATAGAGAATGTGGAAGAAATTACACCTCTACACTGATCTTTTGGGCCACAGCCGATTTCAAGAACAGAGAGCAACGTCTTCCATAGTGTAAATCCTAATAAAATGTAAACAGTTTTTGTAACTTCAAATTTTATATATGTTCAAATTATACTTATGCAGAATATTTAATAACACAAAATGTCAGTGATATAAATATCAGTGAGAAAGTCACCTATAAAACTATACACAGTATGATCTTAACTAAGTTAATATTATATTAATAATATAATATATATAAATAAATATAAAATATAATATAAATATAAAATAAAATAAAATAAAAATTATATAATATAAATAATAAATAAAAATAAATATAACAAATATTAAAAAGAAAAAAGAAAACACTGAAAAGAAATAAGCCAAAAATGTGACAACAGTTTTATTGGAAGATGGGATTTTAATTTCCTTTCTCATATATTTTTATATTTTACATATTTCTATAATAAGCATTTATATTTTTTATAACCACACACACATTTTTTATTATGTATTTAATTTTAGGGTTGGAAAGAGCTTTTTGAGACCAATAATCTATTCCATCACTGCTAATAAGCTGTTCACAACCGTTAATAAATTGTGCCCGTCTGAGAAACAACTGTGCTGAAAATTTGGGCCATTTGCTGTTTTAGTCATCTGGATTAATGCTCTCTACTCAGGCAAGTACTGTCAATGATATAAGTAACATTCAACTTTTTTGGACCATGTGAGTGACACAAAATGCCCCGCAGCACACACACTGAACCCAAGACTTAGCTCCTGTGAAAAGCAGAAGAAGGGCATTGCTTCCTAGGCAAGTCCAAGCTTTGATGCTTTGATGTTTCACAAATAATTTATGCAAAAAATGGAAATATAGATATGACCACATTGGAGACAATATAATAAGCTTAAGCCCTAGTTAGGTTTGATATTACTTTCAAAAGCATCCTAGCTCATTCATATTGCTTTGCCTTCTTTATGATTATTCATTAAATGTCTGCTATACGCAAAAGTCTCTATCAGGTAGATTGCAGCTAGAAAGAATTCTGACAGTCCTGTCGTGAAAAGCTGATAATGCAGCTGAGAAGTCAGATACCCATGGAAAGATAATTAGACTGGAGATGTGATACTTTGTTTGGCTGTTCAAAATCAGAATCTCCTTCCACACCTGGAAAATCCTCTACCTACGAACACTAGATCTCAGCTAGACTGCAGCGAGGGCAAGGGCATATGATGAAACTCTGTCCGTCAGCGCCCCCAGCTCAGACTCTAAGTTAGAACTAGTGACAAGAAGAAGCCAGAATCATGCAGGATTCCCTCTGGCAAGGGGGCAGCAGCTACATCCAGGGTGATAGGCATTGCTGGCATTGGTGGTGTTGCCAGTGTAAAAAGTACCATCCGTGTCAGGTCGTAGCAACAGATGTCTATTTGTGGGAACAGTCCTACAGCATGATTTTGGGTGTTGTCTGTGACTATGTAGTCGCCAAGCCTGCTTCTTCAGTCCTGCCAGAGACTCTGAGAACCACTCAACATCATTTAATAAATTCCTTTTCTGCTCAAATTAGAGATTGGCTTCTGTGCTTGCAACTATAAACCCTGAGTAATTCAACAACCAAAAATATGGGGCAGTAAGTAAGTGCCAGATAAATGCTTCAGAAAAACGTATAAAGAATTCTAAGTGAGGTGGCCAAAGAAAGTTTACGAGGCAGGTGTGATTTGAGCTGGGAAGAATATAGTTAGGCAGAGAGAAGGAAGCCAGTTCAGGTAGAAATGTCAGTTTACAGAAGCAGAGAGGTAGGAAAAGACAAAACTCATCTGAAGGACAGTACGTAGTAAGGGAGCAGTTACAGAAAGGCAGGATCAGGTCAGATTTTAGAATGACATAATGACAGCGGGGTTGGGGAACCACAGTCCAGTGGGGTTACAATGCGCTGGAGGGGAGGGGATCATCTGGGTGACTGACTACTTCCAGTAAGCCTGGCATAAGGAGATAAGGATATAATCCAAGATGATGGCAGCAGACATTGGCGGGGGGTCGGGGTGGGGGCGAGGTGGTGGATAGATACAAGAGATATTTCAAAGGAAATTATCCACACAGGGCCACCATCTAAAATGGTAAAACTGGGAGGAAGGTACATTTCTGAAGGAAGGTAATGAATTCAGTTTTCAACACTTTTAGTGTGAAGGGTTGGTAGGACATCTAAGAGCAAATATACTGAAAAGAATAGGAGACTCAGTGAATGGCCAGAATTCATACTTAAAAGTCAGAGTAGAGATTATTATTAAAGATATCAAAATAGATGAGAGAGAGGAAAAGTCAGGGGCAAAGCCTCAATGGTTTGTAAAATTGAGGGGTGTGCAGAAAAGGTCAACAAAGCAGACCTGAGCGCTATCCTTGCCTCCTTATAAGGCTGGCCCTTGGCTGGGGTCTAGGAACTCGGATATGGGGGGAGCACCCACTTCCCTAACTAACAAGGGTGGTTTACTCTACCTAAACTGTTTGTGAAAACAATACAGTTTATGGTAAACACTTGCTTTCCTTTTGGGAGTCTGGAATTTTGGAATGTGCTAGGCAGAAGCTGCCTACATGACCAGCCCTCAATAAAAACCCTAGGTAGTGAGTGTCTAATGAGCTTCCCTAGCAGACAACATGTCACGCATGCTGTCACAACTCATTGCTAGAGGATTTAAGCACATTTTGTGTGACTCCACTGGGAGACGACCCTTGGAACCTTGCACCTAGTTTCCCCTGGATTTTGCCCCATATGCCCCTTCCCTTTGCAATTTTGCTCTGAATCCTTTCACTGAAATAAATCATAACCACATGATATCACTCCATGCTGGTAAATTATCAAAACTGGGGATGTGCTGGAGACTTGGACACAGGGGGTGAGAAGAGAAAGAAGAGAGAAGAGTCAGTCAGAGCACGGCAATCACATCAAGGAAGTCAATTTCAATAACGGGGAGGGCTGTTAATTTCTTTAACACAGAAAAACAAGGAAGATCCAAAACATAAAGATAGTGAAATGGAGATCCCACCCTTTGACCCAGTGATTCCACTTTTACAGATTTATCCTATAAAATACTGGCACACGTGCACAAAGATGCATACGCAAGGATGTACACCATAGCAGTGGATACAATCCCAAAAGGAAACAGTCTTTTAACAGGGGACTGGTTAAATAAGTTATAGTGCATCCACGCAATGGACTAATTATGCAGCCATACAATAAGTGAGGAAGATCTAGATGTGCTGATGTCTCCAAAATGTGTTAAATGGGAAAGAGCAGGTAATAGAACAGTTTATATCCTATGATACGTACATAAAGAAACAGGATATATACAAGGTGACATACACAACACACACACTCTTGAATAGATCATATATTCTCAGCAAGGATATACAAAAAATTAGTGAAAAACCATTACCTTTAGGGAAGAGAACTGAGCACCAGAATAGAAGGAAAATTTATGTTTTAATGAAACCTTTAAATACTGTTTGAATTTCAAAAATGATTTACACATATTATTTTTATATTTTAAAAATAATAAAAAAGGGAAAGCCACTGGGTTTGACAGAAATGAACTTTAAATTTTGAAGACATTATCTTCACACTCTTGGGGGCTCAGTAGCACAGGAGGCAAAAGTTAACCAGCAGAAGGGCACTGATGGAGATAGAAACCACAGGAGGGAAGCTGGTTTGGGAAGGAAAATGCGAGTTCAGTTTCGAACTCATCCGGAAGGGTTAGCAGGCCATCTAAGAAAGCTCATGGTGGTGAAAGGCCAGAACTATATACACACTGTACACATATTCAGGTCTAAAGGTGATCAGCAGAGACGCGAAAGAAATAAAGAGAGAAGTTCAAGACAAGATTGGTAAAGACAAGAAAGAAATAAGAAAGAGTGAAAAATCAGAAGGCAGAGCGGGGTGAGGAAATCAAGGCAGCAGAGACGGACCCCCTCAGAGGGTGGTCAGCAAAAGGAGGAACGACAAGGGAACAAAGGCTGAGAGGGACCTCAGAGGCTAAAAGACAAAGATTTTATTGTTTTGTGTTTTAAGATTAAATTGTAAAGTAGAAAGAGAGGTCCTTAGAAAACTAAGGAGAAAAGGATAATGTGGAAGCAAGGTTCCTAAAGGAACTGGAATGATGAGTTTTGATTAATGTTAACAAGCGGTTTATTAACTTGGAGTAACAACCAATCTGCTTAACTCCTAATAACTTATTAACCAGGTAACACTCAATGACATCTTAAGAACTCTATAAACAACAATAATAAAATATTTAGGTAGATACTGAGCTGCCAAACAAGAGATTTCACTGAGGGCATTTCTGGTATAGATATCATCTTCCAAATTATTCACTCAATTTGAATGGGAAAAAAAAAGCAAGTCTGACTCTTTTTTTTTTTTTGGCTTTTTCTCCCCAAATCCTCCCAGTACATAGTTGTATATTTTAGTTGTGGGTCCTCCTAGTTCTGGCATGTGGGACGCCACCTCAACATGGCTTGATGAGTGGTGCCATGTCCACACCCAGGATCTGAACCGGTGAAACCCTGAGTCGCCAAAGCGGAGAGCGCAGACTAACCACTCGGCCACGGGGCCGGCCTCGGTCTGACTTTTTTAAATCTTGGAATTCTATCAGTTGAACTAGTCAATGAAATACATTGAATGTGAAAAAAGTACACTGGGCCCGTTATACAATTTTATCTTTTCCAAGAAGAGTTAATACGGACAGAATTTGTCTACTGCCAATGTGGACCAAAACTTTAGAAACAGTAAGAAATAAAAATTAAAAGCTGGCAGCTCTGTGTCTTCACAATGCTGAATAAAGAATATGGTAGAAACTCAATAAACACTTCCCCAGTGTTTGAGTTAATCACTAACAAAATAACCACAATGCAAGAGGGTTTTTAAGTCTAGCTTGTACAATACCCTAACTGATTAACTTAAAATAGCTAATTTATTTCCAGCCTCTGTTTTTTTCCCATTGTCTCTTGAACACTGGAAGGGCAACTAGCTACAAATGGGAGAAAAGCTTAAGTGCAATTTGGGTGTTCAACACTATGAACAGTTAACAATAATGAGTATTAAACAATTTAAAGACTGATCAAAATGTTATTTTTGCCATTCAGTTCAGTCTTCCTACCTCTAACCTTTTCTACTTGTGAGAACTATGAAACAGAGAAACTTTAAAAAAACAAAAAGCTATTTGCCAAAAATATTTTCCTTTGGAAACCTGTTCTCATGAACTATCTTGGAACAGCACTGAGGCCCCTCGGGAGCCCCGAACGTACTTCACTGCTCTAAAGCGGCGCCACTCCTCCAGGCTCTCTTCACCAGGAAATGCACATCAACTTAGTTCCTTTCCACTCTACAGTGGAGGGTGCTAACCCCAGAAATTACAAGAATCATCAGTAAGCTAGCATCAAGAAATGCAGGGATTTTCATCTATAAAATTATTTTCTAAATAACATTCAAATAAGGCATCTTTGCGCATGAAGGGCAGAAGAGAGCAGCATAACCCAACCATCCGATACTCCTCTTCCTGGCTTGAGACAAGATTGCACTTCAGTCACCCTTGGCACGTAGCCTATTATTATTACTATTAGTTTTAATCTTTCCAGAAAGTCAGTCTACAACCTTGAGATGTTTTTAACTCTAAGATGCACAAAATCATTTAAAATGTCTCACTGACTTCAAATTCAGTAAATCTTCCTTTTTAAAACTTCTACCATTCTACTATTTCTTCCAAACTGAGTTTGCTTGATGTGGTGGTTGTACCCCATTCTTGAACAATGACATTAAAAACTTACGGAAAAAAGAATTACAGCTACAATGTAAATAACCAAAAAATGAACCCACATAAACTAGTAAAACTGGTTTAGGGCCTTCCTTCCAAGACTCTACCTTCCCTATTGCCCAGGGGGTTTACAAAAGCAGCAGCAACTCCACCTCTAAATTCAGAGTAAATTCACGATGCGGTGTCAGATACCTGAGGACTAGACATCTCTAAAGACGCTCATCACCACAGAAAACTAAAACAAGTTTGTCACTTCCCAGGACGTACAGTGAAATTTCCAGCAATTACAGTCATTCAAGGGGTTCTTGGACCAGCACGAGGCCCAGACAAGACCCTTAGTTTTTCTCATTCTCCATCTCACTGCTAGCTTCTGACATTTTCCCTGCTCAAGTACCAAGTGTATTTGAAAGGCAGAGGGAAAAGCTAAGATAGGAACTTCTCATGAGCACGTCTAATTATAAAAGAAAATTAAGGGGCCGGCCCTGCGGTGCAGTGGTTAAGTGCGTGTGCTCTGCTTCAGTGGCCCAGGGTTCACAGGTTCGGATCTGCACAGGGACCTACACACCGCTCATCAAGCTGTGCTGTGGCAGCGTCCCACATACAAAATAGAGGAAGTTGCCACATCTGTTAGCTCAGCACCAATCTTCCTCAAGCAAAAAGAGGAAGATTGGCAACAGATGTTAGCTCAGGGCCAGTCTGCCTCACACACACACACACAAAGAAAATTAAAAACTTGTACAATAAGAAATCCATTTTCCTTTGAAAATTATGCCTTATGATTATTTGAGCCTCCCTACTACCAGCAGAGTTGGCATTCCCTCCACTGTACTCCCATGTTCTCCATTCATAACACTGTTCTCATCGCCTCATATTGTAATTGTGACCTCGTCCTCCACTAGACTAGAGCTTCAAGGGCAGTATCTGTTTTTCAGTCAACACCCACCACAGTCCCCCAGCCCCAGAAATGGATCCTAACTATCCAACAGGGTTTGCTCTCAACATTACCACTGGTGAAGAAAGATTTTATAGAAATCAGTTACCGGGTTAGAGATGACATTCTGTAGGTTGTTTAAGGACAACATCCTTCTTTTCCACCTTATTTTTGATTGGGGTCTCTCTTCCGTGTATGCGCTAAGATTTTAAGCAAGTTTTATTTAAAGCCTTCCCAGATCGAAAGTGAGGCACTTGCCCTGTGTAAAACCAAAACAGAGGGAAAGAAAAATAAGCACGTATCATTTTTCTTCATATCATAACTCCTTTCAAATTTAAATTATAAATTATTTTACTATTTGCCAACTAACAGGATGCTATCATAATCAAAGAGCTGACCCAAATTTTTACGTAGTGTACTTATATACTAAATAATTTTGGATTATGAATACAGGAAATATTGATTTAGAAAACATATCAGTAGAAAATTTCTAACACGGAACTTACTAAAAATACTAAATTAAAATAATAGCAAATACTCCTGGACAACTATCAGAGATATTCACTTAACCTTTCCCACCGGTATAATGGGAATAATAATAGTATTCACCTCACAGGATTGTTCTCAGGATTAAATGAATTAATAAAACAATGGAATATAAGTGCTTTGTAGGTTTTAGCTATTATTATTATTAATAGAAGGGAGTGCTCTTCGTCCTCCAAATTAAACAAGTCAAAGGAAAAAAATCTAATCCCTTGAACATTAATGATACAGTCTTCTCTGTGGCTAAAAAAAAAAAAAAGTGGTGGGGGGGAGCACTTAGCTATAGTTTTAAAGAGAAAAGTACCATGGGTACATTTAATTGCTTCAGGGAAAACCTGACGATTTAAGCAGAACTGAAAGAGAAAAGAAACTACAGCTTCCTACATTTTACTTCCGCCGATTCTGTCATTATACTGTACAGCAATGCGCAGACCACACTATTACCTTGTCTCTATTAAGAAAAAAGCCGCATACCTCTTGGTTTACCACCTAAATGTAACCCCAACCTATGTCGTTAACTTACACATTTGAGTCAAAAGCACAGAACTCTTCTGCTCCATAAAATTCAGGAAGTACGAACAAGAACAAAAAGAAAGGATACAGAGTTGCCACAGTCACATTCATAATTTACATCGTGACCAGAGAGTGACCCAATTTAAGCCACAGGTTTGCATGAAACCAGTTATTCCTCGAAGTATCCACAAGGACAGCATTCGCTCCCAAGAAGCCACCACTGTTTCAGGGACGATCAAAGGAATTCAGATGACTTGCGTTTCCTATTGTTTACCATCGCAGTCAATGACTTGGCATCTTTAAAAAGGGCGCGTTCAGCGTCCGGGAGGGCACCGGAGGTCCGTCATTAAACTTTAAAAACGTGTCATTGAAAATACGGGAAGGAAACCTCTCCACATCGCCCGGTGTGCAGCGGCGCTCGGCCCGGGCTGGGAGGGAGCCCGGGCGGGCGGGTCCGCAGCGGGGCCACCGCAGGGCCAACAGCCGGACGCCCGGAGGGCTGTCCCGGGAGGGCCCGAGTCCCGGGAGCCGCTCGTCCCGGAGCGCCTCGCGCACACAGGCAGCTTCCCCGCCACCCAGCCCCGACTGCCGCGGTGACAACCCGGGGGAGGGGGTGACCGGAGACTGTCCCACCATCAGAGTCTGAGTTGGGGACAGCGACGTCCGAATGTCCCCCTCGGCCGGCCCCCGGGAAGACGGCCGGCGCCAACTCACCCGCGGAGAGGCGTCGCAGGCGCTGCTCGCGCGAAGCTGTTTGTCTGCCGCGGAGCGTCGTCCTGGCTCCGGCCGGCGGTGGGGACTACGGGAAGCGAGAGGAGTCAGGCCGCCTCCATTTCCGCTTCGCGCACGGGCGTCGCCGTCCGCCCCGCGTCTGCGTGGGGGCGTGCTCGCCGCTCCCGCCGCCGCGGGCCGCCCAGCTCCGCCTCCTGCCCGCCTGGGGACGTGGACCGCGCCGGCCTGCTGCGGGACCGGCAGACGGAGACCGGGGCAGCGGGCGTGTTGAAAGGATTCCTGGGCCGCTCTGGCTGCCTCGGCCCGTCGTCGGGGCGCGGCGGAAGGATGTGGGAAGGAGGCAGGGAAAGCCTGGTGCTCCCTCGGCCGGCGTGTCCCCGCCCGCCCGGTGTCCCGGCGCGGAGTCCAGGAGGCGGGGCGCTTAGAGCTGGGCCCCCCCAGGGCCAGTGTGACACCGCACAGCCGCCTGACCCGGCGGCGGGAGGGCCCACGCGGCCAGAAGCCCCGTCTCTGGGCTGCCCGGGGCGGCGGGGTCCGTACCAGGGATTTCTCAAGGCTTGCTTCCTCGTCTGCATTGGATCAGAGTCCAAACAGTGCCACGAAAGATAACCCGAGTTGGAGGCGCCCCCTTTCTGCCTCCCTTTGGGTGTAAGTAACGTGGTGAGGCACTGAGGTCGGGACGGCTGGCCTGTGCCCAGCCCCAAGCCCCCATCTGGTAACTCTCACTTGGACTTGCCACCACTGGGGGTTATTCGCCAATTATTTTGGTGTTGGTGTTTTCTCACTAAGTTATACAATTCCCTAGGGAAGGATAAAAATACTGATCACAACTTGGAGCGTATTAGATGTTCAATAAATACCTGACTTGTCAGTCAAGGACCCACATTGACTGCTAGTTTGACCTACTGGCCATAAAAACGAGAGAAATACAAATAAAGTTATGTAAGCTACCTGGAACAGCTGGCTTTCTGCAAGGGATCACAAAGTTCTCATCTTTCTACTTGTCTCTACTTGATTTCTATCCACATTTGTTTTGAAAGACGTGTTTTGGTGTCATTGCTATGGGCTTTCTCCTCTGTAGCTTTTGTTTTCATTTAAATTGAGGAATTTCTTACACATGCCATACCAGTGAACTCACGTTCCGATTCACTTAGTAACTTTTCTCTCCTTTTCCTCCTGTTCATTTTCCAAGTTAGATTCACTCTGCAGGATCCAACTTAAATAGCTGCGTTTAACCCTTGACATAGGCTACCTGGGGTTTGTCCTTATCTTTCTGTGTGCTGTGTTTTATCTGTCCAACTCGACTGCAACTTGAGAGGATGGATTTATATATTCCCCACTGCCTAGTTAATGCTTTGCCTGAAGTCGACACTCTCAATATTCGGTTGAAATAATAGATTACCGATAAAGTGAGGAGCAATTGAATGTCTTCACAGTTCTGCCTCGGTTTAGTACCTCTCCTTTACAAAGTAAGTGGTGTTTAGGTGCGAATGGGACTGAGTAAAAGGGCCAGAAATCCAGTGTTAGTGAAATAATTCTTGATTAAAATAGCCACAAAACCAGAGAACTCTTAGAAATAACGCCCTCATTGGTCACTGTTTTGTTCAATGAGCCCAGTATGGTTTTTATGTCAGTTGAAATAGGGGCCAGCCCAGTGGCAGAGTGGCTAAGTACGCCTGCTTGGCTTAAGTAGCCAGGGTTCATGGGTTCAATCCCCAGCCCGGGCCTACACACTGCTCATCAAGCCACGCTGTGGCGGCATCCCACATACAAAAAAAAAACAGAGGAAGATGGCACAAATGTTAGCTCAGGGACAATCGTCCTCAGGAAAAAAATAAAATCAATCAATATGTACTGTATGCCTACTATGACAAGACATGGCAATAAGGAATACGAGTATACAAAAGGCTTTGTCGTATTTGACCCTTCCAGAGGCAGAGAAGAGACAAATATATGAAAACCCCACATCTCTGCCTCGGATTGTTGCAGTAACCTCCTAATTGGTCTCCCTGCTTTTGCCCTTGGGCCCCTGCAACCTCTTCTCAGCACAGCAGCCAGAGAGATCATGACAAAACCATTCAAACAATGTTACTCCTCTGCTGAAACTTTCCACTAGCTTTTGTTCCTTCTCTGAGTAAAGAGCCAAGTCCTTACAAGAACACTTCCTGATCTGACCCCAGCCCCGTACTCTGACTTCACTTCCTGCTACATTCGGCCTCCCTCATTCTGCAGCAACCGCTACTGCCTTCTTCATATTCTTAGGACAGGCTTGTCACGCTCCCACCTCAGAACCTTTGCCTTTGATGCTTCCTTTACCTTAAAGTCTACTCAGCTATCAGCTCTCAGTGAGGCCCTTCCTGACCACCCTGCAATTGCAAACGCCCTCCCAAAACACACAGACACAATCCCTGTCACTTCCTGGCTTTATCTTTCTCTAGCACTTACCAAATTCCAATATGTTATATAATTTATCTTTTTACTTTGGCTTCACCCGCCAGACTATAAGCTCCATGAGGACAGGGAGGTTGGGCTGTTCCTACTTCAGTGGAACGTATATTCCAGTGGGGGACGCAGATAGAGATGTGTTTTGGAGAAGATTAAAATAGGATGACGTAATTGGGAGCACTTGCGTGGCTACTTTAGTTGGGTGCCGGGCAAAGCTTTTCCCAAGAGATGAGGTTTAAGCTGCCGGTGAATGAATAAAGGAGGCAGCCATATGAAGATCTTGGGAAAGAGCATTCTAGGCTGAGGGAACAGCTAGTGCAAAGTCCCTAAGGCTCTTGAGAATGCATTTAATACGTTCAGGAAGAGGGAGGCTACCAGCATGACTGAAGCACAGATGGGGAGAAAATGATAAGAGGCGAAGTCATGGAATTTGATAAGGTCACCTAGGAGAGTAAATAGATGGAGGAACTGTCCTAGGACAGAGCCCTGGAGATAGAAGTCAAGAAGAGAAGAACCAGTAAAAGGACTGAGAAGGGGCAGCCATGGAGCCCTGCTGAGAGTGGCGTCAGACGCCAAAGAAAGTGTTTTAAGGAAGAACAGCAGCCAGTGGTGCCAAATGCTGTGGAGAGGTCGAGGAACACAGAAGTGACCAATGGATTTAGCAACATGGAGGTCATCGGTGGCTGACTCTGAAGTGAGTCGAGAAATGTGAGATGAAGACGTGATGGAAATAACAACTATAAATATTTTAAGTTTTGCTGTGAAGAGGAACAGAGAAACAGTGTTGTAGCTAAGGAAGGAGTGGAAAAAGGGAAGATTTTGATTTTCTTGTTTTATTTTTTTTTTTATTTTAAAGAAAGACAATACTACATTGGTGCCTTTTAGACTTCAAGTAAACCACAGTAAGAACTACATTTCCATTGTGACTTGCTGCATACATGCTTAAAATTATGGCAACAAAAAGTTCACAAAATAATACTCTTGTTATGTGTGAAGCATTCTAATTTTTCATTAAAAAAATGCTGCTTATAACCCCTAAAGTGTTTGCAAGATCCGCTAATGGGTTATGACCTGAGGTTTGAAAAACACTTGGTGTACTGAAGCTGGCTCATACCGGCTCAGAGAGCCAGTTTGGCACATGTCTTCCATGTTGGCACCTTGAAATTGGCCAGGATGGGAGTATTTACATCATGGAAATAGACAATGGCTACAACTGACGGCTTTGCTGCTACCGCCAGAAACCAGATGTTAAACATTTACCAGCATACTACTAACGGTACTCATGTAATCCAGTAGAGAAGAGAAACTGATGATGCAAGAGAGGAGATAGTTACAAAAGTGGCCCTTGAAATGATTTTGCCCAAAAAAACAAAAGAATAAAAGTTGAGAATATCCGTTCAAAATAAAAATGTAGGTGTTACAAATCATTTACAGACAATTGCCTTAGAGTTCCAAAGACAAAGGGATCATTTCTGGTTGGATCAATTTCTTTTTTATTGTTGTTTTTTTATTTGTGTGTTTGTTTGTTTTTAAATTAGCCATGTTTCATCCTACTATATATCCGCTGTTTTACCTTGTTTTTTTTAAAGATTGGCACCTGAGCTAACAACTATTGCCAATCTTTTTTTTTCTTTCGGCTTTTTCTCCCCAAATCCTCCAGTACATAGTTGTATATTTTAGTTGTGGGTCCTTCTAGTTGTGGCATGTGGGACGGCACCTCAGCGTGGCCTGACGAGTGGTGCCATCTTCGCGCCCAGGATCCGAACCAACGAAACCCTGGGCTGCTGAAGCAGAGCGCATGAACTTAACCGCTCGGCC
Organism: Equus quagga; assembly: GCF_021613505.1. NCBI lineage: Eukaryota > Metazoa > Chordata > Mammalia > Perissodactyla > Equidae > Equus > Equus quagga. Next base: position 110,604,897 of record NC_060268.1, on the reverse strand, counting down.
ACGGACCCGACCCCCTGGATCAACTTCTTTTTCATCAAAATTATTGTCCTCTTTCCTTATCCAGGAAACCATATATATATATATATATATATATATATATAAAGTACAGTAATATTGTGATAAAAAATATTGTCTTATAAGCAAAATGTGACAATATATATTGCCCAAATTTTTTAAAAAAACTAGTAAGAAAATCACGATTTTAGGCTTATGAATTGAAACTGTATATGCTCTTACTACTTGGCAAGATTAACTGATTAAACAAATACCTGCCATATTTTGTCAATGATGTGAACTATGTTGTTTCAGGCTAAGAAATACTTCTGGTGGTGATTTCGCTTATTATTGCATTCCTGTGTTATTTTTGTTAAATAATGATACTATAATTTAAGAAAAATTTTTTGACCCGCCAAGCATGTATTAAATGGTGGTGCCAGCGCTGGGAAAATATGCCCCCAAATCAATAATTTTGGAAGACAAGTTAGATGTGATAGAACACTGTAAAGAACTTTAAATAACTGCTTTTTTTTTTTACTATGAATTTAGGAGCCAGAACTCTAGAATCTTTAGCAACAATAATGATAAATAAAAAGCAATAGAAAGTAAATATTTTGCCACAAGAGTTATAGATTTGTGAGCTCTGAGAACACATACCCTGCTTTCCCTTTTTTCTCATGAGAAAATTTGTCTTGAATTAGGCAAGTTGCATCTTATTCGGGCTTTAGAAGAGTGCATTCTTTACAAAACCACAGCACTGTATTTCTTATACATATGTCTACTTCCCAGAGAAATTTTCATGGTTGGTGTCATCTGCCTCTTCTGACTGTCCTCCCCACTCTAAAAGGACTCATTTCCTCTTTGAATCCTCTTGCTTTGAGCTATTCTCGCCCACTCCCCAATACCAGCACCACCTGTGAACACTCAATCTCTTTTGTCACCCTCCAGACCCCTGTATTCAGATTCATCAGGCTTACCCCTTATGTTCTACAGGATCATGTCCCAAATCTAGTCTTCTCAGCTGTGAGAGACAAGCTTCTAGAACCATGGTTTTGTCATAAAATAAAAGAATCTTGGAGATGGGAAAGATCTTCAGAGGGGTGTAAATTAAATTAATTCATCCCAATGGCTCAACGAATGAGATGCTGTCCTATTTTTAAAATACTTTTCTTGAATGGCTTGGCAGGCTATGGTATGTTAACTAAAGAATGCTGTTTTGTTATTTGACATGAGAAGAATATATCTGAAGTTATGCAAATTTTAAAAGTCAAAACAGAATACTTAAAAAGTTTACATATATAGGGGCCGGCCTGGGGGCGCAATGGTTAAGTTCACTCCTTCTGCTTCTGTGGCCTGGGGTTCACCAGTTTGCATCCTGAGTGCGGACCTAGCACCCCTTGTCAAGCCATGCTCTGGCAGGCATCCCACATAGAAAGTAGAGGAAGATGGGCACAGATGTTAGCTCAGGGCTAATCTTCCTCAAAGAAAAAAAAGTTCATATATATAAATTTTGTATATATATTCCAAAAGTTTATATATATATATATACATATATATATTCCAATGTACCAGGCAACATGTTAGGTGAGTAAAAAATATAGCTTTCCTGGAGCTTAAATCTAGTGGGAGTTAGACATTAAGTAATTACATATATGTATTTTAAAAAGTGCAAAGGAATGATATTAGTAACTGTTAATGCTTATTGTGGTCTTTGTTCTTGCAAAGTTGCTGAGATTGATAATACTGTTAAAAGGTCTCCCTTTAGCAACCCCATCTCGATATTTAACCAACCCGTCTTGCACATAGCTAATCCTCTTCCGGCTTGTATTTACACAGTTCATTATAACATAAAGTGACAAGTGGAACCTCAAGGGAAGAATTTCTGTGACAGGTTGGAGCAAGCAAGAAATTCAGGTGGTTTTTCCAAATAGAAAAATGTTATTGAGTCCAAGTGCTTTTTAAAAAACTTTTTATTTTGGAAATTAAAAACATACACATAAGTAAAGAGATAGCATGATGAATTCCCATCCACTCCTTGTCTAACTCCAGCAATTATCAACATGGCCCATCTTTTTTCATCTACACCTTGCCCACTCTTTCCCTACCAGTGGCTCATTTTGAAGCAAATCTCAGACTTCCTTTAATCTATAAAAATTTCAAAACTGATTGTTAGACTTAAAGGTTTAATAAGACCCAGCCTCAATTCTTTGGCCAGAAGACTTCATAAGTGTTATGTACTTCCAATTGCGAATCATCAGGTGGCACTTAAGTCTGGTACTTTTTCTATTAGCAATAATCGTACCTCAGATAAACCTCATTGGCTACAATACTGTCACAGCGCAAAACTGGTTGTTTTTCTTTGTATGATAGCAAGACTGGTCAGTGGTTTCAGATGTTGTTAGCCTTATCCATCTATTACAAAGTTCTTACCAGTTTTTGATCAAATGGTTTTTAGAAACTAGCTATTGCTGGTCATTGCCTAGATCCATTATTTCATTAGGAATTGAAAAGTGGTGATATATCAGTTCTGTCATTTCTTCTGCATTTATGAGTTGGAATTCTTCAATAAGGAAATACTGTTTCCTTCATCAACTATTTGGTGAAGTTTATGCCAGAAAGGTAGGGTAAGTGCTGGTTTCTTCCCTTTACTTAGGGGTTTTCTTAATAATAAATTTGTTCCCTAGCCTCCCTGAAAGGTAACCAAGGAGTTGGTTTTTAAAAGTCATTATGAATTCATAAATATTAATATATTTGGTGTGTTTATTACTTTTTTTGATACTTCAGTTATTCCATCTTTAACCAGAGGATTAACCCTTTGATTGGCTTTTGACACATCCCGGTCATCTTAGATAGTTTCCTTACTTTCTGGTATGACAAGATGTCCCGAGCTATCATTTTCATTTCCTGCCAGACCTGGATTTAGCAGTTTCTCCAAGGAAACTTTTAGTGGGAAATGGTATATAGAGACCACCATTTGGACTAGGGATGACCATGGCAACTGGGTTGGTTTCTAGACTTCCTCAGTGGGTGGAACTAGGAAAAATTTTTTTTAAAAAATCTGAGTTTATACCAATCTCTCTTCATTCAATTTAGGGTTACAATGTTTTCTCTTAGTTTTTTAATTTTATATTTACGTCTCATTTTTCTTATGAAAATCTTGGTTTCTAACAACCTAGTCTGCAATCCTATTATATATAATAAAATTTCAGGACAAAAATATAAATATCATAACAATATGATTACAAAACAAAATCAAGGTTTATTTGCAGTTTTTTGTCTGTCCTTAGGCTATATCTCACAAGAGATATATAATCAAATTTCTGTGTTTTAAAGTAATTTGACAGTGCTACCCAAAGCAATCTATAGATTTATTGCAATCACTATCAAAATCCCAAAAGCACTTTTTGCAGAAAAAGAAAAAAAAATCCTAAAATTCATATGGAATCTCAAGGGACCCTGAATAACCTAAACAATCTTGAAAAAGAACAAAAAGCTGCAGGTCTCACACTTTCTGATTTCAAAATATTACAAAACTAGTAAGCAAAATAGTGTAGTACTGGCATAAAGACAGACATATAAATCACTGGTATAGAATGAACCCTGAAATGAACCTTTGCGATATGATCAAATGATCAACAAGGATGCCAAGACCACGCAATGGGAAAAGACAGTCTCTTCAACAAATGACACTGGGAACATTTGATATCCACATTCAAAAGAATGAAGTTGGACTCTTACCTTACACTGGATACAAAAATTAACTCAAAATGGTTTAAAGACCTAAACGTAAAACCTAAAAGTATAAAATTCCTAGAAAAAAACAGAGAGAGAAAACTTCATGACGTTGGATTTGGGCAATAATTTCTTGGATATGATACCAAGAGCACAGATAACAAAAAATAGACAAATAGGACTATATCAAACTTAAAAATTCTGTGCATAAAGGACATAATCAACAGAATGAAAAGGCAACTTATGGAATGGGAAAAAACATTTGCAAATCATGTATCTGATGAGAGGTTAATATCCAGAATGTATAAAGAAATCCTACAACTCAGTAGCAAAATAACAAATAAACCAATTCAAAACTGCAAAGGATTTTAACAGACATTTCTCCAAAGATGATACAAATGACCAACAAGCATATGAAAAGATGATCAGCATCACTAATCATTAGATAAATGCAAATCAAAATCACAATGAGATACCACCTCAAACTCATTAAGATGGCTATTATAAAAAATAATAATAATAAGTATTTTGGCAAGGATGTGGAGAAATTGGAATCCTGTGCATCTTTCTTTTTTCTTGTAGTGTGGTTTTCTTTTCTTATTAACAAATGTAACCTTTTTCGTATATTACTTGCCAATTACATTTCTTCCCTTTTTTTTATTGCAGTAACATTGGTCTATAACATTATATAAATTTCAGGTGTGCATCATAATATATTTCAATTCCTGTGTAGAGTACATCATGTTCGCCACCCAAAGTCTAATTACAATCCATCCCCACACACCTGTGCCTAATCAGTCCTTTCGCCATGCTCCCTCCCCACTTCCCCTCTGGTAACCACCAATCCAGTCTCCGTTGCTATGTGTTTGTTGGTTGTTGTTTTAATCTTCTACTTATGAGTGAGAGCATATGGTATTTGACATTCCCCCTCTGACTTATTTCACTTAGCATAATACCCTCAAGGTCCATCTATGTTGTCACAAATGGCCGAATCTCATCATTTCTTAGGGCTGAGTAGTATTCCATTGTGTATATATACCACATCTTCTTTATCCATTCGTCCCTTGATGGGCATATAGGTTGCTTCCAAGTCTTAGCTATTGTGCATAATACTGCAGTGAACATAGGGGTGCATGAATGCATTTGTTTTCAAGTTCTTTGGATAAATACCCAGCAGTGGAATAGCTGGATCATAAGGTAGATCTGTTCTTAATTTTTTGAGGAGTCTCCATACTGTTTTCCATAGTGGCTGCATCAGTTTGCACTCCCACAAGCAGTGTATGAGGGTTCCCTTCTCTCCACATCCTCTCCAACACTTGTTGTTTTCTGTCTTGCCAATTATAGCCATTCTGATGGGAGTGAGGTGATGTTTCATTGTAGTTTTGATTTGCATTTCCCTGACAGTTAATGATGTTGAACATCTTTTCATGTGCCTATTGGCCATCTGTATATCTTCTTTGGAGAAATGTCTGTTCAGATCTTTTGCCCATTTTTTAACTGGGTTGTTAGTTTTTTTGTTGTTGAGATGTATGAGTTCTTTGTATATTTTGCATGTTAACCCCTTATCAGATGTGTGGTGTGCAAATATCTTCTCTCAATTATTAGCTTGTCTTTTCATCTTATTGACGGTTTCCTTTGCGTGCAGAAGATTTTTGATTTGATGTAGTCCCATTTGATTATTTTTTCTTTTGTTTTTCTTGCCCAGTCAGAATGGTACTTGAAAATATGCTGCTAAGACCGATGTCAAAGAGCGTACTGCCTATGTTTTCTTCTAGAAGTTTCATATCTCACAGTCAAGTCTTTCATCCATTTTGAGTTGATTTTTGTGCATGGTGTAAGATAATGGTCTACTTTCATTCTTTTGCATGTGGCTGTCCAGTTTTCCCAACACTATTTATTGAAGAGACTTTCTTTTCTCCATTGTATACTCTTGGCTCCCTTGTGGAAAATTAGTTGTCCGTGCATGTGTGGGTTTATTTCTGGGCTCTCGATTCTGTTCTATTGATCTATGTGTCTGTTTTTGTGCCAGTTCAGGTTAGCTGGGTTTAAGGGCTTTGCAGAATGGGCAACAATCATCCCAAATCTCCTTCTGCTTAGTGGTTATATCCATTTTTTTCTCTATAATTTAGCTGTAATTTTAGCTATAATATTGCACCTTTTAAACTCTATCTTAGGAAGGTGAGGCTAAATTTTATGGTATTTTGCATTTGAGCCATAAGTAAAGAGTTGTTGTTTATTTTAATAAATAAAATGGTTTACTTTAATAAAAGTGGTTTCCAGCTTAAACTCTGACTGCCAACTGGCAAAACCTTAGGATTGTGTGAGGTGAGGCATGTTGATACTTTTGTTTATTTAAAGATGGGAGAGGCAGGAAAAACAGCAAACCATGCCATACCTGGAGGTGATATGGAGCTTTATGCTTAAGATCCTGAGCTTCGGAGTTGAGAAAGACAGGGAACTCAGTCCTGGCTCGACCATATCTAGTTTAGGTAAATTGTCTTTAAATATTTCTGCTCACATAACCTCTAACAGAATTTTGAAAAACTGTGTAATTTTTCCTGTAACATTGTACTGGAAGTCCCAGCTAATGCAATAAGGCAAGAAAAGGAAATAAAAGGTATACAGATTGGGAAAGAAAACATAAAACTGTCTTTGTTCACAGATAACATGATCATCTATGTAGAAAATCCGAAAGAACTGACAAGAAAAACATCCTGGAACTCATAAGTGATTACTGCAAAGTTGCAGGATACAAAGTTAATGTACAAAAGTCATTGCTTTCCTATATACCAACAAGGAACAAGTGGAATTTTAAATTAAAAACACAATACCATTTATATTGGCACCCCCCAAAAGTGAAATACTTAGGTATAAATCTAACAAAATATATTTGAAGAAAACTACAAAACTCTGATGAACTAAATCAAAGAACTAAATAAATGGAGAGATGTACCATGTTCATGGATAGGAAGACAATATTATCAAGATGTCAGTTCTTTCCAACTTGATGTATAGATTCAAGGCAGTCCTAATCAAAACCCCAGCAAACTATTTTATGGTTATTGACAAACTGATTCTAAAGTTTATATGGGAAGGCACAAGACCCAGAATAGCCAACACAACATTGAAGGACAAGAACAAAGTAGGAGGACTGACACTACCTGACCTCAAGACTTACTATAAAGCTAGGGTAATCAAGAAAGTGTGGTATTGGTGAAAGAACAAACAGAACAGTGGAACAGAATAGAGAGCCCAGAAATAAACCCACATAAATATAGTTAACTAGTCTTTGACAAAGGAGCAAAGGCAATAAAATGGAGCAAAGATAGACTTTTCAACAAATGGTGCTGGAACAGTGGAATAACCATGTGCAAAAAAATGAACCTCGATACAAACCTTAAACCCTTCACAAAAATTAGCTCAAAATGGATCACAAACTTAAATGTAAAACGTAAAACCATAAAACTCCTAGAAGATAACACAGGAGAAAACCTAGATGAGCTTGGGTGTGGCAATGACTTTTTAGATACAATACCAAAGGCACAATCCATGAAATAAAGAATTGATAAACTGGACTTCATTAAAATTAAAAAAAACTTCTGGGGCCAGCCTGGTGGCACAACGGTTAAGTTCACTCATTCCGCCTCTCAGTGGCCTGGGGTTCACTGATTCAGATCCCAGGTGCAGACATGGCACCACTTGGCAAAAGCCATGCTGTGCTAGGCATCCCACGTATAAAGTAGAGGAAGATGGGTATGGATGTTAGCTCAGGGCCAGTCTTCCTCAGAAAAAGAGGAGGATTGGCAATAGTTAGCTCAGGGCTAATCTTCCACAAAAAAAAAAAAAAAAAAACTGCTGGTGAAAGACAATGTCAAGAGAATGAAAGGACAAGCCACAGACTGGAAGAAAATATTTGCAAAGGACACCTCTGTTAAAGGGCTGTCATCCAAAATATATAAAGAACTCTTAAAGCTCAACAGTAAAAAAAAAACCCAATGAAAAAATGGGTCAAAGACCTTAACAGACATCTCATCAAAGAAGAAATACAGATAGCAAATAAGCACATGACAAGATGCTTCACATCATCTGTCATCAGGGAAATGCAAATTAAAACAACAATGAAATAATACCACATGCCTATTAGAATAACCAAAATCCAGAACACTGACATCACCAAATGCTAGTGAGGATGTGGAGCAAGGGGAACTCTCATACATTGCTGGTATAACCTCTTTGGAAGACAGTTTGGCAATTCTGACAAAACTAAAAATATTCTTATCAGCAATTGCACTCCTTGGACCCAAAGGAGTTGAAAAGTTATGTCCACAAAAACCTGTGCATGCATATTTATAACAGTTATGTTCATAATTGCCAAAAGTTGGAAGCAACCAAGATGTCCTTCACTAGATGAGTGGTTAAACAAACTGTATTACATCCAGATATTCAGTGCTAAAAAGAAATGAGCTATTGAGCTGTGTTTCCACTGACCTCTCCCTTCCATTGATCCTTTAGGCCTAAAGGTGGTAGCATCTGCCTACATTTGTTAGCCCCTAGTTGGTTCCTTTAACTCTGATAGTTTCTTGGTTAAATTGCCCTGATAGAACTTACCATATGTTTCCCCATAAAGACACTGATTGGAACTAGTAGAGATTCTAAATTCTTGCTATCAAAGATAACCTTTGGCTTCCTAATATAACAGTTGCCTGTTTTCCTGTCTGTCTTCATTCCTGGACTTGTTGGCTCCTTGGGGTTGGGGACTGTCAGAGTTGTCATTGTATTCCCAGAAGTTAGCAGGAGGGCCTGACCACAGCAAGTGCTCAGTAAATGTTGGTTGAATGAATTAATGTGTTTTCTCCTATTAGTGTCTATTTAACATTAAAACTAGAAACCATCTAAAAGAGGTACAAGCAGTTAGTCCAAGGCAGTCATTCCCGAAAAATAGCCCTTTTCTGAGGCAGTTCATGTCAGAGACAGACACTTAGAGGAAGAAGAAATCCTTGCCACCTATTTCTCTTTATCAAGGGAAAATGGGCTAAATAATTGTTGTTATTTGCCTATTGCCTACTCAGGCTGTCACAAAGCTCAGGCTGAGTGTTTACTTAGGCCTAAACTCCACCATTTCTCCAGGGAGCCCAATAAAAATGTGCTGTTGTCTTGACAAAAAGAGGAAAAATTAGCAAACAAAGGAACACTTCTTTATAAAATATGTTCAAGAGTTAATGTCCTCATGAATAACTACACTTAGGTTGAATTTAGAGTATTTTATTGAATTGAAAGTGAAGCTGTTATACTTTCTGCATCTGTAAAATCTGACTTTTTTTTCCCTAAAGAATGGCACCTGAGTTAACATCTGCTACAAATCTCCATTTTTTTTTCCTCCTTCTTCTTCTCCCCAAAGCCCCCCAGGACATAGTTGTATATTCTAGTTATAGGTCCTTCTGGCTGTGCTATGTGGGATGCCGCCTCAGCATGGCTTGATGAGTGTGCCATGTCCGTGCCCAGGATCTGAACTGCTGAAACCCTGGGCTGCCCAAGCAGAGCATGTGAACTTAACCACTGGGCCACAGGGCTGGCCCCTCTAACATCTGACTCTTGATGAATTCCAGAATCCTTCTAGTTCTAAAATTATGTTTATGCAGGTTTTTATGCATACCATAGTGGGCAAATTTTACTAGGCTGCTAGATTTTTGCCAGCTATTTTTTTGGTCAAATATTATTTTCATGATGATATTACTAATAGTAGCGCATTAAAAGCAGAGAAATATTTTCCGTTGGTTGAAACGTTTACTTCATCATGAGCTTGTTTCTCTGAGGCTCAGCTGAATGTCTTTTAGATCTTTTTTTCTGTGTGTGTCTAACTTTTTTCCTAGTTGTAAATACAAAATCTATACAAGAAGAGAAGTTTCACCTTAGCCTCCAATTCACTGGAGCTTTAACAAATTTGATGGCTCATGAAGAATTTGTACGTCACCGTGAAAAGCTTTGAAGGACACTGACTGCTGAGTTGTGCAAGTGCTTCCCAGCAGCAGAAACAAAAGTTTTAAATCTGAACGATTAGGCAAGAAATCGTCTTGGTTTGACAACCACAAACATTGAGGAACCCTGTGCCCCTCAAGTTATCTGCATATCATCACCCTTTTAATCTATAGAACAAATTCATTGAAAAAACCATTACTATAGTCATGAAAACTGTTAACGGCTCAGTTCACATTGTGACCCAGCTGTGGGAAAATTTTTGTGGGACCCTTGAGGGTGGGGCTTTTAGAAGAATGAGTCATCAAAAAAGTCACCCAGGTAATTTAGCACAGGAGGTGGAATTTGAGACCACCAGCTCTCCTTGCGTCTTATTCTTCCTTATCTACCGTTTAATATCCAACATTGTTAACACACCCATTTTGTAGGTGCTGGGGACAGAGATATACTAAAAGCTATAATCAGCACCCAGAATTGGAGCCATTCAAGTTGTAAGTATTGTCAAAATTCTGCCCGCTGTGGGTTTGGTCCTGAGAGCTGTACCTCATGGTAAAGAGTCCTGACTAGACCCTAAGACAGCCCCGTCAGGGGGAAGAGGCCCTGGCCACAGGGGATCAGGCGACCTGTTTCTGGGAACAGAGCCATCTGTTTGTGTAGGACCCAGGTCACATTTTAAGGACACTTTGACCTTTAGCACTTCAGGTGGTGAGTGTATTAGTTTAACCACTGCACTTACTCATAATAGTCAGACAATTCAGGATTAGGCATATGAAAGAGCAACTATTAAGAGAGACAGCCCAGTCCCCCTTGAGAGTTCTTCAAGGATGAACCCAAAAGATTTGGGAAACAGAACTGTGCATGACCACTAGTTCAGGCATTTAAAGCTGGATTCATTTAGAAGCTAAGTATTTTGAAAGAGGTAAAGGCAATGGACCTTAAAATCAAATATAATCCCAAATGCACAGGTGCCTTCTTCCTGTAAATTTCCACCATCCCTCCTGACAAGCTGTAGGAGGAAGGGAGGTAGAGTGATTTTAATGGACAACCTCTGACAGTGGGCAGACTGCCTGCCAGGACTGACCCCTGCCAGCAGGATGAGGGGCAAGGTGAAGCTGAGAGACTGAGCATATCTAGGCACCCAGCAGTACATTTAAAGAGGGCTCTTAACCAGTCGTCTGGGCCTGGGGCCAAGCAGCAGGTCCTTCTGTGTTGTTTTAGTGCAGTGAGCACTGGATTTAACTGGGAGTTTTCCTTGGTGAACTATCTGTGTGCCACAGAGGTCAAAAGAACCCCAGCTTTCCCAGTCACCCCGCCCCCCCAGGTCCCACCCTATAAACTCACACTCTTCTTTCTAGAATGCCACCTCGTGGTGAAGTGACATGTTGCTTTAAAAGACAGAAGATGGGTGGATGAATGGATAAAGAAGTTGTGGTATAGGTATGCAATGGAATATTATTCTGCCATAAAAATGAGGAAATCCTGCCATTTGCGACAACATGGTTTGACCTATAGGGCGTGATGCTAAGTGAAATGAGTCAGACAGAGAGAGACAAATACTGCATGATCTCACTGATATGTGGAATCTAAGAAAAACCCACAAACTCAGAGAAAAAGAGATCAGATTATCTGTGGTTACCAGAAGCTGGGGTGGAGGTGGGGGGAGTAAGGGAGAGTAGGTATCGGAGGAAGATGGTCAAAAGGTACAAACTTCCAGTTATGAGATAAATAAGTACTAGGGACGTAGTGAACAACACGACGACTATAGTTAACATGCTCCATGATACACATGAAGGTTGTTAAGAGAGTAGATCCTGAGTTCTCATCAGAAAGAAAAAAAATTTTTTTCTTTTTATTGTGTCCATATGAGATGAATCTTAACTAAACTTATCGTGGTAATCACTTCACAATATAAGTCAAACCATTATGCTTTATCTCTTAAACTTCTACAGTGTTGTATGTCAGTTATATCTTAATAAAGCTGGAAAAAAGTTTTTAAAAGGAGGAGGATTAAACCCAGCTAATACTTCAAACCTATGTGCCATCCCAACTTCCTTTAGAAATGCATAAAGTTAAGACACATTTGTTCGAGATCTTAGCCCTTTGGAGATAATTTGTATTTGGAGGTGTTCAGGAGAAGATGGTAATGTGGGGTTTTTAAGATTCCTAGGAGTCCATCTCTGCTAGAAGACAAAGCTGCACAGTTCATAAAAATAATCAAGGAATTTTCCTCTATAAGTAACCAGCTTTTCCCCAAGTTAGTGTAGTATGTGTTCCTCATAATTACATACTTATCACTTCTTTTTGGTCTATCTAAACACGTTGGCAAGATTATACAATGACCTTGTATGCCTAGTAAGATAATTATTTACCCATTCCTAACACAGAGTACTATGGCACGAAGGCCTTAACAACCAGGGAGACAGGCATTTAATTTTCTATCACAGCAGACCCCTAATCTAGCCAGTCTGTTGAGGGGATATCACGTCCAAATATTTAAGATCATTTCTGGCTGTTTAATTTAGAATTCTTGGCTTTGCCAGCTGACCACCCTGCCAAGAAATGTACTAGTAAGCCTAGCAAGATGACTTGGCTCCATCCTATATGCTAGTGTAGACATGGAGCTCCATGGCATCCTCTAAAAGGCACCAGAGGCCTCATCTGCCTTCGTTCATCTCTGCCAACCTTGAAATGGAATGTTTTTATTTCATCAAAGGAAAATTCAGTGCCTGGCCTGAGGATCTTGATTTTTTACATCAGTTTTCTTCTTGATTTTTGCGTGGCTCATGTCTGCTCCTCTCTTTAATTGAGCGATGTGAGCCTGTGGCCTCTCTGCGCCACTTGCCTGGGGAATTTGGTTGAATGTCACTGATGCAAAGACATTTAATCGCAATTGTACACTTAATTGGATGTACAATTCTTGTTCTGCCCATGAGGCCTGAGTGAGCCTTTAGACATTTTTAACCTTGAATAAATTTCTTGTTTCATTCAAGTAGAAAGTTCAAAGGCTACTTTCTTTGTAAGGGAGTTTTTGTAGTTATTGTTTTGTTTTTAATGAAATCATTTTGACCATGCATGTTTAGTATAACGTCAGTGCACTCTCATTATAGAAATGATAACGAACAAAAAGAACACTAAAGATAACTACCATCCCACATACCAAGGGCTATCACAGAGAATGAACGTCTTCATATGCCAATAAAGAGACTGTGCTTTTCCTGCAACATTTTTTTGTGTGTGTGAGGAAGATTGGCTCTGAGCTAACATCTGTTGCCAATCTTCCTCTTTTTGCCTGAGGAAGATTGTCCCTGAGCTAATATCTGTGCCAGTCTTCCTCTATTTTGTATGTGGGACACTGCCATAGCATGGCTGATGAGTGGTGTGTAGGTCCGCGCCCAGGATCCGAACCCACGAACCCTGGGCCATGGAAGCGGAGCATGCAAACTTAACCACTACGCCATCGGGCCAGCCCCAACATCACTTTTTATGTGTAGAAGTCTATGAATGAATACAACTTTGCAGCGTTTTAAAAAAAATAATCTTTTCTAATAATCTAGGTCTTGTAAATATTTAATCTGAACGTTGTAATTTGTGTAACGTAGCACTAATCTGGTTTTAGAAAAGTTAGGTCATCGGGGCAGCATTTAAGGGTCCCTAAAAGCAATTCCAGATGTCCTCCACAAAAGTACTGCACCCCAAGTTGGTGGAGGTGTGTGTGGAAAATACATGGTTTGTTCTTTGAAATTTCTTTGTTTCAACAGATAGTTTGTAAATACATTGATACTGCAGTTTATATAATTTTTTCCTTTTAGAAGCAAGTATTCTCTTCAAAACAACTATATGAAATCAAGTAGCTATTTAAGAACTTTCAATGGTACTGGCCAGGCAACAAAAATTTCAGACCATGTCCATGGGCAACTCTAACACCTGGAGGCCCCCTTTGCTCCCCAAGTCTTGTTCTCGACATGGCCATTGTGCTCGGCATTTTTGCTGTTCCTGCTCTGGGTTTTTGCTGAGTGTTGTGGGAGTGCAGGGGGTCAGGGGCTGGCCTTTGAGGAGCTGGCTGCACGAAAGGAAGTCCCAATCAAAGCAAAGCATTCCTTGGACCAAAAGATTCTGCCATAAAGCAGTCTGGCTAATGTGGTCTCAGGAAACGAGGGATTAATGTGTACTAATGGATGTGTATCTGGGAATCCAGCGTGCCTTCTCCGGGGTAAGCTAGGGTCCACTGTTCACCTCTCTTTTTTCCCTCAAATCCCCAAAGGCAGAGCCTGTTTTCTTTGTTTTTCCTAAATCTGCTGCCACCTACAATTCCCTCGGGCACAGTGGAGTGGAATGTAACCATTCCAGTGTTCCCCCCAGCTTTCCTGCCACCCCACCCTCTCGCCTACTTGTCTCTCCTTCCATCTCCCTTCCCTTCCTTCCTTTCTTCCTTCCTACCTTCCTTCCCTCCTAAATTTTACTGAATTCACTGTAGGGAAAAAGACAGGGCTTTTGAAAAACAAGAGTGAAATTATAGACGTTCCAGAAATCTTCTGACTTCCTCGTGATAGTAATTTCTGAATGTGTATTTCTTCTCCTTCTGTCCTTAGGTTGTTTTGAAAGCATAGCAGTGGTTTAGCACAGAGCCTCTGGGACCAGACTCCTGGGTTAGGATCCTGATTCCACCATCTACTGGTTGCGTGACCTTAGGCAAGCAACTTAACCATTCTGTGCCTCACTTTTTTCATCTATAAAATGGGGATAAGAAGAGTACTTACCTCACAGGGCTGTGAGGACTAAATGAGTTAACACAGGTAACATACATAAACATGTAGTCAATGCTATGTAAGTATACCAGGCTTAATACTTCCAAAATTCTGGAAACCCCACGACCCTTTTGGTTTGGATATGACTTTTGCTCCTGAAGGAGCAGGTAGAACAAAAGACAGGAATTATTTAAGTGCCACAGTACTTATATCTCAGAGGTGCTCCAGAATATCTCCATAGTAACAGAAAATAAGAATAGGTTACACCTTGTCTTAACATTTATCGTATTTTATCTAGGTCTTTCCTTGCAAAATAAGACAGCCTAAGAGCACAACACCAGTGGGGGTGGAGAAAGTGGAGACATGTTGTCCGACTCAATTCATACAACTGCTATCCCAGCCGGTTACGGGGATTTGGGAGAGGTGGTTGGCCAGGTCCAGGAACAGACACTACATTCCCCAAGTAAAAGGAGGTCGTATACTTTAAATACTCTTGGCATTTAACCTCTCGTGATGTTCTGAATAAGTATTCTTTTCATTCTTGTGCCAGTCATTCTATTTTGTGATATGCAGAATGAAGACCCAGAACTTCACAGGAGTGGGTCTTAGAACTAGTTTGTTATCTAACTAACGATTTGATCGGTAGAGCACTCTCAGAACTTTACTGAAATACAGCTCTATCGATGTGCCATTCAGGTTTCCTGACTTGGCAGAGCTAAGAGTATTTCTGCTTTCATTCAACCTGTGAAGTCCCTTTACTGATTAAAGTATCTTCATTGTAGACACTTGGAGCTATAGCTTTGATGATTCCCTGGGTATTCTCCACCCTAGGCCCTCAATAATTTTTTTACTGTGTTAGAGAGTTGATATTTCCTAAAAGTATTCTGGATTCAGTCAAACATGTTGACATGCTCTGATGGTTAATTTTATGTGTCACCTTGACTGGGCCATGGGATGCTCAACCATTTGGTCAAATATTATCCTGAGTGTGTCTGTACCAGGAGTTGGTGTTTTTAGGTGAGATTAACATTTGAATTGGTAGACTGACTAAGCAGATTGTTCCCCTTAATGTGGGTGGGCCTCATCCAATCAGTTGAAATCTGAATAGAACAAAAGTCTGACCCTCCCACAGGTCAAAGGTAACTCTTGCTGCCTCATGGCCTTGAGCTGGGACGTTGGTATTTTGCTGGCTGCAGACTTGAACTGAAACATCAGCTCTTCTTGGGTCTTGAGCCTGCTAGCTTTCAGACTGGAATTTAATACCATCGGCTCTCCTGGGTCTCCAGCTTTCAAAGTCACCCTGCAGATCTTGAGGCTAGTCAGTCTCCATAACTACATGAGCTGATTCCTTATAGTAAATCTCTTTCTATACATATACATACCTCCTATTGGTTCTGTTTCTCTGAAGAACCCTAACTACTACACATGCATTTTGAAAACTGACTCTTAGTTAGCTATGATAGGAAAAACCTGGCCCAGTAGGCCCGAAGCTGCTTGATCCAGCACTAGGGGGAAGAGATGGGCCTGAGAGGGCAAGCAGTGCTGGCGTGGGCTGCCCTGGACTCTGGGCACACTGGTCAAAAGGCAGGGTCATGTCCCGCTAGTTCATCAGGGCCTGCCACAGTGCTTGCACAAGGGCATTATTTGTTGAATGAATGAAGCTTTCGGAAACCTTCCAGTGAATACCTCCCCCATTTGAAAGCTTTCTAATTAAATATTTAAGTGTTAACTTGGAGCAAAACATCATCTGCACAGTTAGCCTTCTTGTTGAGAGCTAAATAGTCCTTGCCAAGAAGAGGTAAGACAATGTCCATTATGTATTTTTTCTGAGTGCTGTGTAAAAGACTTTTGTTTTCATGAATGGAAGTAAAATTACATCCATCAAGGACCTGAACGGAATATTGCTTCTAGCTACCGAGAGTGTGTTTGACTTGGACCGAGTTTTTAAATGAAGTTTTAAATTGAGTTTTTAAACAGTATTTAGGCTACAGTGACCATGAAGCTTCCTCACTATGCCTTCACTTACAGGGACAGTAATTTTATTTGGCTGCAAGCGGGAGGGTGGCGGAGGCAAGGGGAAGCAAATCAAGGAATGAAGCAGGGTAGTAATTTGACTTGATTTTGACTTTGGATCACTCTAGCAGATGGATGAGGGATGGCCTGTGAAGGGGTTGGTGAGGCAGAAAAGGAAACTGGGGGGCGGGAGGTCAGTTATGATTATGGCAATAGGCGAGGCAAGAGAAGATGAGGCACTGGGCTGGCCTGGGCCGTAGGGACTGAAGCGGGGTCCTGATCAATAGGATGTGGTCATGAAGGAGGGCAACACCAAACTTGAATTCCCAGTTTCTTACTGGAGTAAAAGGACGCTCTTCACCGAGATAGGTAATTTAGAGGGAGGGGCAGGTATTGGCCAGGAAATGATGTCTGCCTTTTTTTTTTTTTTTTTTTTTGAGGAAGATTAGCCCTGAGCTACCTGCTGCGAATCCTCCTCTTTTCACTGAGGAAGACAGGCCCTGAGCTAACATCTGTGCCCACCTTCCTCTACTTTATGTGTGGGATGCCTACCACAGCATGGTGTGCCAAGTGGTGTCATGTCTGCACCTGGGATCTGAACCGGGGAACCCCGGTGGCGCAGCGGTTAAGTGCGCACATTCTGCTGTGCCACCGGGCTGGCCCTGTGTCTGCCATTTTTGATGTATTATGTTTGAAGCACCTGGGACTTGCTCAATAGAAAATTGCATATATGTATAGGAGGCATAAGAGGTGGTCAGGGCTAAGAAATAAAACCATGGTCACCAGCACAGAGGTGGTAACTGAAGCCAGAGAGATTGAGGATAACGTGAGACGGCGGGGAAGCGAAAAGGCAATGCTGAGGGCCACCAACATTTAATGAGACAGGCGAGGAAGAGGCGGCTACAAAGAAGAGGAGAAGGAAAAAATCAGAGTAGAAAACAACCAGGAGAGAATGGAGTCTCAGAAGCCGAAGGAGCGATGAATTTTAATATTAAATGTAGCAAAAGGAAAATTTTTCCTCGCTCCTCACTTCCACCTGTGCACATGAGGCCCTCAACAGCCCCTGAGCCTCTCCAACCAAAAATGGTTCCCTGGGAGCCCTTGGGGGCATCGCACCTGTGTTTCTCTCCCATGGAATTTTCAGGCTTCTCTGTAAGAGGCATTTCTCCCCTGAGCATGGTGGACTCTTCCAGCCACATAGCCGTGGCTCCACAGTACCTGGAGGTCAAGGGCACTGCTCCTCCCGACTCTGTTGTTCATGGCCCTTTTCTGCCACAGGCTACCCTGAGCAGTCAGGATGCCACAGCTTCATGGAGATTTGTGACAGAGTGAGCTAGGATGGTTCCCTCTCCTTTGAGTCACTGTTTGTTAGAGGTGTGTTATTTGTTGGAGGAATCTCAAAGTTTTGGACATCCCCTGGGGGAAGATTCAAGAAACACCTACTACGGTGTGATTAAAATCCCTACTTCCTTCCTATGAGTATGTGTTGGTTCCGTAAGAGTTTGTTATGCCTGGTTCCTAAGCTCAGAATCTGCTTTTAGGAGGCCCAAGCAAATGTGACTTCTGTGGGAAGACCTAATTTCCCCAACACACCCCTACCCATCTAGCAGTAGCCATGGCTTGAGTTCGGTCTCAGTCTCAGTAGCTCCTCAAATCCTGTGCGACCATTCTCTGTTGGGTCTGTCATGCCATTTTGTTAACCGATTTGACCCTCACCAGTGGACACTAGAGCCACCCATGGAGAAAGGTGAGCTCTTTTCTACATAAGGATATGGATTGGTACGGAAAAGGGGATGGCTACAGTAATTAGAAGGGCATTCTTCACCTCTGTCACACACTTTCATTGGAGTCAGACTTCAGCAAGTCACAGGATCCAAGGGGAAATTTAGAGTTCCAGACAGAAAGAGCAGACAACTCTTTCAAGAGGCTACGCTGTAAAGGAAAGGAGAAAGATAAGATGGCAGGTAGCTATGGACAACCATGAAGTTGAACTTTTGGGGGTTTTTGTTTGTTTTTTTTAAGGAGGGAGAAATTTGAATGAAAGACAAATATCAACAAAATTTATTTTTTGTCTTGAATTTATGCACCCTCTGTTTATGAGATCCAGTTGGTTCTCTTATGCTGTTATTTTTTGAGTCCACACCAAACATTTGATGACTTTCTATACTTTGTATAGAAAAGCTACAGCCCTGATCACTTTGGCCTCATCCGTGTTTTCTCCTGTCCTGAGAGAGGGAAGGACCAAGGGGGCAGCAGGGTAAGGTGTTTGGATGAATGGTGGCATTGGGAGCAGAGTCCTCAGCTCCACAGACCCTCTGAGGAACAGGATCTTCAGCCCTGAGTCAAAACAAGAGAGCAGTGGAGAACAGGGCTCCAGAGCACTTAGCTTAGCTGTTACCACGGAGATGGATGACCTATCAGAGGGCTTTTGTCATCTTAGCTCTTACCATGGAGGTGGATGACGCATTGCCTAGCTGGGCTCATGAGCAGTCTTCACTGACTGATAAGACCAGCTTCTTTCTCACCTTCCCCCTTCCCGCCTTCTCCTCCATTCCCACCAGCTGCAGACTCCTGTCTCTAAGCTGGGAGCTGCTGTTTCTGTTTGACTTTCTCCTGTGGGGACAGCTTTGATTATTTTTTAAGCTTTTTTTTTTCCATTGGGATACAATTCACATAACATAAATTTCACCATAGTAACCATTTTATTTTATTTATTTTTATTTTATTTTATTTTTTTGAGGAAGATTAGCCCTGAGCTAACATCTGCTGTCAATCCTCCTCCTTTTGCTGAGGAAGACTGGCCCTGAGCTAACATCCGTGACCAACTTCCTCTACTTTATATGTCGGACGCCTACCACAGCATGGCTTGATGAGCGATGCCATGTCCGCACCCGGGATCCAAACCAGCGAACCCCAGGCCGCTGAAGCAGAACGTGTGCACTTTGCTGCGCCACTGGGCCGGCCCCCATATTAACCATTTTACAGTGTCCAATTCAGTGGCTTTTAGTATATTCACAAAATTGTGCTATTGTAATTAATTCCCTATGTAATTCCAGAACATTTTTGCTCTGATCTCTTCAGCCCAGAAGATGAATGGAAGGGGATGGACTTCATCAAAATAAACAAGACTTCCCAGTGTACCAGAGGTGTTCGTGGTTTGGTAAACAAATCCTCTCATTTTTATTTTCTATTTATAAACTTTTTCCTCCTCAAGGGCCATGTGATTATGAAGAAAGGCTTTGCTATATTGAGAGTCTTTCATTTATTTGTTCATTAGCTCCATTTCACCCATTCAGCATATTTAGAATCTCTTCTAGGCCAGTTAGCACTGATGATGAAGAGGTGAATAAGAGAACAAGGCCCCTGTCCTCTGGGGTTTGCAGCCTAGCAGGGACGACACTAATAATCAAGTTATATTATTGTGATTAGTGCTATGAAGGTAAATAATAGGAAGACAACCAAGTCTGGGAGTCAGGTGCAATTTCTCTGAGAAAAGGGCGTCCAGGGTGAGACCTAGGGGCTGTGTAGGATGAGCTATGGAAGGACAGTGCGTCCAGGAATGAGTGTAGCTGGGGTATGGACAGGGGTAGAGGAAGCAGCACATGCTGAAGCCTTGGGCAGGAAAAAGAATGGGAGCCATGAGGACCTAGAAGTCCAGTGTGGCTGAAGCATCAGGAGCTGCGGGAGAGTGGCGCAAGATGATGCTAAGTGGGGGGTTGGAGGCAAGTCACACAGGGCCTTGTAGGCATATCGAGGATTTGGGACTTTATCTTCAAAATGGGAACCCACTGAAGGGGTTAATGTGGGGATGACAGGATCCACCAACTATATGGAGACCAGCTGGGAAGCCATTATAGGGTGAGAAAGGGTGGCTGCTCAGGTTAGGACGGTGGTCATGAGGATGGAGAGGAGGGAAGAGATTTAAGTGATATTTGGGAGGTGGACTAGACAGGGAAGGGGAGAGGAAAGTCTGAAGGAGGGTACCAGCAACAAGGTGGATGGTAAGATAAGGAACTCTGGTGAGAACAAGTTTGCAAGGAAGGAGCATGGGTTCAGTTTAGGACAGGTTGAGTTTGAGATGCCTGTGAAGCATCCATGTGGAGACATCAAGTTGATAGTTCGGGATGTTTGGCAGAAGCCTGGGCCAGAGACACAAAGTTAGGATGGGTGGAAAGTAACCGTGAAATCTCCCTTCGCATACAGATATTACAGCGTCTGAAGCATTTTATCAGGTTGTTTATTTATCCATCTTTCTTCCTACTTCAGTGATTCTCAATTTTTTAGTGAGGAAGATTGTCCCTGAGCTAACATCTGTTGTCAATCCTGCTCTTTTTGCTTGAGGAAGATTGGCCCTGAGCTAACATATGTGCCAGTCTTCCTCCATTTTGTATGTGGGAAGCCGCCACAGGATGGCTTGATGAGCTGTGTACAGGTCTGCATCTGGGATCCGAACCTGAGAACTCTGGGCCACCAAAGTGGAGCTCGCTCACTTAACCACTACACCACCAGGCCAGCCCCAAGTGATTCTCACTGTTTTTGTCCTGCCCATTCCTGGACCTGTGCAGCACTCTCTCTAGAAATGTCTCTCATTGTGTACAGTGATTCTCCCTGGGCTATAGGCTCCGTGAAGATAGGAAGATGTTGCTTATTTTTGCATCCCCAGCATCCAGGACATAGTTTAGAAACTCACTAGGTTTTTGATTGATGACTGACCAACAGAACACATGAATCAATGACTGTGTTGGAATCTACTTAAGAGCACCGATTATAGATAGCAGTTGACATCAATCTTTTATTTTTAAACACCCATTATTATAGTTAAAAATAATCTTTATTTATTTATAAGAAAAATATAAAATCATACAGGGGATCAAAATGAAGGCAGCTTAAAAAGTACAGCACAAATATATATAAACATGTAGTACCACAAAAACTCGTAGTTTAAAAGCATTGCCTTCATCAGCTGAAGAAATGTCCTCCATGAAGCTTCTGAGGGCCTGCCTCAAAGGAGAATGGTCACTGGCTGTCACATAAAATGGAAGAGCATGGCTCAGCTCAGGAAGTCATGAGAAGCTACCCCTTACATTTCCAAAAGGGTTGACAAAACTCAATCATTTCATTTCGAGTTGCACCGTCAGCTCCTTTGATCTCTTCAGTTCAACTGCGGAGTTGATTTCTAGGAGGCATCCTCAGCTGAACAGAGCCACAGGAAGAAAGAGAACAGGCTCTCCTCTGCTGAGGACCACAGGTGCGGCACCCACTCCCCCAGAGGCTCCAGCAGGCCCAGCACATGGCTGAGCATCAGGGCCATGATCCTCTCTAAACACAAGAGAAGCAAGTCTTGCCCCATCCATTTATGACCAAGTGCACAGGGTTCAGAAGATTGGAATCTGAATTCCCAAGTAGGAAATCACAGAACAAATGGGGTGAATGTTTCCCGTCACTTCCTTGGGCATATGTAGTTATGTATGTTTCAGTTACAAGGGCAGAAAACAGTGTTAATGTTATCAGGCCCAACGTGTCATTAAATGTGAAAGACAATCCAACAAATTGCTTCCGCATGTGTAAGTCAAAAAAGGAAGCAGATGTTAGCCTGCAGCTGGGACAGAAAAGGCCAGGGGCATATAGAGGAAATCTGATTCGAGAAATGAGGGGATGGTTCTAAAGTTAGCAACACAAAGAGCAGAAACATGGACTCAAAGGAGAGGAGAACTACGCAACAGGGAGGGCAGACGTGGAAAAAATGTTCTAAGGAGGATAGTCCTGGCTCAAAACTAGACAAAACAGATTTATTCATCTAAAAAAGAAAGGGAAAGAAAATATGCCAGACCTTACTTATTAATATTGTATTGAAAGGAAGACGTGTTTATATTACATATTAGAGAGGAAGAGGACAGGCTAGTGCTCCTGGTCGATGTCTGCACAAGTGAGGGAGCTCAACTCCTCTGCCTTGTTACATGAAAGCCACTGTTCCTCACCATGGTAAAGAGAGAGCATTGCTACGCTGAGAGAGAGAGAGACCAAATGCCCACAGACGGCTCACCCTAACTCGACATGGAGGAAAAGTCCTACTGAATGCTAAAAGTAATTCCCAGAGTATGGAATTCTGAATGACGGGCTGAGGTAATGATGGGCACCTTCAGGAGGCTGGCACCCCCATCTCAATTATACCGACCTCAATCTGCTTATACCTGTCAGTTTGTAAAAGAACTCTCCTCTTCCTGTCTTAGCCGGGCTGCTCATAAGGGTTCCAACAAACAACCAATAATTAATAGAAGGTTGGTCCTAGGTTGGTCTTAACCAAGCCATGAAGGATGTGTGTGTAGATTTTATACTCCAGCAGAGGGCAGTACCACATAAAAATTACTATTAAGGAAAAACTGAGGTGCAGCCTCTTTTGTCAATTACCCTGAATTTTCTGTATTATTGAATAATTATTATTTACTGTCACAAAAATGGGTAACTTGTTCATACGGTTATCTTGAGTATCAGTGGACAATCCTGGCAATCAATTTAAGCCCTAACAACTTTAAATCTTACAATTTTACATAACACTTGCTTTACGCGAGTCTCTCTCCTCTCACATGAGTCTTCCTTTGTGTGTGTGTGTGGATGTGTGTGTCCTGGGTGTGTGTGGTGGCTAACACAGCTTTACTTTCCATTCTCTTGAGTCTAGTAATTTTTTCGTGCGGCCAAATAAAATGCATCTTAGTATAAAGCCTCTTCACATAACAATGCAGGTGAGAATTTTGTTGAAGAGAGTTTGTGTTGGAACTTAGCTAAAGAGATTTCCTCTTTCTATAAGCAAAAGGCCCTCATCACAAGCAGTTTAGCTCATAGTGTGGTCAATTTAAAGTGGATCCCTACAGACAGCATAATGAGCAAAGCTCTTATGTATTAATGAACTTAAATCTTAACAATTATTTGATCAATTAGTCATAAAGTAATTTCCTTCCTCTTCACGCTCCCCTTTGTAAAGTATCAGCATATTTATGCTATTATGGTACTTATTTGCTATAGATTAAAGAAAATTACTTTGGATTATTGTACAATTAAGATATAGTTCTATTTCAGCTGAGAATTACTCTTTGATATGTCTGGATGTAACACGGATAAAAGTCATCCCACATTTAGTCATTAGAATCTGAATGAACTTTAAAAAAATCTTTTGCTTAAATTTCTCTCTGCTAATATTAAACTCCTAATAATTAAAACTTTTCCTAAGGGAAATGCCAAGAGATACAGATGGCCATATGGGCAAATAATGGTAGAGTCAAATTAAAGCAGCACATTGACATCAGCTCTCCATTTTAAAAAATCCCTTCCCCTCTGGCGCTTCCCTCATGCAATTACGATAGGAATTTTAAGCTTTCAGAGCCAGAAAATTATTAGCAATCAGGACTTTGGAAATAATGATGCCAAACGGAGAGAGGAGGGGGTGGTGTTCTGTGGTCACAAGGGTTTCCTGTAATTCCTGAATTTAAAGATAAAGGAGCACTTGGCTCTGCCCGCCTCTGAGCTGCCTGAATTCTGTGTCTTAACCTTTCTGATCCAACTCAAAGGTAAGTTCAGCTGACACTTATGAACAACAGCCATGTTCAAGATATGTATGATGAGAAGTTCAGTGTAAAGTCAGTTTCGAGATTGGAATTTTGAGTGTGGAATTTTGGAGCCACGTCCCATGGAAGCAGCGCCGACAGGGACCCATGTTCCCAAGCCAGCCCACAAAAAGCTTTTAATTCAGAAATGTGTGAAATATAGAACTGACGGTTCTATAGAAACTAATCATTATGTATATCAGCATTTTCATGGGAAAATTTTCATCCCATTTTCTAGATTTTAAATCTGGGATATTAGGAACCTGTTTTGATTTTTCATTTGTAGCCGTGGCCTTATTGGAGGAAGTTAGAAGCCTGCCTCCCTCAGCTGCTGTTCCAAGGCACCGAGATGGCCCTCGGCCTGCTGTGGCCTCCAGTCAGCAGGGCCTCAGGGAGCTGGGAACTAGCGAGAAGACCAGGGCAGCGCATGGGGCAGCAGGGGAAGGAGGGCAGGGTGGCGGGGAGGGTGTTATTCCCATCCCCTCCCCCCTCAGCCTGCCCTTTCTTTTTGCTACTCCTCTGCCCCCTGTCAATCACAGGTGGGGGGAGGCTCGGGAAATAAGGGAAGCCTTCCCAGCCTTCCTCCGTAGGAATGATGGCTGGGGCTGGGGGCGGAGGTGCCACCTGTTCTGCTTTCCTGTCTCCGGGGAGGTTGAGGCCTAGATGTGGGAGGAGGAAGGCGCAGGCTGAGGGAAGGGAGCAAGAAGGGGTTTTCCCTCCTCCCCTCCTCCCGCTCTCCTCTCCCACTGCCTCTATGTGGTCACAGAGCCTGAAGGCTGGTGTCGAGCTGAGGCGACAAGTGTGCCTGGGTGGGATGAGGGAGGGGCTGTGAAAGGAAAGGAGTGGAGGCAGCTCCCCAGCAGTGTGGCGAGGGAAGGGACTTTCTGGCCAGGCAGCAGTTAGCAGGACATTTGTCAGGCTGGGACCCACTCCTGACATCCCGGGGGGTGCAGGGTCCAAGGAGTGATGCCTGTCTGACTGCTGGGGGTCTGGGACCACAGAACGAGAAATAATCACCCCCTTTTAGTTCCATTTCCCTAAAATGTCAGCAATGAATGCCAGAAGCTCATCTATATTTTCCCACAGTCAATTTTGGGCTAACATATGAGGACGTGTCCCACGTAGCTTAATGAGAACATGGTACATAAAACCAAATTCCTAGAAGACAAGTTCTATACGGGGCCTAGAACGTGGCTGACAATAAATATTTAACAACCACGTCATTCAACATCAAGTTGCAAAAGAATCTATTTTTAAAAATCTCTACATTTTATTACTGGCTGTTACTTTACATACATCTTGCAATAAACCTGACATTTATCTGATAAATCTGACAAGGAGAGATGAGCTGGGTGTGATTAACCCTGAATCAGAAGTGTGAATAAGTCTCTTTGGTAGATTGTGCTAGTTTAGAGCTTACATTTGATGGTGAAGCCGACTTCATGTATTAGCAACCCAATAAAAACAGCTGTAATCATTAGTGGAAAAAAATGGTGGTGGTTTAGAAAATAACTTGCTTTTGAGTTGATCCTAATCTTTCTTGTACTCCAATCAATGTTATTCATCATTTTTGTCCATTTTAATCAGGGTCTTGGACAGAATCCCCCCAAAGTGAACAAAGTGCCTTAACTTTCTAAACCTACAGCCAAAACCAAACAGCACTTTTAGGAAATTGTCAAGCAAACCAAGGCTTTGTATTCTTCTCTCTCTCTCTTTTTCCCCCCAAAACTAGAAAAACCTGATCTCTCCCTCCTATCACCATACTTTCTCTCCCTGTAAACCATCAAATAAGAACATTAGATATTCTTTGGATCCAATTTTTCACTTGGTTTTAAAAATCCCTTAAAATTTGGATTTTAATGCATATCTTCCCTCCCAGGATCACCATTAAAGACCCCCCTTCTTGGCGAACCTGTTGTGTAGTGTTATTGGGCCCTGTTTTAAGCTGGGACAGTAGGTGCTAGAGGTGGTTACGTTGTACCTATGGGCCAAGTGATTTTTATTTATTTTTTATCAGAGCTTCATCTCAGGGGTGAGACCCTCAGCCTTAGACAAAAGATGTAAAAGTAACTTTTAAATTAATTTTTTAAAAGTCATGGGTAATACAAGGGCATTTTGAGCACTCTTTGCCAAACACCTTTCCCATGGTCCTTATCCCCCTCCTAATTCCTGACTGTGCTCCCAATAGCCATCGGTTTATTTCTTTCAAAACTACTTGAGCAAATGACATTTTTGATAGCAGTTCATATAGTATTTGAATAAAAAAGATGGCACATGTGTTCTGAAGGGTATCACCACATAATACCAATATCCTCTAATTCACCTAAGCATAACAAAAAAAAGTAACAAACAGACCAAGCAAGGTGATTTCTCTGTGTCATTTCCTTCTAAGCTGTGGGAGTGCCACTGTCGTCAAGGATCTTATGGATGATGACTGTTTGCTGCCATCAACAATCTTAGTTCCTCTTTCAATCTTCAACAGTATTTAAGGAAGAGGATAATTTTATTTTCATCATGGCACGAATCCATTCGGATTGTGGGCTTTGGCCCTGGTCCTTATATGAGCCTACCAAATGTTTTTCCCAGTTCCAGATTCAAATATTAAATTAAAACAGATGTGCAAAACTAAACAAATGAAAATCCACCACCGAAACATAACCTACCCCTCCACAAAACCACCAGCTTTGGAGAAAACCAATGTCCACTGTTCCATGTCCTTATCCTAAACTCTTAAAAAAGAACAGATTTGCAGTCCTCCTTAACCTGTGGCTGTTTCAACGTCTGAAGAGGCCGAGAAGAAGCAGAGGTCTAGAAGTTCCTGGCGTGGTCTCCATGGCCCCTCTTGGGCCACTCCTCATCCACCCACCTGCGTAGGACCCTCTCCACATCGGCCCTGTGGTAGAGTCTGCAGAGCTCCATCAGCTGGCCCACCGATCTCTGACTGTTCCGGAGCAAGAACTCCAAGGTGGGGCTCTGAGGCCTCTGCTCCAGGAAGCACAGTTCATCATAGGGCATGCCCCATTTGCTTGCAAAATTCCTCCAGTTTTTGACTGTTGGGTGACATGGATCCAGCTTTATCCTGATCACGTCTAGTAAGTCCTGATCATTGAGCAAGTCACTTATGGTGGGGGCCCGGGGCGAGCAGGAGGAACAAGTACAGTTCTCCTTGTAGGACTTGTCCTTGCTTCTATCTGCAGGAACAAACAGGACAGTCCACATGTCAGCAAGAGGCCTGAAATACGCCTTCATCTCCTCTGTGCTTTATTTTCCCTGCTGAATCGTCAATAGCATCAGTGTAAGTATAACATAGCATATGTTACGGAGGAAGATTTCAGGATCTTCGTTTCTATATACTCACACAATAACGTGTTGTTCTTTATGGCCAAGGACGGTTGCTTAGCTGGAAGCAGTAGTAAGATTTCATTAAGCCAGTTTCCCTTTCTTTCTGAGACTCTCTTGTCTTACAAATGTGCATTTGTGAGACTGCTGGCCAGAATGAGGGCTCCGAGGAGCAGAGCTCTCGCTGTGGCAGATTGCCAGTCCAGCAGGGGTCAGACTCCGCTGACCCACACCTCAGCCATCACCCCTTCCAAGTTACAAGTCAGTCCCGACAGCTTTTTAATGCCAAACAATAGCATGTTAGGGTGTAAAGGACTGCACAATTCTTTAAAAGGTCTTAAAAAAAACACACTGAAAACTGGAATATCCACTCCATACACATATTTGAAAGTGAGTGATAATTAATAATGCCAGAAAACTTTTTAAATTTATGGCCACCTTATCATACCTTTGCCTTTATCCGTGTTTTCTTCACCCCTGGGGCTGCCTTTGAAGTGCAGCCAATACCCTGAGGTGTGTGCAGTGGGATGGATGAGTGGGGGGCTTGTGAGCTGAGCCTCACCAAGAAGAGCAGCCCACGCCCAGAGGAAGGGCAGCATTCTTCCAACATGCTGCGAAGCGTGTTAGGAGGAGGATGAAGCCAGCAGCTAAAAGGTGTGAAGTCATCTATAACAGAACTGCGAGCAGTACTGCACAGCACAACAACCCCAGCGACTTAGATTCCACCACAGCGCTGGGTCTCCTGATCCCTCTGACCAGGGATTTCAATAGCCAAAGGCTCCGCTAGACTTCGCTGGCTTGGAAAATTCTGGAAGGTTGTTATGGTCTTTACCACACTGAGCTATGGACCGCCCAATTGGGAAAGTAAAGACTTTGGATAAAGGGAGTCACTTTGGTGAATGTAAGGTTGAGAACCAGCAATTTTGAGGCAAGTACAAACGATAACAAGAGCCTTGAAAATTATGTCCGTACTCTTTGACCTACTAACATACCTTCTGGGAATCCAGCCTAAGGAGAAAATCTAAAAATGTACATACATGAAAATTTTTATTAGTCTTACGTATATTATCCATTTTTTAAAACTGAAATGTCAAAATTAGGGGACTAGTGAAATATATTATTGTACTACTTGGAATATTACTTAAATAATTTCGAAAGCTAGGTAGCAACCTAGAAAATGTTTGTGCTGTAATATCAAGTGAAAAATGCAAGATAAAAAGAATGTATGTACTCTGATTAGAACGATGTGAAAACTCTAGGTTAACATTCCCATGGAAGGAAATGTACAAAAGTAATAACAGCCATTGTGTTAATTTGGTAGGATTATGTTTCTATTTTCCAAACTTTCTCTAGTGCTGTTATATTTCTGTGACAACTAAAGCAATGTATTACATTAACAAATACGTTGTTTAGCTTAACACAGAGAAGATGTATCAAACAGCATCCTTCCTGCTTGGCAAGTTTTACCCACGGTTGAGCCTACCCCTTCCTACCTTCTCCATGATTTGTTTCATCAAATATCTCCTTTCTTTCCCCTCATCTCCACCACCCATCTCTATTGATTCTCTTTCCTTTATCTACAAATATGTCTAGGGCTCCTCTATCATAAAAAAACAAGAATCTCAAACTACCCTCCTCTGGTTTCATAACTTGCCGAAGTCATCTTCCTCTTCCTCTTCTTTTATTCCCTGTTACATTTCTGGAAGGAGAATTCAAAACCTGCTGCCTCCAATGACTCACCATGTTCTTAATCTTCATCTTCTTTGGCTTCAAGCAGCATCTGACCCAGCCTAGTTCCCACCAAACCTTGTGGAGACTGGCCTCAGTTCCCCGCACCCCAACTGTTGGCCAGAGTCCAGTTCTGATTGGGCAGGAAAATCCAGAACAGAGAAGGAGATCCCCACCTGACTTTGAGGATCACCAAGACCTCCTGTTGCTGCTTATGCCCCCATCGCACTAGCTCCCCTTGGATGTGGCTGCCTCTGGAACCGGACCCAAGGCTCTTTTGCCCTTTGGACACGGTATATTGCCTTGCAGGCTGCATCCTCGGTGAAGGTTCCTTCTGATAGTCAAGCCCCATATCACCAGACACATCCCACCAGGTCCCGGCTGCATCCCTTCCCCTGTCTGCCTGACATGCTGCGATCCCAGCCTGTCTCATCGCCGAGGCCTCAGGAGATATAAGGAGGTGCTCCAGTTAGGTTCTTAGCCCTAAACCTTCCCCTTCCACGTTCTCTGCTTTTGGTCATCTCCTTCACTCCCAACAACCCCTACAAGGCTCTCCCACTAGCATGGAAGGCCCTTTCTTATTGTAACTGCAGGACTCAGCACTGCCCCTGGCATATAGTAAATGCTTAGCCAATGTTTATTGAACGAGTGGGTGAATACATGAGTGAATAAATGAATGATTAAAATTGCCGGCTCTCCTGTGTTCCAGAACTGACTCCTGGAAAGCCCCTCTTGATGTCCAGATGACATCTCTAACTCCATGGATCTAAAACAGCACTTAAATGTCTCCCTCGATGCACCAAAAGCACCTCGACTCCCCTATTTACATTTGCAATTCCCTGGCATCCTTATAGACTTCTTCACTGTATCCAACCAGTTCCCATGTCCCAGCCTCCACCAGAAGCTCTCCGTGATACTACGCCTGTCTTGTTTCCCATGACTTCCTTAATATAACCTGTGCTCCCGACAAGCTAGACTATTCTGTTTCCTGAATAAGATACCCTGAATCTTCTTTTTTAAAAAAGCTTAATTAAATTACAAGAAAACTAACAGAAGCTCAGTATAGAAAATTTAGAAATTATATATGATTATGGATTTTTAATAAACTATTGAACATTTAGGATTTTCCTAAATTTTCATGACTCTCAGTAACAATTCCATGCAGACCCTGGCATGTGTATTTGGCCCCATCTTTAATCACCTCACCAGTAACTGGATTATTAGGCCAAAAGGTATGAGCATTCTAAGGCTATCAATGCATGTGCCCCAAACTGCTTTCCAGAAATAAAGGCTGGACCAATTTACACTCCAACCAGAGTGTACAGTAACGGTGCTGATCTCACTTCACCTCTGGCAGTGCTAAGGTTAGCTTTAAAAAATCTCTGTCAGGGGGCCAGCCGTTAAGTTCGTGTGCTCCACTTCAGCTCCCCAGGGTTTTGCTGGTTCGGATCTTGGGCACGGACATGGCACCGCTCATCAGGCCATGCTGAGGCAGCGTCCCACATGCCACAACTAGAAGGACCCACAACCAAGATACACAACTATGTACTGGGGGGATTTAGGGAGAAAAAAAAAAGCAGAAAAAAAAAAAAAGGAAGATTGGCAACAGCTGTTAGCTCAGGTGCCAATCTTTAGGAAAAAAAAAAAATCTCTGTCAGTTTCATAGGTGGAGAAAGTATACCTTCTATTTTTCTACCTCCCTGCTTCCTCTGGTGTTTTCTCTCTTCTTCCCGTCTCCCTCTCCCTGAGATTCCTCTGCTGACCCTCCCTTCCTCTACTGGACGTCATCCATCCTGTAAAACCCGCCTCAGAGACGCCCCTTCCATGAACTCTTCCCGGCTCCTGCCCGGAATGCCGGCTCGCTCCAACTCCCAGGATTCTGTTCACATCTCCTGACTCTGCCCTGCAGGGGGACATTCTGCATGATTTCCTTGTTCCTCATTATACCTTCAATGCTCTGAGAACAGATGCATAGCCTTCGGCAGTGTGTTCCACATCTTAGAGCTTTAAAATGTGGAATTACGTTTCTATGTAATGTAGGGAGAGTTATGCTTCAGCTACAGTAATCATCGTGTATAAAGAAGACTTTAGCTGCATGGTGAGACAGAAGCTCATTTATCTAAAGAAAGAACTTTCTAATGGTGAAGGTGGCTTCTCACAAAAACACGGGTATAAGAGGAATTTTGCAATTTTCTTTGCCCTTGTTTAAAGATAAGGTCAACTTAACAATATTCTGCCAAGTGGAAAAGAAAGCAGGTTACCAAAGAGTATGCATAATTCAGTTTTTGTAAAAACAAATAATACAGTCGCTCATATCCATGTAAAGTATATTATATACACATTCATAGGCATAGAGAAAAATCTGGAATTATGTATAAGAAAAATGTTAACAATGGATGTTTCCCAATTTTCTATAATTATTGTGTTTATTTGGATACTTTAAAAGTATTTTTTAAATGTCACAGAAAAATAAACTAAGATATAACCTCGAAGTCCAGAATTTAATGGCTGAAGTTCCTCCCTGCTGTTACTTTTATAAGATTCAGTGTTGGCAATGTTTTCTCCTTTAGCGTCAAGAAGAAGAATAAAAACATGAGTAAGCTTTCTGAGAAGCTCCTTGAAACCTTCTAGTGTCTGAGAAGGTTTCATTTCTTTGAACAATCACACTGACCACTTACCAGTTTGTTTTAAAAATAAATGATGCGCCAAAAGTCTCTGATGTTTTTCTTTGTATTTGCAATGACGCAAATGACAAACCATTTACTGAAGTGGAATCTACACGAACTGCCAACACTACTGAATTTAAAGCTGGCTTTCAGAATCATAAACTATAATTAGCTCTCTGGGGGACTTAAGTGGGGAAACGTCTTTTTTCTATCAGATACATTTAGTCCTGCCACGCTTTAAACACCTATCCGTAATAGTGCACATAAAGGATGGACTGGGTGATGCCTTGGGGAAGAAACAATCGTGGGGAGAGAGAGACTTAGGACCAAAGAAGTTTTCATCAGAAATGGAGGAAAAATGGGATTAATATTTGACGCCTTGCAAATGATAAGCACAGCGTTGTTGTACAGTAGAAACTCAAAAATTGTTTGCTAAATGAATGAATGAATGAGAACTGTGCTTTGTCCTCAGAACAAGTCAGGCAGATTTGTTATTATCATTTAACGAATTTTAGAACCTGAAGAGAGAATTAATAGTAAAGGAAAGAGAATGTTGCTGGTGACTGCTGGCAGTAAACAGATCTCGGTGGAAAATAGTACAGAATTGGTCTGAAAATACAAAAAGATGGATCGATTCTAGATTTGGGGAGGAAAGGAGAGGGTTGTTGAAAATAAAGAAGTTAATTATGAATGAAAATTCACTTAGATTCTCTAATAATTAGGGTCCTCACTTGCCATATTTGGACCTGTGTATTTTCCACTGATGCAAAGCAAGAATGGAACACACTGTTAATTTATGATGACTTCTTATTTTAGAGGTGAAAACCCTGGAAGGACTTGCTCTCTGTAACTCTAGTTTGAGTGCTGATGTGAACGAAGGAAGAATTTATCAGAGGAGGAAGGGCCCGATTTCTCAGTGGGTTTTCATCATCACAATAACTCATTTATCAAGTGCCTAGTGTCTAACTAGTCCTGCCCTGAATCCTTTACATGCATAATCCTGAATCACACCAATTCTGGATCCATATTAGATGGGCCTCATGAAATCCCAGTGCTCCAACTTCTGAGAGCTTATGTTTATTGCCTGTCACTCCCAACTAGCATGTAAGCTCCTAGAAGAAAGGGACTTTGATGTTTGATGTCACTACTCCATTCCAGGGACACAGCAGGCATTCCATCATATTTGTTCAGTAAACCAAATCAACGAAGAGTGTGACAAAGAGAAATAGTCAAATTAGAAACCTCTGGGCAGCCCATGAAGAGCTCTGTAGACATTTTCAAATCAACTGAAACTTTTTTTAGTGCTGAGTATATACAAGGCAGAAGCAAGATTACTGGTTGCCATGGAGAAGGAGCACCCTGTGTACCATAGAGATTAACAAGAAGAGCTTTAGAGGCATGCCAACTGACTGTCAATACCAGTTAACACTGTGCAGGTGTGCGACTTGGCAGTTCTCGAGCTGCTAAGCCCGTGTCCTCACTCCCAGTCCAGGCAGAGCTATGCCTATCTCATACAGTTGTTGAGAGGATTAAATGAGATCATCCATTAACGCCTCATCCGAACACGTGGTGAGCACGCAACAAAGAATTAGTCACTGCTGGTGAGGGGTCATAACCCACAGCCTTTTTTAAAGCAGTGGTTCTCAACCTTGGTGCACCCCACCCCCCAGGAGATTTACAAAATCCTGATGTCTGGTCCCACCCACCGGGATCCTTCTTTAATTGGTCTGGGGTGCAGGTAGGACATGGGAATTTTAAAAAGCTCTCCTGGGAAGTCTAAGGTGCAGCCACAGTTGAAAACTACTGCCTTAAAGACATCTGCAGATCAAATTCTTAGTCGGAAGGGCCTACCAAAGTTAGATTCTGGAACTACAGCTGCTCGTCTTTGAGAGATACCATGTCCGTTAGGTGATTAGGAGTCTGTGGATAGATAACGTGTCCCCAGACGCACGAGCAGATGAATGGATCTTTCTCTCGGGGTTTTCCGACCCTCGCCCCTACTCTTCATCCTCTCTCACACACATTTTGCATTATACCTAACGAAGAGTTCCGGAAGCAAGCAGTTCATCAACAAAGTATGTCTACGTCATTGAAGGCAACTGTAAGAAACAGGCAGCCTATAAAAAATCGGTCAATTAACAGTTGTGAACGGGAACAAGATTCAGAATTCACAAAGGTCATGATTAGCTGAGCCTAGAAAATGGCTCCAGTCAGGATGTTGGCAGTGGATCACAGACTGACTTAAGGTGCCTCCCTGCAGCGGAGGTGCTGTCTTAGCTGTCTTATCTCGCACACTCCGGCTCTTCGACCCTGTTAGCACTGGGTCTTTCCCTCCAAAGCGCTCAGTGCGACTGTCAGCTCTCAGGTTGTTTATATAATAATGCTCCCAGATAACTAGGTCTTGAGTTAGTTCAAATAGTTAAATAGTAAACATTTTACGTTGGCAACTTTGCAGATGGCAAAACATTGTGGTTCTGAAATAAAGTAACTCTATCCCAGGTGTCTATAAATTATCAGATTTGGAGCCTACAAAATACCAACAAGTGTCAAAGTAGAGTCAAATACTTCTGCAGTTATGTTTATGAAGGGTGTAAATTCGTGCTTTTTTCTGTGTGTGGTTTCCAATATGGTTGGAAAGAAATATATTTAAAATGCCAGTTCATGGCTTTGATATATCATTGGGGCGCGCACACCACATTATTCATCAGAGGTAGGTAGTCACATGCTATGAGCTGGAAAGTGATGAAGAATTATTTTTATCTACTAAGAAACTGACCCAAGGGCTTTTGATGGGCGTTTGATCTCTTAACCAAAGAGAAAAACAAGATGATTTCATTTTCTCTCTCCAAAGCACCCTTCGAGGAGACAAGTTGGTGGCAACACTGGGGAGTCTAACTGACAAATTGGATGGATCCAGGTAATCATGCTGGGCCTCAACCTTGTCATCAAGCAAAATTGGAGTGTAGAAGGCATGCGAGAAAAATGAAACTCTTACAAAAGAAAGGACCCAATTTAAATTCAGCACAGAATTTTACGTGAATTTGAAGTCTGAAATTATGTGACACAACATATTAACAAAGTGTCATTTTATGGACCTAATTTGAAAAAAAACGAAAATCCTATTTTACGTTCATTTCTATGGGGAAATTTGATTTAGATCAGGCAAGTGCTGACTTATTCGAGGTCGTCAGAAAGTCATCCTTGAAAAACTGGCAACTGTTGTGAACAGGTGCAGAAAGTGTTATGGTCCATGTGAAATCTACTGCCACTAGAAACGAATACGAGAAGAGGTTTTTATTTTCCAATTTGGGGAGTTTTTTGTCTTACAACTGAGCCTTTTTTCTTTAATGCCCAAATGTCTTCATTTTGAAAATCTGTATAAAAACACTGTACAACTTCAATGTCTCCTTTAACAGGGTGAACTGAACATCCTTTGTTGTTTTAATCCAGGGCATTGCCATGAATATCTTCTCCTTTCTTGTGCTCTGCCCTGGGGCTGTCTGCTTCGGTGTTTGAGGGTTCCACAAACACGGCATTGCTTTTTTGGTGGTAGCTGATTCTGAATCACATTCTTTTTCTTTCCTCGATTACAAACTGTCAGCTGTCATGTCTCACTCCTGTCTTATGCCTCCTTTTATCGGATTACCCTCCACCCTCCTATCTTAACCAGCTAAAACTGGATCCCAGATGACTAAGGTTTTCAAACTACAAGAATTAAATAAAAAGCCAGGCTCTGAGTTAAGGCCGGAGGGCCTGATCCAGGGAAAAGTAGCAAGCTTTTGTGAAAGGTATTTCAGCGGCTCAGAGATGGACTCGTGGGGGAGTGGGGCTGACGGACTTTTGGCTTTGTTCCAGCTTAAGACACTGAGAAAGCTGGAAGTCTGACCTTCACCCCTTGTAGGACACGGAAGCATTCAACGGGTGTACACAGAGGTGGGGCCAGGCCAGGGGTTTGAATCCCACTTAGGACCTGTGTGACCTGGCGCCAGCCGTGTGACCCAGCACTGCTTCCCTCGCATCTACCTGGGGAAGAAAATAATTGGACCTATGCACAGAGTTGTCAGGAGCACTTTACGTTTGTAAAGGGCTTAGAAACAGGCCTGGTATACATGGTAAATGCCACATTAGCATTTGTAAGTAAAACAATAAAATAAATCTTTCTTAAGTTGCTACTTTCATTCAAAGACAAACTACGCAGATCTGCTTTGGCCATTTCATCCAAGAGCAAAGCCATTATGGCCAGGTCTCTCATATACTGGTTTATGGGGAAAAAAAAAACCAAACCCAACCAAACAGACACCTGAACAGTCCTGTGTCAAAACACCATGCTGGGTGCTACAGATGTCACTTCAACAGCGCAGGTCCTGCTCTCGGTAACAGGACCACCATCACTGTGAAGTTTTCTCTTTGAGAGCCTTCCATTTTATTCCCACACAGGTAAAATTTTTTAGAGATAATTTGAAACTTGATGAAAGTTAATTTATTAATCATGACCTTAACACTTAAGAATCCTTGAAGGGTTTATAGATATTCCTAACCAACTTACTTTATTCATTTTCATTTGAGCTGACATTTCACACTAGTGTGTGGGCTGTTAGTTTTTAAAAAGTTTAAATGTACGTTTTTTCAATTAGAAAAGAAATATGTGCTTGTCACAGAAAATCTGAAAATTTGCATGAGCATATGGAAGAAAAAATTCACACTCTTACCACCCAGGCCAATCACAGTTAGCCTTTTAGAGATTTTGTTGGTTATTTTACCATGCATTGTATGTATTTGCCTATATCTGATCTTTGTTATATACATATTTGTATATACAGATTAAAGTTTTTGGCAGGGGAGGAGATTTTTCTGATACCCACTCATGTTTAAAAAAAATTTTTTTTTTTTGAGGAAGATTAGCCCTGAGCTAACATCTGCTGCCAATCCTCCTCTTTTTGCTGAGGAAGACTGCTCCTGAGCTAACATCCATGCCCGTCTTCCTCTACTTTATATGTGGGACTCCTAGCACAGCATGGTTTGCCAAGCAGTGCCATGTCTGCACCCAGGATCTGAACTGGCAAACCCCAGGCCGCCAAAGCGGAAAGTGTGCACTTAACCACTGCGCCACCGGGTCAGCCCCTAAAATTTTTAAATTAAAAGATTTTTTAAATTTAGAAATTTAAAAAATATAGGATAGTGGAAAGAAAATAAAATTTGTCTCTGCTTGTATGCAAAGATGCTTTCCCCTCCTCCACGTCACCCAGCTAGGTGCTTCTAACTTGAGCCTGGGTCCGCAGCAGCATTTATGGATGAGGAATAATTACTGGCCAGTGGCCCCAGCCTCTGGTAGGAATAGGGGGTGGTCCAAGGAAGGTGAGTTCCAATGAGGTATCCAGATGGGACCCTGGACACTGGCCTGTCCCATGAAACCTGGTGGGAAGGCTCCACCAGAAGTTTATCTGGCCCAATCTCTCCCTTGACTTCTCTAATCACAGCAAGGTGGTGGCTGGGCTGGAACCAGAACCCCAACTTCTGTCCCCCAGAGCTGCACTTCTGCCACATGGCCTCCTCAGAGAGCCTGGCACACAGCGGGTTCTTAATTAATAAAAACATGTTGAACGAAAAAAAAATCACCCAGATCTCACTACCCAGAGATAACTGCTGTTAACATCATGTTTCTAAGGGAAAAAAGGAGTTGATTATGCACCGCGTGTTCTGATTTTCAGCATGGTTACCCGGGCACAGTCTGGGACTGAGGACAGATTCTCCCGAGGGTCTTACGGCCCCCAACCCCCACTTAACAAAGAAAGAGAGAAGGAAACCCTGAGGACTCAGTTCATTCAATATGTGTTTTAAAAGATGTAGAAAATGTTGGTGAGGTTTTTTGCTTTTAATTAGTATTTTGGCAGCTTATTTTAATGCTCACTCCATATTTTCCCCATGGTTAATTAATAAGAAATCTAAACATTGCCAAAGTTTCTGTCTCACAATAAAAAAAGGGGGGGTGGGGTGGGGAGACAAACTTTAATGCTTCTTTGGTTAAACACACTAAAAGCAGAAAAGGTGGGGCATAGCACATGGCCAATGTCAGGAGGGCACAGAGAGGGAGCGGAGCAGCGGATGGCTGAGCTGGCCCCTCCCCTCGCTCCTGAGGGTGCCTAAGGCCCACTGCTCCTTCCGCCTGGCGGAGCTCTCCACCGATCCTGTCACCCTGGACGC
Source organism: Equus quagga (assembly GCF_021613505.1). Classification (NCBI taxonomy): domain Eukaryota; kingdom Metazoa; phylum Chordata; class Mammalia; order Perissodactyla; family Equidae; genus Equus; species Equus quagga. The sequence continues at coordinate 110,566,905 of NC_060268.1, read as the reverse complement.
AGAGGGAGGGAGAGAAGGAGGGCCTCTGGGTTCTGACCTTAGCCCAACCCCAAACCTGTCCAATTCACAGCCCTGCTATGCCCCTCACAAGCAAAGGAGCCTTAACTCAGAGACAACGCTCTTTGAAGGCTTTTGTGAAATCTTCTAAGATTTCCTTGCAGCTCACCATGGCCTGTGGCTGGGAAGTTTCTCTAGTCTGTAATACAGATTTTGAAAGTTAATGCTAAACATATTCTCCAGTTATCTTTAATTTAGCCACGCCAGTGATCACTGCCGCCCAGATCGTTCAAGTCAATCATTTACCTGAAAGGGGGTCTCCAGTACTGTCTGGAAAGCCATTTTCTTCTTCCTAAAAACCAAAAAGCAACTGTCATTAAAATCATACCATATGTGAACAGAGATGGTATCAATTTCCCAATATAGTTAAATTTCCACCCAAACCTGAGCAGGGGAACAGATCTTGAAAACGGCACTTTAATGGGTAGTGAACTATGCGTCTGGCTCTAGAAGGGCAGCGACTCCCGCCCATTTGCTCCCCGTGCTGGGTCCTCAGTGCCCGACACACAAAGACAATCAACAAACGCTTGTTAAGTGAATTACTGTCCCTGTTTTTGAAAACATGTACCAATGCACACAACAAGGTGCTATGATTTAATTTTATTTCTCATCATGGATTATTTTCCTTATTTTATTCCCTGTCTACTTTTTGTTGGGCTTGTTGTTTGTCTGTCTAGGTTATAATTCTTTCCTTTATCGATTACACTTTTTAAGTATATACAACAAAGCAGCAAAGAGAAACTGTTAAAAAGCATGTCCAAATCTCTTGAGAGGTAATCGTGCTTCTGCCCAGCTGATTCGGGTTCTATTTTGAGAGCCAAGGCCGTGCCACGGAATATGCTAGATGGAGGGGTTTACTCTGATCTTCTTGGAGGGACGGGGTGTGTGTGTGTGTGTGTGTGTGTGTGTGCGTGCGTGCGTGTGTATTTTCAATGAAGCCAGCAGAGGAGACCAGCCCCAGGATATGTTTCTTCACGTTAACTCCATCTTTATACCACTAAAATCCCTCTCAGCAGCTAAGATCGTCCCCTGCAGCCACAGGATTGCAGAGGAAGCAGTAGAGTTCAGGGTCAAAGCCCTGGGTTTGGTCCAGCTGCACTCATGACCGCGGGCACAACACTGACCAGCGCTGCTCTCTGATGCCTCGTTTGCGTACGAGATGCTGAGGGATGAGCTTACCTGGAAGATGCTCAACATCCTCTGGTCTCTGAGAGATTCACCCTTAAAGACATGCTAAGTTGACCCTCAAGATGTCAAACATTTTATACACTCTCTTTCTCTTAATCTTCTAAGAGGTCTTTCTCCTCGCTCCTGACTCATAAATCCCCATGGCTCAGCAGGGTACAAACATTTGTCTAATTACAAGCCTCGCTTTTTTTTCCCCACACCAGAAGCATTCCTCTGTTTTATCAGCTAGATTTTTCCCCTAACCAGTCTAAATATTTCTTGCTTCTGTCTGAGTCTCGTTCCTCACCGCTGTCCTTACTGGGACAAAAGCAACCCGCTCACCATATGTATATAGAGTTTGTAAGAGTTACGGGAAGTCTCTGCAAGAACAAAAATGTTTCTGCACAAACTTTTTACTTTTACAAGGCTAACCCCAGAGGCTCTGCAATGCCGGGGCCACTAGGCACCAGTCGCCAGGTCAGGTAGGGACCTGCCTTTTCGCATCTGCCCGACTCCAGCAGGACCGGGCAGGTCTGCTCTTTTATCAACATGGTCACGGTTCTGCTCACTGAACTGGAAACCTGCTGGAGGAAACAGAACCAGGACCTTCAGGTAGGGTTAAGAGACACGACTGTTAAAACTTGACAGACTTCGCAGCACAATCGGGGTCCCTGCTAATGCATGAACTTTCATCTAAGGAAGGACTACACTACACGGCATATTGGACTTGACTTCTCAGAAGCTGGAGAAAATTTTACCAAAGTCAATGTCTGGCCAGAATCACACCCATGATGTAGACAAGGGACACGACTCAGAATTACCTGTGAAGGGTGAGGAAGACAGAATTCAGCTTAATATCTGCGATCTGTGTTCTTGCTCTGATTATTATGTTATGCTACTTCTTTTAGGTTAGTTTTCTGAGTGAAATTAGTAAAGACGCATTTTTGTGTTTTTTAGGGTCTTACTGAAACCACGTTCGTGCCTTTATTCAACACCTCTGTATTGAGCAGCTACTATGTCAAGCTCCTGTGTTGGAACCTACACACAAAGATAAAAGGACCTCAGCCCTGACCTCAAGGCCTGCCCTCCGATGTGCTGGGGAAATAGAGACGCACACGGATAACTAAAACACAAGGCAGAAGACGGCGAGTCCAATAGGGAGGCAGAGACAATAAAGTCAGAGGGGAGAGGTTTCTCCCAAGAGAAAAAACAGTGGCGGTTTCTTTCAGTCAGAGACATCTGAGATGAGCTTTGCTGACGATTTGGAGAGCAAGGACTTGGGAGGAAAGGGCATTTAGCCAGAGGTCCATGGGAGCCGGCAAGGAAATGGAAAATCATGGGGCACCTCTTGGGCATTTTGTCTTAAGCAAAGGCAATGAAAGGGGAAATAGAGGGAAATGAGACAGGAAAAATGAACTAAGGCAGACTGAGGCCTGAAAGCTTGTCTAAGGAGCTGGACTTCCTATCACAGATAATGGAGAGTCATTAAAGGACTCACCAGAAGCAGGGCATCTCCAGAGCTGTCTAGGAGCAGAGTGGGAAACACCCGCCCGGCTGAGGGGTGTAGCGTATACATGGTAGTCAGGGAGGGTGTGGAGGCAGGGGGACTAGGGGGTGGGAGAGCATGACTGACTTGCGGGAAATGATCAAGGGGACCCCAAACCCGAGGAAGGGATAAAGCTGGAACCACTGCAAAGATATAGCCATTAAGGGGATAGGTGAAAGGGGGAGAAATGAAGAACGAACTGTGAAGAAGTGATGGATAAGATGATGAGCTGTCTGTGGGAGGTGAACACATGATACTGGTCCTTGTGGGACACCAGGGCTAGAGATGGAAATACAGATGCTGAAGCGATTATGGAAGAAGAGTGGGGCTGTGGAGAGCAACACGTGAGGTCACAACCTCGAGGAGTACCCAAACACCTCCCTTTTGGTGGCAAGGGAGAAAATGAGAAAAGGAAGCAGAGAAGGGAGGTGGGAGAGGAGGGGAGAAAAGCAGGAGGCAACAGCATCAAAAGCCGCAGAAAGGTCAGGGGCTCTGAGGGCCACGTGGCGACAAGATTTGGTGAGGAGAGGAGTGGTGATTTCTGAAAGGAGTTCTAGCAGAGTGGTGGAAGCCAAAGCCAGCTTCTAGCAGGTGGGCGGGGAGACATGGAGGTGGCGGGAGCACACACGTGCAGCTGTGTCTGCCCGGAATGCTCCCCTCGCCCAGCCGTTCTATCTGCTTAACTTTTTCTTATCTTTGAGGCCTCGGCTGAGACACCACTTCCTCTAGGCAGCCTTCTCCAAACTCCCTGTCTGGGTTAAGTGCCCTGGGTGCTCCCATGGCAGCCTGTACGTGTGACCCCACAGGGTGCTTGTGACACTGAGTGTAGAGGTTTGAAGAATCTTTCTTCTGCACGAGACTCCAAACTATGAGGCAAAGGGTCTCGTCCACGCTGTACCATGGTGACTAGCACATCTGAGACACATAAGACCTAATATCTGCAGAAGGGAGGCCGAGCGAGGGAGAGAAGGAAGAAAACTTAAATACAGCACGGAGTGAGTGTTTTCCAAACGAGGGGAAGGACTGCATTCTTCATGATGCTCTCCTTCCTTACCCCTCCGTCTTTCCCTCGGACCCTGCTCTTTGGCTTCATCTCCTTGGCCACCAGTTGCGTGGCCTCCACTCCCACTCCATCCTTCTGGTCTCACCTGGGTTCCTGTCCACTCAGTCATTGTCAGGCCTCCTAGTGATATGTTTAAAAATACCCTAGATTTGTCCGTCAACTGCGGGCCCCTTGTCAGTACTTAACTCTGCGTGAACTCCACTCTACCAGTCTTGCTCTAAACTGCCGAGTGTTGCTGGGGAAAAAGAAGTGACAGAGCTCACGCATTCAAGAGATCTGATCTCAGCTGGGCCCAGAAGCAACATGGTCATTCTTGGTTTCCCTTCTAATTGTCCTCCTTAAGGCCCTATTGGGTCCTGTTCGAAACCTTCTCCAGTCTGCTGGAGGCCCCATACCCATTCGTGCCCTGAGACGTAGGCAGGGCCGATGGATTTGCCCACCTTCTTCCCCTTCAATCCTATCTCCAAGGAGATGGTGTCTTTCCATCTTCAAGGCCAGTCCTTTTTCCTTGAATTATGGTTCTGTGTAGATGTTTTTAATGGAACTTACTGCAAAGGGTGGGGCATGTCTTATCCATCTTTATATCACTAGCACTGAGCTCAGACGCTCTGTTCAAAAAATGTTAGCTGAATTTAAATGAACTCAGAATCACTGCAAGGTGGCCTCTTGCTACAACACGAGACTTGCCTCCAGGACCAGATCAGCCCTGAGGAGCAGTCTGACATGGGCAAGGGAGCGGAGGTCCAGATGACCAACAAGACATCGGATGCAGAGGATGAGGCAAGTTCTGTGATGGTTCTGGAAGCAGCTGGTGCAGGAATTTCCAAGAGGAAGATGTGGGGCTCCACTCGGATATCAGAGAGCTGAGATACACCAGCAGGGAATGCGGGCCGATGACACCCAGTGACAGGTAGGGCCAGTACCCATCCTCAGGAGGGAAGCTGGTTGTGGGAACCCACTATACGTGCAGTTCTAGGACTGGAGTCCAGGGGCCTGGGGGAGCTGTGACTTGGGCCTGGAGGCTCAGTCCTGTGACATCTCTACGACACTGGGTCTGGGTCTGAGGGAATGAATGGTGTTCAGCCTCACAAGCTGCAGCTTGAGCACTCGCTGCTCCCATTCAAACTGATCCAGGAACACAGAGGACAGCGTCGGGGGTCAGAGCCTCAGTGGGCTTAGCTATGAGCAACCCAGGAGAGCAGGAGAAATGAGACAGGGGCTTAAAATGATCCCCCTCCAGCCCCTCCCTTGAATGCTTGTCCCTCTCCCTCCAGGGGACCCTATCCCTGGGGCTTGAAGCACATACTACCATCCCCAATTCTAAGCCAGCTCCCAAAAGCAACCCCCCCACCAGCCCCCTCCTTTCTTCCCTCCTTCCTTCCAGATTTCCCAATGACTGACTTCTGCTGAGTGCACATTATGTGCCAGGCAAATGACGCTTTATTGGGTTAGCTCATTTACTCCTCCAAATGCCAAGGAGCTAAGAACTGTCATCCTAGAAATGATGAAACACTGCAGATATGTGGTCAAAGGCCTTGTTTTCATTCTGAATGAAGCTCATGTATAAAGTGTGGGTTTTGCGGAAGAGAATAGTTTCTGGATATGGTTGGGTCTGTATGCCCAAGGAGAAAGGTGTAGATAAGAAAAAAGATGGAAATGACCCAAATGTCTATTGACAGATGAATAAATTAATAAAATGTGGAATACTATTCAGCCTTAAAAAGGAGGGAAATTCTGGGGCCAGCCCAGTGGCGCAGTGGTTAAGTTCACATGCTCTGCTTCAGTGACCTGGGGTTCACTGGTTCGGATCCCAGGTGTGGTCCTATGCACTGCTTATTTAGCCATGCTGTGGCAGGCATCCCACATATAAAATAGAGGAAGATGGGCATGGACGTAGCTCAGGGCCAGTCTTCCTCAGCAAAAAGAGGAGGGTTGTTAGCAGGTGTTAGCTCAGGGTTAATCTTCCTCAAAAAAAAAAAAAAAAAAAGGAAGGAAATTCTGACACATGCTACAACATGGATGAACCTTGAGGACATTATGCTTAGTGAAATAAGTCAGACACAATAAGACAAATATTGTATGATTCCATTTATATGAGGTACCTAAAGGAGTGAAAAAGAGAAAGTAAAATATTGATTATCATGGTGTGGGGTGAGGGGAGAAAGCAGAGTTAGTGTTCAATGGGTATGGAATTTCAGTTTGGGGTGAGGAAAAAGTCCTGGAGATGGATGGTGCGGATGGTGCTGATGGTGCTGATGGTGCTGATGTGATGATGGTACATTCACAACAATGTGAATGTACTTAATGCCACAGAACTGTATGCTTAAAAATGGTCAAGATGGTGAATATTATTATTACATGTATTTTACCATAATATAAATTTTTTTTTTAGTCTCCTTAGTTAACGTGAAGGTACTGCCAAGTTCAACACCAATGTTGAACACCATATATTGAAGTAGGCTAAAGAAAACTCCCGTTTTGTAAAACCTCACTGTGAATATGAGGGAATTACCTGATAGTTGGGCAAATGTGTTAACTGCTGCCAAGAATTCTTTGAGCAGAAAGAAAGTTGGCTAGGTTACACTAATTTTGCTCTTTGGTTAGTTTATAAACAGGTAGTCAGGTCCTATTTCTGCTTTGGGAGCTGACAGCACTGGGTGCTGAAGAACAGCCGTCTCTGGAGAGTTGCACCTGGTGATTTCACAGCAGGCCCCAAGCACCAGAGACCCTGGGGCCAGGAAAACACCCCGGGAAAGCTCTCAGCTCAGAGGTGAACATGTCTCTTTGCGTGCAGTCCATGTGGGGACGGACTGAAGGGCCCAAGACACTGACAGATTGATGGGGAAGGTTCTGACTGGCACCGAGAGGGTAGTTTTCCGTGAATCATACTCTTCTGGACTGTCTAGTTCCATCTAAGGGGAAGATAACTGAGTAGGAAAGCACACGACAGGTTGGTTAACCTGATTATAGCCTAAGTCTGGTTGGAAACCGCCATGAAGACCCAAACCATGTCATCCCTGCTTATCTGGTGGCAGCAACCTAACTCACAGGCAAAGAGCCTGAGAAGAAACGCCTCCCATGTGGATGACTTACACACTTGTGGTACCAGCTCGTCAAACTACTTCACTGGCTTCTTTGGGAGAACAACCAATGCTAAAGTTTGATCCCTCGGTTTTAAGAAAATATTTTAGTAAGTGCTTTGAAAATATGATTTTAAACGCCTAAGCGTGCAACAGAAACAGGGCTTAAATAGCATGGATTTAGCTATTCTAGCATAGACATTTCAAACTCTCTCCCATCACACGGTCAGTGAAACTCAAGTCGCTTTCAGAGGTATGGATTCCCAAAACAGACCAGGTATACACATCACTCTTCCGAATGCATTTAACAATTATCCACTTCTACACTTTTAGACTAGACTATGAGTCTCCTGTTGGGTTTTTCTAAAGCAATTTATACTCAGTTCTTTCTCTGCAAATTAATCACTATTATTGTAATAACTGTTTATACTTACTTTTACTTTTTATTGAAGTATAATATACATATGGAAAACTGGACATATCTATTTGTTTGAAAGTATATTCCAGAAATTGGCTTTTAGAAATTCATTTAATTTAGGATACATTGTATGAAGCACCTATGCAGTGGAAGGGACCATTGTAGGCCTGGAATACAGAGACATATCCCTGTCGCCTCCAGGTTACAATCCAGTATGGAACAAAGACATGCATAATACTGATATCACAGGAATAACGTGTTACAAAGGCACAGACAGAAGGCCAAGGGAGCACAAACGTGGGCAAGAATTCAAGTGAGACCTCAGGGAACAGGGAAAGTTTCACTGAGGATCAAAGAACTAAATATGGAAGGATGGAAATTTGAAATAAATGCTACGGTGCTTTGCTGGGATGAGAGCAAACATGCGGGTTTGTGTACATTCGGTTCTTTCTTCTCCCACCGAGTTTTCTATCCAGGTACAAGACAGACCTGCTACTTCTGGAGCAGAAGTGGGGGTCAAGGACTGTGGTAGCTGCTCTGTGAGTCTGAGGCCGGGCACGCTCAGGTGTAATTTCATACCTTTGCTATGGTTTCAAAGATGAAAGAGGGATTTTCCCTTTGTGTGTGAAGTATAGCCAGTTACTGCTCAGAATATCACAAAGCATTGCACAGGAGATTATGGTTTGCACGTGCGAATGCAAGCAGACCACGAGGCTCTGGATGTTACAGAGAGGCAAGGAGTTTTTGCCTGTATTCATCACATTCACAAGCCCTAGGCCGTGGGATACAAGCGGCACGAGAGCACAGGCTAACCGAAGGCTGCGAGATGAGGACGTGCATTCATCAACTCCTAATTTCATCTATAACTTTCCTGTGATGTGTAATGATATGTTGGCTGAAGAAAGATGACTTGGTTTCAAGTGCCAATATATGAAAAGTTTATTGAGCCTAAACACCACCTAAATGTTTGGGTCTTGTTCCATTAGTTGTTTTTTTAATTTGAAAAAAATACCAAAAACGTACAAAAATAAAAGTATTCAAAATCATACTTTTTTTAAAAAAGCAACAAGAGATGTAAAAATCTTTTTCTCTCAATCTCTCATCCCATCTCTCTATCCCACCTCCCGCCTCAGAGGTTACCGGTAATAATCTGGAGCATGTCCTTCCAGATTCATAGTTACAGCCGCATTTACAACCTATATAGAGACATTTTTAATTCCAAACCATATTAGTCTACAACTTGCCTTATTTGTTTAATAATATATACAGATATCTTTTAAGGTCAGTGATCTTGTCTCTTTTTAATGGTTTAATTGTATTACTCCTTGTCAAAGTACCGAAATTTATTCAACCAGCTCCTACTGATGGGCACGTAGGTTATCTGCAACATTTTTCTATTTCAAACACACTCTGCTATGATTTCTGTAGCATCAAGTCCTTAAAGTGGGATTGCTGGATCAATGAATACTAGACGCTGCCAAATCATCTTCTGAAGGCCGTATCAACTCACATTCTGAGCTGTGGGTGAGGGCGGCGGCACCCTGACACCCACACCTACTGGAAGTTTCAGTGAAATTCTAACCCACTTGTGAAGTTCAAAGGCACTGCAGTTAATGGAGCACCGAACGATAATGAGAATAGAAGCCCTTAAGTCAAACAATTAGAGCAGACACAATAAAGGACTGTACAATTTAAGGATTAATAAACAATCTTCTCTTATGCAGTTCTTAGGGAAATAAGCCCTGAGTGCTGGAAAGCAGGCATTTTTGCCCTTTGGCTTGTACATGTCTTACGACAGTTTTTTGACTTATCCTGAAGTGGAAATAAGTCAGAGACATAGACGTTAATAGATGACATCAAATTCAAGTCCTATGATTTTTCTTTTAAAATTTCATTTCTGGGAAGTTCATCACAGAAAAAAAGTATTCAAGTCCCTGAAATGATGGCTGCGGTTTGGTGGCATGAATTTATAGTGGGAATAGCGGTTTGTATTTCATCATTTTCTCCAGCAATCAAAGACAGAGAATGCAGGTGGCCCTGGTTTACCTAAGCCGAGGGCTTGGCAAGGCAGATTCCACCAAAAATCAGTAAGAGCATCACCGAAATGCCCGACGAGTGGAGGCTGTTGAAAACTCAGCTTACATGCAGAGGACGTGAGGAAGGAGAAGGAAGAAGACGCAAGGTTGGATCTGAGAGGGGAACTTCAGAGTCTGAGGCGGAGGGTTGGCGCCCTGTGATAATGTGCTATGAGATGCGACTGTTGCCCTGGATGGCAGGAGCACAGGAGGAGGAAGGTCACTGGAAGATCGCCATCCAGGACACATAAATTTAGTCTAGAAAAAGTAGGTTGACACAACTTGAGGAAGTTAGGTACCAAATGGCAGATAGAATCAGATCATTATCTGTTTTACGCAAAACTGTCTAGAAAACAGAGAGAAAAGATCTATGGCTTTTAAAGACACTAATCAAGTTCACCTGGTATGACTCACTTATTTTTAACTTTCTAATGGTTAGGGTATCTACCCATCTATTCTAATGTGGCACCTCCATCACCCCACTAGAGGTGAGATGGTCAACGCTACAGACTGATGGGAGGGTGAGGTAAATGAGGAAGAGCAGAGGGAGCAGGGGGAGGGAGGAGCACAAGGCCAAGAGAGATCAGCGATACTCAAATTCACAGCATAGAACAGGTGACTTCCACTCTACTGAAACCAACCCTTTGAAACCCCTTCTCCCTCCTCTAAATGCCCAGACAGCTCTGCATCCAGAACCCTTTCATAGCCTGCTTCAAGGCAGTGCAGTCTGTTAGGACTGGCAGATAGTGACTGCAGGGCTGACGTGAGTCCCTCTCACCAGAGTTAAAATGACCAAGTATAGGCTCTAGTTTTCTAGTTTTACCTAGTAGCACTGGTTCCCCATTCTTTAAACTTCATATCAGGGATGAAGCGAGGAACTACCAAGTATTTCCTAAAAGCAGAACTATCTGATTTTCCCTTCGAGAAAAAACTAAAGGACTCGCCAATCTATTAAACAGATCTTGTTGGAGCTTGAAAGGATTGTTGCATATCAAGCAGAGCAGGCAGGGGCCTGCTGGGCTGACTCACACAAGATATCATCTACAGCAAGTGCTGGTGGGGTCCATTCCCTGTTATTATAAGGCGTGTAATTGCTTCGGGTCTGCAGATAGTCTGCTGGGCCGGTTGCTCTGCCAAGGCAAGGAGGCTGTTGGATGGGATCCTGCTGACTACCTCGCAGTCCAATTTAAAGAAAAGAGCAACCCCTCCATTTACCAGCTTTATTCGAGTAGCTTTTACCCACAGTAGTGCGCCAGACTGATACCATTTAGAACTGTGGACAAGCCTGAAATCTCCCTAGCTTAGACAGGGCAAGAGGCCCAGCAGCACCGGGTAACCCAACTGCTACTGACTCAGAATGCTGGGCTTTGGGGGCAGAGGAGGGGGGAGTGATGCTAGACAAGGCCCAGGTCCCAGCTCAGCCACTCACGGACTGTCTCAGGTCCCCTCTGAAACAAGCGGCTGACCAACATGATTTCTATGGTCCCTTTCAGCTTTAAAGATGCCAAGCTGTCAACTTGGGCATCTGGGCCCAGATCCACTTTCTAAATTGTCAGGATTAGCAATGCCAAGCCACCCCTCTGATTTAGTACCGAGTGGCACCGAGACAAGGCACAACAGACAGGATCAGCATATGTCAGGATGGCAGGGCGTGTGGGGGAGCTGGGAGGCAGGTGAAAGGAAGGCACAGACGGTGTGTGAGGGGTCAAGGCCACAGGGGACAGTCCCCCCTAAGATACAAAATATGTGTCCTTGGAAATAAAAGACTTCTGTTTCTTTGGTGAATAAGAAAGACACAAAATGAGTCACAATTTCTTGGGCTGCTACTTTAGCACCAGTCATTGACTAGGAGAGCTGTCTGGCTTACAAGGGACCGAGAACTTCAGCCCTGGCCACCATATTGTACTTTGTGTAAACTATCAACAGACCAGCATGCTTGGAGTTCCATGGCCTAAAAACTGGGTGTGTGCCCTCTGCCCACCATTTACTCAGGGAAACAAATGTGGAACTTTATTTTTGAAAGATATTTAACTTCAAAGAACTCAATGAGCTGTTGATGGGCTTTCAACAAATAAAACTGCATCTTTTTTTTAATCTGGTGGCACTGGTAACTAGGAATTGACTTGGAGCTCATGCTGCTTGCTGAGTGGAAGAACACACGGGCAGCCTGGCCTGTTCGGTCTAGTCTGTAAACAGGGATGTACACGGAGTCTAAGGAAACATACAGCCTCACATCGCAGGGGGAGGCGGGGAGGGAGGGATACTTGGACGTTCACCACGGCAGTATCTAGAAGAGCAAAATACTTGAGACAATCTCAAGTCCCATAATAGGGACACTCTTAAGTAACTCTATGGCACAGAATATAACAGGATATGAGACGGGATGTTTTCCTAGTGTCTTAAGAGTTTTGATTGGGGTCCCAAGCTGAGCACAACGGTATGCATACATTCCACAGAGAGGTGCCAGGTAAACCCCAAAGGACCAGCTAAGAGGGGCCTAGAATAGTGGTATGAGCCCCACCTTCAGCTTAGACAAGGGGAAGAGATTTCTTTGCAGGAATTAGTGGAATAAGTACGAGCTGTGGCTGCTTCCCTTCCTCTGCCCGTAAGGAGGAAGGCATGGCTCTCCATCCTACCCAAGCCAAGTAAGGGGGGTTTCAAGATCACTACTTGTTGGGGGTGCTTGCCAGAGGGGGAGACCAGCCTCTCACTCCTCAGCTGGATGCTTATTCATCTGTAGATCCCCATAGTTCCAACCCTTCTGCCATTGGGAGACCCTAACCTGTGTGTATGAGGAACCAGACGCTAGCTGGAGCTGGCCTTCAATGTGGGACAGTGGGGCAAGTTTTCCATGGCCAAGTGGACCAGAGCCATCTTGAAAGGAGCCTGCCCAAGGTAAGAGGAGCGTGATGCACCACCGTGAGAGAAGGAGCTGGGTTAGCTGTTGGCGGCAGATGCAAACATTCAGCCGGGAGCCCGGCTTCACCCTATCAGGCAACTGCACAGTGCTGAATTCTCACTCGCTGGGGAAGGGGAGGAGAACCGGGTCCGCCTGCCCTTCTTCTGGGCCTCCACATTTCAGACCCGGCCAGAGTCAGAGCGAAGAGAGAAGCTTTGAACTGGATGAGAGATTTAAGTTCTGTATGGAGTTCATTTCACTTAAACATAACACTAACCAGGTATTTATTGAGCATCTATTGTGTGCCAGGAGACTGGTATTATTACACCCATTTTACAGAGGTGGAAACTGACTGGGAGAGGTTACGTAACTAGTTCAAGGTGACACAGCTAAGTAGCAGAGCTGGGGCCTAGGAGGTCTGTCTAGCTCCAAAGCCCACAGTGAGGCTGGTATCAGCTACAAGCATGGACTCTGGAGGCAGACTGCCTGGGTGGTTCAAATCCTGGCTCCACTACTCAATAGCTGTGTGATCTTAAACAAATGATTTAACCTCTCTGTGCCTCAGTGTGCATCTGTAAAATGGGCATAATAATAGTTCATCCTGCATAGGATCATTTTGAAAATTAAAGGAGTTCATACAGGTAAGCGCCTGGAACAACACTTGGCCTTAAAAATGTTAACTATAATTATTATTCTTTTGATTACATCAAATTAATTTCTTATAAAAATGCTTATGACACTATATTAAATGAAGAAAGGAAAACATTTCATTGTCTATAGAGTGTGATTATAACTATACAAAAAGTGGTTATACTCGTGCAAAGGAAAAAAAGAGGAAATAATACTTCCCTCCTCTTCTTCTAATAAGCACATTACTTTTACAATGGAAAAGTAATCATTTAACAGAAAGAATTTTTTATTCCTAGCTCAGAGTTACATTTCACATTTTAAATCAATAATGAATGCCTAGCATATCCAAGGCATCGTGCTTCAACAAAGGCTCAGTAAACATACACAGCGTATCCCAGATGGGGGAAGGACCAAAGAGAACACCTAGAAGGTGAAATAAGTGTGACCTATACAGACAGACTGAATGACAAATAAAGCAAAATCATTCATAAGAGTTGAGGTTCGTGGTCGGGAAAGCTCTGGCATTCTGCTCAGAGGAGAATGTAAACAATCTGGGGTGTGTTTTCTGACACAGATTAACTGCCACACACACACACAATACCCCGGATGCCAGGGGTTATGGGTCCATCTATCCACTCTACTTGTTAAACACTGACTGGGTATCAGATTCCAAGATAAATGCTGCAATAGAATCAACGCCAAATCACTGCATGCTGCTGTGAGCTGAATTCTACCCCCCAAAACTGATATGTTGGAGGTCTAACTGCAGTGCCTCAGAATGTGACCTTATCGGGAAATAAGGTCTTTATAGAGGCAATCGAAATGAGGTCATTAGGGCGCACTCAATCCAATATGACTTGTGTCCTTATAAAAAGTGGAAATTTGGACACAGGCACCCACACAGGGAAAACGCCATATGAAGAGGCAGAGATAAGGGTGATGTTTCATAGCCAAGGAATGCCAAAAAGTGCCAGCAAACTGCCAGAAGCTAAGCGAGGGGCATGAGCAGATTCTGCCTCCCAGCCCTCAGAAGGAGCCAACCCTAAAAATCCTTTGATCTTGGACTTCTGGCCTCCAGACTGTGAGACCAGAAATTTCTGTTTAAGGTGCTCAGTCTGCGGTACTTTGTCACAGCAGCCCTAGGAAACGTGACATGTTCATTGCTTCTCTCTGGGCCTCTGTGTTCACATCTGCAAAGTGAGAAATGGACCAAATGACACAGCGTCTTCCACCTCTAATGTCTTGAAGGTCTCCATAACCTCAGTATCAGAACGCACATTAGTTAGGTGAAGACCAAATCTAAAATAGCCCAAACTCTTACTCAGAAAAACACTGCATCAGCATTTCCCAATGTGTGTTCCTCGGATTCCTGGGCCTAAGAGATGAAGAATGGGTTTTGGGGTGTCAAGGAATCCTCTCTTCCATGCTCTGTACTGACAGCTGGGGCTGTCCCCTTGCGCCTGGTCTGACCATAGCAGGGGACTGACTCCAGGATCAGGCCACCCAGGGTGCCCCAATTCTACTTCTGCTAACTGGGCCACACCGGGCAGTGGGTAGGAGCAGCCTGCATGCATGCCAAATGAAGAGTTAATGCTGCGGACGTGGACATGTCCGGATTCCTCTACCCTGTGGACTCATGGTCTAGCCAAGCCTTCCTCACTCTGGCTGCACAGTAAGTCCTGGGACATTTATGAAATATCAGTGCTTGGAGCCTAGCCCAGACCACTTCAGCTAGAATGTCTGGGGAACGGGACCCAGGCATTGGTATTTTATAAAAGTTCTCCAAGTGATTCTGATGTTCAGTCAGGGTCCAGAACCATTGGTCTAAACAGATCACAGGTGGGCACAAATAATTTCAGTAGAATATCTAAATCTGTTTTCTGTGGGCCACTAATAGGTGCTTTTCATGTTTCTGGATTTTTTTTGCTGGGGAAGATTAGCCCCAAGTGAACACTTGTGCCAATCCTCCTCTATTTTATACGTGGGTCGCCACTACAGCATGGCTAACAAGTGGTATGGATCTGTGCCCAGGATCTGAACCTGTGAACCTGGGCCACGGAAGTGGAGCGCACCAAACTTAACCACTAGGCCACGGGGCTGGCCCCTCCGTGTTTTTAAAATCTGTCCTCAAGCATTCTCATTACTGTGTATAGTGCCAGATCACACAGCAGCCACTTGACGAGTACAAGACCTCTGCCTCTTTCCAGGGCCAACGTCTGAAGCACCTTCTATGTGCAAAGTGATGTGCCAGGCTCACGGATTATCCAAAAATGGCTCAGAAGGTTAGGGTGGCAAGAGGATATGACAGATGAAGCCTAAGAGGTACATTTGCGACTAATCTCACAATAACTTCCACTGTAGATTTATGTTGACACAAACTAAAATTATTCATACATAGACTTTGTTGTGGAAGAGGTGAATTTCACCCACGGGCAGACACTTTATCCCTCCTATACAATGATTTTTTGGGGGGGAGGGAGTGGGTGCATCAGAATCACCTATGAGGTTTCTAGAAACTTCTCAGGGGCTTGGGAAAGTTCTGCTCTTCCTCTTGCTGTTCTGGAAGCTCAGAGCTCTTGCAAGCCAGCTCCATTTCCTTCCTTCTACCTCACCTGCGTCTCTTCTCAATGATGACCAGCAGGATGCTCTCACTAATGCATCTCCACTCTCCCTCCTGCCCCCAGGTAAGAGGACCAACCCACTGCAGGAGCGAGTCCTGGAGAATCCCTGAGCGCCCAGCCTTTTGTGCGTGTGCCCAGCTGGGCCCCACAGTCAGTGTCTCGAGCTGGGTCTGTTCACCCTATGTGTGTCCTGCCAGCTCAGCTCCTCTGTGGGTTTCTGGAGGGAGGAACCTGGCCTTGTGAGTCCTCTGCAAACCACATCGACACACCACGGCCTGTGCGGCGGAAGAGGCAAGGCTGTTTGAACCTGAATTAGCAGAAGCTCTTGGTTTCTGGGGACTCTCCAAATCTATTGCTTTCATGGCTTTCTTTAACACTTTCCAAAAATACATCATGTGCTCTGATTCCCTGAAAACCGCATAGGTTGTTTCCGATTCCCTGTTACAAATGGCACCTCCCACCAGTCTTGGCTCTCCCCATTCCCCTCCTCTGCTTTATTTTTCTCCACAGCACGATTACCATTAGAAACGCCCTATATTGCACAGATTTGTTCATGGTTAGTCTTATTCGTTCGCTACATACCCAAAAAGTATTTATGATGTGCTTGATGACATTTGAAGAGCTTAAAAAAGATTAACCCACTTTTTCCCCCCACTGCTCAGACAAGCTATTTTCCTATTTTTGGCATTGCCCGCCACGCACCACTGGTCACCAGCTAGGATTCTCTGAAGGAGACCTTCAACTCTTCCCTGCTTTTCACTCCCAAATCCTGTCGGATACTGAATCCTTTTCATCTATCCTTCGAATATGTTGTTATTGTTATTGTTTTGCTCTCAAACATTGCTAGGGGTTGAATTGTGTCCCCAAAAGAGAGGCATTGGAGTCCCAACCCCCAGTACCTCAGAATGTGGCTGTATTTGGAGATAGGCTCTCCACAGAGGTAATCAAGTTAAAATGAGGTCGTGAGGTAGGCCCTTCGCCAATACGACTGGAGTCCTTATGAAAAGGGGAAACTTGGAGAGAGAGGCAGACACACACACAGAGGGAAGATGATAAAAAAAGACACAGGGAGATGACAGCCATCTACGAGCCAAGGGGAGAGGCCTGGAACAGATTCTCCCTCACAGCCCTCAGAAGGAACCAGCCCTGCTGACATCTTGATCTCAGACTTACAGGCCCCAGAGCTGGGAGACAATAAATTTCTGTTGCTTAAGCCGCCCCATTCATGGGGCTTTGCTACAGCAGCCCTAGCAAACAAATACAAATGTTTTTGGGTTGCGCTGTCCCCTCTTCATTCTCCCTTCCCCAGCCTGCATCTAAGTCCTTGGGACTGTATTCCTGGATGATCGCCAATTGCCACTTGGGACCTCCGGGCCTCAGTCTTTCTTCCTACCCATCCCCGTGACCAGCCACTGCTGGGATAACCTTTCTAAAACTCTGTTTGTATTGTACCATTCCATGGAAAGACTCTTTCAGGAACTTCCCAGGGCCTGGGGGATCAAGTCCGTACTTCAATCCTAGCACTTAAGACTTCCACCAGAGCAGTGCTTCCCGAAGTAGCATTTAGAGGAAACGCTGGAGCAGGGGGGTGAACAGGTACGTGGTGGGAGAAACAAGTCTTCCTCTGTTCAAAGAAGTTTGCTTACCCGTTGAATGAACTCAATCTTGGGTGTCTTCTCTCTCTTTTCCCTTCTTATGCATATGGGCAGAGATTCTCTAAGAATCTAAGGGAGAGCTTCTTAGCTTATCTGCCTATGGAGCCTCTGTTCTGGGAGCATCCATAAAAATTCCTACTCAGCTTTCCAGGCCAGACATTTTAAATGCTAAATTTGACCTTGCTCTAAGTATTCACCATTGTACACCTAGCACCTAAGAGAGGGGTGGTAATACATTCTTCGCGCTCAAATACTTGATAGATGAATGGATGAATAGATGTTTCATCCTTTATCCTCTTGCAATGTGTTTCCAATTTATCAGAAGCTATCATACCACTGCCTACTTCACGAAGGCCTACGGCCACCCGCTGTATGAACAGAACAAACTCCTTAGCCCCCCAACATCTTTGCTGGGTTTCCTCCCTTCCTGCCCCATTCAAGCATCATCATTTAAGGCACAACTCAAATTTGACATCAACTAAATCAATTTCTTGTCTTTAATCTAAAAAAACTGTTTATAATATCTTTATCTATCCAGGCTTCGTTTAATCCCTCCTCTGAAAAAGAATGGCAGGTCTTACTTTTGAAATGCTAACTCGTCTATCTGTGCCTGTGATAACTTTATTTATCTAACATACGTGTACATACATCTTATCTTCCCTGCCGGATTACAAATTCCTGGAGGGAAATCAGTGTGTTCCACATTCTCCACAAAACACTGCTAAGTATACCATCAATAAATACTTGCTAAGAGGGGCTGGCCCCGTGGTCGAGTGGTTAAGTTTGCGCGCTCCGCTGCAGGCAGCCCAGTGTTTCATTGGTTCGAGTCCTGGGCGCGGACATGGCACTGCTCATCAAACCACACTGAGGCAGCGTCCCACATGCCACAACTAGAAGGACCCACAATGAAGAATATACAACTATGTACTGGGGGGGCTTTAGGGAGAAAAAGGAAAAAAATAAAATCTTTAAAAAGAAAATACTTGCTAAGAAAATTAATCCTCTTTACCTTCCACAGGGAAAACAAATCCCATTAATTATTCCATTTCTCTCTCTTCTCCCTCTTAGTTTTTAATCTCTCCACTCCTTGGAGATACCTTACCCTTTAAAATCTGATGTTTCCCATTCTAAGCTTTTTCTGTACGTTCCAACAGCCTCAAAGGAGAGTTTAACATTTTCCCTTGCAAATTTAATGAATTTGACAAAACCGCATAAACTTCCTTCTCACCCACTCACTCCTTAAGTCTTGCCATTATGTTTTTGTCCCCATGATCGATTTCCTTACTGAAGGGTCCCAGTAACATCTGAATGGACAAGTCCAGTGGTGTCTTTGTATGCCTTCCCCTTGACCACACTGTGCTCCCTGGTGATGCTGACAGTCCTTGCCTTGGCACTTAAGGCAATGCCTACTCCTGGCCTTTTTCTCTCTTTATTCAACATATATTTAGTGAGACTTACTATATACGAGGCATTGAGGATACGGTTCTGAGCAAAAAGACACAGTAGTTTCAGCCCTCACGGGTCACAGGTTAACCGCTGGGGGAGACGATTAAATCATCAGAAACGGAACTATAAACTGGTATGTGCTACGAAAGAAAGTACAGTTGCCTTGACCAGATAGCTTTCTTCTCTGGCTGCTCCTCTGTCTGCTTCTGAGCTCCCTTTCTTCCTCTGGCCTCTAAAATGAGATCTTTCTCGAGGTTCCATCCTGGGCTCTCCTGTTTGCTTTCCTGCGAGGACTCTGTCCTTGACAGGCTCATCCACTCCTAGGGCTTCAACTGTAACCTCCTGATGCAGGAATCCTAAGCCAGTACCTAGTGCTGCATTTTCTACCACTTACTGGGCACCGCCACAAATTTCACAGACCCCACACTCTACAAACTTTTATATCCTCTTTGGCAACTCATAAACAAACAAAACTCAATCCTAAAAACACACAAATCTGATCTTCTTCCTGAATTCTTTTTTTATATAGTTAGTAGCAATCGTCTTCCAGTCACAGGCCTAAACCTAATCTCATCTTCTCTCCAGCACCCCCAGGGTCCCAGATATGGTCACGGGACCATCACTTCAAACCCCCAAATACCTTCCATGTACCCCTCTCTGGCCTTGAAGGCTCTGGGGCCCTGGCTGCAACTTATCTTTCAGCCTCATTGCCTGATCTCCCAATCCTTCAGCTCCAGGCAAAGTTCAGTCTTTGCCATTGCCGCTCCTCAGAGCCCTTGCTTTTACCATTTCTCCCAGAAGGACTATTCTCATCCTGCCCTCAGACACACATCCGAGAATCTATTTCTGTGTCAGAGATGATAATAGAGGTAGCATTCAAACTGATGGTAAGGCTATGCAGCAAACTAGATAAAATGTTTGTGAGATAATGTTATATAACAAAAGCAAGACATACAATTATTTACAAAGTTTTTATAATTATGCACATAAAATGTATAAGGGAATACAGCAAAATAACAAGAATAGTTATATTAGAGTGGTGGAATTGTGGAGGAGTTTTTTCACTTTTCTAGATTCTAAATTTCATTGTGTATTTTTTAAAATAACTTTTTATTTTAGAATAGTTTTAGATTTACAGAAAATTTGAGAAGATAGTATAGATAGTGCCTGTATCCCCTACAGCCAGTGTCCCTTATTAACATCTTACACGTGTAGGATACTTTTGTGACAACTAAATGAGCCAGTAATTTAATGTGGTCTTTAACATTTAAAAAACTTGAGTTTGGTAAAACCAAATAAACAACATAAATAGAGGAAAATGTCCTTCTTTCCATAACTCCAACTTAGCATCCTGACATGTGCTATTCTTATTTTTATTATTACTTGAGTCTTCTCTTGGCATGGATTCCTGGCTACAAACTGGAACAAATTTTGCTTTACAATCATTTGCTATATATTTGTATATGTAGTTAAAACTTTATTGCTTGATAAAGACTCTGGGAAATGTTTTCTTTAACATAAAGGACCGTAGGAATTTTTTCAACATATGAACCATGTCTCCATGTAGAAGCTAACGTTGTGTGCGCTGCCTCTCCAACAAGGCTGGAAGCTCTGCTTAGGGTGTGATCTCCTCCCCACCCCCACCACTCTCCCCCTCCCCCACCCCCCTGCTTTTTACGTCCAAGAATACCAACTCCAGATCTGGTCTCAGAGCTTAATAAATACCGGTTGTAATAAACTGTAGGAGTAGGATAGCCCTAGGATAGCCCTGGTAGACGTGGTATTGATTTCCAATTACTAAAAGTAAACGGTTTTTTATAAAATTTGGTCTGAGACGTCCAACTTTAATCTTGACACCAAGATATCACAATGTTTTTCCTTTGCATCATTCAAAAAAGGCAGCTAAAATTAAATCATAGTAGAATTGGATTTTAGCGTTTAAATTATAAAGATCAGTAAAACAGCAAATATTAAATATTCTAAAGAACATATTTTCAGCTTGATTTTAACGTCTGAGCCATAGAAAATGGAGTGTGGGATTTTTTTCCTTGTTTTTTTAAAAATGTTTCTCCTCTAGTGCACTTTCTTTGTTCTAACTGCCAAGTTGGTTTCAAAGTATCTTTCTGGATATCTACCAGTTCGAAAAAATCCTATGGATTAAACAAAGAAATTACCAACTGAAGCAGCTTGGTACAGTGCTACTTTTTATAGGAATATAAGACATTCTGTTTTAAAACAGAACTGAAGAAAAATCTCAAATCGGCTATTTGCCCTTTTTTTTAGTTGACAAAAACATTTTCATCTTTTAGGATAGTCTTTACTTGATGTACTCAGAACTATAACACTAAAATTAGAAAAATACTGAACACAGTGTCCCAATGTATATTCTGTACCTAATCTTAAACGGTTTTGGAAAATGCCTACAAGAAACTAAACAAACAATGCTACATTCTTCTATCTTCAAGGAAATCCATATCATGTCACAAAAAATGTGAGGAGTAAACTTTGTTAAACAAATTAAAGATTGCAAGAAAGAAAACATTTATACTTTAAGTTTACTAAAATAGTTTAAATTCAGTCAGTGCCAAAGTCAATCATTAGATTGTAATTCCAGGGAAAACGCTGAGCGTCAGGGCTAACAAATAAGAATATGATATTCACAGCAAGTGACTGAAGACCCTCAAATCAAAGACAAAAGTAGCACCATTGACAATTTTCAAGAGAGCTGTGTTTACAATTAAGATTGCTTATTTTATCAACTATTATGTAACTTGGCTTTACTACAGAAGTGATTTGACTATACAAGAATATCACTATTGATTTATTGCAGACTGATGGTTTATTTTTTAAAAACTTGGCACCTGGGCTAACAACTGTTGCCAATCTTCCTTTTTTTTTTTTTTTTTAAGGATGGGCACCTGGGCTAACAACTGTTGCCAATCTTTTTTTTTCTGCTTTATTTCCCAAACACCCCGTACATAGTTGTATATCTTAGTTGCAGGTCCTTCTAGTTGTGGGATGTGGGACGCCGCCTCAACGTAGCCTGACGAGTGGTGCCATGTCCGCGCCCAGGATCCGAACCCTGGGCCACCGCAGCAGAGCGCGCAAACTTAACCACTCGGCCACGGTGCCGGCCCCTGCAGACTGATGTTTTAAAAGCAAGCCTAAATAAAATTTCAAATTTGTCTTGTTAAAAATCAACTTGGTGTTACAGAAGGAGCAGGACCAAACCAGCCCATCTTGAGGCAAGACACGCTTTTTGAGATATTTAATGCTCTAAATATAGTTTAGCAGATATGAAGTGTTGTGCAATTTTGCTAATAAGCTTTGAGTGAGTGAAAAGAGATGTACTGGACAGTACAAGAAGTAACTGAAGCACACAGTGACCCAAGGAAGCTTCTGGAAGGATCTACCTTAAAAGGTGAACAGTAGAATGATAAGCAATTCTTGTTTGTTTTTGTACATTTTGTCTTGTCTGAAATTTAAAATAACCATTCTTTTATAATCAGAAAACAATAAATGCATTTGTTTTTTGGAAAAAGACAATAAAAATAATATGTTAAAAGTTTGACTTCTGATATCTGAAAGAAGTGAAAGTTTTATAAAAACATTATAAAAATGTTATTAGTATCCAGTTTTGTTGTGGCTTAAAAAAACATTTCTATCCACAGCGTATCAACTACATCTGAAAGAAAACAACTCTCCTTTCTAACTCACTAACATTGATGGTCTGTCTTTGGCATATAAATATTTATTTCAAAGAATTAATTAAAGTACCATAATTACTAGAAATAACAGAAGTTGTATAGATATGCTACGTTACTGGGATGCTTAAGGATCCTTTCCAAACTTATTTAAAAATCCTCTTCTTTATTTTTAAAGCTCTAGAAGATAATTCCTAAAAAATTATAGTTGGATTAGCATGTACCTAAGAGTAAATATGTAATTGAAATTATTCTTACCTGATGCTGCACATGAGAATTTGTTGGGCAGTTCATACCAATTGGATCACACTCCTCAACTAGAGGGGAAAAAAAGACACAAGGTTGGATAAAGAAAGCACACACTCTGTGGTGTAAGGCCTGAAATGAAGACTCAATCTTATGTGCTGCCTTGACATCTGGTAAAATCAAGAGGGCCTCAAATGGCCCAACTGCCCATTCCCCTCCCCACTCTGCTCCATGGGGAAGGTCCCCAGCTAAACAATGCTCCTTATCAAGGCGACTAAGCACAGTTCCTGCTTATCACTGCACAGTGGGTTTCAGTTCCCGGCCAGCCCACAGGATGATTCAGACAAGCCAATCACATCCCACCTGGGGAACCAGGGCCACCACATCCTCTTGATACTACAATGCCTGTCTCCCACAGTGGCTGGTTATTCACTCTGTTCCCGAGTGCAACCCCTGTGTGATGCTGCATGGAATGCAGTGTCCTCCTCCCCTAGGCCGTGAGTACATGTGACCCATAAACTGCTGTTATCTCCTCTGTCCCTTGTGATGGGTGTTGCGTGGTTGGTCACTCCCATAGCCCCAGGGCAGGATCCCTCCCCCATCCATGGGGTGAATAGGAGGTGGTCAAAACAAGTGGCATAATGAACAAGATGGCCCAAACGCGACAAAGGATGCCTGGTCAGATTTAACTAACTTCAGGGATGTGGAGAAGGCTGCCTGGGATGGAATTGCTAATTGCTGGCAGACTTCACTTTGGCCTGTGCAGTACCACGTCGTCTTTGTTGTCTGTCCTCTCTTCCCACCTCAAATGTTCTCATCCCCAAGACGAAGACTGTTGTTAACTGACTGTACCCCAGTGTGACGTGTTGTCAGGTTCAACCTACGTTTGGCAGGCGCCCCTGAGAATCCCACCTAGAAGAATGTGGTAGCACAGCGCTCTAACAGGTCGCTGCTCACATCTCACTTATCAGGGGTTGGGCTAGAGCTCTCTGGGCACTGTGTCTAGCCTGGTGACCACCACTGGCTAATTAGTGGCAGGGGGGCAGGCAACCATACAAACACTGTGCTGGTACACCATGAGACGTTTGCACACTTTGTGGCAAGGAAGGACACTGCCGCCCCAGGGAGAATTAAGCAAGGCACCCTGGTTGTTGTTGTTCAGGCAAGGGTAGCCACCTTGCCTGTCTCCTGCGCTGCTGCTTCCCTTGCTGCTGCCACATATGCTCTCCTGACCCCCAAGGGTATCACAGTGCACGTGCATGGTAGCCTGTGGCCCAGGAGCTGATGAAAAAAGGGGAGGGCAGGGAGCATCTGGTACTGGACTGCTCTGCCAATGTCAAACTCCTAGCCGGCACACTGGGGCTGAGCACAGCTGCTCACCAGCACGCCAAAAGCCTAATCTTGCAGTCATGGGCTTCATGGCCCCCACCCGGGCCAGAAACACAATGACCTTCGGGGATGTGGACCCCAACCCCAGGGAGACTGACGAGAATTCCCTGGAGGAAGAGGTGGTTGCCTGCAAAGTGGGCCTCACAAGCCTCTCCCAGTAACTACCCAGAAAGTCTGCACCACGGATGATCAGACAGAGACAGAAACTGAAAGCTGTGACTTTATGCAACCAGAAATCCAAAATATTCTGAGAGAATGTACAGAGAAGGAAAAAAACCCAAAAAAAACCCCAAAAAGCCCATGTGGTAGGAAAGGCAGGGCCGCAGCAAAGCTCGGTTTCACTGCATCAACCTTTAGGTTACAGGCCTAGTGCTCTCCCACTATGCCACTCTGCTGCCTCTGCCTGGGTGCAGCCAAGACCCTGATCTCAGAGTCACAGGGCAAAGCCCATGGTAGCTGGGCGGCACAGCAAAGGGGTTAATTCAAACCTGACGTGAGCCTGGGGTTCTTAAACCATCTGAAAGCAAGCACTGCCATAGGGAAGGCCCCTCACCCTGACAGGAGTGATCTGAGGCTCTCTGGAGGAGGAAACTTATCAATACGAGCAGAGTAGGGAGGATCTCATCCCTTTCCCTTCCCACCTGCACCCAAAGTATATCCAGAGACCAAAAAAAGGGAGGGAGAATGAAAGAAAGATGGCTAAAACCTGGATACAAAGAAGGAGACAAAAGGGAAAGAAAAAAGAACTGAAACGAGGTCCGCAACTTGACCCAACTGGAAATCTAAAACTTACTAAAATAATTTTAGGTCAACAGATCAAAGAGGGCTGACTGGCTTTGTGCCCTACAACACAGGTTCTGAAGTAACTTACTATCTGCTGAAACGTGTGAACTGGTAAACCTTCATGGACTTAATCTCAGTCCTGGGGCTCAAATTACAGTTATACCTGGAGATGCCACTAAATTTAAACGTGGCAGACGCCCAACATGTTGGGGGAGTTCCTAAATATAAAAGGGGACAAATAGGCACGCCTCTCTCCAACCATCAGAACTACTGCTTTGCCTAAACGTCCCATGGTCATAGCACCCATTTTCCTAGAGTGTCCCATCGTGGGCATGGTTTCTCTGACCTGATAAATTAATATTAAATTCCATCTTCAGCAGTTAGAAGTTGACTTGACAAAATGGGACCCTGTGAACCCCCCAGTTAAAATAATTAATATGGCCCAAGGTATATTAAACAGGACCTTCAAAGATCAAACTTCTTATATAAGACCTAATGAGTGAAGAGGTGACTATTTCCACTGGCTTCTCCATTTAATAGCCTAATTTGGCCTCTTCTTAAACTTGAAAGAAAATGAATGGTGCCTCACGGTGCATTACTCTGACCATAATACTGTGGTCCTATCCATTAAGGCCCCCACACCCAATACCCAATATTATTGAAATTACTGACTTCATCTGATCAGTAACCAGTAGTGTTTGGCTATTACTGATTTAGCTAATAAGTTCTGCTCAGTGCCTATTTGAACAGCCTCTCAGTCGCAGTTTGCCTTCAAACTTCCAAAGGTACATAATACATCGTGACCAGGTACCCTCGGGGTACCTAACAGCCTTGTCACAGCACACAATCTTTGCAGGTTACAAGATCTTAACTGCGTCCAACTTTCTCTAGCATCACGGGTATGACATTACATGGATGACATCCTCCTCTGAGGACATTCATTTGACATACTCATCCAGGCCACACAAACACTCATAAAAGAGCTCCCAGAAAGGGGATGGGCCATTGCCCCAGACATAGTGCAAGGCCCTGCCACCTTGGTTAAATTCCTAAAAATTATTCGGTAAACTAAGGGCTCCTCCATTCCTGACACTGTCAATACAGAGCTATTAACCCTCTCAGCACCCACCAGTTAATACAAGTCCAACATCTTTTAGTTCTTTTGGGTTCTGGAAGCAACATATTCCTCATTTACGTATTTTACCTAATTTCATGGATACTGTTACTTTC
This sequence comes from Equus quagga, assembly GCF_021613505.1. Taxonomy (NCBI): domain Eukaryota; kingdom Metazoa; phylum Chordata; class Mammalia; order Perissodactyla; family Equidae; genus Equus; species Equus quagga. The sequence goes on along the minus strand of NC_060268.1, from coordinate 110,540,896 downwards.
AAATCAGCCCACTGTAAATTTGGCCTCCTTCAACAAAAGTCTACAAAAGGCATTCCCGTTAGTACCCCCATAGACTCCTTCACTGCAGGGGTTTTAGCAACCTCCCTGCATTCCTCCTGAAGTCTCTGGACCACTCATGACAGCTATAAGTTGTCCATATGCTTCTGACGCAAGAAACTACCCTCCTAGGCCCTTCTCTATATACCATTAGAGCAGCGATCGCTGGCCGCCTACTGGGCTCTTTTGGAAACAGACGATCTCACTGCCCCTGAGCTTGTGAGCCTCCATACCCTGCTACCCATTACGCTTTGGATCATGGAAGCAGCACCATACAAACTTGACACAGCTACTGAGGCCTTCTTGCTACTGGATGGAGCTAAACCTGGGCTCTCTGGCATATTCCACCTTCAGGAAGGGATGGCCTCCCCTATCCTCAGTCCCTTGCCAGATGCCATGGTACTAGAAGAGGTTACCTCTCTCCCGGATTTCTAGGTTACCTGGGGAGCCCCTTCAGATCAACTGATGAACAGGAATAGGAGTTTGTAGACTTTACAGATGATATCATCACCATCATAAATGATGGAGCTCAGGGGATTGCTGCTGCTTTCCATTCCTTCACCAGGATGTCCCTGATAATGGATGGGACCCAAGCGTCAGCACAACTGGCCCAACTTCGGGCAGGCATCTTAGTGCTGGATGGCCTGGCCAACAAACGACCCCATCTGCACATTTTTTTTTTACAAACTCTTGGACCATCGCCTAAGAGTTGCCCCCTTTGGGATGAAGAACTCTGGAAATCTCTTGCCTCACAGATGAACAAAATACAAATCAAGGTAACAGATGTCTCTACCTATAGTAAGGCCACAATATAAGGCCTCACTAGAACACTCTCTCCCATTCAGAGTTCCAGACATTACTGACAGTGACCAAGACATTCATTTCACTTCTCAGAATACACAATGCTGGGCTCTGAAAGAAGCCATTCAATGAACTTCCACCTACTCTTTAGGAAGGTGGTTTAATCAAGAGATATAACATTACCTCAGATTCCACTGTGTTCATTCATTTGTCCAACATTTTGCTAAACCTTTCAGATGGCAGAGAGTAGGATTCTACCTGTCTTCACAGCTCATCCTTCTAAAAGTCAAACCAAAACCATTGCATTTCCACTGTTACAGCGGGGATCGCCGGCAGAAATCAAAGAACATGATATGCACGTGAAATGTTCAACACCTTTCAACATAAACCCTTAGGAAGGAACTTCCATTCCTATGTTGTCTCACGTACATACGTGTTACCCTCACAGCTCCCCACCTTGCGGTGAAGATTGTACAGATGTGTTAAAACTGATTTAGTTCCATGAGATTTTAATCTCTTATCACAGAATTCTTTTTCCAAAGACAGTTTTCTCTCAAAATGTGAAGAGTCACATTCTCTTCAGAACTCAAGCCAGCAGTTTCTGAGAGACATCAGGAATTCTGTGATACAAAATAAACCCCAACCTTAAACGAATCCTGAGTTTAGTGGCTGCAGACTCACAGAACGCTCATCATAAAAGAGGCCTGACCCCCTGAAATCTCGTAATCAGAGGTTGGCTGACTGAGGCAGAAGCTACGCATTTGTCCCTGATGAGAATACAGGTATAATAACACGTGTAACCTCAAAAACGTGCTGACCACTGAGATTGCAGTAGATCCAGTCAATTTAAATCACATCATTCAGAACCACTCCTGTCTGAACTGTGTTAAGGAAGAGCTTTACACTGTCCATGAATAAAATAGGAATTAACCAGAAGTATAAGAAAGATTTTGTGAAACCCGCCTAATTGGCTTCAGAAAATAAAGTCTGAGGACTTTTCAACCATATGGAAATTGTTCAAGCTAATTACAAATGACTTCTATTAAATAGAGTAGCCCCCCAAATTCACTTAAATGCCAGAGTCCAAATTTGTACGTAATGTAATTAGATTACATTTCCTTTTAAATCTCTAAATTAGTCTCTTTGCTAATTCATATTAGTTTTGTTTCCCTAAAAACAACTTCAACGAGAAAATTACAATGTTTAATGATGATATTGGCCCCATTGGTATGTTAAAAAAAATACTAGCAGACACTAAATTGGTAATATTACTGAATAAAAGTGGTGCAGTAAGTTTTTAAGCTTCTGGAAACGTCCATTACATAGAAGACCATGTATTTCTTTGGAGACAAGAAATTATGTGCTAATAGTGCTGTTCCCCATGAATAAGGACACAGGAAAGATCTAGAGTATGGTTTTCATAGTTATGTTACCTATAAAATCATCACCATTTTAATGAAGATTTGGTAAAATTCAAATTCGAGGGGAAATGCAATAGTATGGTTACTGTAGTATCAGGTTGCTAAGCAGCAATCTTTTTCTTTCAAAACAGGAAATCACTTTTGAGGGTGACAGAAAGATCTGTAGACAGATCGAATCATGACACTGCACTCTCAGGGCCCCTGTGGCTCAGGCTTTGTCTAAAACAGGTCCGCTTTTGCCACTCTGCTAGGAACGTTTCTGACAGTCCTGGACCCTGATTTTTCACAATTCTGCCACGTTTCCCTCCACACCTGTCTGACGCTCCGTGTGCCAGGCGCTGTTCCAGACTCATTTCATTGAGTCTCACAAGCGCCCTGGGAGGTGGATGCTAGCAGTGTCCTCCCTGTGCTGCAGACAGGAAACTGAGACCCGGAGACATGAAGTCGTCTGCTGAGGCCACTCAGAGCCGAGCAGGGCGGTTTGGCTGAAGTTTGGTTCTCTCTTCTCTATGTCTCACAGGCGGGCACACCAAATCCTTGAAGCTTCTTAGGCAGGTTCTTAAGGTGAGGTCTGCGTCCTAACCACCCCGGTATGCGATAAAACACAGCTGCTGGGCCTGACCTCAGACCCACCACTTCATGACTTTGGAACAGCAGGGCCCGAATCGGTCCCTCGTACACGCCCCCCCAGATGACTCTTCACGGCACACTGACGTCTAAGGAGCACCACCCAAGCCTGCCTCCCACCCCTCCCTGGCTGCCTCGCTTGCACCTCCCACTTTCTTGCTGAACTAGAGAATCACAGGTTGGGGGATTCAGGACACCTAGAAGTCATTCATGGAGAGGGGAAAGGAGGAAGTGAGCTTCCAGAAGCCTCCCCTGGTACAGCCATGATTTGGGCTCAAACCTGGCCTTCAGCCTCTTTTCCCTCCATCACTGCCACTCCCAGGACACGCACTCATGGTGTGATTTCAGGAGCAGGGAGAAGAGTCTGGTGAATAGGGAATGGAGGGGAGGGAAGACTTGGCAGAACACTGGGCTTAATCACAGCTGGCCCTGACAGGGAACTCCCAGTCCGCCAGGCCAGTGACCCTGTGAGTACCCAGACCACAAGAACTGCCAGGAAACCCATGTTAGCTATGCTTGGAAGTCCTACTTCTTGAGGGGGCAGCGGGGCGGGCATCTCTGAAGCTGGTCAGATCTGATTGTTCCCCATGCCCATCCCATCCAAACCCTCCTCTCTATGTTGTCTGCAGAGCACAATGTGACAACCAGCAGGTTGGCCTCCATAATGGATACAGCCTTGCAGACTGCCCCACAGAGGAAATTACGAAAGGCTAAGGCCTAGCCACCTTTATGGTCTGCATCAGGCCTAAAACATTAGTCTATGGGTTTTTGTAAAAGATAGCTGCTCTTGCTTTGGGGCCTGACAGGCATCCCTCGGCCCTTCGTCTAGTAACAGAACCCTTTTTCCCGCGGTTCACGTGGAACTGACTCCATACCCGACCCCACCCAACATTAAGGCTCGTTCCTGGCCAAAGTCCTCCATCCTCCTGATGACAACTGATTTCAGGGATGGCCACATGACCAAACTGTTCATAGCACAACTGTCCTTAACGTTGTGCTATGGGCGCTGGAGGAAAGGCACCCTCTTTCTCCGCCATCTTGAGCAGCACCAAGTAAAGCTGGAGGCGTTGGCAACCACCTTTCCCGCCCTGTGGGGAAAGTCTGCCTGAGAAAGGAGCCAACAGAGATGACAGAGCCATGAGAGAGAGAGTGAGCCTGAGACATCACTGAAATGCTTGTACCTAGCCGCATCCAAGGACCCCAAGCTGATAAGTCCCTCCCCTCTTTCTTTAATTCGAGTTAGGTTTCTGTCACCTGCAACCCGGAGTCCTGGCTACCTTCACTTTATTCACGTTAAAAACCCCAGAGGAATTGCATGTATAATTTGTGACAAAAAAACTTATAGATTTTGATAAGAAAGTCATGCCTGAGATAATCATAAACAAGCCATGAACTCAATTTTTGGTGTCTGTTTTACAATTTTAAATAATGAAAAATTACTTTGACTAGTGCTTTGTTCAAGATATGAAAATAATCACAAGTTCAAGTAGTTATAGTAACTGTACATACCTTTAGGGAGTCCTGTATCTTGAATGGGATATTTGTCTGACTGTAGAAACCAACAAAAGAGAGAGTTATTTTTAAACACCATAGTCAATTATAAGATCAAAGTGAAAGGAAAGCTTTGTCTTGACAAAGTCATGATTTTAATTCAAAACCTTGCAAGTTTTTAGCCTTAGACTTATCAATAGGCCTGACCCATTGTTTGTTTTTATTTTCAGTTTAGAGAAATGGAATCAAGGTTGATGAGGAGTTAATGTTGGAACATGAAACAGAATAAGCCTTCCTCGTTTCCTCAGCTCTGACCACTAAACCACACTTCCTCTCTTTTCTGCAGTGCTATTCTCCCTTTCTACTTCCTGCAGTTCAAAACTGAGGAGCATTTGTTTTCATGAATCGTGGGGATAGACCCAGTTCTTCTCACCATTTCTGTGACGTTCATGCAGGTCAACAGCGTGTGCTCTGAGCAGTACTCAGTACTGTAGAGCTCTGGCCCGGGTTGGCTGGGACAGGATTGAAAAGGTGACCATCCTACTGATTGCACGAAGCTCTACAAATCGGTCACTCATGATACACAATTATGTACAGTTCCCCAATGCATTAGGTGAGGGCAGTACTGTTCAGGGAATTCAAAATAGCAAATACTCTCACACTCACATGTTTCTTTGTTGGTATTTACACGCAGGTATCTAATGTTCTGGAAACTTCTATTTCAGACAAAGCAATATAGTCATCTCTGAAGACTTCCAAGAGAGGAGTGAAAGTGTGCCCAATTTCCCTATCCTGTTCCCTAATCCCATATCCACCCCATCTGGGCCTTTGGGTCCACTGTTCTCCAACTTGAAAAAGCTGCACCTTCCAACTTTCCTGTAGGTCTCACCCATGTCTTCCTTTGACAGAGGAGGAAAACAAACTTGGAACCAAGGATTTTGTTTTCAATGCCTTTTCTTGGAGTTTCTTTGGAGCTGGGCTATAAAGTTTCAGACTTCTAGGAGCCTCCAACCCCTTTCCACAAAAGAAATCACTCATCAATCACAGAGAACTTAAAAGTCAAATAGTTCTCCTCCAGGCTAAATCCTTCCCGATGCTCTGCTCCCCAGAGCCTGGAAAACACACCTGCACCTTGACACTCAGCAGGCACTTTTTAAAGTACTTGTGTGTTTCCTCAGCTAGACTGGGAGTTTTTCAAGAGAAGGGGCTATGATTTTTGCATTCCCAGATTTTGACACAGTGTTGATCAAACATCTACCAAAAGTCTGCATGAATGAACAAACAAGCTAGAGAAAGTGCAAGTTTCCCGGAGAGATTGACATCCGAGCTAGGCCTGGAGGACGCCCAGGACTCAGATGACTGAGGGACAGAAGGCTGGTAATTGCAGATGGCGAACACAGAGGAGCAAGGCCAGGTGGTTCGAAGAATGGGAAGTGTAGGAGACGGGTCAGCCTGAAGCAGAGACGCACGTTGGAGGAGGAAAGAGGAAGACAGGGTTAGATATGAAATGATGGAGCCAGTTTGCATGGAAGACCCTGGAAGTGAGGCAAGGGATTTCAGTGGGGTGCCATTCTAGGTTCTCGGGAAGTTTGGCTGGCTCATCGAACATCTCCTGCCGCCTGCCTCATGCCCAGCTCTGCCTGTGGGGAGATGTCTTGTAGGAACACAGACAAGCAAACAATTCCAGCACAGCGTGATAAAAAGTAAGGATTGGGCTGTGAAGAAGGGAGCACCTGAAGGTCCCAGGGCAAGGCAAAGAAGGCTTCACGGATCAGGGCGTGCTAGAACGGAGAGGAGAGGCTCCGGAGGAGTTCAGTAAGTGAGGGAGCAGGGAGATTTTCCTCGCTGGAGGGAACAGCGTTATCAGTATCCAGGAAGGTGAGAAGGCGTCGGGGATTTGAGGAGCAGCAAATAGCTACACACTCAGGGGGATGTTGAGATAAGGCCACGGGGACCTCCTCTGCACTGTCAAAGAGTATACATTTACTCCTGGGAGAAGCAGCCATGTTATGGGTTGAATTTTGTCCCCAGAAAAGATACACTGAAGTCTTAACCCCGAGTACCTCCGAATGGGACCTCATTTGGAAAGAGGGTTGTTACAGATGTAACTAGTTAAGATGAGGTCGTACACAGAGCAGGCCCTTAATCCAATGACTGGTGTCCTTATAAGAGAAGAAGAGACACCGAGACATAGACACACAGGGAGAAGACGACCATGTGCCAAGGAAGAGAGAATGGAGTGGTGCAGCGAGAAGCCACAGAACACCAGGGCCTGCCAACAACCACCAGAGGCGAGAAGAGATCCCTAAGGGTCCCAGAGGGAGCACAGCCCTGCCGACAGCTTGATTTCAGACTCCCGGCCTCCACAGCCGGGACACTCAGTTTGTGGTACCTTGTTATGGCAGTCCTAGCAAACTAATACAGGAAAGCTTCAGAAAAATCCCTTTGTGCCCAGAGCAGAGAAGTGATTAAAGGGAGCCCAACTCCAGGTGAGCAGTAAGGAGCACGGCTCAGAGGGAGGGAGGGCCTGGCATCTGGGAAGTGAGTGGGAGACCAGTCACCAGTGGGGCCCAGGAAGGGCGAACTGAGTAACACTTTATAGAAACCAAAGGCTTTAGTAATAGACTACACCTGAGGGGATCATAAAAGCGACCACAGCGTCCCTGTGCGTTCTGTGTTGATGAGAGTTAAGAGATGGAGTCTTCCATGTGAATCCCACTGTGTGTTAAAGCTTGACCCCTTACGCGGTCCACACTTAGCAACCCGTGCAGTGGTAACTACAGGACACAAAACTCACACCGCAGGTCTTCAACACACTGACGGGCCTTGTGAATCACCAAAGCCTTGAAGACATTTCAATTAATTATATTGTTAAGTGTATTTGATGTCATTCTAACTAAATTAATCAGAATTTTTCATGACTCAGTAGATCCCATCCTCCAAACATTCTGAAGAAAAGGACTATGTCTTACACTATCTGCATAGTGACACATGTAGCTTTGTCAAAGGCGCTTACTTGGTCACAAGTAAGAGCAGAGCAGGGCTCCAGTCTGGGTGATTTTATACAAATGAGCTACCCTCCGTTTCCTCCTCTGTAGAATGGGGATAAAGGCACCTGCCCCGCCACCTCAGAGGCTATCCGGAGGATGAGAAACAGCGTGTGTGACTCTCTGGTACACCTAAAAGCAACAGACACCCCACAGGGGGTTCCGGGAGGGCGCGGCAGGGGTCTGAAGCCAGCTGCTGGGCTTGAACCCCACCCAGGCTGCTTCCAAGCTGGGCAACTTGCCTCAGCCCCTGGGCCTCAGTTCCTCAGCTGTGAAACAGGCAGGGCCTACCTCGTGGGCTGGCTGCAGGGACTGACCTGGTAACAGAGGTCAGTCAATAGCATGTGCCCACCTGGCACAGAGGCCACACTCAATTCCCATAAGGTAGCCCAGTATTTTGAATTCTGAAGAAGGGGTAGTTAAAAATAGACAGATAGTATTAAAAGTAGACAAGTAGGGGCCGGCCCTGTGGCCGAGAGGTTAAGCTCGCCAGCTCTCCTTCGGCGGCCCAGGGTTTCACCGGTTTGGATCATGGGCGCAGACACAGCACCACTTGTCAGACCATGCTGAGGCGGTGTCCCACATACCACAGATAGAAGGACCAACAACTAAAAATACACAACTATGTACTGGAGGGATTTGGGGAGAAAAAGAAGAAAAAAAAAAAGATTAGCAACAGTTGTTAGCTCAGGTGCCAATCTTTAGAAAAAAAAGAAGACTGGCAACAGTTGTTAGCTCAGGTGCCAATCTTAAAAAAACAAGTAGACAAAGACCTCACGTCAATCTAAGAAGATCACTTCTCATACGTGCAAAACAAGGACAGAGGCTAACCCCATTTTTAGTCTGGAGAAGCCCAAAATTTATTACATCACAGATAATATCATGATAAAGAAATTTAACTTGGGAAAATCTCATTTTGGGCTTTCTGATCTTCATGTACATACTGAGTAATAAAAATGTCAAGAAATAAAGGGAAAGGAGGAAAAACAAGAGTCGTCACCATTCATGTAAAATTTGTAACCTACCATGTTAAAGGATAAAGTGCTGGGGTCCGTGTCCTCCACTGGCTCCTTTGCCATATGCTCTGTGAGAAAATAAAAAGGAGAGGATTTTGTTCAATTTAAGAGCACAAATGCATCCTTTGATAACCGTCTTCACAGAGATGCGAGCTACCCTAGTAAGCTTGGAGAAAAACACACTTTCAATCATTAGTGGAGACAAAATAAGAAGGAGTGGGTTCAGATTTCATCAAGAAAGAGATTGATATAAATTTTGTTTTTAAAAACACCATATTTTCAGTTTACTTACAAATATCTACAAATACCCATAGTTACAAACAGCCACAAATCATGCAGCCATGATATTAACAACTCATTTGCATATTAGATTTGATCATAACTTTGAACAGGAATGATTTAATTCGGACTTCTTTCCTTATTTTCTACTCTTCTACAATTCATATTTATCATTTTAAAATATTAAGCCTCTGAATGTGGCTCATGTGAATCAATAAAGTCAAAAATACCTCACAGTATCTTTATCAAACAAAAAGTGGGTTTTTTTTTGAGGAAGATTAGCCCTGAGCTAACATCTGCTGCCAATCCTCTTCTTTTTGCTGAGGAAGACTGGCCCAGAGATAACATCTGTGCCCATCTTCCTCTACTTTATATGTGGGACACCCACCACAGCATGGCTTGACAAGTGGTGCCACGTCTCTACCTGGGATCCAAACCAGTGAACCCCAGGCCGCCGAAGTGGAACGTGCGCACTTAACTGCTGTGCCGCTGGGCTGGCCCCCAGAAAGTGGTTTTGATATCTCAATATTTTGCTTCTTACGTTTTACCATTTGTTGCATTTAAGGAAGTTAATGAGGAAATACAGAAGAAGGTACAGGCCACCACTACATCTTATGAATTTGTACAAATTAGAAAAAAAAGCCTCCCTTTCCAAGACACTTTACAAAATATCTGCCAGAAAACTATCTTAATAAAGAACCAGATCTGTTTAAGTGGGGTCTTCTAGATTTGTGCAGTGCACAACCTGCAAAACCCTAGGGCCAGCCAAGATTCAACTTTCATTTTTTTCCCAAATCCTCGTTAAGTCCATGCTGTGGACAAGGTGCTAGGTCCTGGGAATGCCTTTGGGGACCCAAACAAGCACAGTAGGACAGTTTATTGAGATACTGTGTTTGCTCTCCCTAGACGTTTCCCACCTGGAAATGGGCGTTCCACATGCTGCCAACAGCCATAGGAGAAACTGTGAAGGGAACACCTCTTTGTTTGTTTTACGACAGCCCACAGTCACTGGAGAGATTAAAGGAGGTGACCTCCAAGGGAGCAGGGGATAGATGTCTGCAGCTTCATGAGTGGGGACTGTGCCCTGGTCCCTGGCAGAGCCCAGAGGTGCAAGATCACATTGGGGAACGCACAGAGGGCGCTAACCCCTGGGTCCCAGGGTTCCCAGCCCCAGAAAGACGGCCGTCATTCGTGTCTGGCACAGAAACGGAGGGCTGCTGGATCTCAAGGGTCTTCTCAAGGGTGGACAATGAGGACATCAATGCCTACTCCAAGGCACTAAAAAGTCAAGGCCCAGCCCTGTTTTCCAAGCACCACATCATCCTCTCTGATTCCTACGTGACCCGAAGGAGGGGGCCAGGGCTCCAATTTTGACTGAAGTGGAATTTCCTGCCAGCCCAGTGGAATATAAACTCAGATTTGGATTTAAATCAAGTAAAGAAAATAAGAACGGGGCCGGCCCGGAGGCACAGCAGTTGAGTTCATACATTCTGCTTCTCGGCAGCCCAGGGTTCGCCGGTTCGGATCCCAGGTGCAGACATGGCACCGCTTGGCAAAAGCCATGCTGTGCTAGGCATCCCACGTATGGAGTGGAGGAGGATGGGCATGGACGTTGGCTCGGGGCCGTGTTCCTCAGCAAGGGGAGGAAGATTGGTAGTAGCTAGCTCAGGGCTAATCTTGCTCAAAAAAGAAAGAAAGAAAGAAAGAAAGTAACAAATGTTTTGCTAACTCCATGCTGAGTTTGCAGAACTCCTGCTGCCCAAGTAACAGGTAATTATAATATAGAGCATTTAGTGTTAAGACAGTAGAAGTGCAGAATGATATGGAAATACACAGGAAGAGCTCATGCCCCGTCTGGTGTGTAGGGAGGTGGGGTGGAAGAGGTCAAGAAGAGCCTGCAGAGGAACTGATATCTGAGTCTGGAAGGCTGAGTTGAAGCTAGCCAGGAGAGGGGGTCAGGGAGGGAAAAGCATTCTCAGCAGAGGGAACAACATAGACAAAGGCCTAGAGACAAGAAAGAATATGACACACTAGTGTACTTCAAATAGGTCCAGCCAGATGCACCTGCATTCGGTTTTCTAGTTTTTCCTTTCCATACTTCTCCCATTCTGCTTCCTGGCTGGGAGAGATGGTCAGAGTCACCACTAAGTAGCCTCAAGTCGCTTCTTTCCTCCTCCTATCACAGCCTCATCCCAACGATCTCATCTTCACTGAAGTGTACCTGGATGATATACTTTAAAACATTACCTCCCCCAGGGGTGTGGTATTTTACAGGTATCGACAACAACGGGATTTCAGGTCAATGGGCTCTGAAGGACTTGGAGTGCTGGGGTACGGGAGGAGTGGGGGGTTTCTAAATAACTCAGAGAGTATCCTGTGCAGATGCTGCCCACTATGTTTAGGACAAGTTAGATCTGTTTCTTACAGAAGAATTCGTATGACAGCAAGAAAAAAGACAAAGCAGAGAAAAATGGAGGAGATGGCTGGGAAAGCAAGGATTCCACCAAAAATGGCAGCAAGGATGCCAATAGTGCAGGAAAAAGGAAGACACACGGGGCTCGGCTGGAGGACGCCTGAGTCCTCACTGGCCCGCCTCTGAGACCGGAGGTCTGGCCTTGGACAAGCCAGCACTGGGACCTTGGAGGACTCCCATAAGCGTGTGCAGCCTCAGGCTCTTCCTCTGCAACACGAGGGGGCCCAGGTATCTGGTTCCCACCCTCAGCTGAGCATCGTTCCTCTGGTCAGGCCAGGTTGGGAACCACCAGGCTGGATGAACTCGCACTCCCCGTCAGACTCTGACGGAGCTCTGTGACAGAACTGAGCACGTCTCACAGGGTTATGAGGCGAACAGGAAGATGCAGACAGGGGACCACAGGGTCTGGAGGTGCAAAGTCTCTCGCTTTGGTCTGAAATCTCTGACAATAAATGGAACTTAAGGTGGGAAGGGCACACGGAATTTAGGTTTTTTGGTGTCTGAAGCTTGACGGCACAGTGAGAGGGCACTTGGGAAAGGCTACCTGTTTAGAACAGGGATTGGCGGCACTTCAGGTCTTTTTTACTCTCATTCAAGTGGCTGTGACCGCATCAGCCTCTGATATCGATCAGGCTGCAGACGCGGTTCTTCCTCACGTGCTATCCCAACGCGCTCAGGGACCCAGGCCCGCGCGGGGCCCATGTGCTCTGTCGACCCCCCCAGCTCCCTGGCAGTTGTTGTTGTTCACACAGGGCTGTCTCTGTTCTCACAGGCCCGGACTGTTGTGTACCGAAGAGATTATCTGGAGGAAGCCCATCCTGGTTGAGACGGGTCTAGAAGCAGGAAGTTGTCCTGAAGTATTTCTGAGAGCTCTCGGAGCTGCATGTTTACAATATGAAGTCAAATCCTTCATTTAGAAGCTTCAAAATGTTTACTTGTACAGGTCCCAGGTAACAGCAGCCTGAGTCCCCAGGTGAGGCTCTGATCTCAGATGGGACATGGGGGCTGAAGCAGAAAGGGGGATCATGCGGGCTCTGAGGTGGCAAAACCAGCAGCTGCGCCAGTGCTGGCTGGAGACCTTCCTCCTGCTCGTGGCTGTGGTTTTAATGTCTCGGGAGATGCTTTTCTCCCTAAGCTGTCTCCACTCTCCTGGATCGGTCACTCTAAGCGACGCACAGAACACCCCAAATTAGCTGGCAACTGCCCAAGGGGATCTCACTGGTGGCAGTGAGAATGATGTTTAATTCAGGTGAGCATCTTCTGGAGAGTTCCTCAAAAGGCACGAGAGAAACCCACAGTGAACTGATGCAGCACTGCCCCTAGAGAAGGCACCTGGCCTGGCTCTCAGAGGCCTCAGGTGACAGCAACCTAGGCGGGTTGCACAGTCACTTCTTTCTCTGGGCCTCAAGTCCCTCACCTGTAACATTCGGGAGTAAACAGAGAGCCTCCCCATGCCTTTCCAGCTTTAAAAGTCCACAAGCGGTGAGAAGTAGTGGCCCCACAGGTCAAAGGGCATCTTCAGGCTGAAGGTTACTATGACAAAGGACGCCCGGGTCCACAGCACTTTCATCTCCAATGACAATTAGAACTCCCACTTACCTAGTGCGCCCCCCCCCCGCTCCGTGCTGCATGGTTTACACACAGTCTCAGTTCATCCTTACAGTAACCCTAAGAAATGCAGTGTCCTCCTTTTTATATACTGAGTGCCCAAGGTCACGGGGTAATGGAAGAGCCAGAATTTGCATCTGGGACTTTCTGGCTTCAAAATTGACCTGTTTTCCACTACCTCCAGGGTTCTAGAAGTGGTTCACACACTGCCCACCTGACAGAGTCTCCTGGGGGAGTCTCCGTGTCCAAATTTCCCCTTTTTATAGGAGCACTAGCCATACTGGACGAGAGCCCACTCCAATGACCTCACTTCAGCTAGAATACACCTGGAAAGACTCTATTTCCAAATAAGGTCATGTTCTGAGGTACTGGGAGTCAGGATGCCAACACAAATTTTGGAGGGGGCACAGTTCAACCCCTAACAGCCCACTCTTTGACCCCCCAAATTCACATCCATCCCAAATGCAAAATACATTCATCCAAAATCCCCAGAGCCTTAACCATTCCAGCATCAACTCTAAATTCAAAATCTCATCCACTCATCAACCACTCGAAGAGCCAAATCTCCTCATCTACTGACTCCGAACCTCTCCAGGAGCGCCTGGGAACCGTGCACTGCAGCCAGCAGCCTCTCCAGAAAGAATATTCGAGTAGTAGCCAACACAGACACTGCTGAGTTGCCCAAGAGCTGCACTGTCACGTTCTGACACCTCCCTTTATTAGTCACATTAGATAAGGGCCAACAGTTCCTAGAGATAGTTTCTCAAAGGAAGTTCAAAGATTTCCTCTAAAGATGACCTTTCAGAGAAAACAAAGAGGAAAGCTTGTCAGAGCTTCCTGGCTTCCTCAAGCTTCGTGAGCCAAGAGTGGGCTTTTTGTGCTTTCTAGTGAAGAATTAAAGGCAATTCTTTTAACTTGTGATTTCAGAGTGAATTTATTTTGATTTGTTATTATTATTATTTATTGTACCACAGCTTTTCTTTCGACCTACAGCTGTTATTATACATTATTAGTTATTATAAAGAAACCCTAGAGTCCTAACCATATTCGAGATTACAAAAGCTTTCAGAACAGCAGAAATGCTGTGTGGCAGTGCTGACATACTGTCTAATTTATCTTCTTCTCTGTCCTTTGCAGCAACCCCACTCTGTCACCCTCTGACCTCAGAGCAGGAGCTGAATCAGCTGAGAAAGGACCAGGGATCAAGAAGGAGCCCTCCTAGAGTGACTTCTCCGGAGGGTGGCTGAGCGTGAATTTAATTAAGTGTGTCAGTCAGGGCCTGGCCCTACAGAGGGGATCAGACCAAAGAAGGGTGAGGGCAGGGGAGGAAGAGGAAGAGACGAAACAAAGGGATGAAAGAAGAAAACTTGGAAAACAGAGGCATTAGAAGAAAGGAAAAGAAATGAAGTGGGCATTGGAAAACCCCACAGGGAGGGGAAGAAAAGAGGGAAGAAGGAGGGGAGAAAGGAAAACCAGACTGCCATTACTCTCTGGTGGATTTGGAGAAAGAATTGGCTGGTCCAGCCTTTCAAATAAGGGTGCTCCTTGAAGTGGTTCTCCTTGAGTCCTGGCTTCTGCTCCCAGTGCTACTGGAGCAGCGAGGAGGGCAGGTTGCCGCCTCGGACCCATCTAAGCACTCAGGAGGGCTCGGAGGCTGGGTGACAAGTAACATGCCACCTAAGGGGCTGTCCTGACCTGGTCTCTTGGGCCAGGGCCCCCAGGGAGAAGGCTCGTTGTGCGTGCCAACCAGTCCTTGGGAACAAAGAGAGAACATACGTTGATGCGTTCCATGGCCGTGGGCACTTCGCTCATTGCAATGAAGCAACGAATTGTACCACCTCCCCAACCCAGACTTTCAAAGCCTCTTTCTTTATTTCTGCTTTGAATATCTGTATGAACATGAACCAGATTTTATTCACATTTGACAGACAGTTCCGACTTATTCTGTGTTACATTGTTTATCAGTGGTAGAGACAGCCTGAGACAGCTACTCTGTAACCAGCACGACTATTTTCCTTCCATGAGACCTCAACAGTCTTGTAAATTTTCTTAGTGTAAAAAGTTGTTATTTAAAATTAAGCTCATAACATAGTGTAATAATATATATACACCTTTGTTATATGCATGTGGATATACAAACATCTTTTTTAAAAAAAAATTTTACAAGGTAAACTCAGTTAACATATCTAACTTGAATAAGTTCCTAAGATGCCAATATGGGAAGAGCTTTTTCTGTCTACAGTTTGAAGCATATGTGCTTAAAATTTATATCTTTCATGCCTTCCCTGAGGTGACAGTACTTAGCCAGGGCTTACTATGTGCTGGCTACTGCGCCAGGTGTTCAAGATAAGCTGCCAAGCTAAACAGACATGCACTCGGTCCAAGAGCGTAGTCTAATGGGGGAGAGAGACTGGTGAAATACTCACAGCTACAAACGGTGACAACGGATAGAAAGGAGAGGTACAGGGTGCGCCAAGAGTGTATAATGTGGGGCTTGATCTGCATCGCTTTTGAGCTGAAATCTGAAGGATAAGGAGGAGGTAAAGGAGGTAACTGGAGTGGAGGGAGGCGAAGGGAGCCTTGCAGGCAGTGGGAACAACCTGTGCAAAGGCCAGGAGGCAGGTGGTACAAGGGCTCTCGAGGAAACACAAGGAGGCAGTGTGGCTGCAGCGCAGAGAGGTGGGGACTGAACAGGCACCAGTCCGTTGAAGGGATACGTAGAGATGGATGTGGAGAATGGGGACACCACTTAAGGACTGAGGATTTGTCGGAGAGTTAGTGCAGGTTTCTAAGTAGAGGAATGACAGGATCTGGTTTGTTTTTAAAAGCTCACTGTGGCCACCTTTTGGTGAATGGGTTGGTAGAAGGCAAGAGTGGTGTGAAAACACCAGCTGGGAGGTGAGGGTAGGAAATCGGGCTAGAGAGTATGGTAACTTGGTCTGGGGTGGAGAAGTGAACACTCTATCTAACAAGTTCCACATGTTGGCACCATCTGTGGCTTCTTTACAGAAATAGAAGGGGGAGGGAGAGTGTCCCGGAGGTTACAGAAACTAAATGGAATTCTAGAAAGGGAAAGTCATTTTCAAGTGTTTTTTAAATGGAGGAACTCTCATCTTATTGATAGAGCTCCAGAGTGGGACACCTTTCAGATGCCTGGATATGTCCTTCAACATCTCCAGGAGACGTGACAAGGAGATCTCTACCTTAGGAGGCTTCTCTTTTCTTTGTAGGAAGCCAAAAAGAGTTCACCTAGAGGTGTGGTTTCCATCTCGTAAAGTCAAGGAGACAGATTCCTTCCAAATGACACCCTCCTGCCATCACATCCTCAGTTCTCACATCATGCCACAGGTGCTGGGATTTCCAAGTCTCTTTGTTCCAGGTTGCCCATTTGTTCCAGGTTGTAAGCATCCGCTTTGGCTGGGCCAAGCAGACTAAAAGTACCATCACCGCAATTCTAGATCTGTAGCGTTATGACCGTTATCTAAGATTATCTTTGATGCCCCGGTGGCCTCATCACACTATTGACTCACTGAGGCTTTTTATACACTGTGTTGCTATTAAGCTGTGTTTCCCAGGCCCCACCTTCTCTGATGCCATTGATTTCGGGGGGCCCAAGCGAGTTTACATTTATCCCCATTCGATGGATCCCTATCAGGATCTTTCTGAATCCCCCTCACCATCATCACTTAATGAGATCTGAGACCACTTTTACTAGAATCTGTCCTAACACCTCTTGGCACCTTGTCAGTTAGGTTCTCGAAGAGGAGGTGGAGGTGAGAGAGGGGAGGGGGAGGGGGAGGCTTTCTCCTTCACTGCCCCTGCTGTTTTTCCAAACAATGGGTATGGAGGGAGGGAAGGATATCCAGACAAGTTATTTTCCATCTCCAATCCATAAAATGTTTACCATGCCCCACTTAAGGAAGAATTTATATCTTTAAATAAAATCTCCAGGAAACTCTCCCAAACCCAGCATATCACAATGCCAATTTAGTTGTCTTCTGACCCACACACTTCTCCAAACACTTTGTCTCCTTCTTCTAGCTGCAAAAGCCACAAATTAAGGATGGACCATTCAAACGGCCCCTGCCCAAGCCCAAGAAATAAAATAGGAAACACGTTTATTTAAGCAGTTCAATGCGGCTCTGTATCTGTATATGTGGTTCTCTCCCGAGCCTTTCCAGCCTCAACAAGACTAGGAAAAGCTCCAGTGTGCTGTGGGGGATACATCATTCATTCACTTGTGCGATCAACAAACATTCAGCAAGGAGCCAGCCTAGGCAATGGGAGAGCAAGGACAGAGAACTCCTGGAAGGTGAAGTCTGAGGTGGATTGTAAATTCAAGTGAGAGATTAAAGAAAAATCTAGATTCTGGCCTCAGGCACAAACACAATATTTTAAAATAAGCATAGAACTAGAGGCCATTGTAATCAAAGGCCTGTACAGGTGGGATCCCACAGGTGGGAGCAGCCTCTTGGTTTTGCGGATACCAGTTTTTTAAATAGCTCACAAGACCAATATTTAGAAGAAAACCATTTGATAGAAGTGAAATAAGGAGAGAAGAGGAGAGAAGAGAAGGCACGTGAGTAGGGAGAAAGGGAGAGCCTGGAAGGAAAAAATGAAATCCACCCCTTGCACTCTTTACTGCCAGAGGGACTTGTTTTAACCTGGCATCCGAGGTCCAGAACAAAGCGGCTGGGGCCACAGAGTTGGAAGAGGGAAGGAGCGTCTTAAGCACGCGTCAGGGGACGAAGGCCAGGGAGCCGTGGGGGGCGCAGGGGGCCAACGCGCCCCCGGTGATGGGCAGCCCCTCGCAGGAAGAACTCGCGCCGCCCCCTCGGGGCCCGGGCGCTGCTGCTGTCCCCTGCTGGGCCCCGCGCGGACCCGGGTCGGGCGCCGGGGTCCAGGGTCGTCCGGGACGCCCCTCGGGGATCGCGGGAGGCTTGGCCCCGACAGCCCCGCCGCGGCCGAGGGCGCCTCGCGTGCTCCCGGCCTGCGGTCCCCGCTCCGGGTGAGGGCGCGGCGCGGTGTCACTTTACCTGCGCGCAGAGGGTCGTCCGGAGAAGCCATCGTGGCGGGCTGGTGCCGACGAGCGCCCGAGCCAGGACAGGGGAGGAGAGCGGGGCGGCTGGGACGGAAAGTCGCGCTGTGCCGACGCGGCCGCAGCACACCACGCCGGCTTTGCGCGCCCCTCCTCCTCCTCCTCCTCCTCCACGTCCTCCTCCACCTCCTCTTCCTCCCCGGCTCTCCGCAGCTTCTTCCTCGCGCTCACTTCCTGCTCTGGCAATTAGCAAAACCCCTTCTCCGCGCGTCCCTCCGTCCCTCCCTCCAGAGGCGCAGGGCGGGAGCCGGGGTGCCGTGGGCCGGGGCTGGGGCCCCTGGGTGCCCGGGGCCTCCCCAGCGCCCAGCGCGGGCGTCTTTCCTGCCGCGCGCCCGGGTCCCCCTGGGCAGGTCCCAGCGCGGAGCTCACGCGATCGCAGCCCGAGACGGGCTGCGAAGGAATTATTAGCCTCAGAACCCGGCTGCGGTCGCGCGTCGCTTTCCTGACTCCCTAAACACGCCCTCAGCCGGGACACAACTCTCCGTACACAGGTCTGGGCTGAGATGCCTGCCGGCGATCTGATATTTAAACAATTTCCTGATCTTTAGGCAGAGTATGCCGCTGCATGATGGCACACGCTAATCATGTCTATTTTGATTTTCTTTGGCATTGGTTACTACTTGACCTCCAGGGTAAGTGCTACGCAAAGCGGTGAAAAGAAGACACTGGATACTCCCAGCCTCTCTAGAAAAAGAGCTTGGGGTTCTCTTGGAAATGCTGACTTGGTCCTTAAAAAACCCTGAGGTTTATTAAAAGGGATTTTTATACCACTTACTTACGTGAGCACAGATTGGAATCGGTTACTAAGAGTATATTTAAGATGGTTATACTCTAATTAAACCTATCATCAATCATAAATTATACAAAGGTTACAGGCGAGTGAAATTTAATAGGGTTTGAAAGCAATTTATGATAAAGGAACACCTCTGGCTAAAAGCTCAGCTCTGAGAAATGCGGGAAAGCAGCGAATGTTACATACCCTCTTGGTGAGGGGGCGCTGGCTTCGTGCCTCTCCCCATCTGTTTGGTAGTCCTGAAGCCCGTGGATTAGCGTCCTATTCTCTGCAATGTGCCATGGAAGCAGCAAGAGGCTCAGAGAAGAGGGTCCTGCCGGGTGTCTAAAGAGAGCAAAACCTTCTAGATGGAAGGTTTCTGGGGAATTTGTGGGTGGGAGGATAAACTTCCTTTTAGTCTCCCTTCTGATAGGAAGGAAATTTTTTAAAAGGTATTTTCACTTAGAATCCATTCCGAGGTTTGGTTTGTGGTTCTTTCTGTGCTTCTCTTGAATTGCTTCTGAGGTAGGTTGTCAGGAACCACATATGAAGGCCGGCCCCCTTGTTAGCAACACGACCTCAAGAGCTGCTCTAAAGCTGGCTTGCTTTTTAAAACTCTGAACTATAATTCGTCTTTTTATCATTCCCATTCTTTATTATAGCAAATAGAAGGTGAGCGGCAGAAATGCATTTTAAAGGTTAGATTTTTTTAAAGCAAGATGCCCACGTAAATGGGTTATTATTCCCTTTCACTCCATTTCCTCCTACCTCCTTTCCTATGAATTACAACCATACATCTCATTATCTTTATTTTTCCCATGTGCTTTGTGAATTATCAAGTGTAATGCAAATAGGAGCTATGATTTTTGCAGTTTACTAAAGAAATAATTTAAAAACATTCTCCAATGCAGTTCCCAAAGGGTTCCATTTTCAACAGTTCTTTTTTTTTAAGTATGCTTTTTTGTGTGTGTGAGAAAGAATTGGCCCTGAGCTGACATCTGTTGCCAACCTTCCTCCCAAAGCCCCAGCACATAGCTGTATATCCTAGTTGTAGGTCATTCTAGTTCTTCTATGTGGGACACCACCACAGCAGGGCTTGATGAGTGGTGGGTAGGTCGGCACCCAGGATCCAAACCGGTGAACCCTGGGCCACTGAAGCAGAGAGCACAAACTTAACCACTTGGCCATGGAGCCAGCCCCCTCAGCACTTCTTATAGCACCTAAATACTTATGAATCTCGGCATCACAGTAAATGGGGATAGTGAACTTGGTAATCACGGAGTCAGACATGCTGGATTTGACTCATGGGCCAGTCACCATGAGTTTGTGTTACTTTAGCAATCTCTAGGTATGTAAGAATTTGCAGGTTTGTAAAAATTCAATGAAATAATGTATATATATAAAAATACCTAAACCAGTTCCTGTCACATATTAGGTACAAATAAATCAGCTACTTTCCTGCTTTCATTCTTCCCTTGAATTTAGTCTGAGAAAAGCTCCTATTGCCTTTGTTACAAGAAATGAAACAATATTTTTTATTGTGTTTGTGCATAGTGTGGATCAAGGGATTGATTCACAGCATTTATTAATGCAATTTTTAAACTGCTCCTCTGCCCCCCGGCCCCAAATAAAATGCCAAGTCCTGGGGAAACCAAAGTGAGAAGTCCCTGCCTCTTAGGAGTTTATAGTCCAGAGAGATTTGCAAATATTGTTTAACTATGGAACTGGGGTAATGGTTACGAAGAGAGAGTGGAGATAATTCTCAATCTTAGAGAAAGAGCGTTCATCACCAAAAAGTGAAAGGTACTGGTTATCACTTTTATACCATGCTAGTGACTTTGCTTTTTAAATGACTGGACAATGATGTACAGATTTTACTGTGTGGCTACTGGTTTAAAGAAATGCTGGCTGTGTTTTCATTCAGTTGTGTGGGAAAGAGGGAGAGGGACTTGTACGTAAGCTCAGTTCCTGCTTCCCCAGAATCACGTCAAACGTGGCCCACACTGTGGGTACAGAAATGTCGTTAGTTGTGCATTTGTGATTTTATCACTCCCTTGTTTGTGTGTGTGTGTGGAAGAAAGGCACTGAAGATACCTGGAAGCCAAATGGCTTGGTGGTGACCGCTCACAGACGGACAGTGTGCCAGGGAAGCCTTCTAGCAAATTCTGAGGCCTTCATTCATGACAATACGGCTACCACCTCAAGTAGGGAAGACACTGTCGGTCTTGAGTCTTTTCACAAACAGATGAGGACAATTATGAGACACGTTATCTTCAAATAGGGAAAACAGCAACTCAAAATATATTTTATTTGATTCATCATGGAATATGTTGCTTTTGTTTATTTTACACCATTTTGGGTGTTACTTAAATTTATGCAACCTAAGATAAAAAGTTATCTTATTGAACCACATACTTCCTTATTTCAAAGGGTATGTCCATTGTGTGCGGATGAACCAGCTCACTGGCTCCCCAACAGGGTCTGATCTCTGTAACAGTGGCTAGAACTGCCGTGGTAGTGTAGACGCAGGACTCTAGGATAGGAGACTCTTAGGTTCTGGGTTGGGACAGTCTCTCAGTTGAATTTGCTTGGTATACCCATGTGGAATTGTGTGTGGTGGAAGAGGCCCAAGTAAGAGTTAATAAGTTTGTCTCCTCATTTTTGGAACAAATATTTGTTAAATTTTGTCCAGAGTGTGTTAAGGCAGTTGTCTTTGATTTCTGTTGCTTTGCCATCTAACTTCTCATAATAACGCCCAGTTTTCTTTTGGATAACCACTGTTCCCACTCTCGGTCCATGCCATTTGGTGGTGGCAACATCACCCCTGAGTCCTGACTCCAGGGGTTGACATGTGACCCAGTAATAGCCTTTCAGAAGATTGCTGAATGAGCCAGTGAGCCTAGGAGATGTGTGGGACCTTTGCTGCGACAGTTGGGAGATGAGTCTTTAAATAACTAGCCCCAGATCACACAGGTGGTACGTGGTGGAAGAAATGAGCAGAGTGAAATGTTCAGGAGGACCACATCATAGAGAGCCTTGAATGCCAGACAAAAGCATTTGAAACGAATTTTCAGGCAACAGGAAGCCAAGAAGCTAGTTTTTGCAAAGTGGCATATGAAAATTGATGTTTTTGGAGGATTAGCGTGGCAGCTGTGTGTAGGATAGAATGGAGCAAGGAGAGAATGCAGGCCAAGAGACCATTTAATCTTTACACTACACTGTAATTTATTACAGAGCTGAATTCACATCCTTGCCCAAATGTGAGGGAAACTTATATCTGAAAATTTAAAATGTTCTTTTGTTGCCTTTTTAAGCATTCATTGTCTAACGTGAATTGATTGCCTTGTAGATTTGCAGATATGTATAAAAATGATGTATTCCAAAATGTTAACAGAGGGACTAAAAACTTAAATAAATAAAATAATATTTTTGCTGATTTGAATCTTGTTTGACAGGGGGACAACATTCTGGTGCATATATTAAAGCGTGAATAGTTCTTAAAGGCTCCTCTACTCACTTACGCAGTGCCCTTCCACATACCGGAGATTACATCTCTCTTGCCTACTCCTACCAGCTTACTTTGAATTATTTACCCATTAAGTTGCATGAGCTAGAAAACCACAGTTTTGGTGCTCTTTGGTTTCCCACAAAGAGAATGGCACAGTGTGGGTGATTCTCAGTATGATACATTGCTAAAAACACTTCGAATGCCATGGGTGGGGAGTGGGAGATGCGGAGAAGAAAAAAGAGACGGGCAGAAAAGGTGCAGCTGTGCAGTGAGCACTTTTATTCTAGAAATCCTCCTCCAGCCTCTGGTTCCTCATTCAGCACTCACAGGTGTGTCCTGATGCCTTGATCTTAGATGCTGTCATACCGAGCGTCATTTCTAGCTGCTTTCTCAGTAAATATCTTTATATATAACAATATATTTCTTGCTCCAGATTTGGAGAGAAAAATCTGTTCAAACAGATGAACTTTATATATTAAAACTTGAAGCCCAACTAAATAAAGTCAGCTGAAGGAGATTTTGTTTTGTTTTTCTGTTAGGAGAAAAGGGCAAATGAGAAGAAAATCCGGTGTTATCAGTGACCGAGTAAACATTGCATAGTTGGCACATGAGAGCCCCATTTCCTGGGCTCTGCAGCCCCAGAACGCAGGAAACAGGCTCAGGTTGGTGACTAGACCATCGCCAATCTTTAAAAAAATTAATTTAACCAATTGTCATTCAGAATTTATTCTGAGCTAAGACAAAAAGGTGGGCTTAGATCCAAGTGAGTCAACTGAGAAACTATTAGAATCATTGAATTGAGTCTAAAGGAGGGAGAAAGCTCGATGTGTCAGACGCCAACAGCTTTCTCACATATCAACAAAAACCGACTGCGAAAAAAATGTCCTGTTTACAGTGGCAAATAAAGCTATAAAGTAACTAGGAATAAATTCACTAAAACTACAAAGCTTTGCTGAAAAACATAAAAATAAATCTGACTAAATAGAGAGCTATACCAGGTTAATAGATAAGAAGCCTCAACACTGTAAAAATAGTCATGATTTCCTAGTTAATCTATAGATTCAATACAACCCAATCAAACTAACAAGATTTTCTTGAAACATCAAACTGATTACAAATTCCTACGGAAGGGTGAATTCAAGATAATTTTGAAAAATAATAACAAAGAGAGGGGATTTGCCCTACAAGATATTATGAAGTAACAGTAATTAAAACAGTGAGTATTGGTATAAAAAAAGTAAAAAAGGATTAATGGAACAGAAAAAAATTCAACACCCACACTCATGTATCCTTTCGGAACTTGCTATATGATAGAGATGGTTAAATGACAAAAAGATGGACAGTTCAAAAATAGTATTGGGATATGTTGCTATATACTTGAATAATGCAATTTATATCCCCACCTCACCCTATACTCAGAAGTAAGCTTCAAATAGATTAACTATCTAACTGCAAAACATTTAACCTTAAAATTATTCAGAGAGAATGTAAGAGAATCTCTTAATAACTTCAGTGAACAGGAAAGGCTTTCATAAGGCAAAATATCAAAAGACTTAGAAAAAAATCTGATAAACCCAAAAAAGATAAAAGTTTTATTTCTATGCCACAAGACAATAGAAAATTATAAAACAAGACAAAAAATTATATATATGAAATATTCTATCCTACAATTATAAAATATAAAAAGTAATTATAAAATATTTATATTTGTAATTATAAGATAGAATATTATATAATATATAATTTATATATAAAACAAAAGATTAGTATCTAAATTTTTAAGCACTTATTTAAATAAAATATGATGAAAAATAATTCGGTATAAAGTTAGGCAAAGACTAAACAGAAAATTCCTAAAAGAAACAAAAATGACCAATAAAAATATTAAAATGTACTCAACCTCACTAAAAATGAGAGAAATGCAAATTAAAACAATAATGAGCTAGCAGACTGGCAAAAATCTAAAAGCTTGCCAATATCAAATATTGGCAAGATTGTGGAGAAACAGGTCTTCATACACTGTAGGAGTATAAATTGATATGGCCACATTGGAGAGCCATTTGAACTATGTACTTCCCTAAAGGAACTCACATATGGTACGAGGAGTCGTGCATCAGAATGTTGGTTGCAGCATTGTCTGTAAGAGCAAAGATCAGAAACAACCCTAATGTCCATCAATAGGAGAATGGATGAATATGCTATAATAATCATGCAATGGAATATCTTATAGAAAGTTATAAAAAAAAGCTCAAAGACATTTTAAATGAAAAAAAATAAGTTGCAGAATGATATGAGGGAGACATAAACCAATGTATATATTTTCTATTACTACATATAAAATTGTTTTCAGTGGATACATGTCAACTTTGCCTTGCAGCCAAGACAGAGTAACAGGAGCCAGATTTACCCTGCTGCCTGAAACAATAACAACAAAAAAACCCCGACAAAATAGATGCAACAACAGTTTTTAAGGCACTGCACATCAGGCGAAGAAGGGCCGTGACCCCTTAGAGCTAGAAGATAAACGAGGTGATTGCTACGATTGCCCCTGCTTACTGCCTTGAGAGAATTTCCAGTTAGTGCAGAGAAAGGGAACCAGGCAAAGCCTGATGGACTCCCTGATTTGAAGAGATGTAGGTGAAGGTGGGAGGAGAACAAGGCAGCTGGAAGTCACAGGACAGAGTGCTGTAAAGACTTCACAGAAAGGTTCCTGGAGATCCATAGAATGTTCTCCTTGACTACTAAGCATAACACTTACTGATGGGTGCACTCATGTTGGAAATTACCCAAGGCTGGGGAAGGGAGGATTAGAGGGAACAGCACCTGGTCCTCACTCAGGGCCAACAATAGTGCTTGTTCCCACCAACCAGACTGAAAAAACCCTTATAATTCGTGGGCGTTTGATAGAGTGCACAGAAGGGTCTTGCCTCAGTGGTGGGGAATAATTAGCCCTAGACTGAGCAAGCACTAGCCCAGTACCATCTAACAAATCTTAAAAACAAGACCCAAAAGAATCCAACTCTTTTCAAGTAACTTAGCTGCGTCCCAAGAAGCTTGAGAAGATTTATAGAAATACAAAAATATTCACTGCTCAACAAGGTAAGTGCACAATGTCTAGGATACAAAGATTACCAAGCTTGCAAGAAGTGGGAAAATATAGGCTGATAATGAGGAGAAACAGTGGTCAATTGAAACTGATCCAGAATTAACAGAGAATTACATTAAACTTTTATTTTAACTGTATTCCATAGGTTCAACAAGCTAAGGAGAGACGTGGAAAATATTCAAAAACCCAAAATAGAATTTTCAGAGATTAAAACTGTAATACCTGAGACAAAAAATGGGATTAATAGAAAGCAAGATGTTGTGGAAGAAATGATTAGTGACTTGAAGACTTAGCAATTAAAAGTTCCAAAAATGAAACTCAGAAAAAAAATTTTTAAGTGAAAAATAAGAGAACCACGGGACAACTTCAAGTCCCCGAATACACATATAACTGAAATCCCTGAAACGGAAAGAGGGAGGGGGACCAAAAGATGTTTGAAGAAATAATGGCTTATTGGGAAAATAAAGTTTTCCAGATTTGATGAAAACCTTAAACCCACAGATTCAAAAAGCTCAATGAACCCCAAGAATGAGAAACATGAAAACAACTTCACCAAGGCACAGCATAGTCAACATGCTTAAAGCCATGAAGAAGACAAAATCTTAAAACAGTCATAGGAAAAAAGACACAATAGAGAGGGAGGAAAATAAGGATGACAACAGATTTCTCATCTGGGTTAAGCAGAAATTTCTTAGGTACAATACCAAAAACACAATACTATAAGAAAAAAATTGAAAAATTGGACTTCATCAAATTTTAAAACTCTTGCTTTTCTAGAGAAACTGTTGGAATAATGGAAAGACCAACCACGACTGGGAGAAAATATTTGCAAAGCATGTATTTGACAAAGGACTTTTATCCAAAATATGAAAAGAACCCTCAACACTTAATTATAAGGAAACAAACAATCCAATAAAAATGGACAAAACATTCAAAGAAACAATTCACCAAAGAAGATGGCAAATAAGCTTTTGACTGGATGCCCACACCAATAGTCTTTTGGGAAACTCTGATTAAAACCATAATGCGGGGCTGGCCCCGTGGCCGAGTGGTTAAGTTCGCGCTTTCCGCTGCAGGCGGCCCAGTGTTTCGTTGGTTCGAATCCTGGGCGCGGACATGGCACTGCTCATCAAACCACGCTGAGGCAGCGTCCCACATGCCGCAACTAGAAGGACCCACAACGAAGAACATACAGCTACGTACTGGGGGGCTTTGGGGAGAAAAAGGAAAAAAATAAAATCTTTAAAAAAAAAACAAACCATAATGCGATATTACTTAACACCTGTTAGAATGGCTACAATTTAAAGACTGACCATATTGAGAGTTAGCAAGGATGTGGAGGAGCTGGAACTCTCAGACCCTGGTTGTTGCAGTACTAAGGGCTATGACCTCTTTGGAAAACCATTTGGCAATTTCTTAAAAATTTAAATATACACCTAACATCTGATCTTGCTAGTCTATGTATTTATCCAAGTTTTTAGAAAGCACATGTCCGTACAAAGACTTGTACACAAATGTCCACTGCAGCTTTATTTATAATAGCTTCAAACTAGGAAAAACCCAAATGTCCATCCACAGGTAAATGGGTACAAAAATTGTGGTATATCTTTACAATGGAATATGACTCAGCAATAAAATGAATGAACTATTGATACACATAACAACATAGGGGAATCTCAAAATCCAGGCATAGCTCAGAGATAGTGCAGGTTCTGTTCCAGACCACCCCAAGAAAGCTAATATCACAGTAAAGTGAGTCACATGAGTTTCTTGGTTTCCCAGTGCCTATAAAAGTTATGTTTCCACTATACTCCATTAAGTGTGCAATAGCATTATGTCTAGAAAATATACACACCTAAATTAAAAAATATTTTATTGCTAAAACATGCTAACAGTCATGAGCATTCAGTGAGTCATAATCTTTTTGCTGGTGGAGGGTCTTGTCTCAATGTTGACGGCTGCTGACTGATCAGGGTGGTGGTAGCTGAAGGTTGGTGGGGCCGTGGCAATTTTGTGAAATAAGACAACAGTGAAGTTTGCTGCATCAATTGATTCTTCCTTCCACAAATTTCTCCATAGCATGCGATGCTATTTGATAGCATTTTGCCCACAGTAGAACTTCTTTCAAAATTGGAGCCCATCTGCTGCTGCTGCTTTATCATCTAAGTTTATGTAATATTCCAGGTTCTTTGTTGTCATTTCAACAATCGTCATAGCATCTTTACCGAGAGTAGATGCCATCTCAAGAAACCACTTTCTTTGCTCATCCATAAGAAACGACTCCCCATCCATTAAAATTTTGTGATGATATTGCAGCGATTCAGTCACATCTTCAGGTTCCGCTTCTAATTCTGGTTCTCTTGCTGTTTCCACCACATCTGCTGTTGCTTCCTCCACTGAAGTCTTGAACCCCTCAAAGTCATCCATGAGGGCTAGAAGCAACTTCTTCCAAACTCCTATTAATGTTTATATTTTGACATCTTTCCATGAATCATGAATGTTCTCAATGGCATCTAGAATGGTGACTCTTTTCCAGAAGGTTTTCAGTTTACTTTGCACAGATCCATCAGAGGAATCACCATCTATGGTAGCTAGAGCCTTATAAAATGTATTTCTTAAGTAATGTCTTCAAAGTCAAAATCACTCCTTAATCCATGGGCTGCGGAATGGATGTTGTGTTAGCAGGCATGAAAACATTCATCTTGTACATCTCTATCAGAGCTCGTGGGTGATCAGGTGCATTGTCAATAAGCAGTAATATTTTGAAAGGAATCTTCTTTTCTCAGCAGTAGTTCTCAATAGTGGGCTTAAAATATTCAGTAAACCAGGTTGTAAACAGATGTGCTGTCATCCAGGCTTTGTTGTTCCATTTATAGAGCACAGGCAGAGTAGATTTAGCAATTTTTAAAGGCCCTAGGATTTTTGGAATGGTAAATGAGTATTGGCTTCAACGTAAAGTCACCAGCTGCATTAGCCCCTAACAAGAGAGTCGGCCCGTGCTTTTAAGCTTTGAAGTCAGGCATTGACTTCTCTCTACCTATGAAAGTCCTAGATGGCATCTTCTTCCAATGTAAGGTTTCATTTACACTGAAAATCTGTGGTTTGGTGTAGTCACCCTCATTAATTATCTTAGCTAGATGTTCTGGGTAACTTGCTGCAGCTTCTACACCAGCACTTGCTGCTTCCCCTTGCACTTTTATGTTGTGGAGACGACTTCTTTCCCTAAACCTCATGAACCAACCTCTGCTAGCTTCATACTTTTCTTCTGCAGCTTCCTCACCTCTCCCAGCCTTCACAGAATTGAAGAAAGTCAGGGCCTTGCTCTGGATGAGGCTTTGGCTTAAGGGAAAATTGTGACTGGTTTGGTCTTCTATCCAGACCACCCAAACTTTCCCCATATCAGAAATAAGGCTGTTTCACTTTCTTATCATTTGTGTGTTCACTAGAGTAGCACTTTTAATTTCCTTCAAGAACTTTTCCTTTGCATTCACAATGTGGCTAATTGTTTGGCTGAAGAGGCCTAGCTTTTGGCCTGTCTTGGCTTTCTACGTGCCTTCCTCACTAAGCTTCATCATTTCTAGCCTTTGATTTAAATTGAGAGACATGTGACTATTTCTTTCACTTGAACACTTAGAGGCCATTGTAGGGTTATTGGTTGGCCTAACTTCAATATTATTGTGTCTCAGGGAACAGGGAGGCCCAAGGAAAGGGAGATAGACCAGGGAACAGTTGATCAGTGGAGCAGTTAGAATACACACAATGTTTATCCATTAATTTCACCGTCTTATATAGGCGCAGTTCATGGTGCCCCAAAGCAATTACAATAGTAACATCAAAGATGACTGATCACCATAACAAATATAATAATAATGAAAAAGTTTGAAATATTGCAAGAGTTATCAAAACATGACACAGAGACATGAAGTGAGCAGATGTTGTTGGAAAAACAGCGCTGATAGACTTGCTCCATGCAGGGTTGCCCAAACCTGCAATTTATAAAAAACACAATGTCTGCAGAGTACAATAAAATGAGCTATGCCTGTAGTTACATCGAGAAAGGCCAAATAAAAAAAAAAAGAGTAGATACTATATGACTCTATTTATAAAAACCTATTGAAATGCAGACTCATCTGTAATGACAGAAAGCTGACCAGTGGTGCCTGGGATGAAGGATGGGGAGAGAAGAATGACTACAAAGGGAAATGAGTAAACTTTTGGGGATAATGGATATGTTCACCACACAGAGCTTGTGGAAATGGTTTCATAGGTATATACATATGTCAAAACTTATACTTTAAATATATGCAGTTGGTTGTATGACAATTATACCTCAATGAAGCTGTTTTTCTTTAAAGAATGGATACATACCAAACTCATAACAATGGCTAATAATGGCTGTCTGGGCAATGGGGGGAGGACCAGGATTGGGAGAGAGTAATGCTTAAAGGAGACTAGGTTTTTCTGTAATGTTCTAACTTTGTATATGAATATTTATTTGTGTATATCTTATTTAATTAAAAACTTTTAAATAGAAAATTTAGAAGAGATTTTCATAAAGGTGTCTGCTTAACAATATCAGTCTTGACTTGCTCCCCCCTCAAACACTGTTTCACAGACTGATCTGTTTGCAAAGATTTAGTCACCCAAGAAATTTCCCTCCATTATCCTCATTTTCCAGACTATGAAATGTTCAAATAAATATGGAAGTAATAATTGATTTTTTTAATCCATTCTACAGAATAAGTGGAGGTTAGCATATTTGAAGTGATTTGAGACTTTTCCTATGTGAGATTACACCATTAGCATTTCACTCCTTTGTGTCACACTATTTTGATCCCCTCTAAAATGCAAATAGTCTTATGTTATTTTCAATTATTTTTATCCAATCAGGTTTTCTCTGGGGAACATGGGAACCTTATGAAGGAAGGAAATAATGAAGAGGAGCAAGGAGATGGAAGTGCACGGAAAGGGAAGGTAGGGGGCACCAAAGGCAAAGGAGAGCGCATAGGACCTTTGCATGAAACACCACAAACCAGCAAGGCACATCTGCAACACAGCAGTTTCAGGGGAAGAGACTTGTCAATTTTCATCAGTAAGTTACACTTGGCACTGTTAGCATGGAGAGAAGTTTAATTCAGGTGAAACAAAGGGGAAATTTAAGTTGCACAATGTAGAATCTAATTTCTCGTAGGTCAACAGAAGCTAATTGACCTTTCTCTTTTGATCATTAAGAACTTGCACTTTAGAAATGCCCATCACCAGTGTTTCAGTAAAAATGCTCCCAGTTTCAGGACTACTTATTTCTTTTGTAGAGAGAGGGGATTGTGACTCTAGTTATTTCAAAAGGCCACTTGCGATGATGCTCAGAAATTTTCCACTTCAATCAGTGCAAAGACTTGAAGCTCTGGAAAGAGGACTAACCCCCGTCTCTCTCCCCTACTGCCCTCTCTCCACCAAAAGATCCAACCACTTATGACTAATATAGTCATTTTTTAAATAGAGTTTGGGATTGAGGATTATGGACATAAATTTGGGGTATAAGAAGAAAATAATCCAAAAGAAGAATAATTTTAAGTACACAAAGAATAATTTTAAGTACTTAAGTATAAGTAAGAAAGAAGGGAAAAGTAGTACCCCAAAATGTTCCATGATAGTAGAGTGGTTGAATTATGGTACATAAATGATGATCACAAAAGTAAATCAAGACAACAATAAAATAGTTACTTTTCTTTCAAATACTTAAAACTTTATAGCGGCCAGCATGTAAGGAGCTTGGAAGTCGTCATTCCTTCCTTACAAGTAAAAAGCTCAAGGAACTGAAAAATCAACAGTTCTTCTTAGATCTGTCAGAAGAGTGATGTCAGAGCTCAAACTGCTGCCCTCAAAATTGAAGAGACCAACAGGCCGATCCAGAGAATCACAACTTACCGAAACAGAAACCCACAAGCAGAAACTCTCAC